>NC_141391.1:203627243-204227243 GCF_034619465.1 Leptosomus discolor
TGGAGGAAAGTGCCTACAGTATTAGAGAAAGAAGTGGACAAAGCAAGTAATTAGAAACTGGAAACCAAAAAGATCGTGACATGTCACTGTATAAAGTGACATAAAGCCCATTTCCAATGCATGTGCAACCATCATTATTCAAGCAAAACCAGGGACTCACCACAGGCCAAGGAATGGCCTTCACTGGGGATGACCCTCCAGCTCATCTCCCAAATCATAAGCCCACATCTAGGTTCGCAGCAGCCCCTGTGGCTGCTCCACGGGGGTTTCCTGGCCCTGGGGACATCCATACCAAGAGCATGGCTGGGCACCACAGGCAGGAGCTGGTGCTCTGCCTGACATCCCTTAGCTTGACTTCTGGCGTGAGCTTGCTGGGGCTGTGGTCTGCCATCACCGGCGCCCTGATCTGACTGTTCAGGCAAGAGCCACAACACCCTGATCCAGCATTTCCAAGCTGATCTGTGCTGTGCAGACTCAGTGTGGCCCTGCGCAGCCCTTACGCAGATCAGGGGTTTAGCTGGTGTAATGGGTCTGCCTGAGATGCAGCCCTCACCGTGCTGTGCAGTGGTAGGTAGATAACACACCAGTGTTTTGACTACTGCTGAGCAGGGCTCACACAGCACCAAGGCTGTTTCCCCAACATTTCCCCAGCAGGCTGGGGGTAGGTAAAAACTTGGGAGAGGATATAGCCAGGACAGCTGACCCGGACTGTCCAAAGGGATATTCCATACCACATGACGTCTGCTCAGCAATATAAGCTGGGGAAAACAGGAAGAAGGGGGGGGGGGGCATTGGTTTCGCGTTTGTCATCCGGAGCAACCACTACGCGTACCGGAGCCCCACTTCCCAGAAAGTGGCTGGACATCACCTGCTGACGGGAAGTAGAGAATAAGATCTTTTGTTTTGCTTTTGCTTCTGCACGCGGCTTTTGCTTCATTAAACTGTCTTTATCTGACCCACGTGCCTGTTGTTATATTCTCTCTCCCCTGTCCAGCTGACGGGGTGAGAGTGATAGAGTGGCTTTGGTGGGTACGTGGCATCTGGCCAGGGCCAAACCACCTCAGCTGGTTACCTCATCCTCCTTGCCAGGCCCCAGGGAAGGCTGTTTCTTCAGATCAGTGCTATTTCAAAAAGATGTTGCCCTTCTGGAAAATCACAAGTAGGTGTTTTGTTTCCAGGAGTGACTTTTCCCGAGGCTTTCACAGCAATGCCGCCTGCATGGGCTCCCACACCAGCCTGCTCTCTGGAACAACCCAGGATGAAGCTTTTTTTTGGGCAGCTTATACAGCATTTGATTGCTTTATCTCTAGACTGTGACTGTATACTTCTACTTCTGGCCTGGAGGATTTGCAGAATCAGGGCAACCCCTGGGATGCTGTGTCCTAAGGGATGTCTGCATACAGCATCCACCCCTTCTACCTGGAAGATGCCCTGGCCACTTATCCAGTTAAATGCATGAACTCTCCAAAGAAGAGAACCTCAAGGTGCCTTCACACACTACTACAGATCATAGAAGTATTATTTGAGCACCAGCAACTTCTTAAAAAGAGACTAAAGGCAGTGGAGTAGGAAACATTCTCCTCGGCATCACAGTAATGTGAAGAGAGGCATATTCCACTACTCTTCTCTCTGACTTGGCCTTCTCACAACACTTTTGCTACTGATTCTTTTGCAAATAGGTATTACCTTACCCTTAAGTGAACACCACTCAGTTTATCAAAGAGTAGTTGAAAAGATAAATTGCTTTCTGACTACAGCTTTATATCACCCCTTCCCGCATGATTTGATTGTGGCAGCTCCAGATCACTGGCGAACAGAATATCCAGACTATTCTTAGAAAGGACGTGTGTGTGAAGTATGTGGGTGTGTTTGTTTATATATATGAACATATATATGCTTAGCTTATTTTCTTTTATGTATGTATGTCTGCAGAGAGAGAGAAAAACAGCAAAATGGGTGGGGATTGACTTTCATCAGCCCTGTCCATGCAGCAATCTGCGTCCTTGCTTCCCTCCAGCTGCCTCCATGCCTGTGTGCAGTGCTGCCACAGGCTGCTGCCACACACATGATGCTCCCACTTGCTGGCAGGATGCAGATGTTGTAGTCATCTCAGCTCATGCCACCGCTCCTCCATGTGCCCTTGGACACGCTGCACAGCCTAGCAGAGCCCGGGTGGCAGACGAAGCCTGCCCAGGAATCTCTTCCTCTGCCAGGGAAATGCACAGACCCAGAGCAAGGCAGATGTGGGGCTTTACTCAGCCCTTGTGCTCTCTGCTCTGGGGAGGGGAGGGAGAATTAGCCCAATGGGACCACTCCTCTCAAACACAATGAAGGCATCAACATCTTCCCACCCTTGCTACTATATTTCTGCATCCATTCTGAGTATGAACAAGTGACTCCTAGGCAAAAATAGGATCTCAGTTGCTCTGGGGCTCTCAACACTTGACTGCAGTCATGAGGATATCACCCTGATCTCCACCTGCAGCCCAGTCTGGTCAGCCTTCTGCCAGGCAGCAGCTTTGAATGTGCGAGACCAGTGCCAGGCCCTGCTAGGGCCTGGAAGACACAAGTGCACTGCCAGGGTGTCTAATCCCAGCCTTTGGTACCTTGCTGGGCTTGCTCCTGGCTGCGGTGGTGACTGGTTGAGGCAGCTCCTGTCTGGAGAACAGGAAGAAAGACCCCCATGAGTCACAGCCACAATGGCTGTGCATCTGGCCGACACCATTCCCCTTCCCTGCAAGGTCCACCAGGCTGGGATAGGGATATGGGAATCATCACAGGCTACCCACAATGATGAGGAACTGCCAGGAGTTCCTCTGGCTTCAAAAGCTCTACCACATCCATCCTGAGTGGTCTTCTGTTGGACATCATCAAGGACCCTCCCCTGCTGGGCACCCTTCTGTGACCCTGCCCAGACCCCACTGTGGGACCAGGGTGCTCACAAGCTGGGGAGACCAGCAGGATGTGGCCAGACATTGGGTGCTTGTTTGCTGGGGTACATAAAAGGTTAGGAGCCTCTTTTGTGCCTACAGCTTTAGTGGAGGAGGGATGCGGGAGGAAACAGGGAATGGCTGTGGTGGCTGTGGCCAGCCGCACCACCAGGCTGACCAGCAGTTTGGCTAGAATGCTGCCAGTGAGAAAGCCCTAGGATTGCTGGATGTAACCAGGGATTTTGGCAGCCCCTAGCCATGGGATTAGCTGACAAATCTGGCTACATGTGCTAAGCTTTTTGCTCCAGCATATTGCACTGGCTGTCAGTGCAGTCCCCATTGCCAGTAGCCAAAGAATGCCCTCACTTTTACTTCATCCCTTGTTAATGTGGGTTGTATCATGCTCCTGTGTGATTGCGTTAAGAGCAAATCAATGTGAAACTCTAATCTTTGAAGCTTCTCATGAGTCAGGAGTGGCTTTAAGGCAAAGCTGTGTGACTGTCACCTGCTTCAACTTTGGGTCACCAAATCACCAGCAGTGTCTGTTAATACTTGTGGCCCTGTACATAACAGTTTACCTGGTAAACTGTAAACAAAGAAGATGGTGTGCGGCTCTGCACAGCACACACAGACAGTCTGGCCGCATTATTGTGTCCTTCTTACAAGTCCCTGGAAACTCCAGTACCACTGGAATTTAAGATAATAATGTAACTATGTGCGTGTGTGTGCATAGATCAGTACCTATATGTATATAAGGAGAGCTGTAGATATAAAATATATATACTACAGACTACATATATATAACATGTAAATAATGTAATTATGAAGCAATACAGTGCACTTACATAAGCATATATATGCACACATAAATATATACGTATATGTGTCTGTATGGAGAGAGTGAATCTCTGTAAGTATGAGTGTACAACCACTGCACACGTGCCTATCGCTTCTTCTTAGCACCTTTGGCCTGGTGTGAAACCAGAGCTGATAAAGGGTGCTCAGCTGATAGCTCAGGCATGGAAACTTCTCATTCTGCCCAGTTCAATGCTGTCAGCAGCCCTGTGAGTTGTTTAATCCTGTCCTTTAGATGCACAGCAATTTAACCTGGATGGACCCATTTGTGGTGTGATAAGACACTGAGGCTGGCTGAGACTGAAAACCAATCTTGGGGCTAGATTTGCACAAGCAGTCTAGACTTAGGAGCTTTCTCCTCTGCAAGGACTGTCTCCGCAAGCATTTCAAACGTGTTTTTTTCCTTTTAATTATTCTTTTGAGAAGACTAAGGCTTTGAAGAATTTTTAGAACGTGGAGCAAAAACTAAAAATCTGCCACTCTGTGTGACTGTGTTTAACAAAATTCTCTGTTTTGACTGGGAATGCTAATTTAAAAGCAAGCAGCCAAGAACGCAAAGCAGTTCTGATTATTCTGTGCTGTTACAGGCAAGAAGGTTCAGGAATGAGAACAACAAACCAGATGTCATCACTATCACTTGAAATTCTTCTTTCAAATGTCACAGATGTTAGGATTCTGGCTTGGTGAGAAATGCTAGCTGCTTCTACAGGCTTCTTGCTTCTTTATTCTTTCATTAGGACTGTATATTCAAATACAGTAGTGTGTCCTTTCCCAGCTCAGACCATTAAAGTTTTGTAAATATATATGTTCATCCCATTTCTGGTTTTGGATTTCATCACCACTTTTAGTAAGTTGCAAAAGTTATTTTTGCAGTGCAGTTCTATGAAATCCCAGAGTTATTCTTCCAAGGCTTTTTATCCTGTGTTTGAAAAAAAATCCAGCTATTGATATGAACCGATTCAGTAACATGGCTTGGTTTATTGACTATATGATAGCAATAAAGATGGCAAAGCTCTACTTGACACACTTAAAAGTCTTTACTGTCTCATTCTCCACGTTGCAGTAAACATCAGATCCTACCTTAGAAGCAGAGTTAAAAAGCAGGTCTTTGGGGGACATCTGATGTTTTATTTTGCATCTTATACCACACAACCAATTATGTCTTCAAATCACTTCTTGACTTGTATAAACAAGGAAAAACAAGGCATACGCAGCTGCATGTGTAAAAAGGCACCTGAGATGGTTTTGTAAGTTGTCCTTGACTTGTCTTAAGAGACTTGTGTAGTACAAGTCTCTATTTTTAACTGTCTCTTACTGTGTAAGGATGAAAGCTGCAAGCACAGAGAAGTAAGTGCCTTCTCTGCAAGACCCGTGCCTGCTGCGTAGGTGCACCTGCTGGAGCTGTCCTTTTGTCAGGCAGGCACAAGGGAGCAGAAATATTTTTAGTCTTTGTACACATATATTTTTCTGTTCTAGTCAATGAAGGACAGCATTTTGGGACAAGGACCACGTCATAAAATGAGTCACAGGAATTGCCTGTAGGACAGTTTATTGTTTCCAGCCAGCATGCAGCTTGCCAGAAGCACACACATGCTTTGCTTTCTGTCAGTTCTCAGCATCTCGGCCCTCAGCTCATAGTGAATGCTCTCCTCCAGTATTTCAGTAGAAATGATCCTCAGACATGCTTTCTCTCATTTTGTTTCACGAGAGTCTCTTCAGTTCTTGTGCCAGGGATTCAACCCTCCTGTGAAAGGTATCACCAAAGTGATATTTCTGTGATATTCTGCCTCCCCTGTGTCTCCCCCAGCTCAGGCAGGAGTCACCCCATAGTTACAGCACATGTTCAGCACAAGCCTCTCTGCTTAGCATTTCCCAGGATGCAGACCAGGTTTGTTTATTTATACCTTGGTGCTGTCCTCAAGGCTTTCTCCCCAGGCCAGCTTGGACTCTGGAGAAGGAGCACGTCACACACAAAGCTGTCCCTAGTAGCTACCCCATAATCCTTCCCTCTGCAGCCAGGTTGATGCTGGACTGACAGTGCACACAAGGGCCAGAGGAGGGTTTCACACAGTGTCACAATGCCCAATAACTGGCTTAAGCAGGGCAGTTATCCCTCCACCCATGGTACTCCTACAACCGTTATCCTCATATCCTCATTTCCACCGGTCCCTGTTTCCTCCAGCCAACAGACATTTTCACTCAGCCCACCAAATCTCTCCAGTGGATGCTAAATTCCTTTTTTGGTTTTTTTTGTTTCTCTACTTCTCAAACTATGTTATTGTGGGTGGAAAATGATTTTTTACCTCCCCTTCTGCCATCCCCAGTTGGATTTCTTTCCATTTGCTCCTTTTAATGGCCAAGTTGCAATCCAGGGCTTATTAGCTCCCTCTCCTCTCCTCTCCTCTCCTCTCCTCTCCTCTCCTCTCCTCTCCTCTCCTCTCCTCTCCTCTCCTCTCCTCTCCTCTCCTCTCCTCTCCTCTCCTCTCCTCTCCTCTCCTCTCCTCTCCTCTCCTCTCCTCTCCTCTCCTCTCCTCTCCTCTCCTCTCCTCTCCTCGCACCTGTGTGCAAAAGTACTTAATCTGATTTAAACCACTCTTGAAGGTACTGATTTTGCCTGCAAAGAAGATGCCAAGTGAGACTTCTTCATAGCTTATGTCAGAATGTGATTTAAATAATGACTGCCTTTCCTTGGCACCAGGAGATGCTTCATGGGACTGAGCTTTCGAATGCAGAGCTTGGAAGGATGAAAGATAGCACTAACCTTTAAGTCTTCTCCAGAAACTCAAAACATGGCACTGATCAAATGTCAAGAGCAGTGCTTTTAGATATTTTGTCTGGGGTATATGAATTGAAAACCCAAGCAATTTGCTACATGTGTTAATTGACAATGTATGACTAAATCACATAATTATATAATGATTATTCTCCCAATTTTCCATATGTATACTTTGAGGTGTTATCATTTTAAAATGAATTGCATCTATTTGAAAATATGATGAGGGATATGTGCATGCCTGTAGTATATGGCTTTGGACTCAGACATTTGAGTGTGCATAAACAGAAAAATGGCAAAGCTTGATTTAAAAGTACTTTGAAACATTTCTCTTCTGAGAAACCCTGAATCACTCAAACCAATCAAAGGGATAAGCAGCCACATTCAGGGCCTGTTTCAAGGACCCCTTAAGACCAGGGTCAAAAGCCAGAACTCCTTTGGCACCAAGCTATATCGAGCTTGTTAAGGTCAGATAAGAGATTGTATGACACGCTGCTACTCTGGGAAAAATGAACTTGATGATCAGAAGGTGTCTGTGTTCCTGAATGTTTGCATCAAGTATGATTGCATAATCAGATTATCAGCCCATGTATGATCTCGAACTAGCAGATCATGTGTGTATATGCTGATCTTAAGCCTGAGCAATTCTTTTAGTTTTAAGGGGCTACTTAGGTGCATGAAGTTAAGAAAACATGTGACTGTAGTCTTCACAGGAGTTTTGTAAGGCCTTCATCCAAAATTGGGTTAACGCAAGTGGGTCCTTGAGCACCAATTGAAATTGAATCTTCAACTGCTTCTGCATGTTCACACTTGTTGTATGACTTCTGCTACTGCAGTAGGTAAAAGCACTGTTCACATGAGCAAAGTTAGGGACAGATTTCACCTGGGAGAGTGACAGGAATTGCAAAATATGTTTATATTGATAACACAATCTTCCAATCAACAGCAGATGAGAATGAAACATTTTCTAAAAGGTTTCACTGTTGAATTTCTAGAAAATTTCCAAACCTGTGTTTGGAACTGCTGGATCCAATGGTTAACTCAGATTGCTGTGTAGCAGGCAGCTATAATTTCCACCCTCCTTTTTCTGTCTCATTCTTGGACTTTGTAGGTTCATTACATCCAACAGCTCAAACTACAATTAGCACTGACTGTACCCTCTCTGGGTGTAGAACTGAGGCTCTTTGTGATCTCCTTAGGAATAAAATGATGGCAAGGCTTTATCAGAAGTGAGCCAGGTTTTTACTAGTCATTTCCCAAGAGAGCTTACAAAATATCTGAAATTCAGTGCATGTGCTTTATAGACATCCTGATAGTTCTTTAAAGCTCCTCAGTTCCATACAAATGATGGGATGGTAAACAACTTGTATCAAGGAACTGATGGTAAAACTGCTACGGTGCAGTTCCTATCTTTGAAGGAAGATATCCAGCTAACAGGTCAACAGAGGAAAGGTAATTTGAAAAAAGTTCACTACTGCCTTGTCATCAACAGAAATTCATGTATTCAACCTGTAACAACACCAATTCCTCTCAGATTTGCTGCTTCTCCCAAGAGTTCAGAGACAGTAAAAGTAAACACCCGTATTACATAAAGGAAGTACAACAGGCAACAATGTGTGTGTGTGTATGAATGCATTGCATATATAACAAATTTATATAATGCATATGTAAATACAACAGACTTGGAAACACTGGAAGGCAGCAAGCATTTTAGTAGAGCCTTATCACGTGTCATTCATGCATGTGCTAAGCTTTATGTACACACCTGCGTTGTTTACTGAATTGATGCTGGAATAAGTTGCCCAGCCTGTTTGCCCACCTCCTCAGACTAGGATTGAAATCCTGCTCTACTGCTCTAGAGTAAGAGAAGCCTATGACTCTGCAGTTCTTGAAGCAGAATTGGAATTGACAGTAGTAAAAAGCGGTGCTCCTAAAATATTCATGTAAACATTTTACTTAAAACATTTGGAGGTTGGTCAAACTTCTAAAAATAAAAGCAAAACAAAACCCCAAAAGAAAGTAGTGTGGTTTTCTGTTGTCCTTTATGGCTGTGGTTTTTTCCCCTTTCTAACTACAGGGAGAAAATATCAGGAAATATTTCTAAACTCCTGTAGTGCCCAAGATTCTGCTTCCATGTGGATGAATCAATCTGATCACAGCATGTTGTTTGAAAAGCCATTCTTGAGATTCATCTTGATCAGTTATGGCTGCTTCAGTGTTCTACATTCATCAAATTCTGCTCTGAACGCAATGTAAACACCCTTTTCAAATGTATTTTACAATAGGTTTGGGTAAAGTTTTCCTAAGACAGTCTTCTCCCTCACCTTTCTCTTTGCCATATGAGCCGGGCACATTTTTGTGGTGATTAAACTAATTTGCGGAGATGAGCCTGTAACATGTAAACTGTAATAGCCAACATTTAATTTCCTGGTGGAAACAATTCTCATGAAAAACTAGCAATGCTTTGTCAGATTTTTGGGAAGAGGACAAAGGGGGGATGGAAATAAACAGACTGTAAAAAGGAAAGGATTTCATTTTTTTTTTAATAGTGCAGCCAGTAAACATGTGCATCCAGTTTCACGTAATCATTTTCTTTTTTACTGTCCTCCACTGGGCTTTCTCTCTGCCAAAATGTATCTGGTGGTCTGCAATGACTGTACAGGATAGCCACTACCTCAGCAACCTCAGACAAGATGTTAACAAAACATTTTGCTCTACAGAACACATATCAACTTGTATTTACTCACTTTGTCTTTACCTCTCTTAATTGCAGATGTTGAATGAAGGTCCTTGAGTACCAAACATTAGGGTTTGTATTCTGGCTGCTGCAAAAGCAGCTTCATATCCTGTCACAGCAGAACTGCTGATAACACATAGTAAGCACAGCCAGCATCATTGAGATGATGGACAGGAGAAGCTTTAAAAGCTTTGTTGAGGGACAGAAATCATATGAAACAGAGGTGATTTTTGACTCATACCCACCACAATGGCTCAGAAGAGGTCAGAAATGAACCTCACTGGCTATTTTTTACCTGCCAGGACTAGTGCTGACTGCCATAATACCTTAATGCTTCACTTTCCCAAGGACACCAAGCGTGAAGGCTCCCAAAATTTACTGGTTTCGAATACGGACATAAGCAGTAAGCCAAAAGCAGCTGACACACTACAAAGTCACACTGTTTAAGTGGCAATAATATATCCTGTACCATATCAAAAACATTCCCACGAAAACCTGGTTTCATAGCGTATACTGCCATTTGTGAGATCTCAATCAGCAAATCCCTGGAAGCGACCCACTGACTTTGGAAGCCACAGAAGGAGAAATTGAACAGAAACATCACTTTTCCTGTAGATGGAAATCAGAAGAAAACCATTAAGGAAGCAGCATTCTGTGGAGCCCAGCATTGTCCTCCTATGTGTCTGTTCAGTTACCTTGCCTGCAATGAGCTCTGGATACAGCCCTCAAATTGGCCCATGGGAAAACAAAACCAAGAAAACCCAAACCCTGTTATGCAAAACCGGCTTCTTCCAGAGAATCCAGTGAGTTATATTTTAACCTGTTTTCTCTGAAGCTTTTCCAAGGAGTTCTCCTGAAGGAAGAGTTATCCCTTATGCCAGCTCTCAAATTTCTGCTCCCTGTCTTATCAGCTGTGAAGCTATTCTAAAACACATTTCAACAATTATTTTATAATGGAAACAATACAGATTTGGTTTATCCTTCTTCACATCTTGCTAGGAAATACTTTTTTTTTCCCTGACTCGAGCTGGCTTCTAGGCAGGGTTTCAGTATTGCTGTTGAAACTCATCCCCCCTCAGCTGCCTGAAGTTTTATTTGCTGCATCATAACAGGTTCTTTTTATCCCAGACTCTCCTCCAATGGTACTCTTCATTATTGTTTCAAGAAATACTTTTTCACAACAGTTGTGGAGGGACAGGAAGGTAGAACTATCTTTCACTGATCTTGCAAAACAGATTTTTCTGTCATTAGCAGGGAGTCAATGGCAGAAGCAATGAAACAATCCAGGTCCTTCAGGTCCTATCTACCAAGCCATAGGAACAGTCTTAGTTTCCAGCAGGCCCCTTCCTCGTACTGTACATGTCACAAAACTTCAGTACTGACAGTTTCAGGTACCAAACCCCCCTCTACCAATTTGCCAAATCCTTCTTCCAAGTAATGCATGGAATGAGGTAGGCAACCCAAAAGCAGCAATCAGATGTGATCACATTACAAAAGTTCATTACAGTGAATCCACACACAGTGTGAAATAACTCTGGGCTTTGGCAGACACGATCTGCAAGGAGAGCAGTCCCCAGCAGGAGCTGGTACTGGGATGAGACCTGTGGGTTATGCCACAGCCTCTGTGACTATGGGGCTAGGGAATTTGGAATTTAATCTCTAGCCTCAGAAAATTTGGGTTTTCTTTAAAGACGCTTACACTCCAGCTCACAGGCTGCAGCATGCAACCTGCAGTGAATATAGTGTAATAGAAATGCATGCAGAGAAATAAGGAAGCACTGAGGACAGCATTATGGGGGAAGCTCTCATACCTTTTCTGGGAAACCTGGAGGACTGAGTGCCTCTCTGAGGTGCCTGTACAATAACACATGCAGTATGGGGAACACATAGGAGGAATTATGAGGTCTGTGATCTGTTTGGGATCATGGAGGCATGGTGTGACAGCTCACCGACTGAAGTGCTGCCATGGATGGATACTGGCTCTCCAGGAAGGACAGGCTGGGAAAGCAAGGAGAGGGTTCACCCTTTATGTGCAAGAGCCGGGGCAACGCATGGAGCTCTGCTGGGGTGGACGATGAGCCACCTGAGAGCTTATGGGTCAGGATTAGAGGGCTGACCAATGTGGGCAATGATGTGGTAGGTGTGCTACAGACCACCCGATGAGGAAAAGCATTTCCCACTGGTTTCAGGGGCCTGTGGTTGTTGAAAGCAAATCTCACCAGTAAAGACGAAGGCAAAGTGAACATAGTTTATCTTGGTGTTATCAAGGCTTTAGACACTGTCTCCCAAAACATTTGAGGCAAACCAATGAAGTATGGACTAGATAAATGTACAGTGAGGTGTGGATCAGTGGCACGAAGTCTAACCAGAGGCCATTCACTAGTGGAGTACCCCCGGGGTGGATACTGGGGCTAACACTGTTTAGTATCTTCGTTAATGACTTTGGGAGAGAATGCCCTCTCAGCAATCTGTCAGGCAATATAAAACTGGGAGAAATGACTGACACCTGAGAGCATTTTGCTGCCATTCAGAGCAACCTGCACAGGCTGGAGAAACAAGTGGACAGGAACCTCATGAAGCTCAACACAGGGAAACACGAAGTCCATCATCTGGGCAGGAATAACTTCAGGCACCAGAGCAGGCTGGAGGTCAACTGGCTGGAAAGTAGCTTTGCAAAAAAGGACCTGAGTGTCCTGGTGGACAAGCTGGCCATGAGCCAGCAATGTGCTCTTGAAACAAAGGAGGTCACCAGCCTCCCAGCTGCATTAGGCAGAGCATCACTAGCATGTCAAGGGAGGTGATCCTTCCCCTCTACTCAACGCTGGTGTCTTGTGTCTCATTCTGGGCTCCCTGGTACAAGACAGGTGTGGACATACTGGAGTAAGTCCAGCAAAGGGCCACAAAAATGATGGAGGATCTGACACATGAGGAGCGGTTGAGAGAGCTGGGACTGTTCAGTCTGGGAAGAGAAGGCTCAGGGAGACCTTATAAGTGTGTATAAAAAAATACCTGATGAGGGGAGTAAAGACAGAAACAGACTCTTCTCTGGTGCCCAGTGGCAGGAGAAGAGGAAATAGGCACAACCTGAAACACAGAAAATTACACTTGAACATTAAAAAAAAACCTCAACACTTTTTTTACTGTGAAGGTGCTCAGACAACAGTATATGTTGTCTGGAGAGCATGTGGGGTTTCCATTGTTGGAAAGTGTACTGGACACAGCCCTGAGCAGCATGCTGTAGCTGACCCTGCTCTGAGCAGGGGGGTTTGACTAGATGATCTCCGGAGGTGACTTCAAACCTCATCTGTGCCGTTCTTGTGGTATCTCTTGTAGGTGCCTGCTCTGATCCTCACCTCCTGGCCTATGGCACATGCAGTCGGAGAGTAGCCTGTCCCCTCTTCAATTAACCTGAGCTGTCATCAATACCAGTGGCACCACCTGCACTAATGCACAGATAGGATGGCTGAGAAGATCAATGCACAACTTCTGCTGCTGCCTCTGCTCAGGGACAGGATTCTCCACAGTGCCAGAGCAGTAACCCTCGGAATCACTCCAGCCCAAATGCTCAAGTGTATGTCAGAGCATTTGTCTGTTTTGGATTGATGCAAGGAGAATGGCTTAATACACTGATTGATAGAAAAAAAAAAAAAAAAAAAAAAAAGAGTTCTTTATCCTTTTAGCCAAGCTCTCTTTCAGCTGTTGAGATAAGATGGACTAAATTCAGAGGAACTGGGTTTTCTTTTATTAGTGATAAAATCTAAGCTGTTGTTAGAAACATCAGGGGGATTTAATAGGCTTAAGAGAGACTCCTAAATTCCTCAGGAGGCCTGTGAATTTGGAGTTGAGATCTATGAGAGCTAGGAAGCGCTTGGCACCTTATCAGCAGTCAGCTCCGCAGCCTTCGGAGAATGAAAATCACCTTTTTGTTCAACTTCCCTTGGTAGCTTGCCAACTTTCTTGTTACTCACTAAGTCAGCCAACTGTCTCTAGAAAATATGCTCTCTGGTCTAAGCCACAGGATTCAAAACACAGCTTAATAAGTAAGCAGCAAGTCAATGGGAATTATGTTATATCATAGCATCTCCTCAACAGGCAGAGGCAGTTCAGCTCCTTGACTGCACAATATCCTAGCTAGTCAACAGGTTTTGCTCAGTGCTGCCATTACCTTGCAGGGATGGAGTCCTCCCTATGAAGCTCTCTGGCCTCTTTCCTTCTGGAAAGCAGTGGGCAGGCAGGGACACAGAGAGGTAGTATGGAGAAAAGGACCGAGGAGAGAAAATTCAAATAACAGGAGTAGGTGGATGAGCAGCTGGCAAGCAACCCCAGAGCTATGAAATTTCCTCAGCAGTCTTCTCAGGGTTATTGAAGCATCCCCACCAAATTAGCCAATTGTGACCCTGGGTGTTTCTGTTCACATGGCTGAAGTTTGCTAAAGTTGCTCGTTGTGGTTTAAACCCATCCAGCAACCAAGTCCCACACAGCCACTTGCTCACTCCTGCCACGGCAAGATGGGGGAGAGAATCGGAGGAGTAAAAGTGAGAAAACTTGTGGGTTGAGATAAAGACAGTTCAATAGGTAAAGCAAAAGCCGCGCACAAGCAAAGCGAAACAAGGAATTCATTCACCACTTCCCACGGGCAGGCAGGTGTTCAGCCATCTCCAGGAAAGCAGGGCTCCATCACACTTAACGGTTACTTGGGAAGACAAACACAGTAACTCTGAAAGTGCCCCCCATCCCCCCAACTTCCTCCTTCCCCCAGCTTTTTATTGCTGACTGTCATACGGTACAGAGTATCCCTTTGGTCATTTGGGGTCGGCTGTCCCGGCTCTGCCCCCTCCCAACTCCTTGTGCACCCCCAGCCCACTTGCTGGTGGGGTGGTGTGAGGAGCAGAAAAGGCCTTGGCTCTGCATAAGCACTGCTTATCAATAGCTGAAACATCCCTGTGTTACGAGCACTGTTTTCCGCACAAATACAAACCACGGCCCCATACTGGCTACTATGAAGGAAATTAACTCTACCCCAGTCAAAACCTGCACGTTCCTCCCCCAATAAGGTCATTTTAATAAACACAAGTAGTCTGTGTGTACAGTGACAATTAGTACCACCTAAAGAGACACAGGATAAAATGCTCTGGCACCAGTAACAAGGAATGCTGAATTATAATCGCAGCTATCACTAGTCCCCCCTTCCCCCTTAAAAAAATTCCAGATTTACATTTATTCTGTTGGCATCCATGCCCGTCACTGGAGAAGCTGTACCATAATCAGAGCTGCCAAAGCCATGCCCAAGGCCCAGCCAGAGACTCCCATGGCATGCACCACAAGGAATGGGAGAAAAAAGAAATACAAGGGCAAAGGAAGGGATGTTCCCAAATACATTGCTTGCTCTGAAACGTTAAATATTTTGCAGTCACCTTGACCATCTGTGGAGTGCTCTCCATTAAACATTCATCATTTGCTATCCTATTAATCATCACAAGTGAATCCGTAAATAGCTGTGATGAATGCAAGATATGTGTCAGCAAACACTGATAATTTTTTTCTAAACAAAACTCTGTCTAGCTCTGGAGGAATTGCTCCAAAAAAAAGTCTGCTTGCTCACAGATCTAAGCAAAATGTGTGCGAGAATCCAGTACTTGGCTGGTTCTCCCACATCTGGGAATTTGGGTGATTTGCGACGCTTCGCTCTTTTAATTTCAAGTAGCAATGTGAGTTTGCTTGCTCTGCAGCAAAGAGTGTATTGCTGGTGTCATTTCCCTTGAATAGTCCTTTCGTCTGAAATGCAGCTCATGTTCCCTTCAGCATGATAAATAACACACTTTATCTATCCCTGGAGCCTGGAAAATCTGAGATGAGATTGGCACTGCAATATAAAGAGAGATAGCCTTGAAAGAGAGGCAATGGAGGCAAAATCATTTGGCCTGAGTGGAAATAATCACTGGCACTTCCAGCCACAAACAGTCCTCTGATTTCAAGCTGTATTTCAACGTAAAATGCCTTTCCCATGTTTGTACAGCACCTAGCACAATTGCATCCTAATCTTGACTGTGCGTTTCTGGCACTGCGGTAAAACAGACACCGAGCTTATAAAAAATACACAATCACATGCGTTCTTGCATGAGCTATCCATGGCTTCAGCATAAATTAAACCCAGGCATGGGTCTTTGTACGATTTCTGCTTTGGACATTAAAAGAAAAAATGTTGTGTCCAGAAGAAAACTTTTCTTCTGTTGGGAGTTTCTTTTTAAAAGATGAAACACGCAGGTGGTCTGCCATTTGCTGTGGGTTCATAAAAGGAGCATTACAGAGACAGTGAAGGAGGAATGGATGGATCTGGCAGATGGCATCATGTTCAGGGTTAGCCAAATCCCCTTTCAGGCACAGAAGCCCAGATGGCCAAGCAGAAACACTTTCTGCCACAAACCCTTTGCATGCCTTTGTGGCATCTCTGCGCTGGGAGGGGAAGTATGTCAACTCACAATCTTGCTGTGATAAAACAAAACTGGACGTATTTTGGCAAATCTGTTCGTTCTGAGGCCCTCCTTGGCCCCCAAATTTTTGTCCCCTAACCTGAGCCTCTGCCTGGTTGGAGTGCTAATCTCAGCCTCCGCAGGCTCTAAAAGGACTTTGAAAGGACTTTTTGCTGACTTTGAAAGCTGGGTTTGCAAAAAGGGGCACATCCCCCCCCCCCACTCCCCCCAGCAGGTTTCTGCCCATGCACCTCTAAAATCAGTAGGGTCTGTCTGAGAAGAGTGGGAGAGTGGGGACTGAGTGGATGCAGCTGCTAAAGGAACACAGCAAGGCTGACTGGCGCTGATGGAAGTGCTTTGCAAAATGCTCCACAGTTCCCATTTGTCTTGACATTGCTCTTTAGCTTGTGGGATTTTAAAAAAAATTTGCTTTGCTTAAACCCACTGGAGGTTTGAAACACAGGGTTATCCAATAAATTCTCAATGCTTGTCTCAAAAATGACGTCGCAGGACATCCAAGGTGCTGAGACCTTGCAACTGATGCCTACCTGCTGCTTTTCATGCTCAGCCCAAGTTGCCACACACTTGTCTCCACAAACCTGAAGGCACCCTGGGAAATCCCAACTGGGGGGCCATTGCACAGGCACAGTGACCTTCCACTCCTGCGCGTTCTCTTCCACGGCATTGTGGTGTCATGTCCAGTGCTGGCACGTGTGCTGTCTATGATTAGCACAGCAGTGAAATAAGGCTTGGGGAGATTTTAATGAGGGCTATAGACCCCACTCTCAGCAACATACCTCCAAGCTGTCCCTGCCTGGTGTATTTGGTAAATGCCCAACATATGCACAAAGAGTGCACAGGGACTGGATGGGGGGAGGAAGAAGAATAGGAAGAAAAGTCAAAAATGGGAGAAAGAAGTGGGGCAGGACAGGGAGAGGAGAAGCAGGGCTTGGCTCAGAGATAAGGGAAGGAAGCATCATACAGCTGTGATGGGGAGAGAGGATGAATTAGTCATTATCTTTAATCTCCTCTTCTCTTTTGCCTTTCCTGAAACCTGACATTGCCTCCATACCACCCCATCCTGCTCCAGACTCTTTTACAGACACCCTCAACGCCTTGCACAAGCCTGCTCCCTCATGCAGGCTTTCCTTTTCTCCTCTTGTCTCCAGTCCTTGCTCTCGATCACTGGAGTCTGTGGCTGCTCCCTGTGCCTGCTCCAACACCAGCTGAAGCAGCCCAGCTGTACAGTCACTTGAGCTGGGACATTGCCATCACCATACCATCCTCCACACATGCGTCCTCTCGTGATTTCCTAAATGCCCATAAATATCTGAGAGTTCCTGTTCAGGACAATTCCTCCTTTATTGTGAAAGCCCTCAGCTCCAGCGCATCCTTTCTCTTCCTCCCTGAAAAACCTCTCCTACCACAAATTGTTTGCCTTGTGCACACATTTATGCCAGGAAACAGCCCCTCTACCATCCCCACTGTGGATGCTTCTAAGCCAGTTTTCCCCTGGCTGTCAGGCCAGCTGGGCCAGCAGGTGCCATGCTCCAGCCTGCACAGCTGAGCACGGCGGGGGCAGCCACTCACGCTGCCTCTTTTGAAGCCAGAGCAGGCTTCTCCATGCGACATCTGAGGCTTTAGCCTACAGCAAAGAGCAAAACGGAGCCAGAACCGAGGCCTGAGCACCAGCTCATGATCAGCAAAATGGTCAGACTGGTCCTTGGCGCAGGTGAGGTCTGGGCAACCCACACCATGTCTGGCCAAGGTGCAGGCTGGCACGAGTCTGGGTCCTAGCTGGCTCTTTGGATGCAGCCATCTGTTTTGGTGATGAGAGAGTTTCACTGCACAGACACAAGCCAAATCATGCCAGAGGGCCTCCAGGCCAGAGAACAGGGTTTCATTTCTTAGTATAAACATAGCCTCAGCATCAGGAAAGCCTTCAGTGTAGCCTACAAACTCTCGAAAACAAGAAACACACAACAGCCTCTTCAGTAAAGTGCAATATGGATATAGTATGACTTTACTTTTTGCAGATCACAAGCAACTTCATTCCAGGATTGAGTCAAGGCAGTCTAAATGATCTCCCAAAAACTGTGAGTGATCGTTGCATCCTCAATTTTCATATGCAAGATTTTATTACTCTGGGATAAGCACCTTCCATGCCACGGAAGGGGATTCTGCATCTCCATAATGCCAAGCAATGACTTTGCTCACATCATCCGTCAAATTACTGTTGCTGCTCCTTCTTCTGCCACATCCATTTCTGCATCTCCTCCCATTTTGTACACAGCCCTAGGTCAAACTGTCAGACTCTGGCAGATCCCAACAGATCCTGACTACCATACATGTCAGGATTAAATCTAACTTTAGGGTTTAGGTCACTGAGATAGTAAAATGCTGAACGGAAAGTTCATCGTGTCTCTGAAAGGGCAGACTTTGAAACGGCATCTCTCAGGACGTGGAGTGAAAGCCAGCTGGATTCCTGCTGATGTGCTGAGCTCAGCATGGCGGAATTTCTTGAATAACAGGACGCACTCGGAAACTTGGTGTGGCTAAACCTAATGCCTACACTTGAAATGGAACCCTGACAAGGAAACAGGATTAAATTAAAATTAAGTCAATTTTTTTTGCATATCAGCTGGAGGCAAATATTCATTCTCACTTAAAAGTTGTCTGCCTACTCGTAGATAGTGCAGAAAAAACTAATATTTGACTACAGGTGGGAAAATCTCTCTTGGCACGACTTTTATTCTGCATCAACAAGTTTGTTTTTCCCTCTCTGAGCACTGCCCACTATGTCTGAGCAGAGCTGCAAAGCAGCGAACACTCTTTTACTCTGAAATCCCCTCTCCCTTCCCAGTTGGAACATGTAGCAGCTTCACCACTTCAGCTTGGTTTGGTGAAGGATACCATGAACGGTCAAGTGGCATAGGCTGCTTGTGGCCGGGGGCTCCGCGGCTGTGTTGTTCAGGCAGCCTGGGCAGGCTCTAGCCAGCCAGAAGCACATGTGGGGAAGGAGGATAGCAGCTCACACCCCTCTGTTTCCTAGCTGATGGCAGGAGCATTATTAGCTTGAAGACTGAGTATCTGGAAGAGTCAGGGAACAAGCCTGGAGCTTGCTCTCGTGTAAGCACATGTATTAAAAAGAGGCACCTCCATTTACTCTCGAAGTACCTAACTGAGCAGGTGGAGCATGAATCTCAAAGGGTGTTGACAAATAGCAAGCTATTGTAAAGGAGAGGCAATAAGCATTTGCTAACTTGATGGGATGAATAAAAACAATTCTTAATTCATTCCTATCTTTGAGAATCAAGTGCCTGAAAAGTTGGGCGTAACCTTTATGAGCTCTTAAAACTGACTGTAACTTCCCAAGGCTCGTGGAGAGTACATGGTATTGCTCACTGTCAGTCTAATAGGCAGCCACAAAATACCAGCAAGCCAGCACGGTGCCCGGCTGCTCCCCCAAGCCCTTTGGTGACCCTGCCTCCTATCAGGGTAGGTCAGCCCATCCTGAGCTCCATGCTGCTCATATCCATTGACCACAAGCCCATACCTCAGCACAACACTGCCACCATCATTTCTGTGTTGCTGCAGCATGGGTTGGCCCTGACTCCTGTTTACTTCTAAGCATGAGAAAGGGAGAGGGTACGTCTATATTTGAAAAATAAGAAATTGGTTTCTTCCACGCCGTTTCATTGTTCCAGCTCCTGATTCGGTTCCAGCAGCTTGTCATCCCTCAGCAAGGATAGTCCTGTGACAGAAACAAAGTCTCTTTGTTCGCTGTGGGTCCCTGGGCCCTTCTAGGACCCATCTCCCACTGAACTGCCTCAAACGCTTTTTCCTGCAGTAAGCTTTGAGGTGGTTCCATTTCATCCCACTTCCTTGGGGAGTCATCCTGCATAAAAATGCTGTAGCTCTTTTCCGTGACAGGTCCTTAAGATATATTATAACTATATTTCATACGAATGCAAAGAGGCTGGCAGCATTAAATTCAGATGGAGCCATTCATCACTGGAGGTTAGCAAGAATGAACATAATTTAACAGCATGATGAAATTCTTGTTCTGTTTTTGCTGGAACCCCAAAGATGTGGGTGAGAACTTTTATGGCCTGAGATCCAAACCTTGTCACTCCTGAGTAACGGTGGGCATAGCCCTGGGGGCATTGCTGGAAAGAAAGACTGACGTAAGATGCTAGTCTGACAATTCTGGGGGTAGCTGTTATTTTCTGAAACTTTTGCATCTATTTTATTTTATGCTGATCAAGAAAGCTCTGAGCTGAGACCAGATGGTACTGATTTGCTCAGGGTTATTGCTGGTCAAAACTAAACAGTGCTGTGCCCCATTCCCACAGACAGCTATTAAACTGGAGATGATTATTATTTATTCATTGGTGTTTCAGTGGTGTTCAGTTGGGAGTGAAGCCACTCTCAGCTGGGCACTGTCCACTTACACACACAGGGAGTTACTGTTCTTTGTCCCCAGAAACCTGAACCTGAAGTGAAAGCCCCAGATGCAGAGTGCCCTGACCTCAGGCTGTTATCAAATATTTCTCTCTACTATTTCAAAACCCATTTCTCAGCAATATTGTTTCCTCTTTTTTCCTCCCCAACTTGAGGAGACTAGATGTCGTATTACAGCAATGGCTGACCAGACTGGCTGAGAAGAAATCCTGCAAGGCACTGCTGAGGCTGCTGCAGATCTATTGCTGGTGTTGCTGGGAGTGGCTGCTCCTCTTTTCTGCATCAAAACATCCTCCGCCACGTTATCATCCAATCTAGGTCTCCTGCACCCATTTGAGAGCTGTTTGATTTGGTAAAACATTGGCTAAACTGCCTGTGGTCACACTCTTGGAGATGTGGCCCTTGGGCAGCTTTTTCCTCCTTATTGAGGGAAAGAGAAACTGCATGAGGTAGCGTTGGTAAAGAAACATTTCCCTGAAGCAATTCTTGATAAATCCACTACCCTTCTTGAAGTCTGTATTAAAACTACTGATTCTGAACACTATGGTCTAGCAGAGCTCAGAGGACGTCAGCAGCTCAGCGTCCAACATGGCACATCTGGGGAAGACCTGGATAATTCTTGGTGATGGGGGAAAAGAGCACTTCAGAAACACAAAATGTCTCTGAGGACCTGGAGAGCAGAAGAAACAAAGCCACAATGCAACCCTCATTCACTTTTGCAAAAGAAATCAGCAGAGTGTAATCTCAAGTGGTTTTGTGAAGCCATCTTGCTTGCTTTGTTAGCCTTGACTGCTTGATGAATGTACCTGTTGTGCTCCAGTGCATGACAAATCCACTGATGGCAAATACCAAGATGAAGAAAAGCTTAAAGTTAATGTAGTCATTGCCATAATAATTTAGACCCATTTACAACTCATTATAAGGTTGTCTTGCTACAAATGTGACAGAGGCCAATGAGTCCCTTAAAATGGTAGAGCTAAGTCACAGGTTTGGATAAATAAAAGCTCATCTGCAACACTGATTGATTGCTTTGGACAATATCACCATTTTTCCTGGGAAGTTTTATGATCTAGAATGAATTGGAAGTATGTTCTATTTGAATAAATTCTTTCTATCAGTAATCCAAGAACAGAGATTTCCAGATTCTGAAGACCAGGAAAATATCTTGGAGTGGCAGGAACTGTCAGACTTAAGTTCTAAGTATGAAACTCAAGTCTGCCCCATAGTTATAACTGTGGCAAAGCTGGGTATCAGGGCTGTGCCCCTCAGCACACCCAGTGCACTTTGGTTGTTAATTCCTTGGGTAGTCCAGGAACACCCCAGCTTGTCCTGAGCACAGATGAGATAGTAGGCTGGTTTGAGACAACAGACTGCCTTGAAAGCAGGTTTGAAGTCCTCACCACCTCCATAATTAATTGACACACAGGAGCTCTCCAGATGGGAATTTTGGACAGTTCTACATATTCCCCCAGGTACCGCATGCTGTAGTTCATCTTCTTTGTATACCTAAATGTGTATCTGTTGACTAACATCCTGGGTGGAGAGTCCCTGAGATTCTCATGCAGTTCTGCTGCTTTGGCAGTTGCAGAACGGATCAAGTTGTACATAGATAAGACATTTGCAGTCAGTACAAACTGTTCCTGTAGATGCAAAATTACTCATGTAGGACAGTCTTTTGTACACAGATGAGATATTTAAACTAGTCTTGTATGTAGCTGTCATGGACAAAACAGTACAGAGTCAGGAAATTTTACTTGAGTTAATTCGTTGCCAGGCCACGCAAGCTTCTGATTCCTGATGTGGACATCAAGGGAAAGAAGAACACAAACAGCTAGACAAGCACTTACACAAAACTCCATTCTCCCTCCTTCCCAGTACCAACTTCCCTTATTTTTGCTGCAGTTACAACCAGTCTGTCAAAACTTCTCTAGTAACAGGACGGGGGGGTGTAGGAAGTGGAAGTAGTGCACGTGATGGCTTTCCGCTGTCCTGCATATAACTGCTTCTGTCAGGCTGCACTTCTTGATTCCTGACACTCTTTGTGTAATGGTTTCCACTGCGCTGCACATCATGGCCTCTGAGGCTCCCTTCCTCAGCATCCCCGTGCTGTCATGCGCCTCTCACAGGTGTGTTTTTCATCATACGGTTTTCACTTACTTCAGGGCAGTCTGAAACATTTTTTGGCAGACAGCAGGTCATGGGGTCACCATAGGCAGGTCATGACTGCAAACCCATGCTACATACAGCCTGCAACATCTGCCCATTGCAGCAGATATGGTAAGAGGAACGGATTACGCGTAGGCATGCAGGATGGTGGGACAGCTTGCAACCGAGAACTTGTATGACCATTGCAGTGGGGACTCCCGTTGGCACAGGACAGTGAGAAACCATTCTGAGAGATTTGATTCCCCTTGTGAGAGTTACCTTACGATAAGATTGAAAGAATAGTTTTTATTTAAAAAAACCACTGTGTCACTGTCTATGCAACAGCGGGCTGCATGAGAAATGGTTATTAAAACATCTTTATAGCACTCCCTCTGAAAAATGTGCAGCTCAGCAGCTCTGTGTATCCCCAACGGCATGAACGTGAGGGTTAACTGCCTATCAGCAATTGGCTCACTTCAATTAGAAATTGTAATAACCATCTTAGAGGTAGAGCCAAAGACTACCAGAGCTGAGTTTTTTGTTTATGCTGCCAAATGAAGGGAGTCTGAAAAGTGGCTGTCTATCCATCGCTCAGAAAGCACAGCAAAGGAGGAAACCTGACAGCCTGATGTCTGCCGAGTAGCGTTGCTACTTTAGGATGAGTTTCAGGCCTATAATTGTCATGTGTGCATGCGTGCGTGTGTAATGGGGAATCTGCTGAGATTGCAGAATGGAAGTCAGAGCTCTACCCACAGTCAGACTGCAGTAGCTACCACCCTCTGTACGCTTTAAATAGAGATCTGGGACCACTGAGACTTACATAAAGTGTCTCAAACAATTCCTCTGTGTACTTACACTCTGAGCTGCGAAAACAGTCTCTTCATATCATGTAAGAGCTGCACAGGCCTAGCCCAGCTCTGCCCATTTTGGAAAAGGATTAAGAGAAGTTTAAGTGTCTGGGGGCAGCCTGCAGAGCTGGTGCGTCCGAATGGACTCTGTTGTTGTCGCTTCTGCTCAGAGTTTTCACACTTGATTGTTTTTCATACCAATGCTGCAAAGGTACAATGATTGCTATAATTCAGTCACTTCATTCTAAATAACTTCTGGCAGCTGTATTTGTACTTATCTAAATTTATAAAGAACAATGTCAACTTTGGTAGTAGTTACAAAGTCCTCAGATACCCTCAGATATTGCTGTCCATAATGAGTGCACTGTGAAATCTAAAGATTCTTTTCAGAATATGCTTTTAAATTAAGAAAGCCATGGCAGATTCTCAGGGAATGCTGTTTGCAGTGGCCAGGCACTTAATTTTAATGCTGATCCCTAATTCTACTTCGAGTAAATCAAAAGTACAAATAAAATTGTACTATTACACAATTGCCAAGGCAATCAGTTCTGCTGTCAGCAGATGCAGTGGTTAAAGATCCCCTTAATCACAGACACAGGATGCCTGAGTGATACACCCCTGGATAAGAGAATAAATACAAATGTGAAAGTGAAACATTGGCAAACATTTCACGTAAAACCTAAGTTATGTATTGTGCAAGAGGGTCTGAGTCATACATACATTATACTGTAATATTAAATGTTGTAGACTGAAAATGTCACCATTAGTACAAGTTCTGCCCCTTCATCAGGCAGAAACAGTATACATACATGCCACACAGTGCATTTTTTTTTACTATTACGGCAACAGTAAATATCTCCATTGAATTCCTATGTGTAATTTATCTCAGGAATAGATACGTGAATAAATATACATTTATTTAAAAAAATACCAAAAATCTATATTTAAAAGAATATAATTTTTTTTTTTTTTTTTTTTGGTATATGGATCTCACTTCTCCACACAGTTGCAAACTTCTACAATCACACCACAAAGACTTCTCAGGGGGACTCACATATTATTGATGTTTACCCCAGGGTAATTACTATCACTCCATGTGTATCTTTCATCTGTCAGATATAGTAAATCAAGATACAGTCTGCCAAATGAGGAATGCGTTTTCTCAAATTCCTTTCAAGACGCTCAACCTTTAACTGTTCTTCTCAGACACCAGAAGAAAGCAGCGTTCAGCCATTCAACAGCTGAGTTTTGCTGCATATATTCTCCCAAGGCCAAGAGAATGGAGATTCCTTGAGGACATATGAAGGTGATCTCTGACAATGTATTCTCGGCTGGCACGTACTTCAGCACATAATAAATACCTGGAATAAATCCAACTTTTGGGGGGGGAGTTGTATAAAGACTAATCTGATTCAGAATTCCTGTGCAAATGTTGATAAGTAAAATGGCATAAGATAATTTTAAATATAGGCTGTCTTCCTCACTCCTTCTGCACTCCCTTTCTATTATTTTTTTCCATAAACTGTATTTCAGTTCTGAAGTCCTCAATCACATTTTCATAGCACATGATTATATATGTAAAAATCTGGAAACTGAAAGGTTGTTTAATTTCAGTGTATGCATATGGGCTACACTAAAGTCCATGTAAGTTACTATATTCCTCCTGAAAGCCTTGGAAACAGCAAAGGGCAATATGTTACTGTAACTCGTGAAGGGTTGCAGCTGTCTATTTAATTAGTCTGAGATTGCATTTTTCCAGAGTCAGTTGAGTTAAGAAGCTGTGAGCTGTGGACTGGTAGCTGATGAGGCTGTCATACCATGGCTTCAAGGGATTTGAACCTTGAATCTCTCCACAGAAGCAGCAAAGCCTTTTCAAGGCTGCATATGAGCAATGTCCTGTACAAAAGAAGACTTAACACTGGTGTAGGTGGAGCCCTTAGCTCCATCAACCCCAACGAAGCATAGTTTTCGAGAGACTGAATGTCCAACCTTATGTAAATACTTCTCTGCTTAGTACCTGCTGAGTGCAAGTATTATGTACAGATTGACTGTACTCCTGTTATAAGGCGTGGGCTGCAGAAGATCTGGCTCAGATATTGCTTGTTGCCCAACTTCCCCACTACAGAGTTATCTGTAGTTCAAAGTAGGTTTCAGGCAATGTCAGGTCTCTCAATGTGATGGAAAACAAATGTTCAGCTAAACGTATGTTGGTCTCTGGGTACATCTTCAGCATGTGTTTACTACATGTTCGGAAGTGAACTGCTGGGCTCAAACTTCTGTCAAATTGCTATGTCTCACTGGCAGTTAGTGGGAGATTGGAGATCGTTATTTTGGTCTGGAACACTATCTAGATTGGGCATGTCTCCACTGCAAAGTGGCTCAAGAGCCCTTCCAGGAGCATTGCACCCAAATGGTGTGGACTCCTCTAATGCACACCATAAACATCATCCATCTTCTGCACATGGGTCTTAACAATGTCTTTAGTGGCATAGGATCTAGAAGTTGCAATGGGGTCCTGTCCTCCTGTCACACTCAGCGGAGTGTGTTTTGAGGTAGGTGAATCTTTTGTAACTTCTCTTTTAAAGGGTTTCTCCTCTGCATGGCAGAGATCCTTTGCTTGGCAAAGGTAGTGAGTTAATAACCCTCCTTGGTGAGTAGATTGGCAGCAATAACCCACTTTAACAGTAATAATATTTCACAGATCAGATAAAGGTAATGTCTCACAGATTGGAGAAAGCATGGCTTTCCCTAATTCTACCTAATAATATGGAGAGACAAGAAAAAAAAAAAGTAGAAAGAAAGAAAGAAAGAAAGAAAGAAAGAAAGAAAGAAAGAAAGAAAGAGAAAGCGAGAAAGAGAAAGAAATCACCACTCCTGGGGTCCAGTGACGTCTCACAGGTCTGGTCTGATCTTTGGTTCTTTGGTGGTGGGTGCACACCTGTGTCTTGATTAATTGTATTTTTATTGTTCCTTTTCATTAATATTTATAAGTCCTGTTCACAATATCCCCTCCTATTCTCGCTTTCCACGCTAATTGGGACACAGGCACAGTATACAACATTTTGGAGGGTCCAAGGGGGTTCTGTCCACTATAGATATGGGAGTGGACCTCCTCAAGTCCAGTGTACACCTGTAGATAAGAAAGTGGGCCTTCCCAAGTGCAGAAACACCCCTCTTCTACAGGGTTTGTCCGTTTGGATAGGGGGTGTTGGGTAGCTTGCTCCAACTGAAGCCCCCCTTTATCGATTGCCTCAACTAAAATTTCTGAAGAACACCACTCCACCCTCCTGTCTCCAAGGAGGGAGCACTGCTCCACCTTCACGGAGCTTGTTCCCTCCCTGGAGCAGGCTGTACTGCAAAGCACGCTGTTCTTAGGGCCAACACCTAAAACTTGCACTGTAAAACAGGTTTGTTCAAGACACATATATAAAATCTACAAAACATGTTGTTTAAGGCAAAAATTCAGACTGTCTTTCACAGGTCCCTATGGAATAAGTGACTTCTCCAGGAAAAAAGTGACACTGGGGCCTCTGGAGCGGAAGTCTGAAGAAAGTGTTCTAATGGCAGAAAACTCATTGGCTCTGATGGTTACTCTGCAGAAAAAGGAAAGTCTGGGGCTGGAGGCTCAAAAGCATGCTCTTGAATGGTCTTAAAGGATTTATCAATCCTGTTCCCACTCTTTAGACTGCTGGTGCTACTCCATTAGGAGTTGCTGCTCTGCTACCCAGTTCCTATGTGGCCAACAGGCACACTCTTAGTGGATGTGGTGCTCCCACTGCAGATCAGTGGCAAGTCAACAGACCAGTTCTGATTCAGGGTCCCTGACAGGTGAGAGTCACTAGTTTCCATTTATCTCTAGGCCCTGGGTAGAAGGACCAGTCACGGCAGCAGGGCAGCAGCCAGTTTCTCGCCACCTGAGTGAGAACCTTGAGGAGAGAACATGTGTGTCAATCCCTTCAGATTTCTGAAAACACACAATACAATGCACCACTCGTTTTGGCTCCCTACAGTGCCCTCAATGTCGAGGTCTACATTTTCAGTTGTGGAGCAAGAAACCTTGGAGAGACTTATTCATAAGTTGCCTGTGTTGTAAGAGGATTAGGCCATTGAGTGGTAAGGCTCTTTCAACATATCCAGCTCAGCAGCAGCCTGTGCTTCAGATCACAGAGAGAGGAATTGAGCAGGCACAGGCAAGGGGAGGGAAGGGAAGAGTCAGTTTATACACAGTATATGAAGGACACCATGGTAAATGCTCTTCTCTGCTGGGACTTTATAATCAACTCTAACTAGTGAGTGAACTGAGCACCTCTTGC
Organism: Leptosomus discolor; assembly: GCF_034619465.1. NCBI lineage: Eukaryota > Metazoa > Chordata > Aves > Leptosomiformes > Leptosomidae > Leptosomus > Leptosomus discolor. The sequence continues at coordinate 203,654,779 of NC_141391.1, forward strand.
TGATTCAGGTAGTCCTCTAGGAAAGAGGATGATGCCTTTGAGTACAGAGACAAAGCCCTTCCCACACTTGCTGTTCACCTGCCATAAGCTATGTTGTGACCCATCCAGACCTAGAACTTGTCTGGTCTAGTATGTTTCTGAACACTTCAACCAACCCTTATTGGCAGTCAAGTGGGGATTTGGCTTTTACGAAGACAGGATGTTATCTGAGCATTGAAGACTGCTGGGGAGTGACAGGAGACACCTGATGAAGTGGGCCAAGAGCATCTTTGCCAAAAGGCTGGCCATCCTGGTAAGAAGGGCTTTAAATCAGAAAGACTGAGAAATGGAGGTTATGACACACAGTTAGGTGAGGAAACAGGGGTTGGTAGTGGAAAGCAAATTATGCAAGTGGGTGGCAACAAGAGTGATGTCAGGAATGATAAGACAGGGCAAAAGGACACCCATCTCAAATGTATGTCCACAGCCTGAAAAACAAGCATGAAGACCTAGAGCACTACATGCAGAACTGCAACATCACTGGAACAACAGAGATGGGTTAGGAAAGCCAAGTTCAAGTAGAGTTGAAACTTGCAAAAGATGTGGAGGGTAATAAGAAGAGCTTCTACCACTACGTTAGTAGTAGAAGGCTGAACAAAGGAAATATGGGACCATTGCTGAATGGAGTAGGCTATTTAGTAACAGTGGACACAGAAAAAGCTGAGGTACATAGTGCCTTCTTTGCCCCAGCCTTCACTTAGAAGGTCTCTTGGGCATCTGGGCTGAAAAGCAGGGTTCAAGGAGGAGAACTATCAGAAATCAGGCCAGGGATGTTTTGCTAGAATTCAGTCCATCCAAGTCCATGGGACCAGACAGGTTGCACTCAATAGTTCTCAGAAAACTGGCCAACATCGTAGTAAGGCCACTAATATTTGAAAGGCTGGGGAAAGTCCCCAACAAGTGGAGAAAGGCAAATGTTACACCCATCTTCAAAAATGGCATGGTCAGTCATTTTCACAAAGGGAGAATAGTATCTAACCAATCTGATTGCCTTCTATGATAAAACAACTAGATTTGTGGTGAGGGGAGAGAAGTGATGCCCCTCACTTTGAGTTTAGCAAACAATGGCTCTTGAAGAAGGGAAGACCTTTTTTCCTTCATGTTTGTGCAAAGTTATCTGTTAGCTATATAGGTTTTAAACATATGTGTGCAGATGCATATTTGACTTATGGTAGCACATGCCTATATTACAGTAGTTAGTCATACATTCATCCAAAATCTTGCTTGCATAATTGTATGTTCAAAATGTTAGGAAATTCAGATCTAGTATGTCTTTTCTTCACTGTTCATACAAGAAACTGTGGTTTACATAACCTTCTTCAAAGGTGGCAACATCAGTGTCACATCTTGCTGTGAAATTTAGTTTATAGCTATTGCCAAGTGAAACTTGCTTTTGTTATTCTTAATGTCCAAATTAACTGACTTCTAAAATCATACAATTTTAGAAGAAGAAAATTTCTCCTATGAAAGATTATCAAGAAATATTTAGTATTGAAAGAGATTTGTATTTCTTCTCTGGTATCTTTTTTTTATTTTTCTAGTCTTCTGATCTTGATTGATGCTTTTGTCTTTCTCATCTTTTTTCCTTCACTCATGATGCCTTAATCTTCTACAGCTCAGGTCTGTGCAGCTCTACCCGGCACTTAGTGGCAATCATGCAAGTACAGATGCTCCAGTTTTTAAGGGCACTACTGGAGCAGAAACTTTTATTCATTTCATACATACCGATTACATACAACTTAACTGTGTGAACAGCGAAGAAGAGTCAAAATACTTGGGCTTTATTTAATTCTGTTACATTGATATAAAATAGGCATAAACATATTGAAATCAGTAGTAATTACTGCGATGTAAAACAGGTATAATGATTACAGAATTAGGCAAATTTAAGCCAAAATTTTCCCCTCTTCTGGTTTAAGTAAAATGGATCATCAGATGTGAACTCTGATTCAACAAAGGCAAAATACTTCATTAGCACAACACTTCAAAATGTCTTTTTTTCTGATCCATGTCCAGTTTGGTTAAATCCTGAAAATTAAATCCTTCAAAGATCAATAAAGACCTGTACATTAACAAATTTCTTTTAACATATTGGATAAAAGCAGATTTACAAATACTGAACAAAACCGCTGTATGTCACATTAGTGTACTGTATATCATATCAGTATCAAGCCTGTGACATTTAATCTGATTAAGCTTACAAGGACTGGGTTTCTCAGTATTAAAAACACCATCAGAAGCGGCAGTAGATTCTTATCTTCTATGGTCTAGCCAGTGGACAAAATGAAAGGTATGTTCTCTTACTAAATAGACTGCATTTTTACTTTACAAGTATCAGTCACTGATTATTTATGCCATTATCAGAAGGTCTCGTATTATAGAGTGAAATCGAAAATGTCCACGTCACTATATTGTCGTGTACAAATTGTTGGAAGGTGTTGCTAATGCCATCAATGCAGTTAGATTTTGAAAACATACCTTTCTTTAAAGGAAGGTTGATTACATACATTCCTTGGTAAATGCCTTTTTATGTACCTCACACAGATTCTTTTTTTAGGTTATTTCTCCAAGAACTGAGATTTTACATTTTTCTGTCTTCTACTGCAGTCAGATCAGGAGCCCAAAGAGATTTGAGATGAGAAGAATTCATGCTCTGTGGATGTGGGTTTATTACATTACAGAGCCTTACTACTTTTTTTTTTTTTTAAAGTAAGAATATTAATCCAGCATTCTGAATAAATTTCCCATGTCTTTAGCTTAATTGGAACAAAGGTCTTCAGGTTGTTTTTCACATGTAGTCAAACACTGCTGTGTGATTTTGAAAAGTCACTTCAATTCAGGAAGAATTTCCAAATATATGAGAAATTTTGATCAATAAGATGGTAATCAAAAAGAATGTGTTTTGTACTTCTGTATCAGTCTACCACCCTAAGATCTTAGAGCCCTTTGAACATCAAAGGAATGAAGCCTATAAAATATATCAAGTAGGTAACATTATTTTAATTTAATAAATTGGGAGATTAAGGCATGCACGTTTGTAACCATTTTTCAAATGTCCACTGCGTTTTTTTTGGGCAAACACTTTGTCCCAGGTACTGGGTTCAGAACAGTTTACAGCATTTAATTGTGTTCAGCCCTTGAATCTTTATTTCCATGTAGTCATCTGGAAGAGCTAGCATTTTTTGTGGTGCCTTTGTCACTGTGTGTACCTCATTCTTTGATCACTCCACTTTGTTTGTGTTCCTCCATGGCATGTATTGTAGCTCAAAGAAGCTCTCCACTCAGCAACTTGCTGCCAGGGCCCATTGGCACGGGCACTGCATTTTGCTGTTGTTTGCTATTGTTCCTTCTGTGGTTTTCTGCTGTTCTTTCTGCTATCTATATTCTTTTTCTTTGTCCAGTTTAAATGTAGGCTTCTACTTTTTGCTTTTTCTTCTTCCTTCTCCTCCTCAACCAAAGGTAGATGTCCCAGACTTCATCCTCCTACAGAAGGGAGACACGGGGTCTAGAAACAACATTGTTCATAGGAGGCTATGCTGAAACAGGGGAGAGGGCAAGTTTTGCAGCCAGGAGGACTTTCCTAGCAGTAGTGCTGGAAGGGAATGCTTATTAGCAGCATATTGGTTCAAGATTTAGGGCAGTCAGTCTATGGTCAAGGGCTTGTCAAAAATGATCTCACTTGAGATGATCAAGATGAAAGCTTTGACGAAGGGTTCAGTGTGGTGCCACATGTAGTTTGGCCTTCATCTAAGGCCTGTCATGGTAGAGGAAGCCTGGGACACTGGCTTGTCATTCCCATACAACGTCAAGGACAGTGATCTAGGCAAAGTCCACCCAATGGAATCAGGAAACAACTTCCTTCCTCTGTTACCACCACCCTCAGTCTTCATGCCATGGTTCTTGACTACTCAGAAACTTAACACGGTGAATGTACAGTTGGTTCAACCCTAAGGGAAGGGAGAATGAGTGCAACACATTGTGAATGCAAGCATTTTCTAAAGCTGTCCGAGCCATTCTCACTGCTGTAGACCACCTACAGACAGTAGAGCATACCGGGTTTGTTAAACAGGAGTTTCCCTTGTTTGGCATCAGCTGCAGAGAGCTTCTGTGCAAAAGCCACTACATCACATCAGTCACTCTGGTTAAGACTGTGTTGCAATAATTGTCTTGGTTGCATACGTTGCGATTGCAGTTCTGGGAGGAAAAATTGCTCTAAACAGCATCCACTTTCGTTTCCTGCAACTGGCCTGGTGTCATGGTGTTATGGTCAAAGTGCGATTGCAGTTACATTTATTCTTCTTACATGGGAAAAATCAGTGCAGCACCGTCTTCTGCATGCGCCCTTTTTTCCTTTTCTAGAACTTCCCGGGCTATAGTGACTCTTCTCCATCTTCCACTAGCCTTGGAAAATGTCTACCTGTTGTCAGGCCACACTGGCATTCCCAAGAGTCCAAGCAGTCATCAGCAGAACCTTTCCAATGGTATGCTAAAAGCAGGGGGAAAGGCTGGAAGAAATAGGTGCTTTCTGGTAAAACAAAGCAAGATAGGAACCTTTTAATTCTTCAGATAAGCGAGCCCCAGGATGCACACACAATTTTAAGTCAGCATGAGACCAGTCTGTGTTGGAGATAACTTCCACTAAAAGCCATTAGAAATAACTTTTCCAGTCCCTACCTGAACAAAGAATCCATGATGTGTCACCAGGCTTACTGGGAACGGGGCACAGAGGCAAAATCCAACAGCAATGAGAACTCCATGAAGTATATAGAAACATAGAATAATTCAGATTGGAAGGGAACTCAGGAGGTCTCAGAGTCACCTATGGGATCAGGCTGTGTTGCTCAAGGCTTTATCCAGCTGGGTCTTGAAATCCTCAGAGGACAGAGGCTCCACAACTTCTCTGGACAATCTGTTCTAATGCTTAATTGTCCTCATGGCGAAAAAGTTTTTTTCAATATCCAGTCTGGTACAAACTCTCTTATTGCAATTTATGCCTGTTACCTTTTGCTCTTCTGCCATGGATCACTCAGAACCTTCTCTTCTCCAGGCTGTAGAAGCCCAGCCTCTCCTCATGGGGCATGTGCAGCAGCCCCTTGATCATCCTGAACCTCCACTGAATTTATTCCAGTTGGTCAACATCTATCTTGCATTGGAGGGGTGCACATTGGATGTCGTATTTCAGACGTGGTCTAATGAATGCTCATTCTACTTGTGCTGCTCATGTTAATACACCCCAGGAGGCTATCAGCCTTTGCTGCCAGGGCACACTGTTGGCTTATGTTCAGCTTGCTGTCTGCCAAGACCTCCAGGTCTGGTTCAACAAAGCTGCTCTCCAGCCAAACACTGCCCAACCTGTATAGTTGCAGGGGGTTCTCCTGTTGCAGGTGTGGGACTTTGCACGTGTCCTAGTGGGTTTTCAGAAGGTTCTTCCTGGTTCATTCCTTTAAGCTGCCTAGGTCCCTCTGAATGACTGATATGCCCTCGAGCATTACTGTCTGGTTCTCCCTCCTGCCCCATCAATTTAGTGTCTTGAAGCTGAGATCCCTTCCTCAATTTCAACATTTTTGAAGACTGTTTTTAACAAAATACTTGTATTTATCTTAAAACAATTATTAATAAGTGTTTCCACATCAAATATTGACATTTCTACCTTTGTTTCTAACATAAAGAATTTTCATCACACACATAAGTTACCCACAAGGCAAGTATTTCTCTTTTCGGCCTACTCTGCTGCCAAGTATTTAATGTATTTATCATTATGATACGCCGGTAAGAGACAAAAGTGTAACATCTGCGTGTTACAGGGAAGGAACAGGCAGCAGGCTTGCTAACTGGTAAAGAGGACTTCAAACAAGATGTACCATCACAAGATGGTGATAACAGCTTGCAGCTAAGCAAGGGATGTCCAGGTAGTAAGTAGGTGAGACAAGGTGATGGGAGCAAGAGAGCCCTTGCGAAGGATAAAATGGGTGTAAAGGAGACACCTCAAATGCCAGTACACAAACACATGCAGCCAGAGAAACAGGAGCAGCCAGAGCTCTGCATCTGGATACAGAGCTATGACATCACTGGAATCACCGAGACATTATGAGACCAGTCAGACCAGCAGAATTCTGAGATGGATGGATGGACAGATGGGACAGACAAAGGCTCTCAAAGGAAATACTAAAACATTACCCAGGCACTCAAGGATGCCAGGAGAGCCAAAGCCCAGCTAGAGTTGAAACTTGCAAAGGACATCGGGGACCAGAGCTTCTACTGCTACATTAGCACTAAAAGAATAAAAAAATGTGAGCGTCCTGCTGAATGGGGTGGGTGATTTAGTGCCACTGAGCACAGATAAGGCTGCAGTACTCAATGCTTCCTTCACCTCAGTCTTCACCAGCAAGGTCTCCCAGGCTGTTGCGCCTAGAGAGAGGAGCAAAGGAGAACTATCTTCTCCTTGGAAGAGGATTCAGGCAAGTGTGTCTTGAGAAATCTTGACTCACCCAATGTGATCAGACCACACATGCCCTATGAGGTGAGCCTGAGCTTGTTTAGCCTGGAGAATGGTTTAGAGAGCATCTAATAGCAGTCTTCCAGTGCCTAAAGGTTGAAACAAGAAAGGTTCCAGCTGGATATAAGGGGAAGAGAAAAATCACTAGGAGGATAATTAAGCATTGGAACAAATTGTGCAGAGACATGGGAGAACCTCTGTCCTTGGAAATTTTCAAGACCTGACAGAACAAAGCCCTGAACAATATGGCCTGAATGCCTTATTGACCTGCTTTGAGCACCAAGCTAGACTAGAGCTCTTCCATGGTCTCTTTCAACCTGGACAGCTCTATGAACCATCACAGAGAGTTTGAGTTGCCTGAGATCCAGCAGGAAATGGTGGGAAAATAAATAGATTCAGGATTTGCCAAGACTTCAGCTCACCTTTTTCCCTTCCTGATGCATCTCCTCTCTCACCAGCTCACAATAACAATGTTTTTAGAGACTATACGTACACCACTGCATCCAGGAATATCCTCTAATTCCCAGGTCTGAATCTGGAATCATACCACCTCCTGACTGCATCTGGAGCTCTCATATCACTTTTATGAGACTGGAACTTCATAGCCATCCTCCTTGCCCTAACACTGCCTTTTGCACCATACTAAATAATCTCAGGTACATCTCTTGGAAAGCTGATAAGCTAGAAGAGATGCTAAACTGTATAACCAGCAGCCAGAACACCACTGTACCACACTGTGACTCAACATGTAAATTAGGACACAACTCCTCTGTTGATTTCCTAATCTACTGGAACTCCTGGGTACTTCCCAGTAGCTATGACTCCAGCACTGTTTGCATAAACAAGGATAACTGACCACTACTTCTACATATATATTTTCACTGTTGTCTTCTGGATCGATTATTTTCAATCTTTCATTTCACTCCCACTCTTTTCCATTGCTCCGTGCTAGTTAGTTGACCCTCACTGTCCTCTGAATGTTTCCCTTTAGGAGGAAAAGTTTTGACTCTTTAGTATTTCAGCATCAAACTGAACACTGTTTCTTGAGCTACACACCCAGACATTCCCCCCCTCAAACTTCCAGTGTTATATTTCCATTCTCTCTGTAAAAAAGACCTTTGGGATTAACAAATATTGCACAACTTTTATCAGTTAACTGTTATTTAAATCTTAAAAGCCTTCTAAATTTAAATCTTTTAATTGGAATCAAGTTGTTATCAAATGGTGTATCTTCATGACAGTATAATTTAGGTGACTGGATAATACATAAACCCTAATAAATATAAAGTGACACAGAAATAAATCCTCTCAACAGGAATACGGATTAATTTCCACTATAATGACCAGTATATAAAAGAGAGAAAGCATTACTATGTAAACCATAAAAGGAGGTATCTGCAGAGAAAAAAATACATCAGATACCTTCTGCCTCCCTGTCAAGAAGAAAGAAACTCCTGCTAGAAGCAGCAAAACGGGTGTTTTCGATAGAAAGACAAAATGAATGAGAAAATGAAAATATAGGGAAGGGATTGGTTCAATACAGTAAAATGAACAGAGGCCATGGAAAGGTTCACATTCCATTTGACACCAAGGATTGTTGCAAGCCAACTATTCACTTCACTGGGTTCATTGGACCACAAATTTCCCAAAATATTTGTGGAATGATTCTTACTTGTTACCTGATAAGCTAAATGCCAGATTTTTATAATTTTTTGCTAAAGATTATCTCATTTTCATGTTTAAAAAGCAATACTGCCAGAGTTCTGATTATTGTTTCATCCCAACTTCAGTGCTGTTTTGACACAAAAATCATACCTCTAAAAATTAGCAATCTCAATTCTCACTCCTGTTTCTGCTAACTTTTGAGATCTCAGGATCAAATTTACAGAGAGAGAGAAATAGAAAAGAACCTTGCTAATAAGCCCGGAGAAAGGACTAGCTATAAACAAGTGTGGATTTCAGGGGTGTGTTTTAATTATTTGGTTCATTTCTTGAGAGCACTGAGGAATAAGTGAGACTATAGGCAGGAATTGAATTTAGGGAGCTTGGCAAACCAAGAGGAGAAGCGAAGCTGACAAGAAAACACTGTGCTGGGGGCCATGCTGTAATTCAGTTCAATACAACTTACAGATTAACAAACTCTCCAAATGTCACCCAAGTGAAAGGGTAAAGCCAGACTCTACAGGTATTTGTTAGGTAGGTGTAATCCAAATCAAATAGTTCAAACTGGGATCCCACATTGATTCCTGACGCAGCACAAGCTGTTACATACTATGCCTGCCATCTCTCTTCCTACTACGCTTAGGCAGCTTTTCCTTCCACTTCTCAGCACCTCTTGTAGTCCCTCATAATTTGAGGTAATGCAGTTTTTTAATTTATGCATCAGTCTGATCTGTATTAAAATTGATGCATAAACTTCATCCCTGTCTCCTCCTGCCACAGTAGGCTCCGATCTCCAGTTTTCATTTCACATTTAATTACAAAGCACTAAATGAAAATTAGGTCAAAGGTGAGTAAAGTAGTATTTAACAGGAAAAAAAAAGACCTAAATCCAAATGTACTGTTCATAGAAAACTCTGTATAATGTAGTCAGTGCCTATTTGTTCAGCCCAAAGACCTTCTTGGTGCCTATCAGTTTAATTCTGTACATGCCCACAGCCTGACTGCTTCCGTGCCTACCTCTTCTCTTCAGCCCATCAGCATCCACAGACAACATCCCTCTGCTCACATCCAGAGAGCATTTCTAGGCCATGCTTCATGCACACTAATGGGATTAAGCTCTTCGCAAAATGCAGCTGCAATGTTTTTCCATGCGGAGAGTGAGAGCAGAAAACTGCCCACGCATTCAAAGCGCAGCACCGCAGAAAGGGGCCCTGCGGACACTCCCAGCCTGTGCCCTCCAGCACAGCTCCCTGCCCAGCTGGCTACGGGCGAGCCTAGGCTGCCTGCCAGCCTACCCAGGGCTGTGCACTGTGGAGAGAACTGAGGATGGATTGGGTCTGAAAGAGAGCAGAAGAAACCTGCGTCTCCTCTGTGCTATAAGGCTTGTGGGGCACTGCTATCTAGGAGGGTGCCTGCTGCTCCAGTGACTCTGCATTTCATATAAATCAGTCCACAGAGGTCTTGGGAAGCACAGTGCCCTGCACACAGTGCAAATATTGTGTAAACCCACTTTTTTTTAAAAAAGTAAATTTTTTCAGAGATTATTTCTGTTTGAGACATCAAGAAGAAAAATCCCCAGCTCCGCAAATGAGCTCACAAACGCACTGCTTCATCACTTCTACAACTATTCACCAAAACTGCCGATTTTAATCCTGCTCAAGTCAATGAACTGTTAACTCCTAAATTTAAGCACCTGGGTTTTGCTGATTATGGGTTTGGGCTAATATTCTAAATTCAACTCTTCTCCCTTCATTGTTACCTTAAAAAGCAAAAAAATACAAACCTAAATATAAGTTTCCATGAGGATTTCCCTGGTTTCAGAGGTGTTCTCCTATAAAATTCTATTTCCGTCTCTGCCCAGAAGCACAAGCCATGGCTCAGTCCAGCAGCAGTTTGCATGCACCAGCACTGAGTGAGCAGAAATGATCCTGCATCTGTATGCCGGGTTTTCTCACCTACAGCTAGGATGACTTAGCAGAACAGCCCTGCATCCTTATGCAGTACCACAGCTTCAGCCACAGTTACAAATACCCTTGCTGACTGCCTGAAATGGTCTTAATTTGTTTCCTAGTCAAACTATCATCTGTAATGAATTGTTATGAAAATGGACAATGCTTGGGGCTCTGTCCTGATCCCTAATAATGTAAACATTCACTCCTCAGGAACAGCAGGAGCAAGGTCTTTGCCTGATAAACCTCAGAGTTCTCCTCTAGAATGGTGCAAGGGAAAAAAAAAATCACATTTATTTAAACTTATAGTGAGACAAATTTTGTAACCTTGTGATTTTCTTTGCCAGAAAACTGTCTGTTCAGTACAGCTTGCCCTCCATACCGTTCTTTCTGAGAGCATAAATAAATTATTCTTTTTTTTCTCTCTTTAAAGAAACAGTATACAAGATCCTAAGCATACTAAAGTCAGTGGCAGCTCAAAGTGCTCACTGGAGAAGCCCTGCATGTTAAAGGATCAAGCCTAAGTAGAAAGTGTCTGAGCGTGTTAACAGAACCCCAGAGAAAAGACAGTTCAAGGCTGAAGTTCATGTGAGGAGACTGGTTGATGTCATAGCTGTGAAACCGCAATTCCTCTAACTGATCGGTTGTAGCAAAATGCTGAGTGTCTGGCCCTCTACTGCCTTTTAAAACGTGTTGATTTATGTTGTTTTGCTTCAGGTATTCTCCTGCAAAACCAGCATGAATATTACAGAAACTAGGCAATCACTAAATATATATAATCTTTCATGTTATCTACACAGTGAAAACAAAATTTCTCAGCAATCAGTGTTTCCAGGGGGTTCCAGGTTTTTTCATTATTTCCTGGGTGGGTAGCTAGAAATCAGATGAAGAGAAATATAACCTTCAGCTTGCTAGAATGAACATGAAGACCTGGATCATTAGAACTTCATCTTCTGTCTTTTCAAGTTGTACAACTGTCATTTCATCTTCAGACATAACTGTGGCAGGGTGGTTGAACTTTGCATGTTCTGCTACCTCAGTGGTGTAGCAGGTGTCGTCAACATTGCATTTTTAGTTAGACACACAACTGTACATCTCTCCTCCGTATTTGAATACATACTGTGTATTGTGAAATATACACAAAAATCAATCAGTTTGGCTTCAGGTCTCTTATCCCTCCCCCATAAAAACCTCAGTCACGCCCACAGACACTGCGCTTGCTGTTGTTACTGCTTTAGGGCAGAGGCTCCGGTTTGAATCAGTCCTCACCACGTCAGGTGGTAAAGACAGAACTAGAAATGGTCTCAGGTCCAAGGGACTCATTATTTATTGTTTTACTCCAGAGCAGTCAAACCTGATTAAATTAGAAATGTTATTCTAGACAAATGGCAGTAAAATCTTCACATTATGTCATAACATCGCAAATTCTCCGTTGGACAAACACTGATGAAGAAACTATTTAGAAGTACTTCTGAATCCTAAAATATATTTATTGGAAATACTTCACTCCTGTAAAAGCCAGATGCATTCATTATGATGAACTCTACTTGCCCAAGCTGAGCCTTAGGGCACTGTAATGAAGTGGAGGAAATTTGGCTTGGGAGGCAAAGAAAATACTTTGTGCTTACTTGACTTAAAAGAAAATGAAACCCAGCTGTTTGGATGTTTGGGAACCTTGATGTGTGGGCAAAGAACAGGTGATCCAGTCTAATATTCATGTCAGCTCCCTTCTTGCACTGCATCCCACACTCCACAGCCATCGCTTATCCGGCTGTAGAGGGTTATTTCAGTTGCACATTAATTGTGTGATGGACACATTCTGTATAGCTCAGAGGTTATTAATACAAAGTTTATTGGCTCAGGTGCAGCACTGCACAAACAAGGTTAAACAGCTTTCGGTGTTGATTCAGATCTGGAATTGGTTTAGTCACTTTTATATGATCTGGAACATGAAGAATAAGTTCTACCAACACAAGCCAGCTCCACTCACTGTATGTCTGGATCACAGTACAAAACCAGGAAAACACAGAAGTGCAACACTGGCACCTTTAACTTCAGGGAGCCATGTTAGGTTCAGCAAGCGCCTGCTCAGGAAGGCGTTTCTTGACCCAAGCTAGTGCTAGACAGATGCACTCAAATATCCATGCGCAACACTTACTTGCCATCCAGCTCATGAAAAAATGCAGAGCAGATCTACCTGAGTGGCTCTTTGTGGAGGGAGCCTCAGGACTCAGCCAAAGCTGGTAAACTGTGCTGGATCGGCAGTGACTACACAGATCTAGTCAGGCATCTCTGTGCCACAGGGCGTCCTGTGGCCTTTGTCCACCTCTATAACAGCACTTTCATGTTATCTCAGCTTCACATTAGTCTGAACAATGAAGCAATTGAACTTCTGTCACTCTTTGGAGAAGATGCAAAAACCTCAGTACTGGTTATGCAATGCATGCCAAGAAATAAAAATTTACATGCTGTGATACAAAGCCATACTCATAATCTGAAATTCACCTCTCCCAAAAATTAAAGCAAGAAGTCTCACAGCAGGTCTGGAAACCTAGTAATCTAACTCCCAGCAGAAATACACACATTAACTTCCAAAGATAAGACCTAATGGGGAGATACAGTTCTTAAGAAGGTATGAAGAAAAACTGACTTGCTGTGACTCAGTACAAAACCTGACAAACATTTGAAGGTTAGATGCTGAGGTGTGAATCTTGCTGACCCAGGTCCTGCAGTCATATAAACACCTCTTGGCAGTTGGTGTTCAGAAAGGAGGTGCTATGCCATGGACTGAACTTCAGTAGACAGACCATCAAGCAGTATTTCAACAGAATATTGGGGGGTTTATATATATATATATACACATGGACAGACAAAAAGATGTAAATATCAAATTACATATAGTCTAGTGTGATGGTTTATCAGAAGAATCTGTCATCTCCTGTAAATGGAATCTTGCACTGGATTTAACCTTGTCCTATATACTGCATAGATAAAGCAATTCCTCTTATTTTTCATACATGTTATGTCAGTTATTTATATAGACTGCATAGCACATAGTTTTTAAAGAGAGACTTCTACAGAAGCCTTTGGATAAACTGCAAGGCACAAATACTAGGCTTGCTTCATTCACTGAATATGCTTTAAAATGATGTGTCAGGACTTTTTATTCACTTCTATGCAAAATAATCTACCTCTCCATGATTCCTTGTGATTGGGACACTATTTAACAGGACTATTGATGGATATTCTTTATCAATGAGAACTAAATTCTTGAGCCCACTAAAATCTACTTAGATGATCTTAACCAATTATGCACCAATTAACTCTGGAGTCCCAGCTAGGTATCCAAGGTAAAAGAATGCTACAAGACCACAGAGGAAACACTGAGATCTTGCAGAATGGCATAGGATGGGAAGTTCATGGCAAGCACAAGAGCCTGCCAATTAATACCTGAATAGCAGTAACAGCTATAAATTTGTTCTAGCACATTCCCATCAAATCTGCTGTTATCTCAAACCCTTCAAGCCCCATGCTGGGTGCCAAAAAGGACTGTCGTGGTTTAACCTTAGCCAGCAACTACGCACCACACAGCTGCTTGCTCACTCCTCCCTGGTGGGCTGAGGGAGAGAATCGGAAGGGTAAAAGTGAGAGAACTCGTGGGTTGAGATAAAGACAGTTCAATAGGTAAAGCAAAAGCTGCACACACAAGCAAAGCAAAACAAGGAATTCATTCACCACTTCCCATGGGCAGGCAGGTGTTCAGCCATCTCCAGGAAAGCAGGGCTCCATCACGTGTAACGGTTACTTAAGAAGACAAAAGCCATCACTCTGAACGTGTCCCCCCCCTTCCTTCTTCTTCCCCCAGCTTTATATGCTCAGCATGACGTCATATGGTGTGGATTATCCCTTCGGTCATTTGGGGTTGGCTGTCCTGGCCCTGCCCCCTCCCAACTCCTTGTGCACCCCCAGCCCACTCGCTGGTGGGATGGTGTGAGGAGCAGAAAAGTCTTTGGCTCTGGGTAAGCACTGCTCAGCAACAGCTGAAACACCCCTGTGTTATCAACACGGTTTCCAGCACAAATCCAAACCATGGCCCCATACTGGCTACTATGGACGAAATTAACTCTACCCCAGCCAAAACCAGCACAGACATTTAGGATACTTAGCCTTGAAAAAAAAAGGCTATAGGCTCCAGTCTGTTTTCCTTATAGCACCGCAGTGAAAAACTGTATGCACTGAGATGGAGAGTGGCAGATGTCTGATAAACTCCAGCAATACCAACCTGGCTGTCAGGCACCGAGGGACTTGTTGCCAATCACTATAAGCTTAAACACTGCTATACCTAAAGCACAAAGAAGTAGAGCTAAAATTCTGTTCTTCAACCAGCATATTTGAACAGAAAAATAACAGTATTAAGAGATAATGTTTATATTTTATCTGTCAATATGCCTTGGAATTATCACCAAGATAAAGGGGATTGGTTCAGGCTCAGAATTATTGACCAAAAGAACCAGAAACTCTTTAGGGGGAAAAATTCACCCTCTGTGCATAACCATGGCATGTGCAGAAATTTCAGTCACATGGATCTTCTATGCATCTGTGATGGGACTCTCACAGCTAGATGAAATAAATAAAAAATTTTGCAGTAGTGATCGAAGAACAGATGTAATGTAATATCCATCTCAATTTGGCTGTCCTTGTATACCTCCTAGGACATCAGCCTGAGAACACATTTGCAGGATAGCTTTCCTCCAAATACAGCAGCAGACTACATTATAGACTTTATATACAAAAAATGCTGACTGGACACTTCTGCTACGCAGAATATCATTTATTATCAGAAATCCCTGGGGGCCAAGACATGGCCCCAGATTGATATGAAATTATTAAACCCACCATTAGAGCTTCGTTTATTAAAAATATCTAAAATTAGTACCTCTAAAAATCTCTCATATACCAAAGAAAAATGTCAGAAGATAATTATTGAAGAACTCTGACTCTATCAGTAGGCTAAATGGTGTCAGAAACAATTTAGCTGAGCATGCATTTAAATTGCAGAACATGATTTCTTGGTGTGGTTCCATCCGAAGACAGAAGTTAAGCCCCACATATAATATAAATCCTGGTTTCAATAAGCCAGATAAACAGTCCAAAGTCAGTTTCACAGATAACAGATGACAAATACAGCACAGGAATTGCGTGTTTGAGGTTCCCAGAATTATTTCTTTTTCGCCATTGTAGCTATACTCCCACCATCTACTGCTGCAAGAGTTGTATTTGATTTTTTCTAAACTTAAAATACGTTCTCTTCACCTACAAGCTGTGATGTAATATAGTTCTGTTCAGCGTAACACCATTTTCTATTAATACTCTGAATTGTCCTAACTACAATATTTCATTATAGATACAGCTTTAGATATGTTCATATGAACTAAATTAAACCATTATTCAAGTTCTGGCATGTCTTAAGATACAAGAAAGAGCCAGAAGGAGGAGGAGGAAGATGCTGACAAAAATTCTGCCTGAGAAAATCATCATTAACTATTCTGTTGAAGGCTTGAAGATATATCAGCAGAATTCTATAGTGAAAAAGATCATTTAAAAAAAACAACACAACAAACCAAGCCCTGTAGTACTCACCTAATTTTTCTAATTTCTTGCAACAGTTGAGATAAAAGACCGATCTGATCAAATTAATTTATTTTTTCTTTTTACTAATCTGTCTTATATTAAAGTAGACTTTCCAAACCAAAGTTAAAATTTGTCCTTTGAGGCAGAGAAATTTCCCCATGAAAAATGCACAGATAAAGGACGTGGTAAGGGGGGAAATTCTGATGTAAAAGACATCACAGAAGAAAGTTTGGGGATATTTGTATATAAAGATAATTTCAAATTATCCCATAATCATGTTGTCACATTGATGGGACACTCTACGAAAGGAATCCTCAGAAGGAATTAAGGAGGAGTCAAGTCCAGACAACTTCAGAAAAATAATTTCATATTTAAGGAGGATGTGGAAAAAGGTGGGGCAACTTTCTAGACCAGCATGTAAGTAGCACTTTAAGATGTTTTGCCAATAGAAGAGGGCAGACTGAATTGGTTACACAGCAACAAACAAGTCAAAGAGGTAAGAAGGGGAAGAGCTACAGATAGCCTTGAGAAACAAAATGGAAATTTCAACTTTTTTTTTCTGTGATGGAGAAGCAATGGTAAGAAGACAGCTTTGTGTCGATGGGACTGAACAAGAGTAAGTGGAAAATCTAAGACAAAGAGAAGAGTTAGTCGCAAATTCATGGTGGATAATAGCAATAATAGCAATTACCGTTGCTGCTCCCAAGTTTTGTTGCAAAAGAGCACACAGATGAGCTGGCAGAGGGAAGCATACAGGAAACTCCTGATACACGTATTCTCCTAATGTTTCCAACTGCTTCATTGACTTTTTCCTGCTCCATGGGAACCCCTTTCCCTCCTGAGAAAACTAATGAAAGTAGTTTCATATACCTTGATTATTGTTAGTAGCTGTCAGTGTTTACCTTTTTTTTAAAAAAAAAAAAAACAGTAAGTACATAGTTTAATACTAAGTAGTCACAATTAAACAAAAGACCTGGTACTTCTCTCACATGAAATGGCATAAAGCAAGAGCACGCTGAAGTCAGCAGGGGCACGCAAGCATAATCAAAAGGAGAATATGGCTCACAGTGCAATTATGGATCAACTAGGACCAATGTAGAATCAGGTCCAAAATATCTGGATCCCATTCCTGATCTTATTCTTCACAATTTTCTTGGATATCCCTATTTCTATGATAATCTGACTCGTGAATACCATCTTTTCTGAATCACCTTAATAAACAGTTATTACTTATATAATTTTGGGTGTGGATTTATGTATCATCAAATGTCAATCTAATTGTTAATTCACCAATGGTTTTACAGAAGAGGCTAGTTAAGCAACTTTTTTTAATGCAGTACTTGGTCAGTAGCACGGTCAATATTTAATTTTATTATTTTTCCAGACATCTAATTAGTAGAGAGCAAGAAGACCATCTCCCCACCATAAAACAGCCATGATTGTGGAAAAAAACATTTACTACTTGCTCCAAAAGCAGCAATGTTTCCCATTGTCACAGAACAATTCAAAAGATAGATAAATATGATTCAAAACCATCAAGTATTTACACAGATTAGAATTACAATGAGTATAAAAGAAAGCTTTTGGAAGACATATGTATCTTTACGTGTCATTTCAGATCAACACTTACTTAAAGAGAGCGAGGAAGTACTGTTCTATAGAAAAGTACCTTACTCTTCCACTGCAGAAACTGGTTCTGAACAGTGGAGACAGAAACGGAAATTGTGGTGCTCTGGAGAGCCAGGGAGTCCTTTCCCTACAGCAACCCCAGCACCTTGGTAAGAAGAGGCCTGTCTGGAGCAGCGTTCGGTCATCACCCTCCACACGGACACTGCAGCTCCTTTTTGAGTGCTCACATCGCCTTCCTCCTTTCTGCAAGTTCTCCACCTGGTTACTCAGTCTCTTTCCCTGAGCACATGTGCTCATTTCCTCTCTCCTCCTCATCCTGCATATCCCAGGGCCCTCACCCTGCTCAATAGGGACAGGGAACTGCTGGAGAGAGTCCAGTGCAGGGCTACAAAGATGATGAGGGGGACTGGGGCATCTCTCTTATGAGGAAAGGCTGAGAGACCTGGGACTGTTTAGCCTGGAGAAGAGAGGACTGAGAAGGGACCTCATCCATGCTTATAAATAGCTAAAGGGCAGGTGTCAAGAAGATGGGGCCAGGTGCTTTTCAGTGGTGCCCAGTGACAGAACAAGGGGCAACGAGCACAAACTGGAGCACAGGAAGTTCCACCTGAACACGAGGGAAAACTTCTTTACTCTGAGGGTGACAGAGCACTGGCACAGGCTGCCCAGGGAGGCTGTGGAGTCTCCTTCCCTGGAGGTACTCAGAACCCACCTGGATGTGATCCTGTGCAACCTGCTGTAGGTGAACCTGCTTTAGCAGGGGGGTTGGACTAGGTGATCTCCAGAGGTCCCTTCCAAGCCCTGCCAGCCTGTGGTCTGTGACCCAAGCTTGGATATTGCGTAACCAGCAGCCGCCGCAGCCGTCCCCTCCCGGCACGGGGGCGGTGGCAGGCACGCCGCGTCCGGTGTCCGTGTCACCCCCGGGGGACCCGGCCTCTGACCCGCCTCATTCCCACAGGCTCCGTCCCGCCCACAGAGGGCCCTTCGCCCCACACGGTCACACCCGCGGGGCGGCCGCCCCTCGCAGCCAGCCTTGCCCTCGCTTCAGCCGGTGTCGACCACCCGTGCAGCTGCCGGCACCTTCCCCCGAGGCAGCTCCCACCGCCCCGCCGCCGGCTGACACAGCCCGGCACCGCACGGGGCCCCCCACGGCCCGAGGAAGCGGGAAGGCGGGCGTGAAGCCGGCGCTCCCACACAGCCGCCGTGCTCCCGGCAGAGCAGCCGGCCCCTCGGGGCACGCCCGCCCAGGGCCAGCCCCCGCAGGGGCTCAGCCCGCCGCCCGCCCGTTCCCGTAACAGCCGCGCACACGCCCGCACCCGACGGCCGCAGAGAATCGAAACCGTTCCCTCCCCACGCATACGCATGCGCACGCCGCCCCCATCCCCCTCCAGCTGCCCCCTCCCCGCCCGCCGCCGCCCGCTCTGCCGAGCACGCCGCTGCCCTGCTGGCCAATAGCGAGAGAGCGCGCACCGGCCGCGCAGTGATGTCACCGAGCCGGCCCCGCCCCTCCTGCCCTCCGCCCAGAATCCAACGAAAGAGAACGTGCAGCACGGCGCTCTTCCCCGCCTCCCGTGACGTTACAGCCACCGCCTCCCTTCCCCTGTACCGACTAGGCGGCGGGCCCAATCCGAACCTGCCTGGCGCCCTGGCCCCGCCCCGCCCGCGCGGTGACCTCACGGCCCCTCCTCCGGCGGCTGAGACGTGCAGCCAACCAGCGGTGCAGGAAGCCGCGCGAGGTGCCCGCCCACCCCCCCCCGGCCGTAATCCCCTTGTCGCCGCCCCATCCCCGTCCCCCCTTTCTCCTCGCTCCCCCCGCACCGAGCGCCTGGCGGCGGCGGCGGCGGCGGCGCAGCCCAGTCCTGTCCGTGCTGGCGGCGGCGCCTCCTCGGGCTCGGCGACATGGAGTGCGCTGCGGCGGGGGCCGAGTTCAACATCCTACTCGCCACCGACTCCTACAAGGTGGGCGCGGGCGCGGCGGGAGGGAGGGAGAGAGGGAGGGGGTCACCTCTGCGGCCACCCTGGCGCCGCCGCACCGGACCCGCCGGGCCTGGCGCAGGGGCGCTCCGTGCGCGGGGCGCCGAGCCAGGCCGTCCCCGCCGCCACCGGCTCCTTTCCCCTGGCCGGGGCTGGGAGCCCCCCCACGAGGCGTGAGAGAGGGTGCCCGGCCTCGGGGCGGCGCGGGGGGGGGGGTGGGGGGGGTGAGCGGCGGCGGAGGCCTGGCTGGGGGCTGCCCCCCACAGCCCGGTGCCGTGGAGGGGGCGGCCGAGCCCGCTTCCCCGCGGGGTGCAGGGGGCCTCGCTGCCGGGGGAAAGGGGGCGCCGGCGGCGGCCGGACGAGAAAAGAAAGTGAAAGCGGGCGGGGTGGGTCCCGCCGGCCTGCAGGCGCGGAGGGCGGCCGTGGCGGGCGGGCTGGGGGTGGGGGCCGCCTGCCGAGCATCCTCCGGTTCGCGGCGGCCGCCGGGCTGCCCGCTCGCCCTGCCTCTCTCCCGCGGTGGGGACGGGCGCTGGCACACATGTTGCCTCGGTAGGAGGGTGGAAAGCGAACGGAGCAGTTGTTGGGGTGTTTTTTTTATTCTTTCTTCCGTGTCTCATTTCTCCCGCTTTGCTGAACTCGGGCGGCGAAGCCGTGCCGGCGGCTGGCTGCGCGCAGCTTTCGGTCTGGTTGTGATGTAGAGGAACCGGCTGGCTCAAAATACCTATTTTTGTAGCCCTCGGCTTGGTTTCTGGTCGTTGCGGTGTCAGATTTGCTAGGCGAGGTGTTCATTCGGAGTAGGGAATCGCGCTTCACGGTCCTCCCTTCCTTCCGTGAGACGGGAAATAGCGTTCCTGGCTGGCGATGGCCCAGTGCAGTCGCGCTGTCCGCGCTCCGAGCCGCTCGTTTCCGACCCACAAGCTCTTGACGTGCCTCCCAACGTGAGTGTGCCCAGGCCCAAGTCCCGCTTCTGCGCAGCGTTGTGCTGAGGTGAGCGTACAGCTTCGAGACACCGGGCAGAGCCGGGGTATGACTTTCCGACTCTGGTCGTGCGAATGTGCCCTGTGTCTTCTAGACTGAAAACCTCACTTTTTTTCCTTCAGGAGCAGCGTTGCAATGTCGAAGAGATTGATGCCCTAAACAAAACTACAGTAACAGTCGTGATTATTGTTATAAAACATTTATTATGTTACGGCTCTTTAAAGATTTGCCCGCTCGGGTGGGGTTGGGGAGGGGGGTACTTCTAGCTAGAAGAGTTGAGGAAAGCAAATACAACGTTATGGCCAGGTCTTGTTACTGGCAAACTACCGAAGTACAAGCCTCAGTATGTGCTCTGATGGCTGACTTGGGCTGCTGTACCTTTCCCGGCTCCTTGGTGATATTCTTGTTATAACATGTTACATCAAGATGCTTTTTGTAAAGAAATTCTTAACGTTTATTGTTGCTGTTTGTGGGAAGGTGTGTTGGAAGACTGGAAGATGGTGATAAATCTTAGCGCAGCTCAGTCAGAGCATCCCAACGCAGCTATTGAGGGCTCACAGCACTGCTTTCATTAAGAGCTTAATCTAGCTACGGTGCTCTTTCAGATCTATGTTTAAGTGTTCATTATCAAGCTTATTCAAATATGGAAGATCCACTTTTTTTCCGTGTCTAAGACTAATCACATTAAATACTCTAGGCCTGCATGATATCAATTTTAAGTCTAATTTGCACACTACTTTTCCTAAACTCACTGGATCTGCTCTAGGATTTGTGGTAGTGAGGAGTATTGGAGTGACACATGACTGGTTTGCTTCTGTTTTGTTTGCTGTTTCATAGGAAAGGTGATTTGGTAACATTCCAGGAGTGGTAGAAGTCTTAAAGAGGTCAAGTAAGGGCCTGAGGTGTTTTTCCAGTTTAAAATTGAATTTGGATGAAGTTTTCTGTGGCTGCTAGGAGCATTTTGTATTCTATTAAAAACAGTTGGAATTGTCTGCTTTGCTTTGTTAGGACTATTCAATTTGTCTTTCTTCCTGTGTGCTTTTTTCCAAATCTTAGGAACTCCAGCGTCTTAGAAGCAGCTACTTGTTTAAGCATTGTTCAATCTCGTTAGGTAATACAAGCAAAGGTCTCTTATCTTCTCCCTGGGTGATACTGTCATTTCCTAATCAATGAAACATGCTTACTAGAGCATTTTCAGTAACAATTGCACTAAAATAGCTGCTAGTTTGCAACTTCAAGCTTTCTGCAGGAGTTAGCAAACACTCTTACTAACAATTAAAACAAAAACAAGAATTGATCTCGTGTGTTGAGGGTTTTTTTAGATATTTCTGCTGTAACCACAATTGTAGCATCTGTTCGTGTGCAGTGCTGTCCGTATATAACGTTCAGACTGGGAAAAAACATGCATCAGTTCAGAAGCTTACTTGGGGATCCTACTGCAGCAGATGCCGAGCCATACAAACTGATGTTGGTGACAAAAGTCATGTGGATGCAAACAGCTCAGGGAAAAAAACCAAACCCATGCAGACCATCCTAAACAATAGAACCTTAGCTTAGCAGCTGTCCGTGAGTAAAATTTCTGGTATCTCAGGGTCGTGTCTGTCACAACTGATTGAGTGTTAGCTCCAGCGTTCCAGTTCTTTGTTGCTACAGTTGGAGGTTTGGGGTGGAGAGAAAATGGTCACTGGTTTAGTGCCTATAAAAATTCAGAAACAAAGTAATTTGGTAGGCAAAGGTTTGCCTGTTGACAGTTAATCCAGCCTCTCCTCACTCTAAACTATTTTCCTGTCTCTGTGTGCGTCATAGGACACTTCCTCTCAAGTCATAGAAGATTATCAAATACTCGGTTTCAAAATCTTAAATGCCATTTTTTAAAAACAACTGAATATCCTGCTAATTTCTAGCATACTCAGTATTTCTAGATGGGAGTAGTTCCCAATGGGTAATCTTCAGAGACTTGCTACACACTGGACCCAGTACTGAGCTTCCCATTATCAACTAGGCCTCACTGAATTGTACAAGTGCTCCAGGATTTTGAGGTTGGGCTTTAAATTGTGCAGTCTATCTTGAACCTCATAACAAGATAAATGTTTTTGCATCAGTTAGTTTTTTTTTTCTTCCTGTGTACTTTGTTGGATATTCTTAAGCGTCTCCAAATCCCCCACAGTGTAATTCCCCCTGTGTGCTGGGTGTGGTGTGCCATCCCCTCAGAGTCTGGGTGTGGGCGCATGGTGTGGTTGTGGGCATCTGGCTGATAAATAACAGCGGTCTTTTTGGTTCTTTGGGCTGTAAGACTTGCCAGAGATTCATCAATGCGGTGTTATCTGGGGCACCTCTGTATGTGAATGTCCAGTAAAGCAATGACACTTTTAATGATAAAGTTTTCTGCTAGTGACTCAGTATTACTGAAAACGGGAAGCATTTGAAGGCAGAATCCTTGTTGCTAGAAAGCTGCAAGCGAGGGGATATCAGCAGGCTCCTTGAAGCTCCTGGTTCATGCTGCATGATGTCTTACTCTTGTGTCTATACCAAGCAGTCCCGGCAGTCTTCCCCCTCTGTGACTGTGCGGGTTCTGTTCACTCATTGCACTGGCCAAGCGAAAGGGTCCGTGCCCTGCAGTTCCTCAGTCATCTGATGTTGACACATCACCTCTCAGTTTTATTTGATTCCCAGTGCTCTTTTTATTCCATGTTTGTTTATCTCTGCACAGGCAAGAAATCTTCCAGGGTATATGAAGTCTGAAACTGTACTGGAAGGATCAGCTTAGCAGAGCTGTGTTGTTCGGTCGGAAGATAGCAGTGACTGGTTTGTACCAGGCCTAGGTTGGATGGACCATGAGCTGCAAGTGGGGAACGAGGGCTGAACCTTGTTCGCTGAAGTAATAAGAGCTTATCTTGCTTTTACCGATGAAATGTATTACTATTGCTTGGAATGTTTCATAATTAAGCTGATAGCTATAATCTGCCACGCAATTACCCCGTAGGAGGAGCTGACTTGCTACTTAGACTGTAAATGTTTCAGAATACAGTTCTTTCTGGATGCTTCAGGGAAGCCTGAAAGATGTGGTTTATCTCTGTATGCCTTACGTGTTGAATTTTAAGTATTTTGTCACTTTGAGTGACTTCTTTTACTCTGCATGGATGTAGGAGAGCACTTACTTTTGAAGCATTTCACGTGAGCGTGTGTTTATTCCAGGCTCTGACAGCCTGCGTATTCTTTATTTAGAAGTCCAGAGGTATGCAAGGAAGAGACCTGGGTGTTCTATCTTATTGGTTTTGACTAGTGCTTAAAGACCACAAAATATTCTTTTCAGCAGCCCGTATATGTGTATATATATATATATTTATTTTTTTTATTAAAATGTTGTGGTGGGGGTGCAAACGTGTTCTCTTACCTCCTGTAGTTCTGTCAGTGGAAAAGCATTGGAAACTTCTGGCTCAGCACTCCTTGTAAGAAGCAGTCTTTGCTCTATCTAGGTTTGTTGTCTTCCAAGTTTTGATTTGCAGTCACACGGTCCTGTTACAAACCCCGAGTCATCGTTGCTCTAAAGGAACACTGAAACTGTACAGAATTCAGCCAATTTTTAAATTCATGGAAAGTAACCCCTTCCAGAATCATTGCAACTTCCATTGTTGAAAAGGTAAATGTTGTTTCTTTTTTCATTAAGGAACAGGAAACTTGTAGCAGTACGTGAAGTGGTACAGCTGACTGTTCATGAATATGTAAACAGTAAACATAAGGCATTTTGTCAGCTTTTTTTATGGTAATCTTGGATGCAAAACCCACAGAAATTTTTAGTGGTAAAGAAATAGGCTGTAAAGTGTTACCTTTTTTTTAAAAAACCCCGTATTTTCTCTGAGCAATTTAGACTCCATTCAGTTCTAGTGCTTACACTTGACCTTGTTTTTTAGATGAGCATGGACATGGTTGCTTACAGCATCTCTGCCGATAATATGCAGCTTCCACAGGAATTCAGTTGCTCGCGAGTGCTCTCCTTAGTTTTGTTAGGACTGACTGATCTCTTAGCTTTTTTTTTTCCTCACCTCTGGTCCTCTTATTTTTCCATACACATATAAGAGATGATGGATGATCTAGAATACATAGGCGATAAAAGTGGTACAAGATCAACCTGATCATAACCCGCATTAGCTTATCCCTCTTATCTTGTAAGAGCAGATCTCTCCCAATATTCTTGCTTTGGTTCTTAAAGATTATATTAATCTGCATTTGCTTCACTTAGCATTTTTTAATAGGAGTCTGGAGTCTCTCTAAGGCTACTTTCCCATGGTATTTTGAAGCTTATGTATAGCCACAATAGTAAGTTTTTACTTGACTCTTAGATTTTTTTTTTTTACTCACTTCAAGTGTCTTGAACTTTACCTGCTATTGTTGGCTACCCTTTTTGTTGAATTATTAAAGATTGATTCTTTTGACATTTCATCTTTTGTTCAAATAAGCTTATCACTTAACCATGCTGACTTTTGGTTTGGTTTTCACTTCCGCTTTTGTTTGTGGTGTGCATTCCACTTGTGATTGCTTTGACAGCTACAGAAGCATCCTTGTTGAGCATAACTGCTAATCACAGTTGTGTTTTTTGTGTTTTGTGGGTTGTTTTTTTTCCTGAAGGGGGTCAGCACTATATTATAACTGTTGTTATGTCTCACCCCAGTGAGGTTTATCTGATAAAGCATTCCCTTCGTTCCCAAGTACTGGTTCATCTCCTTGTTGTTGTTAACAATGTTGTTCTCCGTATAGGTTATTGGCAGCCTTTGCTTTTAACAGCTCCATTGGCTAAACCTCATAAAGGTTTAGGCAATCTTTCAAATCACAGTCTCTTTCCACAATGTTTTCAAATAATGTGTAAAACCGTAACTAATGGGAATCTTAGAAGCGCTTCACACAAGTCTCCCCAGTGTAAATGCCAGAAACACCCGTGCAGTAAAATCATCTAACTTGGTAAGTTGTATATGGGGGTGAGGATCCCCCAAATACATCTCTTTCAGCATGAACAAGCCATTCTGACGCTGCGCCCCACAACCGTGGCTCTCACTTTTACTTGTCACCTGAATTAGGCTGTGGTCAATTTTCACCTACCCTGGGAAGGATATAGCTCCCTTCGGCTCACGAGCAAGGTTTGCAGTACAGCGACCAACCCGTACCTTGGGCCGTGGCCACCTGCTGCAGACCTGAAGTGCCCTCGCTGAGTGGCCCAGCTTCTAGCTTCCAGGACCATGCTGCTTCTGGCTTATCTTCCACCTGTCCCTCTGATTCTTCATGTTAGTGGCTTTATGGTGCCATGGGTTCAGTAGCTGGGTTGTTCTGTACCCATTTTGCACTAAAGATTTTTCAAAATATCTCCAGGAAGTTCAAATAGTGTCTTAGTTGAACTGGTATCATCACTTGTAGAGTTATGGTACAGGCAAGATCTTGCTGGCTAGATATCTGGGGTTTTGAAGCATCTTTCTGATGGCTCATGTTCGTACCCATCTGACCCAGGTAAGCACCAGAAATAAACCATCAATGGAGAATTTGGCCATGCCTGACTTTTTGTGTCAGAGCTGGTTTTCTTGCGTTTTCAAATGGTTGGCTTTATGTAGACTTAAATAACCTTTTAAAGTCATTTCATTGCAATCTCTTGTCCAACAAAGCTTGTAGATTATAAGATTATTTGGCTTTTATGCCAAAGGTTTTCTTATCTAGCCTATAAAAATGCAGCCTTTACTGCAGTCAGCCCTGGTTTTGTGATGAATACCTGTTAATTCCTTTTTCTTAAAACTTAACTCTTAATGTTTGGGGTGGGTTTTTTTGATGGCTGATCTAAATACAATTTGTGCTTTGTGTTTTCTCAAATGACTGACTTGATTTAGTTAAGTAGATGTAGTCCTTGGGGAGGTATTTTTTGTTCAGAATATACTTTTATTTGGATTAAATTTAATAAGGAGCAGTCACAACTGGAGTAAGAGTGCTTCATTTCAGTCATGATATATAACCTTGTTGTAGGTGGTTGTTCCAATGCTGTTTGTCATGCGTTTTGTAGACAAAACCTAAACCACAGCTTTGAACTAAGTATCAAAAGGCCTTTGAAGATATTTTGGGGTTTTGTTTTCTTGTAAGGGTCTCCTAATCCCAGTAGGGGCTTTTGTTTGGGAGTTTTTGTTGTTGTGGTTGTTTTCTGTAGAGATGGGGTTTCCCAATGACTTTACTTACCAAGAGCCTGTCTGTACAGGTCCTGCTTCTGTCATCCCCTCACTGAAAGCATAGATTTATCAATAATGTCTTGTTCTGTAAATCGCACAAAATTTCAAATATTGTACAGCATCACTGGTTGTTCTTCCCACTCTTCTTTAGAATACAGGAAGATGTAAAACTTCATCTGACAACAAGGAAAGTTCAGGCATTTTTTTGAAACATAGTTTTCATTGTCCAAGTGCCTTGTAATGTTGTGTTGGGGTTTTTTTGTTTTGTTGGTTGGTTGGTTTGTTTTCAGTGGCATTCTTTGTGTCTTCTGTGAACTGTTCCCACTCCCTGGAGCTTGATCCTTTTTCAGACTGTTTTTTACCACCAGGCATTTCGCTATACACCAAACCTCCTGACCATCCCTCTCGTGGATGGGTATTATTTCCCCATGTCGTAGTAGTCCAGAAATGCCAGAGCTGCTGTGATGTTTTGTGGGCAGATGCCTCTGCTAGGTATGGTGCCCTGACTGAGAGCTTGGAAGCAAAAGAGATAGCCAGAGAAGTGAACAGGGGATGTAGGTCTTGTGCGTCACTTCTCACATACCTATACAGCATGCCTGGAGTGAGCAGTGCTTGGAAATGGGGTACTTTAAAATTGTGATTGTATCTTTAAATACTGAGTAGTCTGTGAGAAGCATTGCGGATGCCCAAAGGGTGTTTCAGCTTTATAGATAAAACCAATAGTGTTGCAGAACGTCAAAAGAAGTACAAGTTATTTAAAATTACAGATGGGAAGTTTGCTTAGATGTAAGTATCTTAATTGCCAGGGATGTGTATTTTTCACTGTTTAAATAGATTCTAACGTGTGAAGAACATAATTGAATCTTACACATGTAGCTGTTGTAAAATTAGTTCATTATGTCTTTCAAGTACTTGAAGCAATTTAATTGATAAAATTACATTTCTATCATACACAAAATTTTTATTTAGGTTTGAATCTGTAGAAATAACTATTTTCTAGACACTGGCTGGTATGTATTTCTGGGTTAAGATATGATCTAGTGTCACAAAAATTAGCTAAATCTGTGATTTAGTGTTTGAGGAACTTGAGTGGTTTTGTGCGGTTTTGGTTTGTTTTGTTTTTTTACATTGAAACTGCCAGCACGGTAGCCTGGAGAAGCTCTTTCCCCAGGTATGCTATATATAAAGGGTAAATCTGGCTGTTAGCATTCCAGCCTGATTTCAGCCCCCAAGTTCTGATTTGCAGCCAGAGCACCATGTTTGTGATCATGCTTCAAAGTGGAGCTAGAATGGAAGGTCCCTAAAAACCGCTGTATTTAAATGCAATAGGAAAAGGTGGCACCAACTCAATGTGTGCACTGTACACCTTAAGCTAATTTGGGCACGTAACCCATTTGACAGAGAAAAGCATTTAGTTGGAGGAGATGTCTTTGAACTGCAAAAGTCAAGTATTTATTTTTTAAAGATCATAGCTGAACATCACACAAATTTTCATTATAATGTAGGTGTTGGGTTCAGCAACCTGCCCATAGTAAGTTGTACAATTAAACTTTTTAAAGAAACCTGAGTAGGCAGTCTCACACAGATGTAGTTTTCTTTGTTTTGCTTGAACTGTTGTGGTGAGAAAAACAGCGTTACATTGGTTTGCTCTGGAGCTTGTCACAAGGAATTCGGATACTGAATTGGGGAGTTGTTCCTGGGACTTGTGCTATGTACACTTGAAGCTGGTGGGCTCTGTGTTGTGCATTTACTCTGAAATCATGAAGCTGTAGCATGCCAGTAGGATAAAGAATGAAAATAAAGTTTAACAGAGTTCCCAGGTGATACAATCAAATCATAAAGGAGCACCAACTTAAAGTCCAATCCCAGTCATAAAAAAGAGCAACGTTTTTTGTCCAGTTGTTGTAACTTCCTTAAGTGGCAACAATGGCAAAAGCAAGGCGTTTCTGCTCTCTGTGCCTTGCAGTGAATGAACCTTGTAATGATTTGTCACATGCTCTTTTTCTTAGAGTCCATTTAATACCATGTTGTTGTAAGGGTGGGGTGTGTGTGTGTGCTCATACTCCTATTAGTTAGAAAGACGTGTCAAACGGACCATATTTTTGACTACTCCACAGTAAGGGGTGGAGGAGAGGGGGAAGCTTAGGGGGTGTGGGGTTTTTGTTAGTTTGCCTTTAAACATGATGATATCCTGAAGAGAGTCTTCTGTGACCTGGTAGTGTGATTTACTTTTTTGGAAGTTCTGCATAGAACTAGGAAAGGACATGTTGTTATCTGTGGAGTGAGACCTTTACTAACAGCTAGAACTAAATCTAAAAGCCAGGTTTTGTCTTTGGGTCCAACATTGCTACTTTTAAGCATTCTGCTTTTGAGTGGCTGTGGAATTGGAATAGAATAGGTTTGTGCTCCATTAAATGCCTGCGTTGCAGTGCTTTGTTTGAAGCAAAGGCAGAAAACTTGCAATGACAAGCTTGGGTTTTATTTGATTGGCCTTGAAAACTTCATACAAGTAAAGACAATGGAAAGATCTGGAAATTGACCTTTTCATTATTTGAACGTTTCCTTGCAGCGCGGGAAGCACAACCGTAACAGCGTTGTGCTGGTATAGGAGAACTGAAAAATTCAGTTGAGCAGTCTAGTTCATTGTCCAAACTGGGTGAAATACCAAATATAAATGGCATTTGAGAGGAAAAAAGCCATTGTTTTTAAAATCTTTTAATGTACAGGCTTAGCAAATATTTTAATGTACAGGTAAGGGAAACTTTAAAATATTTTATTCTGAAAGTGTCAAGAGGTACATTTAAAAAAACAGGACAATAGGGATGAAGTAGTAAAACTATCCCTTTTCCAATTTCTTGGGATATTAGAATCAAAAATTGTTAAGGTGATTTGGAGTGAGAACTAACAGGAAGAAACTTATAATGAACTCATGCTCTAACCTATAAATGTGGGGTTTTGAGACAAATTCAGACATGACTTTCACACCTTTTTGAGTTTTGTTCTGATGTATGATGGTGCTTTACTCAGCCATAGGAACAGTTTTCCCTTATGGAATGTATGGACTTGTTTACAGATTTTTCTTTTCATTGTGGTTTAAGAAAACTTTTGATATATTCACCTTTGGGAGTGTCTTAAGCGGATTTATGTATCCTGTGATTTAAACATTGATAGTATGAAATTTATGTCATTATATATTCTTTGTGTTTAATATGGAATTACAGATTTTGCATGGAGTTTGCTTTTTACACATTAGGAGAGAAAATTTTGCAGGTTAAAATTGTTTAGAATGTACCTGTTTCAAATGATACATTACTCAAAGTAAGTTTCTGGGTAGATTTACTATCAGTAGCTAAAAAAAGCTGTTACAGGGGAATCCAGCATGACGTATGTTCATATGACCATTTTCCACATAACGCACACAGGCTGCGACTTTTCATGTCTCCTTTATGCTGAGCATGAACTTTTCTAAAGATTGGCAAAAAGTCCATCTAGCAAACTTTGTGGGGAGGTACAAACCTGAGGTAGATTTTAACAGCATTACTGACAGCAACAGGTTTGTAAGCTGGCTTTGATGTAACCAGGGCTTCAGAAACCCACTCTGCTCATGGCGAGTGAGATGCTTGCACAGAGGCCATTGTCAGTGCCTCTACCCAAGGCATAGGCTGGATGGCTTTTATTTGAACTACATGATTATAGGCTTCAAAACTTCATTCACATACAAGCAGGTACCTCCACTTTGGTAGTGGCAGGCCACTGTGTGGTTCCTGTAGCTATTAGGTTTGGCCAAAGTACAGGAGAGTGAAAACTGACCCGGCATGTTGGTGCTCAGTGCTGCTCCTAAAATCCCAGCCAATGTCTTTCCCAGTTAATCAGTCCTCAGGGAAGTGGAAGAGCTGACCATGGAGAAGATGACTTTAGGGGGAAGGGCTTGACACAGAAGCAAAGAAAAAGACAGGGAAGACAAATCTTCTGAATTGAAAATTGAAGGTGACTAGAAAGGGGGAAATCCCCAAAATACTTACTGTGTAGAATGTGAATGGATAAGTAATAGTAGCCCAGAAGAGTTGCAAATTTCTCTTAAGCTTTAACGTACAAATATGTTTTCTTTTGTGCCTTTGTGGTGACGTTTTGAGCTCTTACTGATGTTTTTCTAAATGTAGGTTACACATTACAAGCAATATCCACCTAACACAAGCAAAGTATATTCCTACTTTGAATGTCGTGAAAAGAAGACTGAAAATTCCAAATTAAGGAAAGTGAAATATGAAGAAACCGTTTTTTATGGCTTGCAATACATTCTGAATAAATACTTAAAAGGTAACAGTCTCAAATTCCAGTAAAATTTTACCTGTAAATAAATATCTTTATTTTTCTCAAGCCTCTAGTCTTATAGTTGAAAGGTTATCTTCATACGGTGTGGGCAGAGACATGCATAAGATCTTATTTATGTGATTCTGAAAATGAGATGTCCACCCTCTTAAAATGGTCTTGACTTCTTAATTCAGACACCTCTCTACTATGTTTATGCCAATACTTTATTAAAAATGAAGCAGTGTTCCTATCCCAACTTCAGTGGGCTAAATTGAAGTAAATGGAAATGGAGCAAGACTGTACATAGACTCACAAGAAGACAGAAGATTTGAGGGAAAATACACTTCGCATTTTGGACATAAACTTTAGTCACTATTTGCTGGTTTATTTACTGTGTAAACTAATAATGGTTTTAATTTCCCTTAAATTTTGGTTGTCATTTGGCTATGATCATTGAATACGGCAGCTGCGTGTGAAAGTGTTTTCAATATTGACAAGTTATTTAAGAGTAACATCTGGAAGATCCTTGGTGCCATTTAAAGTTTTGTTTGCTCTTTTGCATTATGTGCAAATATCACCTGTTCTGACCTGAATGCAAGTTGCTTTCTGCCAAGCTTTAGAAGGAAAACTCTAGTCATATAGCTTACATATCTTTGTCTTGATCCAGAATCCTGGATCTCTGCCAGTTGGTGAGACACAGGCACAGGCTGCCCAGAGAGGTGGTAGATGCCACATCCCTGGGTACACTCAAGGTCAGGTTGGACGGGGCTCCGAGCAATCTGATCTGGCTAAACGTGTCCCTGCTCACTGCAGGGGCTTGGGCTAGATGACCTTTAAAAGACCCTTCCAACCCAAACTGTTCTATGATTCTATGAATTCCACTGAAGATTGAAATTCCGCTATAGTCAAGACACTTGATAATCTTGTTTCTTTTCTCTTTAGCAATCTGACGGTTGTTCTCTCGCATTGCCAGTAGATGATTGGTCCTACAGCAATAGCAATGCTTATTCAAATCATGTGGTTAGTCTGTCAGTTCCTGTCGCAAGGTGGTCAATCAAAGACTGGTTGTACGGCCTCACCACAGGGGTTCTCCCTGGAGCAGTGTAGCTTAAGCTTTGTGCTAGTCTGGTTGGTGCGTGCCAGCATGCACAATCACCACATTCCTCTGGGAAAAGCACTGCTACCAAAACTCTTGACACATTTTTGACCATCGTAAAAGAGCAATAATCTTAAATTGTTCCTGAGTCACCTGAGAACCACAAGTGTATCTTATCCTGTTGGTTTCTTGAGCATCCTAATCTATATAATAAATGGAAGTAAAATTTGGTTTTAACACAGCTAGTATATTGCATTTGACATGTTCTCTGCATGTTTGTTGGAGGCAAAGTGACTTTTCTGTGTCTGAACCTTTTTGTTACTTATTTTATAAACTGATGAATATCATAAGTTTCTAAGCTTTCATCTGTTTCTGAAACCACAGGTAAAGTGGTGACCAAAGAGAAAATCAAGGAAGCCAAAGAGGTATATAGGGAGCATTTTCAAGATGATGTCTTCAACGAAAAGGGATGGAACTATATTCTGGAGGTAAAAATTTATGAAAATAGTATGAGATCATCATGAAGGATTTATGAATCAACTGTATAAATACAGCAGCC
The DNA here is from genome assembly GCF_034619465.1 of Leptosomus discolor. Classification (NCBI taxonomy): domain Eukaryota; kingdom Metazoa; phylum Chordata; class Aves; order Leptosomiformes; family Leptosomidae; genus Leptosomus; species Leptosomus discolor. Next base: position 203,687,300 of record NC_141391.1, read on the forward strand.
TCTTCTTTTAACCATGATAGTAAAGACTGAATAAATGGAGCTTTTTATGTTTGGTGTACAGGGAGTAGCAGCTGTCAAAGAATAATCATATAATTGTAATTCCTTGGAGAAAAGTAATTTTCCTCCTTTCAGATGCCAAATACAGCTTTGCAGGTAATAAGGATTTATGGCTGCCGTCAGCCAGCTAGTATAAGTGGGGGCTTGTTGGCAAGTCTCCATATGTAATATAATGCTTAGTGGTTGCTTGCATCATTTACATTGCTTTCTGTAACTAATCACAACCATTTTTATTCTAATGCGGAAAGCATTACAACTTCTTGTGTGTGTAAATGAACTATTTACAGAAATATACATATTTTTGTTCAATTGTTTCCTAAGTTTTTCAGATATGTTGAAGTTGAACTTTATTATGAAATACAAGGCTTGCACGCTTCTGACACACAAATACTTCCAAATTAAGTCTTTCCACAATTATCCTCTTTCCCTTTTGTTTAAAAAGGTGTCAGTCTTCAAGTAATTGCAAATGTCTCTTCTCTGTAAAGCAGCAGATTCAGACTAATAGCATTCATCAAAGCTGTTCTAATCACTGCAGATTAATTAAATGCTAAGTTTCATTGTGAGTTCTAACAAATGGGTGGTTTTGGTATTTGAAAATACAATTTTTAGTTCTTTGCATTTATTTTTCCCTGGATACCCTGACTGTATGTATTGTATGGTGGCATCTCCCTGTGAATATATCTGGTTGTCATCTTGCAACCAGGGTGGACCATAAGGTGTGCAAGAGAGAAGTGAATTTCAACTAAATGTTGCAAGTGGCAGCAAGGTAAATAAAACCACTGTTTTCTGAGAGGGAGTTACAGGGAGGTTTTTAAAGGACTTGCATCCATTTCAAATAACTACAGATGTGAATTCAGTCCATGTTTGTGTTTAAACTACATTACACGTTGTGAACAGCCTTCATCTGTATTTAAAGTAATCTTGATCCCTCTTTGGCTAGACTAAACACATTTTTAATGCTGCATGTCTGTCCACACCAAGTTTTAACGTGGTTTAATTAATTCTGTTCACGTTTTGGTTTAGTCAAAAGAAGCCTTTCCACATACCCCCTCTATACGTTTATTACTTGTTCAGGTTTTCTTGCTAAAATTGTGCATATATATAACAGATATGATTTCCACTTCTTGACCTGAGATGCTGATGGCTCTCAAACTGGAAGTGTATGTACCTTTTGGGTCTTTGTATACCATTATATGCGTACAGAGACCCTGCTTCTGCTCACTGAATTCCTGTATATATTCACATACCTACCACTGTTTGCTCTCTGGCTCTGTTTCCTAATGTGTAGTGTTAGCTAAAGTGGAGGGAACAATAGCTGTATAAGTGAAGTGCCAAAATGAATTTGAAATGTACACTCCTGAATTTGTACCAAGAGTAAATGAATGAGTAAATACTGACAGGGTGAAGGGGTGGAAGAGAGCACAAGGGGATGGTGTAAGGCTGGAAGTTGGCAGGAACTGATGATGAGTGATAGAGAATTGTGCAAGTTGATTCTACCCAAAAATTTTGAAAAGGGCTGTAATATAGTGCTATGGTATGACCATATTGCTTTTTTCCATGGACAAAATCAGCACCTATACCAACTTTGAAATCTGTTTGCTTTTTCTTTTAACTATGCTTTTGTCTTTATTGGATCACGAATAATTTATTTTGAGCCTTTTTGAAGGCTTCGTTGTCCTTTGTTAATCCAGAACAGACATCTCAAAGTCTGACAACTAAACCCTGTGTGGTATAGAAACACAATTTATAGAATCATAGAATAGTTTGGGCTGCAAAGGGACCTTTAGAGGTCATCTAGTCGAACCTCCCTGCAGTGAGCAGGGACATCTTCAGCTAGATCAGGTTGCTCAGAGCCCCGTCCAACCTGACCTTGAATGTTCCCAGGAGGGATGGGGCTTCTACCACCTCTCTGGGCAACCTGTGCCAGTGTTTCACCACCCCCATTGTAAAAAATGTCTTCCTTATATCTAGCCTAAATCTGCCCTCTTTCAGTTTGAAGACCATTACTCTTTGTCCTATTGCAGCAGGCCCTACTAAAAAGATTGCCCCCACCTTTCCTGCAGGCCCCCTTTAAGTACTGGAAGGCCACTATAAGGTCTCCCTGGAGCCTTCTCCAGGCTGAACAACCCCAACTCTCTTAGCCTGTCCTCACAGGGGAGGTGCTCCAGCCCCTGATCATCTTCATGGTCCTCCTCTGGACCTGCTCAAGCAAGTCCTTGTCTTTTTTTGTGCTGGGACCCCCAGAGCTGGACACAGCACTGCAGGTGGGGTCTCATGAGAGCAGAGTAGAGGGGCAGAATCACCTCCCTGGGCCTGATGGCCACGCTTCTTTTGATGCTTCAGCATATTACACTTTGAAAGAAACTTTTAAACTGTAGTGTAGAAGAGACTTCAGATGTGTTTTGGGCACTGTAGAATACATTTTGATGCTACTTATGAATCTGTGTAATTCCTCTGAATTGATGCAATTTTTGTTTGCTTTAAAGAATATCTGATGAGAAGCTTTCTGTCAAAAAAATTTAATATGGAAAGCATTTTAAGTATCAGTTTAGCTTGCAAAGCTGTTTCAGAAAGTTATTACAACTCTTTTAGAGTTGCTCTTTGCAACTTATTCTTTTTAAAAAGGCATATTTCATACAATGTTTAGTCCTTCAGGGATGAAAGACTGAATTTGACAAAAGAATGACACTTCAACATTAGATTTCATGTTTAGTGAATAACTGAGATGATAAAATACTCTTTAACATAGATATCAAATGAATACTGCTCTAATAAATTAACGAAGCATCTATACCAAGCAAAACTAGAGATTTTTTCTGAAGACCTAAGTAGTAGCTAAACTTTTTTAAGCTTACTTCATGTGAAAGCAGTGAAGAAAACTGAGTAGCAAGTATCTCTTATTCTGTGGGTAGAACTTCCGTATTTTTGTAGGATATTTAAGCCTTCCTGACTCAATTTGCACAAGGAATACGACTCATAACCATAATTTGGTTTGATAAAGAGACTGTCTTTTAGGTTACAAGATTTTCTTCCTTTTTTAATAAATGTGGAAATTTTTTTTTATTTATTTGGGCTGATAAGTGTGCAAACAGATGCCATTGTTTTTAAGGTTGAAAGAAATTAAGAAGGCGGCTTTATTAGCAAACACATAGCCTGACTCTTATCCATTGCAGTCAAATAAGAGAAGTAGGCCCTTATCTTTCCTGTTGTCTAACAGTATTAATGTTTCTTACCCAGAAATATGATGGTCATCTTCCTATAGAAATAAAGGCTGTTCCTGAGGGCTCTGTAATTCCCAGAGGAAATGTTCTTTTCACAGTAGAAAACACAGATCCAGAGTGCTACTGGCTCACAAATTGGATTGAGGTCAGTTTTGGAAAGTTAACATTTTTTTTCTAAGTAAATAAATGCACTTAAATTAAAGACTGAATCCCTTATTGGTTTAAGGGGAATCTCTGGCAGCTTTCATTTTCTGCTTTAAGTAAACCTGGATTCTTTTTTTAGTGCTCTTACACGGACCTTTTACCCCTACCTGGTAAGATGATATAATAATCTTCCAGGAAATTCACAACAGTGCTTTTATCCACAAGGAAAGGAGGATGGGGGGGAATTATATGTCTGTAGCTTGGGAGGGATAACTCCTGAGATGGTCAGTACCTGGCCTACCTTGTAAGGGTATTATAAGGCTAATTACTTCAGCCCTAAAGCAAACTGTTGGAGGCATCAGTACTTTCTGAATGGGCCATGAAAATAGACCTTTTCATGCCTGATTAAATGCCAAGTGGGGATTTTTAAGTCCTGAGCACCCATACATCTAATAATGTGATGGGTTTTGTTTTAGACTATTCTGGTGCAGTCATGGTATCCAATCACAGTGGCTACAAACTCTAGAGAGCAGAAAAAGATTTTGGCCAAATATTTGTTAGAGACTTCTGGCAGCTTAGAAGGACTGGAGTATAAACTGCATGACTTCGGCTACAGAGGAGTTTCTTCACAAGAGGTAATACTATGTGTCTAATAATTTAAGAAGCCTGGTTGTTCTTAACTATAAAGGATTTTAGCATGTATCGGTTAACAGTTGTGTCACTGTTCAGCAGTGAAATTGTGAATGCAGAAAGCACTGTGTTTGGACTTAGTGTGGAGGGAGGAGATCTGGGGCGGGGGGGGTATGTGGCTGAACTGTGAGCACTAGGAAGCTGCCTTTGCTGTGTAAATTTATGAACAGGGTATTGGTGAAATGGGAACTGAGTCAGTTTTGCTGTTACAAACTAGTGCTAGGCGGTGACTGAATTTAGGCTTCTATATTTGGAGTGGCAACTGAAAGTTGCATCTTTTTCAGACTGCAGGAATAGGAGCTTCAGCTCATTTGGTGAACTTCAAAGGAACAGACACTGTAGCAGGAATTGCATTAATTAAAAAGTACTATGGTACAAAAGATCCGGTTCCAGGATATTCTGTTCCAGCTGCTGAACACAGGTAAGATACTGGGCTATTAAAGCCTTTTTATAAATATAGCTTGACAAAATGTAATATTTTCTTATCCGTCTTTTTATCCAGAAATATTAAGCTGTTTCACTTACATCGTACAGTATTAGCCATGACTGATCCAGCTGTTGAGGCTGAAGTTCAATACTGCTGCCTCTCTACATTCTAGGGGCACAACAGTGGCATGGCTGTTCTTAACTATAAATGTGTTTTAAATGTTTTTAACTGTAACCTCCTTACCAGTGTCCAAGTATATTTGGATGATTCTTTTTAGAATGGACTTGAAAGCTCATAGGTTAATGTAGATAGTGAGGATTCACATTGTGAACTTTAAATTTTGTTTTAAACATAAAATCATAAAATGAAAAACCATGTGAATTGCAGTTCTGGACTCTTCCCAGAACATGCTCTCCCTCCAGAAGAGGCAGCTGCTCTAAAGCATCCCATCAGCATAACTAATTCAGCCAATGGTAAATCCTTGATATCGCACTAAGAATTGTGCATGGGTTTTTGAGAGTAAGGAACTCATCTGAAAGAGACATTTGAGATGAAGAGCTCTCATTTTTTATATCCAAGTCCTGTACAAGGTCAGGAGTGAATGCAAATCCTTGGATTTCACTTGCATGTCTGCGTACTGAAATGAGCAGCGTATAAAGGAAAAGGACAGTTGCTTGTTTTCTTATTGCGTACAAAAATCTAGTGCTTTTAAATAGTGATTATTTTCACTTAGGATTGCAAGACAGATAATGGAAAGGCTTATGTGAATAACCCTCATAGGGTAGTGACCGTCTTTAAAGGAACACTGCTTCATATAACTTTCTGGACCATTGCTGTAGTGCTGTTCTGGAACTCCTGCCTCATTAGTAGAAGTGACAAACTTTGTCTGAAATGTCTTCTCTTAGTTTAGGTTAACACTACAGTTAAATCAAAAAATGATGGCCCAAGCAGCTATAAAATTCTTTATAATGAAAACAAATGCATGGAATTGGAGAACAGTCATCTTTTGCACAGCATATTAAAGTGGTGGTATGAGAGCAGACACCTTAAACTGCCCTAGTTAAAAGTCTGCATTGCCAAATGCAGACTGCAGTCACCCTTTCCAAGTTAATACACAAAAAGTCTCATGCAAGAGACATGAGTTTTTCTAGGGTTGTTCTACTATTCTGCAGCCTCCAATGTGGGCTTGTGTTGTGTGGTGCTTGCCTCTGGCACGCCACCAGGATTGTCCTCGGACTGCCCTAACCTCCTTGAAACAAATTTTGCTTTGTCTCTTCACCACTGTGATCTGAGGCTTGTCCACACAGTAGTTAATGGTAGCATTTTATGGTAAAAATTCAATGCCCACTAGCTCTTACTGCACACCTATGCTTTGCATGAGATCATTTTTAAATGTCCCCATGCAACTTGCTAAAGTCAGTTATGTCAGCTGGTCTGTGACAGCCACGTACAGAACAGCTACTGCATATCAACTGGCATTCAATAACTTATTACCTCTCAGCAACTCTGTTTTATGTGCTTGCCTGTACCCTTGTACCAAGGGTAATGCCCCGAGGTTCCTGGAGAAGAATGTTTGTGTGAGTGAGCATAGTAGGTTTATATCACTATTAAAAAAGAAAGTAAATGGTGTTTTCTTCTAAGATTTTTCTAACATACAGTGCTAGTTCTCTACTTCCCATGTTGTAGTCTGAGGTTGCCAGAGCGGATGTTCCTTTCTTGCATCTGTAGTTCCCTAACTGTCTGAATCGGAGATTTAAAAGAGAAACTCTCTCACAAATGTTTAAAGAAAAAAAAAAAAACCATCACATTTGCGTGTCAAAGAAGTTTTGCATGTCAAGTGTTTGTCTGAGTTGTCAAAGATAAATCCAGGGTGCTGTTTATTTAGTAAAGAATTATTTTACTATCCGTGCAACACAGAGCTGATAAGCACCTAGTTTATGCTGTCTTGTAATCATATTGACTGTTGTTATCTTGAACTGTTGCTGATAGGAAGTACAGAATCTGTGATTTAACATGTAAATGCTGCTTTAATATGGGTTTTTCAATTGACTTTACAGTACCATAACAGCTTGGGGGAAAGATCATGAAAAAGATGCTTTTGAACACATAGTGACGCAGTTTTCTTCAGTGCCTGTATCTGTGGTTAGTGACAGCTACGACATTTACAATGCTTGTGAAAAAATATGGGGTGACGACTTAAGGCATATAATTGAAGCCCGAAGTCCAGAGGCACCACTTATTATTAGACCAGATTCTGGGAATCCCCTTGACACTGTTTTAAAGGTAATCCTTTCTTAAAGTTATTTGTATACAAGTTTGGGAAGGGCGATTGTTTGCGTTGTAATGATTGGTTAACAAACATAGGAAAGATAATGCTCTAACTTGGTATGCCTAGTGTATAGTTGATGCTGGATAATTTGGACCTATGAAAAATGTAAACGTTGACCTCATCACAGTATAGATATGGAAACTCTTTAGCAGTCTGAAGAGTTTAATCTTTTTCATCAAACCCATTCTTGCATAACATTCTTGAAGCTTTTACAACAGTTACCAGTTTTGCTGGTCTAATGGTGTTGGAATGATTCCATAAAGAGAAACTTTTATCACTTAATAACAAATAAAATGGCAAACAAATTGAGTATTAATAAATGCCAGGCCAATAAGACTTCTTACCACCAAGTTTAGGTATATGACATCCTGAATTAATGTAATTCACTGTTCTGTGGTACAAACACAAGTTTAGCAGTCTTCTCCCTTTTGTAAGACATGCATTTAAGTCAGTGGCACACAACCTCAGAGTTGAAAAATGCTTCTTGCCTCATAGCTTTTGAGAGACCATAATGATTGTTGCAGTTCTGTAATAAAAGCTGTTGATACCTCTGAATTTGAGTAGCTGTCACCACTGTTTTAATAAGAAAGTAGGGGCGATTTTAGTTATGTTGGTACTCTTATCAAATTAGATCCATACAGCTTTAACGTTTCCTTCCCCGCCTTTGGGACAAGTGACTTGTCACAAAAAAACTTTGAATGATCTTTATCAGAGCTGATAAGAAAAACGCCTAACTGAAGTGTTTCATTTTAATTGTTGGTGGCTAACAAAATTGTAGAAAACTGAAAGCCTCATCCACTATCTTAAGGGAAGTCAAAAGAAGAGCAGAATCTTCAGTTGACACATTCAATAGCAAAAACTCACAGCAACCAAAGAGAGAAAGGAGGGGAGCATGGTTCTGATTAGCTCTCGGGTACAAGTTCATAAAGGCCATATGGGCTGTGACTACTTTAATCTTAACAGCTTCCAGCACAATGGCTGGCACACTTTTTGTTTGTGTGCCTCTATGTGGATAGATTTAGAGCAGGATATGTGGGTATATTTATAGATTTTCCTTTTTTTGAGAGAGAGAGAGCATGACTCAAATGTGGAAATTGTATTTCTTTATTGGAATGGCAGATTTTTATTTTGACCTGTCTCCCTTCTCTTTTCAATAGGTCTTAGAGATCTTAGGGAAGAAGTTTCCCATTACAGAGAACTCAAAAGGCTACAAGTTGCTGCCACCGTATCTCAGAGTTATTCAAGGGGATGGTGTGGATATCAACACGTTGCAAGAGGTAGGAGATCCTGTTCATGTGTCAGGGTGACAGTGCCAATGTTGATATTTAATCCTGACTCTGTTGTGACTAGTCAGATGTTGCAGCAGAGACTGCTGACCCCACCCTGCCCTTCATTCCAGACACTGGCAGGATATCCTAATGCGTAAAACAAATTCATTAAAACTCCACGGGGAATTATTAAGATGCATTAAAAAAACCCAAAAGGCATTTCCTAATCCCCCTCTTGTAACGCTTCTCCTCCCACTGTCTCTCCTTTTGTTTGCTTTCATCCTGCTTGTCAAGTCTAATTCAGATCAAAATCTGGCAGTGTTTTGTCCTTTCATTGATATTTAAGGCACACTGCATGATTGCTGTGCTATAGCAATAGTAGTAATTAACTGCTTTGGCTCATCAGTTGTGTTCCATCTGAAGCGTGCTCGCACTCAAATATTGGAGGTGTAGTTTTGAAGGAGACTTTTTTTAAAAACAAGCGCAAGGGAGGCAATGTCATTGATTTGGCGACTAATGGAATAAAGATTGTTGAAAGCCCTGAAAAACATGTATAACAGATTAGACTAGTCTGAGTCAAAAATGCAATTTTATTGAGACAAAAATTGGTTATTTATTAGATGCTGCATGCTTGAAACTAGTTATAGATTCACCACTATTGACATGGTTACTAAGGTACAGACTGCAGTAACTACAGGTGATGAGGAGCATGTGAAAGGAGCAAGACTTGACTTTATCAGGTTTGTCCTAGATCATTCATCTTCAGCTGTATTAGAGTTCAAAACCAGAAATAAATTGGATAAATTTAAGATGAATTTTACTTGATTTTATTGATGCTTGTCTTAGCTTTCTAGATTCACACTTCCTTAGATTCTTCTTAACAAAGTTGACGGCTGCTTCTCAAAATTAGGAGAAAGAGAAACATCAGGCTTGGTTTTTAGTTAGTCTGAAACTGTGTGTCTAACATGGGCACATAACGTGAACCTCAATGACAGAACTCATATTTGTCACTCAGACAAATGCAGTCACACACTACAGTTTTATTCTTCCTCCAATAGCCTCTAAAGCAAACTATTTTACTTTATTTTTTTGTCCTATGTGGCTTTTTGATAATATACAACTGTGCTAATGTGCTTAACAAAGTATGAGAGGTTAATAGCTGGAGAGAAAGATACTAGGGCAACAGACTCTCAAAAAAAAAAAAAACCCCTGAAACTTCTGCTTGTTCTCAACAACAGTTTAACAGGACTGATGCTTGTGTTAGACAAAGTATGTGATGGCTGAGATTTTTGTGAATCATGATAGGAAAGAAACTGCACTATTAATTCTTTCTTGTAAGGAACTCAAAGGTTGCTTTCTATAAGTTATACTGGACGAAATTCAAGGATCCTCATTAGCATTGATTGTAATCAAAATATTAAAATTAGTATTTAAAATCTGTGCATTAGAGGAAAAAACACACTGCTCTCAAAGTTCTAAATAGAGCAGGAAAAATAATTCCAGCAGCTAATGGGAGAGGATAAGAGGCAGAAGGAGCAGTTCTTTGTTCAGATGATCTGCCTATTTACATATTTTCCTCATCAAACTGTAACTGATTATGAGGAAAGGTCTACCTGTAATATGTAGTAGAAGAGAGCTGAAGATCCACTTCCACAAGGCGTACAGAGCAGGCATAACTCACTGCTGCCTAGCTGCCGCCTTCTTGTCTCTTCCTGACTCTGTAGCCTTGCTGCGCACCTCACGCCAGCTTTAATCATTGAACTGCAGGTCATTAAAATAATTTAGCCCATGCATGTAGCAGCAAAGTAACTCAGCCAAAAGTGATAAATTTTGTGGTTTAGTGAATTAAATTGACCCCAAAAAGGGGCCAGAGCTCACCAGTGCAATACAGGAGAGAAAATAAGCTGTTTTGAGCTGTGAGAAGCAGGCAGGAAGGAAAGAAACCCTTCTCATTTGAGAGCAGCAAGTTATGTTGGAGCAAAAAGATCACAGTCTTGCAGCCTAACTTTAGTTATGTTTAAATTTCATGGATCTTTTATCCTCTTATGTCAGCAAAACCAAGGTTACCATGCTGACTTTTGAAAGACTGCGTAATAGCTTGCCTTTAAAAAAAAAAAAAAACCCAAAACAAAACCCCCCACAAAAAGCAAACAAATAAGCAAAAAACCCACCCCAAAACAAACCCAACCCTGAAGTGTAATTCATCCTTTTCAAAAAGGTGCTTACATGAACAAATATGAATGTATCATTGTGGCCATCTCTTCTTTTTTTTTTTTTTTTTTTTTTTTTTTTTTTTTTTTTCCCCCTTTTCTAGCGTATACAAGTGACTATGCTAATTAAGCCACATCAGTCTTAGATTCTAGGCATGATTTATTGTTACGAATCAGATGAAGGGAAATGGGTACAGCAGGAAAATCTAGAATGAGTAATGAATGATCAGTCTCATTTAACTATCCAAACTAGTTGAAACACAATATAGAAAACAACTCAGAGTATAAACTGGATTTTAAAATTCTTTGTTTTAATAGGGGATGCTGGTAGAACAGGTAAGGAACCTTTTCTGACTTTCTTCTAGTATTTTCACTTTTTAAAATCATCCCAATCTGCTAACTCCACAGTATACTACACTTTCAAAGGATTTTCTTTGAACATTCAATTTCCAGATGTCTTTAAATTTTTATGCAAAGAAAATCCTCTAATCTGGAGTCACAGTTGATATACTAATCATGCTCATAATGGTCAGAGGAAGCTAGTCAAAACCTTGGCACCTGAACTGTTCTCCCTGTATAGGTTTGAAACTGTGAGACAAGAAATTCTTCTGTGTTGTTTTCCTTCAAGGGAGGCTTCAGTTGTTTCAGACCTCCCCTTTTCTTCCCTGTTACTGCTGCTGTTTGCCACCTCTTCCCCATACCTAGAGAAGCTGTTATCTGGGCCTCTCCTGTGGGTCACTCGTAGTCAGAGCTGTCTTTCAATTTAGCCTCGATTTCCCTTCCCTTCCACCCCTCACCAGTCAAAGATCAGTCTGAGTAAGGAAATCCCTTGGGAGAGAGTAGAAAAGTGGAAGCCAGTTCTTCACCTGAGGTAGATGAGGAGTTGTGCCTGTGGCACGAGAGGAACAAACCATCTGTAAATGAGAGCAGGAACACTAGCTGAAAGGGGGTTCACATTTCTCCTTACCCAGGCAAGAAGGTTAAGCAGCCGTGGCCCAGCTACGCTATACTTATTCCAGCATCTGTTAACCTACAGGCGTCAGTGAACATGAAGTCTTAAGCATCATGTGCCTTGGCAGGACGTTGTTTATCCCAGGTCATTCATGCTACGTCTTGCAGGTGTGTTCAAGCAAGCTCAACGTCTGACCTGGTCTATAAAACTGGATGAGGAAAGGAGTAGAACACCAAGTTGGCTCAGGCTTGGTCAGTGTCTGGACTGAACTTGACCAGAGTCCAGGTGGAGTTTACCTACATTTGCCTTTTCAAAAGACAGTGTAGCTAAGCAGAATCTCTATCCAGGCCCAGTCAAGTCTGGTTTCTTACAGTATTGTTGGGCCTTATGCTTGAGAAGAAGATATTAAAAATCCCTTTTCTTACCCTTCCTTTGTCATCATCAGTTACTTCTGAGATGCTTAAGGGAGAATTCCATTCATTTCAACCCTTTATCCTCCCTGGGTACCCCTTTTGGCTGCCTCCAAGAGAACCTAATCACCTGGAAACATGGATTTCTTTTGTGCATAGTCACTGTCTGAAAGGATGTGATGGCTATTGCTAAGATCCACAGGACTGTCAGTATTGGGGGGGTATTTTTTCAGGATACAAAGTTTCCAAAGGGTTCCCTTAAGTGAAAGTCATGGTGGTAGGGCCCGAGATTTGTTTTGCTTGGCTTCTTGGATGAGACTGAATAAGCTGGTACCATTAGAATTCTGGAAACTTACTGATGGGATTTCTACTGGGGAAATCTCTGCTAAAAATGTAGTGGGAAGGTGTTCGGGGTATACCCTCAGAAGGTTATAGCTGTGCAGTCTGCCTCTCCTGTTGGCTGGCCTTTGTCAGGCATTCAGGCTTTGAGAGTATCTGTGAAGAGACAGTCTGCATGGGACTAAATAGGTAAACAAAATACTAATATACCCTTTTGTTTACATTAGTTAGCCATTTACCACTGTCTGGAACTGGAATTGTCCCCCCCTTTTTTTTTTTTTTTTTTTTCTTATGAAACTTTAATTTTGCCTTTGCTGTCCCTTACAGTGCCTTGACATCAGTAGCTCCTGAAACAGTCCTGTTCAGTGTTTCTCTGGCATTTCCTTTTGATGCAGGAGTCTGAGACTGCACAAAAGATTACCAGATTTCTGACAATGTTGATTTTTGAAACCTTGCACTGTTCCTCATAGATTACATCCTTCCGTTCTGCTTCTCACCTTTGTTGTTTTCTGGATGGATGGGATTTTGCCATTTTGCCCACTCCGAAGTTTTCTCACCCACTTTTGTTAGTAAAATGGTTAGGAGTTCAAACACTCTTATTGGAGCTATAACCATCATTTCAGGCTGTCATTAGTGCAACAGGTCAGGGAAGCAAATCTTGGCCATGTTATGAGCATGACAAAACTAGCACTCATTTCTCCAGGCTAGAGGATGTCATATTTGTCTGGATAGAATGAGGGTGGGGGGAAATGATATAGTAAGTTTTAACTTGACTGTTGATAGCAGTGCAGTTCACATTGATCTGTATCTGCCTGAGAAGGTGGCAAAGCAAACTTTTTGAGCAGCTCTGTGTATTTCCATTTCCTTCGAAATTGCTAATCTAATTCTAGTCAATGTGATTTTCAGGAGAACTGCTCTGCTGAAGTCATTGGTCCAAGTGGGTAATAACTTTCTGCAGTTGATAAGCAAGATGACTGCTTTGTTTCAGGATACATGCTACGCTTTGAGGTCTTCCCATAATTCTGAGAAATTGGAAGGCTCCGAAATACTCCCATGAACTCTTATTTTCTTCAGAGCTCTGATTGTCTGGGTATTGCATTACTATGCTACCCTAGTTTGGAAAATACATAGGCCGGCATAGTAATAGTTTTACAGCAAAAACTTCCTATAATTATACCATGCTGGAATCGCAAATAAAAATGCAAACAGTGTGCCAAGTGTTGACAGAATTGTTATGTGCATCTCCTGGAAACTGAATGTTACTTGGCTTAATTGTCTGTAAAAGCATCTTGTTTAAGTAGTATAATATTTTTACGGAAAAATGGCATGGCCTAAAAGTATGCTCCACCATAACTTTCTTTTTCTTATTAGATTGTGGAGGGGATGAAGAAGAATAAATGGAGTATTGAGAATATTGCATTTGGATCTGGTGGAGCTTTGTTGCAGAAACTAACCAGAGATCTCTTAAACTGTTCCTTCAAATGTAGTTACGTGGTGACCAACGGTCTCGGGGTATGTCTTTGTACAACTTCTACCATTATGTTTTCAATAGAGGCCTCCCCACCTGAAAACTTGTTTGACGGTTCCTGTTACGTTATCACCATCTGCATTATGTTCACAAACCCCACAAAGCCCTTTTCTTTTAAAAAAAATATTCTTTTCATTTTAGGTAAATGTCTTTAAGGATCCAGTTGCTGATCCGAACAAAAGGTCAAAGAAAGGACGACTGTCGTTGCACAGGACACCAGCTGGAGATTATGTAACGCTTGAAGAAGGCAAGGGAGATCTTGAAGAGTATGGACAGGTATGAATTTCTATTCTTCATTCAAAAATAGTTTGAGAAAAAGCAGGTTATAACTAAATTTCAGAATTTAATTTTGATTGTCTTTTTGTTCATCTCCCGCCTTACTACCTCAGAAGTGTCCCCGGTGCCAAATTCAGAATGTACAATTAGAGATCTTTCTCTTTTGTTTGTCTTCAGAAACAAGAGAACATTGCTTCTTTTTCCCAAAACTACTGTCTCAGTGTTGCAAAATATATGCTAGCCAAGAAGTTTTGTATGGGCTATATTGCACAATTTGAGTAGTGACCTGAGTGGGAGGTGGGAGAGGGAGAGACATAAGTAAAACTTGTTTCTACTTCCCCACTGAGATTTTTAAATAGTTCCTTTGGATGATAATGCTCTGTATGTGTAGTAGTTGCCCAGTTTTCGAAGACGTAAATTTAAACCAGGAATTCGATTACCCTCTTAATTCTTTACAACTGCAAAATGAAATGCTATTTCAGTAAACAAGCACAAACTTTATTCCAGTCTCAGGCTTTTGGTTTGATCTCTCTTACATTTTCAGTGTGCAAACAATGAAATCTTTAACTGCATGTCGAGTCTTCCTGAATTATGAGGACTGAAAATAAGTTATCAAATTGCACTTCACCCTTTAGAAGCTGGAAATTTCTTGAGTTTTCTGGTATACAGAAGTATGTTTCTGTGCTACTAGGCAGAGGGGTGCTGATAGGCATGCTGTTTTATGCAACAGTAAGCACAAAACTGAGATCTCTCTGAGAAATTTCAAGATAGAAAATAAACTGAGTTACATGTACTGTAGATAATGTGCTCTGGATGCAAGGATTTAAGAAAAAAAACTTTCGAAGTTATATACATCTGTGTGTGTGTGTTTGTACTGAACATTCAGAGAGAAGAACCTAATGATGAGAAATCTCTTCAAAACAAATCATGAGACTTTGACTCTGAAATTAGGCAATATATCGTTCCTTCATTTTTTTGGCAGGTGAAAAAAATCAATAAAAAATTTTTCCTGGGCTATTAGAGAGGGTTGTTTGTGTGGTACAGGTTCTGGGGCTCCCTGGGAAATGACAGGGAAATGTACTCTTTTGTGGGCCCATTTCCCTAAAGCCACAGGTCCTCGCAGTAGGTCATCAAGCGTAGTGACCACTCAACGTTGCTTTTGTGCTAACTTTTCCACACAAATCTGCGCTTACTGCTTTTTCAGCGTGCTGTTTGCAAGCACTTTTTGATTGGTTTACAAAATATATGTGCAAAGGAGACTGTGAAGAAAGGGGGGGGGGGTGGTGTTAATTTTTTTTTTCATAGTTGCTCTAGAAGAAATAAAGATTTCATTTAAACCTCTGTAATTTAATTGTACTTAATTGGTTGCATGTTGCCTTTCTTACTAGCTGCTCTAGCAAGGTATATTTAGTGGGTGTGTATTTGGCTTTGGCCAGCTGTGCACAACTTGCTTTAGGGACTGCTCAGCACAGAGCTTCTGTGTGTGCACAGGATGGCCTAAATCCTTTCACCATAAGTGAAAAGTGTCAGAAGAAGATGTAAAGATTCCAGTATCTTGACAGCCTAAAGCTGTTACCAGGCTTGATTTGGGTGCTCACTTTTGGGTTTGTGTAACCTACATTGTTGGTTCATTTGCCAAATCACTCTTGCTAAAACACTGGTGTTTCTTGCAGGATCTCCTTCATACAGTATTTAAGAATGGAAAGGTAACGAAGTCATATTCATTTGATGAAGTAAGACAAAATGCCAGGCTGAAGAGCAGTGAACTAGAAATGGCGTCTCACTAAGTTTCATTCCATGTCTCTGTATGTGTGTGTGTAACAAGTACGTACTGCATAGTTACTGGGTTTATTGTACAGATTTGTGTGTTTGTGTTTTATGACATTGTAGCCAAATTATTTGTTGGTTTATGGACATACTGCCCTATCTTTTGCCAGTCTTTAGAAAAGATGAAAACAGGAAATGGTACTTACATTGTAAAACATATTTAATGCTAAAGTGTGCTTTTTAGGGCCCTTTGCCAGTAGTGATTCAATCTGGTATTGATCTTTTCACAAATGAGACAGAGCTGAGAAACTTTTTTATATATAACAGAATATCACAAAATGGATTTACATAAAATTGTCATGATTGCTTTATGTTTATATTTAACTTGTATTTTTGTACAAACAAGATTGTGTAAAATATATTTAAAGTTTCAATAATTAAGTCTTTCCAACTTTTCATGATTTTTATGAGCACAGACTTTCAAGATAATATTTGGGGGGAGGGGGGAATCCATCACCTTTTGTCCATTAATCAGCAAATAAAACATGGCCTTAAAAGTTTGTTGTTACTTTGTACCATTTGACGACTAAATCGGGACTCGTATCTCCTTAAGATCCCATAGAGTTGCTGACCTCACTGTTTCTTGTAGTTGTCTGTATTAGTAAATCTGCATTAAAGAAAATTATTGTTCTTACTAGAAGGTTTAGGTACTACAGACCTTGCTGGAACGGTAAGGTGTGTAAATGAAATGCCAAATTTGAAAGGGTTCTCTACTGCAACTTAACTTGCCAAGTCTATCCTACTTGGCATATGCACCTCAATATTTTAAGAGTAAAGTTTTTAAGAGATTTCCTCTTCCACTATAGAATATATGTGTAAAATACTGAAATATGGAAGCGGTGTATTTTAAAGTAATTACACTTCTGGGTTTATTTTTCATATACTGTAAGTGACATGACTTTAAAGCAAAATACTGGACTGGGTAGTGCACTTTTTTACTTTTTTTGTATTTTTTTCATTGATTTGCCTTTTGTCAGACTGGATGTTAAATTGTAAAAATGTTTAACTATTTTTGTTAACAACTTTAATAAAACTTTATGCTAGCCAAACTCCTACATGAATGGCAGACCTGTTTCCCCTTCTCGCCCCCACTCATTGGGGTGAGGAGGGACTTTTATTTTGCAGAGGGTAGCTGTAAAACAGTGTTTGAGAGATACTTTTGAACTGTCTGCACTTGATTGTATTTGCTCTCTGCCTGTGCTTGGTTTGAATATCTGCTGGAAAACAAAACTGTTGAGGATTTTATTTGAGGAAGCTACGTAGTAACCTCTGAAATGTTTGACAGTACTGTAGGATGGCTCTCGCTAGAAAAGTACCTCCGTTACTTAAAAACAAAACAAAAACAGCAAAAGTAAACAGCTCCTGTGTTATGCTGGTGATCAGCTATCTGCCAATGGCTTATATAACGATGTAATTAATTGTTCTAATTAGTAAATGATGTTATAGAAGAATGTTGGGGGTCCTCTAAAATAATGTAAGCCTACAAAATTTTATAAAACGTGCTTTTAAAGGAGGATTGAAAAGCCATACTTCGTTGTTCTTACTCTCTTGCCGGAAAGGGCCACATCAAACCACCCATAATATTTCCAGGGTTTGTGGTTAAGACGTTTATGCCCAGTCTCAATAGTTCTTGTTAATAAAAACTTGTTTTCCACTTGTAGTGTACGTAATTATACATTTAAGTGATGTATTGTTTCAAAAGTAGTGCTTTAGTAAGACTCTAAATGCTAACCTTTCACACAGAGGAACTGCCTTCCCTTTGCTATTAATGATATTGTTTGTATTTGGCCAGGAAAGATTTTTAAATCTGGACCTAGGATCAGTAGCAGGTAAACAGTACAGAGCCTATTTCACTCCTCCACATGTGTACTAGGGAATTTTATCATGTATGGTTTAAAAAAGTAAATGCTGCTTTCATTCTGTACCAATAAAAATTTTGATAACTATTGAGTACCCATAACTGATATTTTTGTACTTGAGAACTGAGGATATACTGTGGAAGCACTGTTTTCTTGTATACCATTAAATACATTAGTAATTGTTCAGTATTGTCTAAAACTTTTAGCTGCTTAGTTGGAGACTTGAAGAAAATTGTCTACTTGTGCATGTCACTTTCAGAAAGTTGTCACGTCACTCATTTTATTAAATGTTAATATCTTACAAAAAAAAAAAAAAAGAAAAAGAGAAACACCTGGTGCTATTCAGACCTGACTACATGTGCGTCTGTTTGGTGGTTTGACATTCTGGGCATCAAGGGGTTGACAAAAATTACTGCAGTGCTTGAACCATACAGTATCCTGATTCGTCCACATGAAAGCAAACAGCATGTTTAAGTTTGCTTTAAATTACTAGATTTGTAGTCACTGATATATTTTAATTGCCCCCATTTCATAATATAATACAGTATTTGTATTTAAAAATAGGAATTGGGAGTTTTGTGTTTAATACTCTTAATTTGTAACCATATTTAGCATAAGAAATGGATTTTATAAGATTTTTTTTTTTTTTCTTCGGCTGCATGATTACAAAAAGATGCTTTTGAAAGACTTTTGGTACTTTGAAAGATCTGAGGAGAGAACAGAAGAGTACTTAACTGTTTGGTTTGCCAAAATCAAAACAAAGCTTAAACAGTTTTTTCTTATAGGTTTTTACATTCCTTCTTAACCTGTTTAGTGAAGAATAAATATTCCTCACTTAAATCCTCTGTTAAAGTAATTTTAATGTACTTGACATCAAATACCGGTATGTAATACACATGGAAATAAAGTTTAGTTCTGGCAGTGAAAATAATAGCCATTTGACTGTGTCTTAAAGTTGTGATGTTGGGCATCAGATTTCATTCCTGTGCTCTTTGTTGCCAAACACAGATCAGATCGGAGCATAGTTGTGCTGTCACTAGTCCTCTGTAGGACAGCTGCTCAGTTGGCTTGCATGCAGCTTGTGGTTACATGATCGAATTTGTAGTCAGCTCAGTTCTAGACAAGAGAAGGGACAACTGGGCTCTTTTTTTGCATTTTTTGCCCCCCCTTTTTTTTTGGGGGGGGGGGGTGTAAGCACATCTGTGCTTCAGCATCTTGCCTATTTATGCTTAAAAGTGAAACACCTGTAGGTGAATTTGATATAAGGAATTATCCTCTATTTATATTTGACATTATCCTTTCTCAAATAAAGATTCATTATTGAAATTTTACCTCTGAAGCCCCTAAAAATGTTTGTTTAGAAGCAAATTAACCAAAGATGTTGCAGCCTTCAGTTCACTTCAGTATCTGTCAAAAAAACAATGTCAGCTCTTCAACAGAGAAGACATCCCATGTCCCTTTGGACAGGATTCTCATAATGAGAAGTTGCATTTTTAACTCCTACATAACTAAATAGCATAGGGTACCTTACAAACACAGATGCTGCTAGTATGGGTGTGTAAGGCATCTAGCATAAAGATTATTTATTGTCATTTGTTGCTGGTCCCTTCAGGCCATATTATAATGTAAAAAAGGGGGTGCTGTAGCCTACAATAATGGCCTTTTAGCACTTAAATTTGAATTTAAGGTCTCTGTTACATCATCTTTACAGAGAACATGCACAGTCTAAGTGGTCAGCAGGCCTCTTCCTCTGCCTTTCCATGCCGGTAAAAACCTCAAGTTAAAACACTCCACCTTTTCTTACTCTAATCAGCCTTTATGCAAGTTAAGTGTGGTGCTTGGAGATATGGTTTAGGGGTGTACCTGGTAGAGTACGGTTGATGGTTGGACTTGATGATCTCAAAGGTCTTTTCCAGCCTGAACTATTCTATGATTACCAATGGTGAGCATGCAGTGGTAGGCTCCCAGGTCATCTCACAAAGGAGTCTGCAGGGAAATTCCAGGCCTCAGGCTGTGCAGGAGAAGGCCAGGGACTCACAAATGTGTCTCTTGCTGTGTCCTCTAATTCTACTGTAATAAATAGAACAGTAGCATGCTGAGCTGCTCAAGGCAGGAACTGTGAGAATGCATTTGAGCAATGGTAATTGCATCTCTACCTGGTAACCTACGGGATTGTTGTCCATGACAGCCCCATCAGGGTCCTGTGGGTGCGCACCTGCTCGGTGAAATTTGTAAACACTTGAGTGAAAGATGATCCTCTTGTCTTAAACCTGGTGGATAGAGGCACCTTACGTGGAAAGCTGCATGCCTTATAAATAACCTGATGATCAGAAATCAGGAAATACTGATATTAAAGATGCTCTGTAAAGTCATGCTTACTGAAATCACAGTTGTTAACCATGGATTTTATGTTCGTTTTTTCCCCCCCTTGTTTTACTAGTACACAGCTGACCTTGTTAATGACTTTAAAACACTCTTTACAGTTGTCTAACGATGTTTGGTTTTAATTTGTGGTGAGGGGTGAAAAGCACTTAGCAGTAGGGTATTTCTTAAAAGTATTTTCCTCTGGCACAGTATTTTGTTGAAACATACCCTGATTTCTGCTGTAACATAATCCAGAGCAATTCAAAGGATATAGGAGTGAAGTCATCAGGCTTCCTCTCAAGTAGCATATTTTTTTGTTCCATATAATTGTCTTGGTAATCTTTATCTGAGTACTCCTAACTGCTTTTCTAATGAATTCCTAGAATTTTCAATTCATGGTGAAGTTTCCTGGAATCAGAATTGCAGTCCTCTCTCCTGTTCCTGGCTGGAGCAGAGAGATCTCTTTAAGAACAGATAGGGAATTATCATGCCTCCAGCAATGTTTTTACTTCCCTCTTATACAATTCCTCAGAGTAGAACGACAAGTTTATTGTTTGTTTACATTTGAGCTGAAAAAGCCAGAAAATTTGGGTTGTATAACTCCTTTTTTTTTCTTCCCCAACAATTTAGACTGTATCTAAATCAGTTCAAGCTGTTTCTAGATCACCAGATGTATTTAAACAAGCATACTCTAATTTATTAATATATGTAGCTATTTACGTTTTCTTATGCTTTATTGATTAATATTGGTCTATGAGATCTGAGGATCTGATTCATGGTAGTTGTTCCACTGCTTGTGTCAAGTAAATGTATGTAGCCAGCTAATTATAAATTATTGAAAATGGTTTCAGCGTTTTCTGTGAAGTACTGAAGAAATGCAAGTGGGGTAGATACAGAATGCATGGAAGGATCTGATGGCTGGACATTTTTACTTCTTTGTCACTAGGTTATTAGTGTAGCAATTTAAAGCTTTCACATCACCTCTTTTATACAAAAGGAGATGAGGAAACTTATTTCATAATGGCTGAGTATTCATATCACCAAAATATACATTCACTTCAGACCAACTTTATGGACTCAAAACCTTAGATCTGCTAAGGTAAAGTGGAGAACATCCATCTCAAACTTCCTTCCCTTTCCCACAAAAGGGAGAAGAAAGAGGCTTTTTTCTCAGAGCATTTGGGATGCGGTTCCTCAGCTTTCTGACTGTAAAGAATGCAGCTGGCAGGCTCTTCCCTTTCAGGGAAGTTTTCACTATTCCAAAAGAACGCTACCCTATTTTAAGCATAAGGAATTGCAGCTTGTTGTTGGATGTGTCAGAAGGATGACATACCCCAGCAATTTAAGAGGATAATCTCTGGGTGAAATGGCTTTGGGTAGAGATATGTTTGTAAGTCACAGAAAGGTCAGGGCATGACAACTAATCTCCTTCTGGTGAGGGTGCCTCCCTGAGATCTCTGTCTCAGCTGAGCAGGTTTGAGTCTATCCTACAAGCTGCTGTGAAAACATTGAGGGTGTTCAACCAAAACAGAGCGTGGCTGTGTCCTTGTGATAACAAAGCAGTGGTCTGTTAATGTGCCCCAGACTAACCTTAATCCATTTTTCAAGGCTTGTAGCTACGTATTGAGCCAAATGCCAGTGGCAAACTTCATTAAAGCTACTGTTCTTCCCACGCTGTGATTTTTGCAGCCTCACCTCCAGCATTGTTGTTGGAAGACCATTATTTGCTTTTATTGCAACTATAAATCTCTAGAAGATAAAAAGGAAGACTTCACCTCTGTACGAGGTTTTGCAATCTTTACACCTTCAGACAAAAGCAAATAGATCCACACACTAAAACCAAAAGAGAAAACTGTCCCTTTGCTGCTTTTCGTGTCCTGAGCTGTGACCGTGAAAATGTTAATAGACACGTGAGAATCTGGCAAAACTAAGAACTTGTTCTCTTAAAAATCGGTTTCCTTATAAAAGCCATATACTGAAATATACACTTACAATCTTTATAGTCATTAACAAAATCTAGCTGAACAGTCAAACACTTCAGCTTGGTTTCTGCAGGTGCTTCTTGACTCACCAGTCTCGGCCAGATTCCATGCGGTTTACACACAGTTAATCCCATCAGAGAAGCTGCACTGGCATGCAGAACAGCAAGACAAAGTACTCAAGTATATGGAGACCACAATGCTGGGTCTTTTGTCTGCTGAGAAAGTCCACTGCTATATGAAATAACCCATCCTGCTGCTATCCTGCACCCCAAAAGAAAAAAATGCATTTTTAGTGGGTTTGGTGAGCCTAATTCAGCTCCAGCTCTGCTTATAGCTGTGGAGACTATTCCCATGGCTGTTTTCCTATAAGAAGGCATGCATGTGTTTAATCCCTGGTCTGTCTTTCACAGCCCGTACTGGATTAGGCAAGATGTGGAAAGAGTTTCACTCATTCTTCCCTGTTACAACGAGGTCCTGCCCAAAGGCGTTTTTAGACAAGAACCCATATGGTTATTGAATATGTGGTGGGCTGTAAACCAGCATGAGGAAAGCGAGTGACTTTGTAGGTTGTGATATGACTGTAAATAATAATTCCTTCCCAAGTCAATTGATTGGCCATAAATGCTGTCACTGAGATGTTGTAACAACACTGCAGCAAAGGCAAGGGTATCGACGTGCGTGTTCACTGAGGCTGCGTCTGGTTCTTTTCCAACTGACTTACTTTATCCACTACACTCTTAAATCACATAGAATTTGGAAAGCAACCCTCTCACCAATCAGCCATGTGTAATTTTCCAACAATGGGGTAAAGCTCCCTGTTACAGTTTCTGTTCTTGCCTAACATTTGAATGGCCTGAGTTTCTTTTTTGTTTGGGTGGTTTTAGTGCTATTGAGCTTTGGACTGACATTTTTGTGAAGCTATTTTTTTATAACCCCCAGGATTTTGTATTTAAGTGGTAGTAGATGAGTCATAACACATCACTTGATGTGTGAGGTTAGGATTATCTTTCCTGTACACATCAGTTTATGCTGAATTTCATCTCCCATTTCAATTTGCAGTCACTGTGTTTCATAAGGTCCTTTTGCAATTCTTCACAATCAGCTCCCATCTTTATCACTCTGAGTAACTCAGCACCTCCAGCAACCTGTCACCTACTTACTCATCCTTCTCTAGATTGTTTAATAACATGTTGAGCAGCACGAGTTCCAGCACAGATCACTAAATGGAGTTTCACACTCGCTGTGAAAGCTGAGTATTTTTCCTATTCTGTTTTCTATCCTTTCATCAATACTGTATCCATGTAAGGACCTCCCCTCATGTCTCAAAACTTCTCAGCTTCTTTCAAGACTTGTTTACAATCTTGTTGAATGCCTTTTTGAAATTAAAGTAGGTTATATTAAAAGGGTCTCTCTTATCCACACACACCTTGACTCCTTCAAAGAACTTCAAAGAAAGTGACTTTCTCTTGTACCTGTCATGCAGTCTTCCCCAGGAGCTTAAATTAATTCCTTCCACTGTAATTTCAAAGTTAAGCTTGTCCACCTTCAGCATCCAGCCCCCCTGGTCTTTCTGTGCCTTTGTCCACAAGATCAAAAATCTTTTGAAAATTTGGAAAATCTGACTGCAGAAAAGTCAGGGAATTTGTGAAACAGATTCTTGTTCTCCTGCTGTCTTTGCTGTGTTGCAATAGAGTTCTTGTTGGTGAATGACACAATACTGACAAGATTCTGCAGTCTTATTCACATGTTGACAGTCACCTATTTCAGTGGAGTACCTTAGGATATGAAAACCAGCTAGCCATTAGGACAAATTTGTTCTTCAGGTTTGAATTAAAGAGGCACAGTGACCAAGTGACAGACCAACTTGTGGGAGGCTTGTCACCTGGTGATGCTTCTCACGGACTTGCATGAACAGGAAAGCTGGACGTTATAAAAAAGGCAGCCTCACTGGCCACTTCACAAGAAGTTTTATGTGGACTAGAGGCAGACAACCTAGTTTGCACAGTGCTCATCCTTGGACTCCAACAAAGTTCTTGTATTCAACAAGGGACCTGGAGGAAACCAGACTCCAGAGTACTTCTGAGTAAAGAGCCATTTGTTGCAGAACCCAATGCAAGGCTCTATGGACATGTCTCATGTCCTGAAAAAATAGATAACCTGGGTCATCTCTATACTTGAAACAAGGGTGTATTGAGACTACAGAGGTGCCTCTGGCATATTTGCTGGGCATGAAGTGAGCACTGGCAATTGGTATTTGACATATACTGACTGTACAGGGATCACATGCATATAAGTATAGGTACATACATATATATATAAAAAACACACACAAAGATGTAAATCTATCTATATATGAATAGACAGATGTATATAGATGTGTATGTATTCTATCTATAGAAGGAAATGTCCATAAAGACTAAAGACACTCTTAATAGTCATCTTTCATGGGCTATGATCTTTCACAAACTCTGCATACAGGGATCCTTGCCCTATTTTCTCCCAATGATAGCTTCATTTTACATGTGAAAGAGTTGTGTAAGCAGCCTTTTCAGCTACCATCTGACTGGCAGCTTATGCTGAAATGATCATCTCTGATTACCCCTAAATCTGTCTCTGAATTACTGCTTGCCAAGACAGGCTGCATGTCTGGCTCTGGTGTTTTGTAAGTTGGTATTCAGCTACCTGCCAGTGGATGTCATGGGACTGTGACCAGGCAAGTCAGGTTTGCGTAACAGTAACCTGTCTTTGTCCCTCTGTATTACCCTTCAATTTACATGTCTTCCTCGGGCTTTATCAGCAGAAGTTCCATGTCATTGCCTAGTTCACCAATGAACAAACTGAATTGTGGCAAAAAGACCCCAACCCTTTGGCATCACAACTAAACATGGTTATGCTTATCGGTGACTCCCGATGATCAGTATTTTGAAACCAGTAAAAGAACCAGTTTTTCATCTATGTAGCTAATTACCTGGCAATTGCACATTGCACAAGTTTTTAAAAACAAACACAGTGCTGTACTAACACCTTAGAGGAATTAACATTGCATTATGATGGTTTTCTTCATTCAACAGACCTGCGATCCCATCAATAAAAAGACACCAGTCCTATTTAATTCCTTTTTTTATTACTAGCCAGTAAAGTGCTCTGAAGTGAAAGGTTGAGGACTTATCTCCTCCATTTGGGATCTCCTTCTCCCTTTAGCTTTGAGCAGGAGGTGCTGCCAGCCAAATCCTGGTTTCTACTGCAATTCCTAATGACAAGAAGAAATACCTTTAAGTAAGCAATGTGATGGGAATATTTGGCTGGAGAAAACACAGCCCTGGAGGAGAAGTGAGACCTGTGTGTTAGCTAGATAAAGTCACTGGAGAAGCAGGGACCATCGTCCTGGGGACTGCCCTGCCCAGCACAGCCCAGACCTGACAGCTTACCCATCCCTGGGCAAATGTCTGTGTTGGATCAAACTTGCTGAGCCACAAGACCAGGTCTCCAGCTGAGCTGCAATGGGGCTCCTGGGCCATGGGCTGGGGGCGAGGGGAGGTCCCAGGTGATGCAGGTCAGGGTGCTTGGAGGCACTCGGCACCTGGACAGTACTGGCAGACGATCGTGCAGCTTGCAGCTATATTTCTATGAAATTAAAACTTGTGTACATTGGTGATAAAGAAAGTGGAAGATAGCTCTGATGGACTGAAATCTAGTTGATGATATGTCCCTAACACATTGCTCCAGCAACATTTAAAAGCTTCTGAAATTAACATAAATGTAGTGGTCACCCATGTTTATGTGCCAAAAATCACCGTGAAACAGTGAGCGATGCTGATGAGGTAGGAAAAGAATAAAGGAATAACAATTTCAAGGGAGAGCACAACTCCTTGAGATACACATGGTTCAGGGCAAGCTGGTGATACCCACTCTCCAGTGGGAAGGGCAGCCAGCCCCCAGCCCCTGTTACACCAGTGACAGTCGTACACACAAGAGGGCCCAGGTGGGTTTCTGTCAGCAATGATTTTCTGAAGATAATGCACGCATGGCCGTAGAATGAGTCTGGGCTCTGCTTGCCTTTCAAGGAAAGCCAGCAATGCCATCATCCAAGCTTAGACATTTTGTTTGAAGGGGATGCAGGGCTCTGGGGTGTTGGGATGCTGTTGGCACAGGGGTGGGATAGCCACTGTCAGTAACGGGACCACTCAGCAGGCAAGGTGGTGGGCTGCGTCTGACTGACACTGGGCTTTCCTACAGAACAGGTCTCTACAAGAGTCTGGAGAAGAAAGTTCCAGCCTTTCCCAAGCTTACAGGTGCCACGTAACTGCACAGAGAACAAGTCTTCTGTGAAGGGAGGAGCTCAAAGACTGAACTGAATCAGCCAGGACTTGATAACCCACAGTGGCTCAACAGACCTCTCTGGAAGAGGAACCTATGCATTTTTCAAGCAGCTCAGACGTAAATATGTGGTGTATTTTGGGATTATCTATAGTGCAACAGAGATAATGCACCATAACACACCTCCCAGAGCCTGCTGTGGTTGCCTCCCTGGGTTCCTCCAGGCCTGCTTGCTCACTGGGAGCCAAGATTTTTCATCTTCTGCAGTACTCACCCACCCACTGCAGCCTCAATGTGCCATTCCCTGGGGACTGTGAGATCCCCTGTGGGGTAGCAGAGGGCTCTGCCTGGTGTGGTTTCCACCTGTGCAGGACAGCCACTGACATGGAGCAACCCCACGGTCTCCTTCCTCCTCCTCTGCCCTCTGGTGGAGCTGCCACACTGTCTTCCTAACAGCAGGACCAGCAGCCTGGGCAGCAGTGTCCAAATCTGGGGCCAGAGAGGCCACTGTGGCGTTAGTGTTTCCAGAGTGAATGTACGGTTGATGTCAGGATGAAAATTAAACTGCTGAGTTAGATACAACCCAGGTCTGGATCAGAGAAGCGTAATGTCAAGAAGAAGGTGGGGAGTAACCGGCCAGCAAACCAACCAACAGTGAAGAGGAAACTCCCCTCAAATGCCCAGCCAACCCCAGGGAAAAAAAAAAAAAAAAAAAAGGACTTTGTATGAAGTGCGTTTTTCTCTTCAGCTCAGTTAGGTGTGAGCAGGGACAGGCAATCACCCTGTTTATCACGCAAGGTGCTTCCCGCCGGGCTGAACTGTCCATGTGAGGTGCATTTGTGGTTCAAAACAGAGTTCCAGGTCAGCCTAGCTGCAAGCTGGGGGAGAGCAAAGTTGTACAGACCAAGGAAGTCTGTTGGGAAACAACTACTGCAGGGGTGACCAATCCCTCTAAGAAAAAACTGAGGGACGGACACTGCTGTGGGCATCATGTTAAGCACAGGTGAGAATCGTATCACTTTTACTAGTGACCTTTCAGCTTCTAAAATCTTGGCTGTAACTTTGCAAAATACACTTTGCCTTTACTATCACACCTGTCCAAGCAGAGGTGGGAGGGAAGGCACTGAACTGGAGCTGGCTGAGCACACTTTTGAGCATGCTGCTTCCCTAGAGATGCCAAGCAGTGTGGCCAGGCCGTCCTGGGCCCTGCAGTGAGTCCTCTCTATCAGCAGATGCTGCCCTGATGCTGCTCTCAGGAGGGACCCCTCTGTCCCCACAGCCCAGCAGCCCCTGGAATGACTCCTCTCCTGGCTCCAGGTAAGTCCTGAGGGTGAGTGAGCAGCCCCAGGTCAAAACTATGTCAGGCCTTCAGGCAGCATTGGTCTTCTGGTCAAAACCACTGCACGCACCTTGTAGCTGTACAGGGATTGTTTCCTTTGGGGAGACGCCTGCTGTCTCAGGACAGGGTGTGAGGTTTTTCTCTCCTGTTGGTGCAGGCTCGGGACAGGGCACCCCGGCTGATGGGCAGGTGTTGGCAGAGCCAGTGGCCCATGAGAGATGCGCTGTACTCCTGCCTCGTTCATTGGTGCTTCCTTCTGAATAAGATCCTCTCTAATGGATTCGGTGTCAGCTCAGTGCTGGTCAGGAAAGGGCAGTGGGCAACACCAGAAAAGAAAAATGATTTTGAAAGTGCAAGAATCCAGGATTCTCTCATGCCTTCCTCTGCTGGGTGAATAAAAAACCACCCGGCCACTGCGTTTGTAACTAGACTCTTCTCCATATTTTTAGCAACTGATCTATGAGATCATTTTGCTATTTTCAGTTGTTTGTGACTTGGGACTTTTCTGCTGGGAACATGCTGAGTGGGAAGGAGCACATACCCCGAGCTTTCAGCGAGGGGCTGAGCAGACCCTACACACCCAGTAAATGATACTCATTTCCTGAGCAGTTTACCTCACAGGAGCATCAGCAATCCAGGGCATCAACAGCAGTTGTGGTAATGCCCTCCAGGTTGTTCCTCTGAGATGCTGGAGAGCAAGCATGTACCAAGAAAAGACCAGGCAGTCTTCATTAAACTGACCTAATCGCTTCTGTAAGCAGGCAGACTCTGTCTGCAAGCCTGGATGTCATCTCCTGTACCACATTCACAAGCAAAAAGCATCTTGCTTAAAGAAATGTATTTCCCACACACACCTTTCAGTGACTTGGTGGCTTCAGTGCGAAGGGTCTCACAGCAGATTATATACTCTGTGTATCCTACACCATTCCCAACACTAACACAGTGCTTGCTGCAAACAGCTGTGTCTGGCACCTGGGCACCATTAGCAGGCCCTGCCCTCCAAAAGGGGCAGCTTGAACGTCTCGCTCCTCCTCTCCTGCTTGCCCTGCTGCATTGCATGCCATGTGCCTTACATCATCTCTTATCTCAAAGTACAAAGAGACCCTGACCCTCAGTGCCGCTGTTCATTCATAAATTAATAAGGATGCAATAATTAATTGACTGAGTGATAAACCACAGCTATAACTTTATGTCAAGCCTGCAAAATTACCTGCAGGATTCCCTAACACCGCCGGCGCTGTGCTAAAACTGCAGCTTCCTTTGTCTAAGCCAGATCTTTAACATTCGTTAAACAGAGACAATCTCTTGCAACCAGAGCAAGGCTCACAAGAGACGAGTTACTTGGGCTGTCTGTAAGCGGCATAGCCCCAGCAGCACAGGGGCTGGGACGCGGGGCTACCAGCCGCAGCACCACATGCTCCTGCCTGGTGCACTAGGCACAGCCTTAGCTGCTTGCTCCTGTGGCTAACAGTTCCTCCTCCAAATTTGTTTCACACTGTAGATGTGATTTCTTGGTAGCAGCATCCTCCTGGCATCACATCTCACCAGCCAAAGTCCTCTGTGATGTCACTTCTTCTCCCCAGGTGGCCATGTATGGTGACATATGTCAGCCACTCCCCATCCTCTCTTTGATGGGATAAATAATCTCTCACTGCAAAAGGCTTTAAAATAAGGAGCTTATCCTCCTTCCCCAGCAAACCTGCACCACATCAACAACCCTCGAAAAGCCTCTGCAGCAATTGCCACCTGGATGCCAGCAGTGCTACCTTCCCCTCACTTCAGTGTTCCCCCATCGCTGGTGTCTCACGGCAGGATGCTGGGACCTGGATCACACCCCAGTCCCGCTGTGTTGGGCTGACAAGCACTGCTGACCTTTAAGACCTTGTCAGAGCAGCACAGTTTCCAGCCAGGATGAAATTCTGGCTCTGGAAAACCCGGGGTAAATACGGGGGCAGGAGAAATCGATTTTGTCTGAGCAGACCCCTGAGCTCAAGTTAAGCTTTGGGACTTTCGCATGTTGGGAGCCTTGTCAGGGCTCTGCTGAGCAAAGCACAGCCGCTGACCGAGGCACAGCCACCGACCCGACAGCCCGCATGGAGCTGCAGGACACTGGAGCCCCTCGCAGCCTGACGGCCAACAACAGCCTCTGCAAGCCAGTGAGAGCGAGACATCTCAGCCTTGGGACTTCAGTGTTTCCACAGCTTTGGGTTCACCAGCTCAGCTTAAGAAGTTTTAAGCTCCTAAATAACTTTTTTTATGGTGCTTCAAATGTATAAAGTACTTACAGAAGTACAAAATGGCATTTTTACTACCAAAAGGGGTCTGTTTATCTACTTATTTCCTTTCAAGTTAGAGAAGGAGAGTGGAAGAAAATACGAACTTGCTTTCTCTGAGAAAACAAACTGACCTTTGAGTGTTATGAATGCCTTTATACAATAATTCGGGCAGAGACTGGAATTTCTCCTGTGAAGCATATTTTTCCTTAAAAAATGCCAGTTTGCTGAAACCAGAACAGTTTGCAGAAAGGCTTGGTTTCAGTGAATCTGCCCATTTGATTGAAACTGCTGAAATGCTGAGTTTGTCACCATAATTCTTCAAATATGTTCATCTACAGCTGGAGTTAAAAAAAAAAAAACAAAACAAAAAACAAAACCAAATCGAATTAGAATTAAAAACCAGAAGAAATAAATAATAGAAATAGACTTTAAATAGAAATTAAGTATTTTTGCATTATTTAAAACCAAAATGTTTAAACTAACCGAATCCAAAACACATTGTGATTGTCAGTTCACAAAAGCTTTGAAATTTGGATTTCTGAGGAGTGAAAAGTTCATGCCATCCCAGCAGAAGACTGGTAAACAGCCCTGGCAGAAAAGCTGCAGGGTAGGTGGGGACCAGGGGGGTGAGTCTTCACGACTGTGTGCTAGAATAAGCTGCCAACCTTGTGTAATGCCATCACTTTCTTTACAGGTATCTCTTCCAAAATGAGCTCAAATAACTCCCTGACCTGTGACTTTGACCATGGTCATGCAAAACATGAACTCTGCATTTGGATAGGTGTGCTGGTTTTGGCTGGGGTAGAGTTAATTTCGTCCATAGTAGCCAGTATGGGGCTGTGGTTTGGATTTGTGCTGGAAACAGTGTTGATAACACAGGGGTGTTTCAGCTGTTGCTGAGCAGTGCTTACCCAGAGCCAAGGCCTTTTCTGCTCCTCACACCACCCCCCCAGCGAGTGGGCTGGGGGTGCACAAGGAGTTGGGAGGGGACACAGCTGGGACAGCCGATCCCAAACGCCCAAAGGGATAATCCACACCATATGACGTCATTCTGAGCATATAAAGCTGGGGGAAGAAGAAGGAAGGGGGGGGACACGTTCAGAGTGATGGCTTTTGTCTTCTTAAGTAACCGTTACACGTGATGGAGCCCTGCTTTCCTGGAGATGGCTGAACACCTGCCTGCCCATGGGAAGTGGTGAATGAATTCCTTGTTTTGCTTTGCTTGTGCGCGGCTTTTGCTTTACCTATTGAACTGTCTTTATCTCAACCCACGAGTTCTCTCACTTTTACTCCTCCGATTCTCTCCCCCATCCCACCAGGGGGGAATGAGTGAGCGGCTGCGTGCTGCCTAGTTGCCGGCCTGGGTTAGACCATGACAACAGCACGCAGACGTTACCTCCTCTGAAAAGCTGCACACAAAGTAAATAGATCTAGTACCCTGATGCAAAACCAGTGTTGGTTAGATAGCAGGAAGCCGCTTCTGCCTCACGCTTATTTTCTCCCAGCAGCTCGGAGGTGGGACACAGCCACCGCATGGATGCCTGAGTCTGCACATGGCGCAGGGAGGGCTGCAGCCATGTTGGGTTGCTCTTGTTTGTACTTGTTTTACTGATCTGCCCTTATTTTGGGTTTGTTTTCAGCTTTCAGAATAGCACAGGTTCAAAGCAACAGATGAAGTGTTTCTGGCTCTCTCCATCACCAAAGGCAGTGCAAGATATCTAACGTAAACAAAGAACAAACATTAAGCTAAAGGCACATGTTGATCTTACTAAACAACACTAACTAACCTTAGAAGGCTTAATATTGTTTTGCTGCTGCTTTTTACCCCAAAAAGGAAGTATTCTGGGCTGGAACTACCTTGTGGCATGTTTAGAGCAAGATAAAGGTCCAGTCAAGATTCTGCCCTCTGCTAAAGGTATTTTTGTCCAGGAAATATATTGGGAATAATTGGTGGGTGGGTGAAACCAAAGGAAATAATTAAAAATAGGTGAGTAAACTGTCTTTCTTTTTCCCTTTTTTTTTTTTTCCTGCTTTCTGCACCAAAGAAAGCACACAAACCAAATTACATTCATTCTAATTTTGGGAAAAGTGTGCTTTTTGAGGCCAAAACAAAAAAGGAAGACTTCATCCTGGAATAACAGTCTCCAGAGCCTGCACTGGCAAGGTACTAATGCACTTCCTGGCTGGGTGAAATGATGCTGCCTTTGGCCTTAAGCCCCACAGCTCACCAAAGGCATGAAACTGTGGCTCACTGCAAATATATTTTATTGTGGCTTAGGGCCAAAAAGGCAACAATAATGACTTATATTTGCACAGCACATTTCATAATCCACTGGGGTTGCAACCAAGCAGTTTGTGTGCAGCTGTGCCCTTCTCATTCAAATTCCTAAATACCAAATTAATGTGCTGGTTTGTGGTTGGTAGAGAAGACACTAAATGGCCTGTCTTTCCTCCTCATTGTTTGATAATCATCCTGCTGCAAGTCCTCCTGAGAGCTGCTGCTGTTGATTTTTATCCTACTAGGGCTCCAACAACATTTTAATACCAGGCAGTGTATAATCAGTGCAAACCTGCCCTTACTCAGGTCCCCAGCTGGAGCAAGAGATGTGCCTGTTTGAAACCTAGAAAGACAAAATTATTCTCTCTCTCAGTTGATCATCTCTGAACTGCTCTCCCTGGCAGCTGGGCATGAGACTCCTTCATCTGCAATTAGTGTCTGCTCTTCAAAAAATCACCCATTGCTTATTTTTTTGCCTTCTTGTTGCTTAGCCTAACATTTTCCTGAAGAGCCAGAAATAAAGTGGCATTGTGGGTTTTTTTAAGTTCACAGAGATATGTGTCATTAACAATAGCCAAGAATCAGAAGCATTATGCTTAAACATGTCTAATAAATGCAATGGAGAGAGAAGTCGTCTGAAGGCTTTCCTACATCTGAAACAGATAATTCAAGGGTCATAAAAAATTTACCGCCAGAAAAAATGTAAGTCCCTGGAGCTTTTGGAGTAAATCCAGTCCAAACCCAAAGAGCGTCAACCGGCGTGCCTTTAATAAACGTTTAATTAGTCAGCCATTGGATCATGCGGTTCCTGATTCTCTTCTAGTTGGCATTTTACCTGGTAATTAGTTTATCTATGCACTGAGCTCACACCAAAGTCCAGTGCCCTCCTCCTGCTGGGCGATACCACTGGTGGATGCTCATCAATGTTCTCCATAGCTCCCAGTACAGCTGCGCTGACTCAGCACCCAGAGCTTAGCTCAGAGAGTCACCCAAACCCACAGTGCCCAAACAGCCAGATCAGGCAGGCGCCTGCACCTGTGCCCAGGGCTTGAGGGGTGGCTGAGGATCCAACATCCCCCACAGGGGGCAAAGAGGGACCTGAGGCAATGCAGCAGCTTCCCTCACCACCTGGGATTTCATTGGGAACGGGGAGTCTCTGTTTCCCATCTCCTGCTGGCACTGTCCTTGGGAGCTGCAGGGCCAGGATTTGGCTGGCTGTTGGAGGCTTATCCTGACCCTCCAGGGGCCACAAAGTTCCCAAGGCAGCCACTGGGCTGGTGAGAGGTGTGAAACCCAGACAACAGGCACCCAGCCTGGGCCTGGGGGTCCCCCAGCCACCTGCAGTGCGCTGGCAGAAGCCCAGAGGAGCAGAGCAGCCCAAATAATGTCACTTTGCAGCCCCAAATAATGCCGTTGAAGCTGAGTCAATGTCATACTGCATTCTACATGTTTACGGGTTGTCCTGTCCACCTCTGGTGTGGAAGAAATAGTAACAGTTGTACACTGTGCTGACGTGGTCCCTTCAGGCTTGGTGAAGCCCAGCCCAGCTCCTGCCCAGCCTGGGAGATGAGCCTGACCTCAGCTCTGCAGAGCATTGCCTGCTTCCTGGGTTGTCTAGTACGGTCCTGCATCCAGCCCATGCTATAGCCCCGGTTCAAACAGTGGTAGTATGAGACTGTATTTTGTTTGACTCAGTTTTGCTTTCTACAAAAACATGGTAAGAAAGTTTGTTTCCGCAACCAGAATGGGGGAATCCATTAAATAACTGTCCCTGTCCAGCTTTCTGAACTCTTCTGTTGTTATATGGAACTGGTTTCTTTTGGGGACTATCTTTATTTAGACTATTTAGAATATTTATTTTGACAACCGAACTAGTATAAAAAAATGCTGCCTTGACTCCAGACCCAACCTAGCAGCTTTGAGGCTGATCTGCTTTAGGTTTCTGAGACTGGAAACCAGTGCTGGACTGGGAGAGTGTGCTCAGCTGCAGCCCCGAGGCACAGGCACAGTGTATCACATCTAGCTTTGCCTGTTGACCATAGCGCCACCTGAGCAGGGGCTGTGCCCCTTCCCTGCCTGCTTGCTTTTTTGGGGCACTTTCTCTCAGTAGGTCTATGAGGCCCTCTACGGGGAAATACTTCGTAACCTCTACTAATCATAAAAGAAATTAGGTAGATACCCACATAGGAACCCTCTAGTTAGGATCTAGAAATGCATCTTCCCAAGAGCCAGAGTTGACTGGAGCAAAAGACTGGGTTTGTCCTCTGTGGTGGTTCGGTGTCTGGTGAGGTTTTGGCAAGGTTTTGGCAGTGGGGGAGGGGGCTACAGAGGTGGCTCCTGTAAGAGACTTCACGAAGCTCCCCCGGCTCCAATTTCGGACCCGCCTCGGGCCGAGGCCAGATCAATGGCGCCTCTGAGAATAACTATTTAAGAGTGAAAGAAGCGGGTGGTTGCGTCTCTTTGTTCTGTTTGTGTTGGTGAGCGAAGGGGGGTGGGAGAGAGACAGCCCTGCGGACAGCCCGGTCAGTGAGGCAGGAGAGGGGGAGCTGTGCCGGGGCGAAGGTTCCCCCGCGGCCCGCGGTGGGGTGGCGGCTGAGCCCCTGCAGCCCCTGGAGCCCAGCGGTGGCCCAGAGGTCGCCCTGCAGCCCGCGGAGGGCCCCGGGCCGGAGGAGCAGGGACCGGGCCCGGAGCAGAGCGCGACTGCGGCCGCGCTGGAGCCGCCCGTGGGTGGGAGGGCGGCAGCCCCGGGAGGGACCCGGCTGGGGGGTTCTGGGGAGCTGCGGCCCCGCGGGAAGGACTCGCGTTGGGGCAGCGGGAGGAGGAATGTCTGCCGGGAGAGGGACCCCGCGGTGGGGCAGGGGAGGGTGCGAGGGCCCCTCTCCCTGAGGGGGAAGGAGCAGCGGAGACCCCTTGTGCCGGACGGGCTGTGACCCCCATTCCCTGCCCCTGCGCTGCTGGGGGGGAAGAGGGAGCAGAGCTGAGCCCGGGAAGGCCGGAGGAGGGTGGTGGTGGGGAAAGTTGTATTTAAAACCTGGTTGTATCTCTCATTACCCTTGATTGGTTGTTTTGTATTAAATGTGTGTTGTTATCCCCTGTTTTTCGCCCGTGACCATAACTGGTGAGTGAGCCCTCCCTGTCCTTTGTCTCGACCCTCAAACCTTTTTGGTTGCATTTTCTCCTCCCCATCCCTCAGGGGACAGGGTAGGGGTGAGTGAGCGGCTGCGTGGGGCTTTTGGAGCCAGCTGGGTAGGCTCAAACCACGACATCCTCCTCAAAGGACAACAAAATACGAGGATGTCCCCACCGGTGCAATCCTGAGTCTGCGCTGCACCTCTGCAGTGAAGCCTTCATGCTCAGTGGTGGATTTGCTCTCAGGCTGGCTTTGATTCCTGGAGGCTGGGACCTGCTGAAGTAATCCCATGCACACAACAGTACATACATGTCTTTTGACATGAGGGTGACAACCGAATCCCTTCATGATTGGGTTGAGCAGTATGTTGGAGCTAGGTGGCTTGTCTGACTTGGCACTATGGGATGGGATTGTTCACTGTGGGAGAAGCTGGTACCAATCAATCTCAGCACTTTTAGCTCCAGCCTCAGTTATGTGAAGGGCAATCTCATTCTGTGAGCACTTTTCCCACATCCCATTATGGTCAAAGGAGGTTTCTCTTCTGCCTCCTCACCCCTGCTGGGGCACTTGTGGACTGGAGGTTATGGGATAGTATCTCCCTCCTGTGTTCCCAGGCTGGGTAACTGGTCCCCAGCCGACACTGCCATCACTGTCCTTACCGTGGGGTTCCCCTGGAGCACAAATGACTGTGCAGCAAGTGCACAAGACAGTCCATGCATCGTGCGCATCACCATGTCATTTGTCACTGCTGCTGCAGTGCGACTGCTGGTCTCTCACTGATCACATTTCTTTTTCACGAAAGCAGATGGACTTTAAAGCCCCCAAGGAGTGATTTAAGGCAGGGGAATGTCAATGTGTGGCTCAGTCTTGCTGGGCAGCTTCATACTGCTGAGGCTAAGCTGAATTTGATAGTGGTTAGTTAGAAATGTGTGGATGTGCCTCTGCTCCAGCACACACACACTACCAACCCAGGTAGTCACTGGGTATGACCTACCCTGTCTGCAAGGGGAGGCAAGCAAATTTTTCATGGCTGGACTGAGCAGTGGGATGCATGCTTGTGGTGGGCACAGTCGCAAGGAGGGATTTCCTGAAGCTCACAGTGCTGGCGGGGAGCCACCAGGACAAGTCCACCCTCCTGGAAAACAAGCCAGCATGGGTTGGCCACTGCCCGTAAATCCAACAAGGCCTCTGTGGCACGTACGGGCTTAACGTGGGAGGGCAGATATGGCTGGGAGGGATTCAAGGAAAGGAGGAGGAGATACCATGTAGAGAAACAGGAACAAATAGGATTGTTTTTCAAGGGAAGACCTACTTTTAAAACAAGAATAGGAAACCCTGGAAGAGGTGGGGATACTGCTGCTGCTGCTTCATCCTTTGCTTCCATGAGCAAGGCAGGGAACTGCAAAGCAGTTGTCAAACCAACCCCAGGGAGTCCAAGGCACGTGGCAGCTACAGAGGCACCATCTCAGCCCCAAAGCTTTGTCCTCCTGGGCCTGAAAACCCCCAGGGTGGCTGTGCCTGACTCTGGTCTCATATAAATCACGTAAATCAAACCTAAATCCTGTCAAGTCAGTAGATGTACATTACTGCCTTCTGTATCTCATTGCTCAGTCTCTCGTATGCCATTTCACAAAGAATCCCTGACTCTCTGTTGCAGGCCTCCTTTTCCACACATTTCAGAGGAGGTGAATTAACCTGTTAATACATCAATCAAGTTGAACCACTTGCAGGTAAAACATAGAGCTCGGGTTGATAATGACAACTGGAAATGTTACTAGACCAAAATGTAGTATCTGGAGACAAAACAGCTGGGGATGCACATGAGGCTGTTGAGCTGGTTTGATGGGGAGCATTGATTTTCCTTGCCACACAACTTCACAAATACTCCCTGTTCCCATTTTGTTCAGAAGTTAAAAATGGCCTGCAGTGCTAGAGAAAGGGTTGATGAAATGATAACTCTTTTTGTCTTTTCTCAGCAACACAGGGAGAGCAAATTGCGAGGGGAAAAAGAAACAAACAAACACCTATCTGCCAAGATGAGGTTCGTCTTTTTTTGCCAGTGGGCTGAGCAGAAAGCGTAGCATCTTTCTCAGAGGAATCACAACAACTGCAGTGAAAAATACAACTGAGCCAACTCTGTTGCCAGGAAGTCCTAAGTTTTCCCACATGAAACGACCAGAGAAGATTTTTTTGTCACTGTAGATTATTGCCCTCTTCCCCAAAGGCAGCACAGGAGTTAAGAGTGCGAGCAGCTGCCCTCAAGTGATAGGACTATAAATGTCTGTCTCAAGGGCAGTGGAAATGAAACTCCCTCAAGTGCTATTGGAAGATCCCTCCCTATTTCTTACTGGGTTCAACCAAACAGAATTAAATCCCTATTTTTTCCTTACTCAGGGCTGTGTGTCTTGTAGATAAAGGAAGATAAATGTACAACCTTCTGCCTCTGGCAGCTTGCATGGTTCATGGTCTGCGCACAGGGGCTGTAGGAATTGACCTTCCAGAGTGAGGCAACGATTCATCCGTACAGGAATCGGGCCCTATTTTTGTTGAACTTACTTTTTTTCTTTCAGCTAGGGAAGATCCAACATCAACATTGCTGTCATAGCAGCTGCACAAGGATATAAATGATTTCCTGTCTGAGCATGTTCCATCACTCTGCATTTTATTTTTGTACTAAACCACAACCAGGCATGTCACCCCACCCTGTGCTGGGGCACTCTACCCCATCCCCTGCCACAGGAAAGGCACCGGGAAAACATCAGGGAGGCAACACGCACCACAAAATGCCCACTCAGTACTTGCACTAAATGCCTTTCCCAGAAATGTGATGCCAAGGCAGAGTTTTCTGGACTCTTGAAGTAGCTGAGGGCTCTTCTTGCAGCATACGCCCCTTCCTCCCAGAGCTGTCAACCTAAATGGGGACAAGAAATCCAATCCTTCGCACAACCTTCAGCCCTAACTTGCTCCAGAACACAGAAGATAATGAAACCCTGTCTGCCTATGCAAATAATGGAGAAAAACCCCAAGCATTGACAAGCCTTTCATTGCTCTTCCTTTCCTTAACGATAATTCTTATAACATGTCAAAATAACTAACTTGCATCCTAAGAGAAGTAGGTTCTGCCTGGGTGTGGTGCTGCTGATGTCCATGGGGGGCCTATTGGCAAGGGCATTTGTGTGTTTTACCCTGACAGAAATACAGAAGACACACTGCCAGCTGATTGCAAAATTATAGGCACCCCTGCTCCCTCGCAAGCTTTGGCACAAGCTCTGGCTCAAACCAAGGTGCCCTTGCACTGGCTCGAGCAGGAGGCAGTGGGTGGGTGCAACGTGACCTCCTCTGCCCAAAGCAGCTTTTGCAGCAACAAAGTCATTAATGACTTCGCAGCAGCGTGGGGCAGTTGTGGGATCTCTGCTGCCCCCAGCCCTGGGTCTCCGCAGGCTCCTGGACAATCTTCTGCACTGTTAAGAGTGTCTGAGATGGCTGATTTTCTTAATAGTGCAGTTGAAATAAAACATATTTTATGCACACACAACTGAAAGATTTTGTTGGATCCAAATTGATATGTTCTGTGTCTGTTCAGTTTGGAATCTATCCTCATTATTAGATAAGGCAAATTTCAAAATAAAACATACTTTCAAAATGAAAAAAACATAGCATTTTAATTAAAAAATGTACAAATGAATTTTTTTATTTCTGTACATGTCTATTCTATATACATATGTAAAATATATTAATCAAAGCCTTTAATATATTTTTCTTCTCTGTATATATTGTACCATTACCTTAATCTTTCTGAATGAGATGATAGAATTTTTGGTCAATGGAAGACAGGTTTGGAGGGAATAAGCCATCTATCAGAAAGGGAAAAAAAAAGCCCCAAACCCTTTTCTAGCTATGAGATTTTGCTCCCATTCACTTTTGCAGTCACTAATAGAGCTGTTGGCTTTTCTGAATGCACCTTGAGTGAAATTCAGTCCAGTCTTGAAGTCAACATGGATGTCGGCATTACCTAGAATGAGAGGTCCTACTTGAGGGGTACATGATCTATAAACTTGTGCTGGTTCACTGCACAGGGCTGAATGTGACCTTTAGATTGCTCCTTCAGCTCATCTGAGACTTTGTACATTATCTTTGAGACGTTAAGCACAGCAGGATGAGCTCTCCAGGGAAATTCTGCAGTGTTGCCAGCACTCTGATGGCTGGTCCTGTGGGACACAATGTACTTCTATCCTCAGCTTCTGGAGTCATATGATTATGTGAGGATCTCAGC
Source organism: Leptosomus discolor (assembly GCF_034619465.1). Classification (NCBI taxonomy): domain Eukaryota; kingdom Metazoa; phylum Chordata; class Aves; order Leptosomiformes; family Leptosomidae; genus Leptosomus; species Leptosomus discolor. Next base: position 203,726,796 of record NC_141391.1, read on the forward strand.
TTTCACGACAATGAGAAGTAGGTTTCCAGCCATTGAGACTGCAGAGAAAAGCTGGCAAATATCACCTCCTAAAGGTAAAGGATTAGAAGACAAATGAAATCTCAGCTGCATCATGAGACTGATTTTTAAGCTAACTGCATGGCTTAAAAACAGCATGGTTTTGAGGACCAGCTATAAACTTTTGAACACTTGGAATAAAGAAATAATATCATTAAATTCTTGAAGAGAGAAAAAATATTCCTTGCTTTTTCCTTCTCTCCTTGCCCTTCTTCCTCCTTCTCTAAGGCTGCAGCCTATTGCTTACGTTCCTTGATGCTTCTCAGTACGGAGATGCCATTGGAGGAGGACGCTGTTAACCAGTCAGCTGGAGTGTGAGTACTGGGAGTTTTCCAGGGTTACAAAATGTTTTCCTTGCATCTGCCAAAGCTAATGGCAGCAGTCACCGAACACGTGCCACTGGAAAATCACAAGCGGGCTGGCTGCCAAGCATGCAGAGCCCTTTAGACAGAGGCATGTCAGGGTCTTGTGAGTGTGAAAGGACATTGCCGTGTCTGAGCTGGCAAAGGCAGTGCCTCAGGCTGGCTTCGGGCACATGACAGCCCGCGACTGCGTTCCCAGCCAGGAGGGCTGGGGCTGAGCCAGGCGCTGCCTGCAGATCTCTACTGCGAGCTGCTGGGCTTCACGTCGAAGCGAGCCTTGTGCGAGGACTGTCCGCTTCCCATCAGAAGAGCACATTTATTTTTAATGGAACAGTTTAAGTGGAAGTAAAGTGGTCAGCGTGGAATAAACAATCTCAGCGAATGGCTTGCTGACATTCAATCGCAGTTCAGTGGGAAAATCTCCAGCACCCCTTGAATCTTGTGCCAAGACATTAAACCCCTCTCACTTGGCAATGGGCATTTGCCAAAAAGAGGCTAAAAAGAAAGCTACTGAGGAATTAGTCTACTGTAAGCACGTGAAGACAAGTGTTGCCAGTGTGGTCTAGGGAATTCTAAACTTATACTGCCCACGTATGTCCGTACTAGATCAGACCTAGAGCCTGTCTGACTCTATAGTCTGTTCTCTGGCAGTGCCCAAAACCAGTGGAAAGACACCTAAAACCATGGAAGTGTTTCTCCCAGCCTCAGAGGAGTTGTGACACATGGGATTTGGTGAGGGAGTCCATTCGCCAGTGGCATTGTAGAAAAAAAAAAGATCTTTTGTACAACTCGGTGAATCCCATGGCTGTGACAATGTCTCGTCCAGAGAGAAGTTGGTGGGAAAGGACGAATCCATGTAACTTAGAGAGATCATAATTTTTCATAGAATCATAGAATGGTTTGGGTTGGAGAAGACATTTAAAGATCACCTAGTCCACCCCCCTGCCATGGACAGGGACATCTTTCACTAGATCAGGTTGCTCAAAGCCCTGTCCAACCTGACCTTGAACGCTTGGCAAAAATTTCTTCCTTATATCCAGTTTTGTAACATCTGTCCAGGTGAGAACCTCATCTTACGTATACGAAGGAGAGCAGAGTATTCCCACAGGAAAGCACGCATCTGTATATGACTGCTCTCACTTGGGTTGATTTCTACCTTCATGCTTTTGCCAGATTCTTCAATTAAAGATATCTGTTTCCATGGGAGATGCTCAATGGCACCAATTTTTTAGAGTATGACTTCCAGGGAGTTATGCTTGATTTACATCAACTTAATGAAAAAATCGAATGAAGCTCCAAGTTACAGAACGTTTTGTCAAAACACTTAGGCCCTAAATTCTGCCTTCCATTAACTATGCATTTTAATCAGGTGCTTGAAATTTATTGCTTAATGTAGATTATGTGCACATATGTTATGTGCCAAGCCTATATATACTTTTGAGGGAGCTCCAAAAAAAACCCAAACCCTCTCTCTTGGATGTTAATAGGAAAGCATGGAGAAGGTAGAATTTTTAGGCACTATGTATAGTCCAGAATTTGTTACGTGTTCAGTGCAGAAGGGATGAAGGGAAGAAATAACAGTGGATTTATGCCTTTGCAGAACCAGCCAAGCTGGGACAGCCTCGCAGTTTGCTGCCTGTGGCCCTCGGAGATTGTTCCAGCTTTATGTTTCACTAATACGCACTACTGAAACGCTGCCTGGGGCTGACAGACTACCAGCAAGACTGATTAAACCAACTACTGGAAAAATCCCCAGGAAGCTAGTCAAAACATAACATTGCCAGCGCTGAAACACAAGCTGTATTAGATCCTAGAACTGACTCCTGGGTTTGGTTGTTTTAAATTATACGTTCATACACACACACACAGAGTGGCCCATGACCGTGAGATGACAGCGCAACAGGTAACTCTTACAGCACAGCAGAGCTGCAGGCTTTAAAGCGCTGTACACAGGTAAGGCACGTCTTACTGATATGCAGGTATTTGCTGAAGGACACATTACAATGGCAGTGGCACCAATATGTATAAATGACCCCAGAGCGACCACATAATTAGACAACCTAGAATTTCCTTCTAAGCTTTCTGTTCTTCAAAATTTTCTCCAAGTAAAGGTTTCATTTGTGAATATGATGAATGGCTCATGAAATGGCTTGTACAACAGGGTGCTTACAATAAAATGGGTTTGGAACAGACAAGGCAGCATTATTATTCCCCTGCCTGCCTAGCTTCTTGCCAGCCTCCTGCTGCCTTCTATCTCCCATCACAGGAGGCTCGAAAAATTCCCACAGGATTGATTAACATGAGAGAGATCCTGTGAAAAATGGAGGCGGTATGAAAGAGGGAGGTGATGGCTGAAGGGAGAAATCAAGCTTGTGAGGACTGACACGAGCAGTTAAGCACCTGGAGAGGTGAAGAGCAATGAGAGTCACTGCAACAGGGAATGAGAAGGAAATCCCAGGCAACTTGTCCCTCTATGGGTGCTCCAGCCCTCCCACAAAAATGCTGCTTCTATATGAGAACAGTTAAAAGTGGCAAGGAAAGCCACCTGCCCTGGAGTGCTGACAGTCAGCAAACTGGTGAAGTACTCTGGGGCAGGAATTGGGCACATGGACATATTGGACATCCAAATAATTCCCAGGCACAGTTCAGGAGCGAGGATGGTCCAGAGATTGTTCTCGCCAGGTCATACAGCCACCACGGCTTGGAGGCTGAGACTTTACGAGCAGAGAGTCAAATAACACCATGTCAGCTGGCCTCCATGTCCAGGACGGTCCCTGGCCACATTTACTTTACCGCAGCTAAAGCATCTTGGGAACCTAAGGTTTTCTTCTGTATTTTGTACTACACTTTACATTGCCTTTATACTGCCACTCAGGACATCGATAAGGCTCTGGAAAGCTAAGAAGACTTTTTGAAAATTAAACTGTAAAAATTCTTAAATCAAATCAAACCTGATTTTTAGAAATCTTTCTGAGGGCCAGGTTTTTTACAGCCCAAGTATTTGGAGGTCTGGACTTGTCAGACAGCCTATAGGAGATCCTTTTCTTCTGGTTTCTCTGTGATATTGTTTTTCTAAGAGAATCTGGTAACACTGCAACATCTTCTTTCTCAACTGGTATCCTCGTTTTCTCCATTTTCTGCCAAAGATCTTGCTTCTGTTGAAGCTTGCAGTGTGACTGGCAGGTAGCAGCAGCAGCCAAATTTATGCTCTGACTCTGGATGCAGCAAGAAAAGGCCAGGGGTCACTGTGAGCCTACTCAGTTTGTTTCTGCTAAATGTCAAGTGCTGAAGCAGTCTTAGAGGAAAGATGATAAAAATGTAGCTACCAAATTACAGTGCCAAGAGTATAGTTTGCTTTTTCTGCACCAAGTTGGACTTGGCCAAGCCCTTGGCTCCTATCAAAAATGGAGCTCACCCTTCCATTTGGAAGTCTATGAAGTTTTGGACTAAGGTTTTAGGGACTATTTTCTGTCACTGAGTAGCATTTGCTTTTAATGACATTAAGAAAGGCTTTTTATTCACATAGGCTGCTTCAGACTTGTTTGGTTTGTGTTTGGTTTTTTAGAAAATTTAATCCAGTCAGATAATAACTGAATTAACTACGTATCAACACTTTAATTTTATTATGCCCTCTATTTCAGTTTCCACTTTACTTCTCATGGCTGCCTGCATTTTATTTAATCCATATGTATGTTTGCCATTTGTGATCTAAAAGATACTGTCTACCCAGTGCATTTCATTGCTTCCAAGTTCTTAACAGATTCTTTAAGAATATCTATTGTGTCTCATTTGGCAGACAAATAATACCTGCTTGACCATCTGTATTTGTACAGTTATTCCACCCAGATACACAAGACTTCCTTTCTCACCATTTAGAATGAGAAATATTTGTACTGTTGAATAGATTAATTTTTATTTTGCAGCCTGATGTCCATGACCCGGATTTGAGTTATAAACCTGTCATGTGTTAGGGCTCATTATCCACTGATTGCATAAGCTATTGTTACAAGGATAAATTTAGAATTCATCTGAAAATCACAATTAATCGTTTGACCAGCTCTACGAATAAGGTCAGCCAACATCTACTGTCTCTAAGTTCATGTATATTTAAGTTTGCTGCCAGAATATCTCCTGAGTTATAGCTGTCTTGATTCGCATTATTATCAGATATATCTCATTTCAGATTCAAATTACTTTATAGTTAGATCACTAACTCAAGTGTGTTGGCATGTCTTTTAAAGACTAGCGTATTCTAAATATGTGCATAGATAATAAAGTAGCAAGATCTGAAATAATTACTATTTATATCCTTCTGTTGTTTTTGCAAAGAACAATATTTTATACTTAGATATTGTTTTCAAAATGATTCAGCTGACTCCTAAAATGTTTTTCCTAAAATGTTTTTGTTTTTTCAAGTCCAATAATGCTTCAGGACTATTTCCATCTGGTAGTAATAGTCCTGTTTATTCTGGAACATCTTGGCTTATATTATGCCTCTGTGTCACAAAATCTATTGAAATCATGCAAAACACCAATCTCTCTGCCAAAGTCAATAAAATTACTACTTGTTGAAGAAAACAGTAAACAACAGAACTTCATAATGATGTCATTAACACATCCTTTGTCAACAGTTGGGAAATCTGGAACCTTCAAGAAAAATAAAGAAGAAAAAAAAGTAATGCATTCAGCTTAGTTGTATAATTAATTATACATAAACTTCTAATGAGATTTGGCTTGAAATGCAAACAGTTTTTATGGCAGCACTAGCTGCACAGCAGCATAGCAGCAGTACTTCAGCATGTAGAGTGGGTGCTGCATTTTATCCATCCATCAGCTAAATGGACACATTTTAAAGCTTCTTTAATTCTGAGTCAGTACACTACAACAGGCCCTCTGCAACTGGTATACAGATCTGAGCTGACCTTCAGTCCAGTTCAGGAGTCTGATTCAGTGCATTTGGGAGGTCCCATGGGATTTTGTCCTGCCTTGCATTTTCTGCTGGAAGCCAAATTCTCCTGCTCTTTGTGTTCAGAACACTGCTGGGATGTTGCCCCAAACTACCTCTTGCTTTGTGCCAGTACAAGATTTTGAGTGTCCATTTAGTACAAAAAAGAAAAAGAACCTGCTCATGGGTTGGTTTTTTTGTCCTGATCAGTTCAAATGCGTGACAATATAAACTTCTGCAGAGATCAGTGCAGCCATGGACCGAGTATGTTTATTTGACTGTCGGTGCCAACCAAGCAGCACAAAAAGCACTAGAAAACACAGTGGTAGGCTGAAGTTCAGTGAACAGACATTGCCTGAAAGTGGCAAGATATGGTGTCATGGTTTAACTGCAGCCGGCAACTAAGCACCACGTGGCTGCTCGCTCACTGCTCCCCCTGCCCCCAGTGGGATGGAGAGGAGAATCAAAACCAAGTAAAACTTGGGGGTCGAGATAAGAACAGTTTAATAATTGAAACAGAAATAAAATATTATAATAATAATAATTGCAATGAAAAGGAAGATAACAAAAAGAGAGAGAAATAAACCCCAAGAATAGACAAGTGATGCACAATGCAATTGCTCACCACCCGCTGATCAATGCTTAGCCAGTCCCTGAGCAGCAATCCAGCTGGCCAGCTTTCCCCCCAGTTTATATACTGGGCATGACATAATATGGTATGGAATAGTCTTTTGGCCAGTTTGTGTCAGCTGTCCTGGCTGTGTCCCCTCCCAACTTCTTGTGTCCCGACAGCCTTCTCACTGGCAGGGCATGAGAAGCTGAAAAATCCTTGACTTAGTATAAACACTGCTTAGCAACAACTAAAACATCAGTGTGTTACCAACATCATTCTCATCCTAAATGCGAAACACAGCACTCTAACAGCTACTAGTAAGAAAATTAACTCTATCCCAGCTGAAACCAGGACATCAAAAGAAGTGTGGCCAACAGGTCAAGGGAGGCGATTCTCCCCCACTACTACACTGTCGTGGGACCCCACCTGCAGTGCTGTGTCCAGCTCTGGGGGCCCCAGCATAAGAAAGATGTGGACCTCTTGGAGCAGGTCCAGAGGAAGGCCATGAAGATGATCAGGGGGCTGGAGCACCTCCCCTGTGAGGACAGGCTGAGAGAGTTGGGGTTGTTCAGCCTGGAGAAGAGAAGGCTCCAGGGAGACCTTATAGCGGCCTTCCAGTACTTAAAGGGGCCCTGCAGGAAAGCTGGGGGCAATGTTTTTAGCAGGGCCTGCTACGATAAGACAAGAAGTAATGGTTTCAAACTAAAGGAGGGTAGATTTAGACTGGATATAAGGAAGACATTTTTTACACTGAGGGTGGTGAAACACTGGCACAGGCTGCCCAGAGAGGTGGTAGAAGCCCCATCCCTGGGAACATTCAAGGTCAGGTTGGACGGGGCTCTGAGCAACCTGATCTAGCTGAAGATGTCCCAGCTCACGGCAGGGGCTTGGACTAGATGACCTTTAAAGGTCCCTTCCAACCCAAACTATTTTATGATTCTATGATATGGTCAAAGCTGAACTTATTAGGTTAGTTCTCAGATATTGCTGTGAGAAAAAGGAGAAAGGGGAAGGGGTTTTCTGATTTCTACATTAATCAAAGAGTAAATTAATAATAGCACTACAGATGTTCGCCTTGCCATAAGGAACAGATCACATAGTAGTAGTAAATGCTAGGCTTTAGTGAGACTAATGTATATTCAAGGATGCTGCGGATAACCCACACCAAGCTTAAGTGGTCTGGCTGCAGTAGAGAATACATTCTATGAACTTTTTCCATGCTTTCCACCTGAAATCAGCATCTATGCCATTTTTATTGTCTTCCCTTCGTTAAAGAAATTCTGTTAGGTTTCACAGATGACAAACATAAATTAATAATAATTTATTAAATTAATAATAACCTCTTTATCCCAAAAATGGGTAATTTCCACGGTGTGCACTATCACAATGCGCCACTAGATGGTACAACAGGATTCTGTCTGCACAGTTCTGCAGCCATTCAGCACTCCCAGATACAACCCTTCCAGTAAGCGACTAAATTAATTCTGGCTGAAGATTCATAAGTCTACAGTGTAATTTAGAATTTTTATTCCACGTGCATGCATCATATTCTTTGTCCTTTACAGTTAATTGTTACTTTCCAGAACTCTCTCTTCAACGATTACTTTCCAAGGTGTATTTACAGAACAAGGCACGTATCAGCATACTGTACAGGGTAGGTCTCACAGCTACCTAGTTAACATCTACAAAGTGATGAGCTATGAAAATTAAGCCACAGAATTCATTTGTAGATTGTGATCCCCAGTGGAAGTCACACTACCTGGGAGGCAAGAGTGGCTGCAAGAAAATTCTTCTCTAAAGCATCCTCCAGAGGAGCTACTGCCTCTCTGGGAAAGGCCGCCTTCCCTCTTGCCCTTTGGAAATGTACACAGAAATGTGAGGGTAGGGGGCATGACTGCCTGCCCTTTGCTGACTTCCACAGGGATCAAGGAGAATAACAAGAATTTTTACACATGCAGCAGTAGAAAATTAAAATTAGAGGCAGCAAGGAGGGTCTAGGACAACTCTCCGCAGCCAGCTCTCTGGGTCAGCAGATTCTGCCAGTCCTCTCCACCGCATGGCACCGCATCAGTCCTCCCCGCTGCCCAGCACTGCACCAGTCCTCCCCGCTGCACAGTGAGCTCCTCAAAGCCCTCAAACGTCAGTGGGGGCTCTGCGCAGTGCCACGGAGAGCCCTGAGTGTCTGGCAGTGAGTGGTCTCTCACGGGAGGTGGAGGGGGGATGGCCCGTGAGATCATTCCTGCCATGCCTGCAGTATGAATTACACTAGGGGCAGGAGAAGGAGGTGCGCAGGCAGGGGGGCGAGCAGCAGGGGAAGCCCCATAAAATAATTGCATGCCATAGCTCACAACTATTAATTAGTTTAATAAAAAGTTTTTTGATGTTTTACTATTGCATTTTCTTAACATTTCCAAATTTCACCTCATATACATGAGCAGAAATGGGTCTAGGGCAGTTCAGCCCAGCAGTGCTCAGGCAGCCGGCTTCCTCCCTGCACCCAGAACTGCTCCCCCCACTGCTTTCCCTCCTCCCTCCCCCAACACTCACCTAGCACAGCACCAAGCGCTGGGGAGGGCCGGTGGAATCTGCTGACCTGCATGGAGTTGTCCCTGCATAGAGTTGTCACATTCTGTCCAACTTTACGGTGGAGCTGCTGAATAGACAGTATTGTGGATAGAGCGGTCCCATGCAACGGTGTCTCCCCTGCCAGATAAGCATTAACTTAACCATCCACTCTTGCTTTATCTATAAACACAGAGCTCAGGACTTCCCTGAATTAATCCTTGTTTGGACTGCGTAGGGGATTAGGATGGGAAAAGAACATAATGAATCATCAAGGTTTTTTCCACTGCTATCACAAGCAACAATATTGCAAATATTCTGGACTCTCTCTTAAAACAATTTCCAATGTTTGCCTTCTGCTGGAAGACATTTCCAGAATCTCATACTCACACTTTATGTTCCTCATAAATGATATTCTGTGATTATGTGGATTGATCCCTGTGGTAAAACTGTGTTTTAGTATAAATCTCTGCCTTTCCTGCATCTACTCCCTTGCATACTTCAAGCCAGCAGTAATACCTTCAGTTACCCTTCATTTTGCTAAGTTAAACCACCCAAGTTCTTTCAGTCTAAGAAAATGAGCTCTCCATGACCCTTAATCATCCGTGTAGTTTGAATTAATCTTCTGCACGCATTAGTAAACGACACCACTGAACAATGCTCCAGAGGATGCTCACTCGCTCCTCACACAGGGGCACTAGCGTTTTGCTGTCTCTGTTGGAGGCATGTCTCCCCAGGGCAGCCAGGAATCCCACTGGTCTCTCCCACAGCTTCATCAGACACCATGAAACCAGCTATGTAAACCCCACAGTTGTCCTCCTTTTCATTTTCCATAGAATGGGACTCAGTATATTGAGAAATTATTTTTTCACTAATAATACTGATTTTCAGTTTAAGAGCTATCAGTTGACTAGTTTCTAATTCAATCACTGTTTCACATCAGTTTTATGTCTTTCTAGCATACCAAGTAATAGGTCAAATACCTTGCAGAACTTCAAGTGTGTTACAGTAACACTATTACGGCCCAGTCCTTTGATCATCACTATTTAAGCCTCAGCTAATCAGCAAAAACTAACTCCCAAATGACCTTGTAGCCTGAAATTAACTATATTCTTCTAATTTAATTCTCTATCAAAAGGATTCTGCATTAGTCACCACACATTTTTTTCTTAGAAATAGTGGTAAATGGATAGGCCTATATTGCCATAAGACAATCTGGATCTTGATCAGTGTTTCAAAGGTGACCAGCAATCATTGCTCATATTAAGAGAGCTCCTTTATCAGCCCTGTCCAAACTGGGGTTGCTGGATATTGACAACTGATATAAAAGCTTTAGCAGATGTGACTCAACACTCCCCTGAGCCCTGCTGGAGTGGAAAGGATTTATTACGTGATTAGCATATTAAGACTTCCCTGCCTTTTCCCAAATACAGCATATAATATTGGCCATTCCTGCCTTTTTTGTCTTTTTTTTTTTTTTTTTTTAGTTGATTTCCATCATTTCTGTCTATTCACTTTGGTATAATCTCTTTTCTTCTTCCTGTGTTTCAAAAATGCATTGCTCTTGTCTGCAAGGCTGTAGACCATATATTGGTCCCTTGGTCCATTTGCTTTCTTATCACTTTTCTGCAATAGGCTGCCTTCTAATTTATATCCATTATTACCAACTTCTCCGTTCTCCCATTTGTTATGTAATTTTTATACTTCTGCCACTTTCTCTCTAAGCCAAACTGATTTCCTAAGCAAAATAACTCTTTTTCTGTAGTGGGCTTTTTCGGTGCTCTTAAACAGTATACAGTCTACCTGCTTAAATTCTTCCTTGCAGAGATTTGTTTCAGCTTATGAAATTAGCCCTGTGGAAGCGATATCTATATTTAAAGTCTTCGATATCATTTTGGAATACAATCCACTAGCAAAAAATGTTCCAAAATACTTTTAAACCCAGCAGAGAAATAAGTTATATGGAGTGAAAAATTGAGAGCCTTTTCCAATTTTGAATTAATGAGCCCACAGCTAAAACATTGTATATAGTTCAGACTGCAGCCATACCAGACATCTGACACCTGAAAAGACTTGGGGGAGAAAAAAAATATCAATGAGGGCTGAGAGCATTTTTGAGGAATGCTTTAAATAATGACATGCTTTTAACTAACTGACAAATGGAAAAGGAGAAGAATCAAACAAGTGCCTATATGTATTTGTAGTGAGATACATTACTTGTAGGATTTAAGTAGAAGATAAGGAAGAAGGAAGACAGAGAAAAAAAATACTGAAATACATTGGATGGGCTCAGGGAGTTGCTTGATTCATGTAGACTGAACCAAGACTTTATATGCCACATATATGGAACAGTTTTTCTTGGGCATGGAGGATATGGAGATGATGAGCAAACAAATATTCCACCTTTTCTATTGATCTGTCCCTTTTTTATATTCCTGGTTTACTCCTTAAAGGCACTGGCTATTCAGGCAGCTAAGCTAGAATCCTCAGCACTGCTTGTCTGGATCATGGGCAGGGGGGGCAGGGGGCGGAGGTTGTTTATGTGAGAATCATGTACTATATGGAGAGTATGGAGCATAGATAGTCTCCCATAGGGTACATTTTCCTGGATTAGACACTGCTCATTTAATTCTATGACAGACGCTAACAAGATCAGAGGGCATTTCACCAGCTGCTTTAGAAACACCACCATGAAATATGGAAAACCAGTGTCGGTTCCACAGTTCCATTGCATTTAAGAGGGTTTAGTTTCAGCACCAAAATCACAGCTTACTGTTCTCCCGTTCCAACATCAGTCAATGACTTATCTTTATTAGTTATAATGAATTTATAATTTGACTTCATAAGATAACTAATTTTATTGTCTTAAACCTTATCTTGACGGTACTCACACAGCCTTTGCTGAGCATATCTAAAGCACTCCCAAAGCCGTAGGATGAAGGCTCAGGCAGACAGCTCTGCCCCTGCCATGCTAAAGGGCTGACGGCATTGCAGAGCAACACATTTGCAGGAGATGGAGCTTTCTCAAGGCTGTATCCAAACCACATGAGAGCACACACAGGACGTCTGGACCTTCACAGATCTTGCCACCTTCATTTGGAAATGCAAGGTGCTGTTCTGTAGACTGGTGGTTTAGGCTCCTCTTACCACCTTGGGGGTTCCCATACCTGTGATAACCTGCTGTGATTTCTAACAGTACTGAGAGTGTTTTGGTAGTCTGCTCTGAGGAGGGGCTGATCATTTTTGTGCTTGAAAAGCCTGCACACATCTTGGAGTGCTATTCTTCCATGTCAGAATTAAGACAATGCAACATTTAAAAAAATTAAATTTAGCATATGCTTGATGATACCTGTGGACTCTGATAGAGTCCTGGGAGGCTTGGCACTCTGCTCCCAGCTCCCTGAGCACTTGCAGAATGGCCTCACTCTGCCCAGGAATGCTCCCCAGGTAACTATGCAGGCGATCTCACCCTTCAGTGCACCCTGTACCAGATGTGCTTTGTACCCACAAACACATATTCTTGGAAATTTCCAATAGATAGACCAACTGGTCATCATTTCTAATTAATTAGTTTCTAATCTGTAAGTTGACCTTAACAGCAAGCTCTTACATTAGTAACTATCTTAGTAGTGATGCTAGCAAGCTTACAGTTACATCAGGTTTAAAAGCCATTTACAGATACAGGAATTAATAGAATCAGTACCAGTAATTCCTTGTAAATTAAAGTATCAATGATGTTGCTTTCATGTAATGAAGGAGCCTATGCTATTAATTTTAAGACTTTACATAACTCTCAAGGACAAGCACATCAACATTTGACAACTGGAGACTGACCATATTTTGTGTGTGCGGTCCATGGTATGCTCACAAGCACAAACAAGAACAAAGCAGAAGACATCAGCCAGGCTGGGCGGCAGCTGTATTTGTAACACAGCAGTGAAAGAAAAGAGAGAGCCATCCTTTCCACACCTTTAAACCTGGACTACCTCCAGGAGCCCGCAGCAGCAGGCACATCCCAGCACGTCTCTTTCTTGTCATGCAGAAAGCTAGGGTCAAAAATCCTCCTTGAACAGAGAGGCGAACTATGTGAGAACATCAGACCCTGCTGCCCATGTTTTGCAGCAGTGCAGCCCCAGGCCTGTTGAAAGACTGATGCTTTGCTACGGTTCTTACATGTATTCCCTAACCTGGAAGCTTCCTCATGTATTCCTACCCTTGCCTGTCCTCCCATATTACAGCAGTAACAGCTGTCACAGAACAAACTCAGCCAAGATTGCCCCCAGCCTCCGTATCCCTGACCAGTCCCTCCTTATCTGTCAGTATCAAGTCCATAGAGTACCCCACCCTGTCAGCTCTTCCATCACCTGTGTGAGTGAGTTATAATTACTGCACTCCAGAAACCTCATGGATTGCTTGTGCCTTGCTGCGTTGCCCTTCCAGCAGGTGCTTAAAGTTCCCCTTGAGGACCAGGGCCACATTCTGTTTATTTGAAGGTCTCCTCTACTTCTTCCTGATTCAGTATCTTGTAGTAGACAGCCACAGCAGCATCACCCATGTTGTTCTGCCCTCTAATCCTAGCCCATAAACTCTCAGCTGGCTCATCATCCATGCCAAGGCAGAGCTCCATGCATTACTTCTGATTTCTCACATGAAGGGCACCTCACCATCCTGCTTTGTCCTCCTTAAGGAGCCTGTATCCATCCATGGCAGCACTCCAGTCGTGAGCTATCTCACGCTGTCCCCATGATCCAAATGAGATTGCAGCCCTGCAACTGTACACAGATGTCCAATTCCTCCTGTTTGTTCCCATGCTGCATGTGTTACTATACAGGCACTTTAGACAGGCACTTGCTCAAGCTAACTTCCCAGAAAATGTATGAGAGCTTCCCCCATAATGCTGTTCTCTAGGCACTTCCTTTTATGTATACATACAGCTGGGGGGAAGCTTCTGCCCTGTTTTCTTCTTTTCAAAGTCTCTCCTTGAAATCATGTCATCCCACGCCCCTTGCTTACCAAACCAGTCCACCACTTCCTCAGTTAATGTGGGTCATCATCTCTCACCCTGACACCAACCAATCGCTCCTAGTTTAAAGCTCTCCTAAGCCTATTGGAAAAAGTGCTGTTGCCCTACTTGGTCAGGTGGATCGCATCTTTTCTTAATAGTCCTGAGTCCTCAGAGAGAGTTCCATGGTCATAAAAGCTGAATCCCCTTTTCTGACAGCAGCTGCGCAAACAATTGTTGACCTGCAAAATCTTTTCACTCCTTCCTCCTCAAGCCCTTCTTCCTCACTGGGAAAATTGAGAAGAAAACTACCTGGGTCTCCAAGATATTGATCACCACCCCAGAACAATATTGTAGTCATGCTTGAAATGCTCCATGTCTCCCCTCGCAGTATTGTTGGTGTCCATGTAGGAGAGCAGCAGTTATTAAGCTTGCTTCTCTGCAGCATCCTGGATCCAAGTCCCTGGTGAGCAGCAAACCTCCCTAGACAGCAGGTCAGGTCAGCAGGTAGGGGCCTCCATCCCATGCAGGAGGAAGTTTCCCCCTACTATCAGTCACCTCTTCCTCCTGGTGTTCCTCTGTAGCTCAGGCTCAGCTGGCATGGACACTTCATTGGAGAAAGCTCCCAACCCCTTATCTGCTACCAGGGTACTGACAGATCTGCAGCTGCAGCCATCCTCCTGGTGCCAGGAGTCACAAGCTTCCAGCCTTCACCATCATGGGAGTCTCCATTTCCTAACTCGATGAGCACAGACTCCACCTGCCCCTCCTATAGGAATAGAGTGGATTCATCTTCCTGAAGCTGCAGGGTCTCAGAGAAGATCCAGCTGATCCCTTTCTCATCATCTCTGATGCTGTGTAGGCTGCTGACATCCTCCCACAGCTCCTGGTAGCACACACCTTCCACCCATGCACACCTCCTGCAGGCAAGGAGCCTGTATCTCCCAGCCTCAGTGAGAGGCCCCAGGCACTCAGCCCCAGCCCCAGGACTGGAGAGCTGCACCATGCCTCAGCAGCTCAGCCTGAGCCAAGGCCTCTGCACCAGGGACAGCTGATCTGGACAGTGCTGGGGACCATGACCTGCAGCACACCACCACCACAGCTGAGCATGAATACACTGCTCTGCAAAGGCTGCTGGCCTCCTTCTGCACAAGCTGCTGCACCAGGAGCTGCTGCACCAACCATACCCAGGAGCTGCACTCCAACTGGCATCTCTTCAGCACCTGCTGCGAGGCTGCCTGGCAGCCACAACAGGGCTCAGCTGGGACAAAACCTCCCAGCACTCTTCGGCCAGGAGCAGCTCACAGAACTTGCTAGAAGATACTAGATCAGTTAGATCTTGCTAGAAGCAGCACAGCCTCCCGTAGCTATCCCTTCCTAAGAGCATCACCAGAGACCCTGATGTTCCTCCAAGAGTTCCCAGGTTTCCCCCAGCGATCCCAGAAAAAGCTTCTAGAAGATCCTGAAGCGGAGACAGGAACCTGCTGCAGCGAGTGCTGCGTCCCTTGGCTGCCTCAGCTAGCCATGCTCTCCGGCCAGGGAGGGGGGCAGAGGGCAGCCCCTCTCACAGGCCTCAAATCATTTTCAGCACAAGTTTTAGCTCTTCAGTTTCACTGAAGATTAACACATCAACAATAGAGCACAATCACAAAAACGATGTAAATCCTAAAAAAAATGTAGTTGATGAGATTTCAGCAAGCTTCCACTGCACGTGAATTGTCAAGAACCTCTTCCTTGTTCACGAATAAAATCACTAAGCCCAAAATCAAGGTATGGCACAGATGATCCTCCGAAGCGTGCTGTCCTCTGCCTGCTACCTGTCACCCCTCCTGCAAGTCTTGGCCACAAGGACATGTAGCCCCGACACTGCAGCACTCATGGCCTTTGCTGCGGCAGCACCTTCTACCTTCAGCCAGTCACAGCCCCTTCAGGGAAGGAGAGAAGGAAGGAGGGAAGGAAGGCAGACAGTCAGTCAGTCAGTGCTGCCTCACTCCACAAAACGGCCGAAGCTGTTCCTTCCTGTGACAGTTACTGCACTGCCTCCCCAGCCCCCAGACCAGGTTCCCCCATGGCAGTAGCACCCACCCCACACAGCTGGGCTCTCCCCTCGTGCTGAGGCAGCCTCCCCTGCGCTGGGGTTTGGGGGTGAGGAGCCCCAGGGTGGAGTAACCAGGGGCGTCCCCCTGCGAGGGGAGTAAGCGTGGCAGGGAGGAGCACAGGGCTGGGCCCTAGGGAGCTGCCCGGGCAGGGCTGCAGCTGTCGGTCCCTGCTGGGTGCTCTGGTGGCTCCCAAGATGGCTGACCTGAGGGTGGGCTTCGGCTTGCTCCTGGAGCCTCTGGGCTTCATTAAGGTCCTTGAGTGGGTAAGTGAGGCTGGGGAGGCGCAGAGGGGAGCTTCATTCTTCTCATGGGGCCATTTCTTCTCCTTTCCCAGGTCTGGCTTTGTGCCTGTGCCTTAGCTGGGTAGGCCTGAAGCGGTGTGTGCTGACGGGCAGCCTGCTCCCTGCCTCGTGTCACTGGTGGGGGCGTTCAACACAAGGCTGCTCTTCAGACAAGCCCTTTGGCTGGGGGTGAATAAAACAGTTCTGCGGATACATAAAATCTATGTGTGAATTACAAGTTTGTCATAGTAACTTGTGTTGCTGTGTGGTGTGTGTTCTGATTATCGGGGGGGTTAGGGTTTTGCTAGCGACAAAGGGAAAACAAGAGTTAGAGAGTCAAGCTGATGTGCAATGCTCTGAGCGTGTAGCTTCTAGCTGTGCTAATGTACTGTTGTGGATGTCTGACGCTCCTAAAAATACTTCCCTTATAAACTGCAAGAGCTACTGTGCTGGCTTTTAGCATTCAACAAAAAAGAAGAAACTTTTACTGTAGAACAATGAAAAATATCAACAAAAAGGACTTTCAGATTGCCTTTTGTTATTGATATTGCTTATGTTTTGGGATTATAGAAACTCAATGTTTCCATTACCTCTTGACTTCATTTCATGCTTTCCCATTGCTGACTTAGTCCCTGTTTCTTGCTTTCGTTAGCTGTTTCAGCTAAAAGTTTGAGCTTGTTTCCTTTGAGCTCTAGTAGTGTGTACTAATATGTCTGCGTATCAATTCCTATAGATTTTTTCCATCATTGCTTTTGCCACATGTGGAGGCTTTCAAGGTGAAACTATCCTC
Organism: Leptosomus discolor; assembly: GCF_034619465.1. Taxonomy (NCBI): domain Eukaryota; kingdom Metazoa; phylum Chordata; class Aves; order Leptosomiformes; family Leptosomidae; genus Leptosomus; species Leptosomus discolor. Next base: position 203,743,507 of record NC_141391.1, read on the forward strand.
CTAGTTTCCTGCAAAGATGTGGTAAACAAAACAATTACAGCTGCTTTTGCTTATCCATTCAGGTGAGTGTTAGCTCTTTAGTTGTCACTCATACACTAATTATTTCTTATTCACTTTTTTCCCATCTCTCTCCCTATGAATACTTACTGTGTATATCTGAATTAACATGTGAAATCTCTGGCTTGCTCTGCAGTAGTAAAAAAAATAAATAAATAAACTATTTAGGTGTAATTGTTCAAAGCATTGTGGTTGTCAGTGCCCTATAGAAAGAATTATGTAGAAATAGCAGCAGACTGTATTACTGCTTTGTATCACTCTGCCTTAAGTTCTAGTCTAGCAGTGCACGAATGCTACAGAAGGTAGTTAATAAGCAAAACAATGCAATTAATCTTAGCAGCCTATTTCTTCATTAGTTTGTAGTTGCTTTGTAGACATAGTTAAGATTATTTTGGATGTGTCTATTATATATGTTTAAAGACTGAATGGAAAATGCTTACTGTTCAGTGTATTCCACTATGAGCTTGGTGAGGGTGTTTGGAACATAAAAACTAAATACTCCGCTGTCATTGTAGTGCTCTTGTAGAGACAAGCTCCTTTCCTGGAGCATGAGGAGGAAAGCTTGATCTTTGTTCTCACAGCTGCACAGTTACAACAAGCACAGAGTTGGTGTTCCATATGTGTTCAATAAGCATAGTGTAAGTATAGAAATGGGTTCAGAGGCCAGCTAGTAAAAACTAGTACAGAATTACAGAATTCGGTCACAAAACCCAGCATTGTAATAGCACTTGGAGGGGAGAATGGGAATCTGAAAACAATTCTGTGCTGGTCACTGAATGGCTGCTGCTGGTCACAAGTTTTCTTGAACTTCCTCTGCCTGAAGGTTCAGTACTTGCATTTTCTTGTGCCTGTAATACAACTCAGTGCCTTTTAAGTCCCGATCCCCTCGTTTAATTGCCAGTCTCTAAAATAATGTTGTTTAAGTCTAAAATGGTTTAGTTAAGCCTGCTTCCAAATCTGGGCTTTTCTTCAGTTGCTCTAAACGTAAGATTAAGATTCTTTTCCTGATGCTGCTGTTGTATATCTCAATGTAGGATGGGGAACAATCTTCAGATGTCTTGAGAAATCTTTGTGTTGTATAACTGATATGTTATACAAATATAAATTGTCTTTGAGAGTAAACTTACACAACCAGAATGCTGAAGCACTGTTATTGTGAAGCGTGACTGTACGGAGTTTCCACTGTAGCAAACTCTAACTACGTGAAGGCTATAATCTTTGCAGGTTGGACACTGTTGTATTTAGTGCACCAGACCCAAAATGCTGTGGTGGTAATTGGACTGATGTCTATCTCGTGGGCAACTTCTCCGGCTCTGCGCAGTCCTTTGTTACGCTTGCAGTGTTGGTATTCCTCTACTGCACTGCTGCGCTGGTGGTATATATTGGATATAAGCATGTGTATCAGCAAAACAGCAACTTTCCACTGACTGTAAGTAAGATAAAGTTAATGTTTTGCCTTTGAAACCACAGAGAGAGCAGAAATACTGCAAACACAAGACTGTCTGAATAACTCATGAATATTCAGTAGTTCCAAAAGCTAGTTGGAGTGTGAATGCAACTCTCTCAGGCTAGTCACTACAGCACTCTAGCAGAAAAGGGGACCCGAAGCCCTTGAACATCCATGGCATCATACCTTATGCAGTTATTGAAATGAAGAGTGGAATGAAGTTCCACCTTCTTAGGTGAACAGTGTCTTCACCACAACTTTTGGGTTGTATCATGTATTTGAATATACAATTGTTCTACAGGTAGAACCTTTTCTGTTAGTCTCTGTGAATTTTCCCTGTGTAGAACACCTGCTATGCAGATGCAATTGGCAGAGGAAATAGTTATCTCATGAATTTTAGTCACCTTAAATACCAAACTCTTTATCCTCAGAATAAGACATTTCAGAGCATGCCCAGAACAGACCTAGTGACTGTTCAAGCCAAATTTTAGCATATTAGCCATCCAGATTTAAATCCTCTCCTCTTTCTCCCCTGTCACCCCCACTTTACTAAACTTTGACTTAAATTTTTGTGACATAAGTGCTAGGCACCTGATTCTAGAAACTGATTTCCTATAAAGGATAGGATGGCTTATGCTTGATAGATAGAAAAGGCATACAGTTTTGTAGCTGATTATCAACACAGATTACAACTTGCATTGTAATTACAACATTGTCAAGCGCTAAATTTGCTTGTGATCATTAGCACTAATGCCATTATTTTGGTGACATAATTAGTACTGTCTATGCCTTGCTCTCTTACGTACATTCATGCAAAATTTTTTAACCTAATAACGAGTACTTCTCTTCTGTAGGACTTCTATATCACTGTCATAACAAGCTTTCTGTGGTTGGTCATTACTCTTGCTTGGGCAGCAGCACTTACTGACATCAAAATGTCCACAGGGGCCCGCATTATTCCAGGAATTGAATCTTGCAAAGCACCAGCAACATCTTGTCAGTTTGTTTCTGTGACCAGCATGGCAACTCTGAATGTGTCTGTGGTATGTATGCCTTCCGCCATATGGGTACAATAAATGTGTTAGAAAATAGCCAATGGCACCCGAGAGCCCTGTTCTACTGACTGCACATGTTGCTTTATGTGTTAAGATTGCTTTATGGGTTATCAGTCATTCAGGCCTGTTAACACTGTGGTAAAACACTGGCCAAATTTTCTTCTTTAAAAGGAAACTTGTTTCCTCAAAGCAATGAAGAGAAATAACCTGTAGGATCTGTCTCTAGAGCTGTCAGATGCAGTATTTCCAGACATATTTTAGTCTCTGTATTATTTCTGTCTGTAGCTAAAAGCACCTTAAAATACTTTACTGAGCCACTCAAGTGGTGTATTGATTGATGTAAGTAAGGAGGAAATACTGTGCTTTGTGCTTTGCCTTTTGGTGCTGAACCTAGCTTTTTCATCAACTGTGAGAATTTTTACACATCAAATAGAGGTTCCTTGTAATACAATGATGTAAAGCTCATGTTCATAGCAAGAATTCTTCACAGCAGGGAAAATCAGGTTTATTGTATGATCTTCCTAGTGAATCCTGGTTTTCGAAATTCTGGCTGTTGTTCATTGGCCCTGTAGTAATTAGCCATGTGCTCTGGATGGGCATATGCAGAGGTGCTGAGTGACAGAAAAGAATTTGCTTAATTCCATGCAAAGGGCAGAGTAAATTGACTATCTGATTTCCAAAGAAGTCTGTTAAAATAGCTTGTAATACTCTAAAGCATGTGGAAATGTCTTGTCCAAATCAAAGGTATGTCAGTGGTTGTTCCTGACTTGCCTTGCAGTCATATTCTGGTTTTTGGTTTGGGGTTTTTCTGTTTTGTTTTGTTTTGTTTTTTAAAAAAAGCCCTTAATGTCACTTTCTTCTTAACCTACAGGTGTTTGGCTTTCTTAATATAATTTTATGGGGAGGAAATATTTGGTTTGTACACAAGTACGCCAACCAGTACAACCAATCAAACCGAATTTCTCGAAGACCAGGAATATATTCAATTCAAAGAGGAATACAAAGACAACGTGATACTTTGAAGTGGTTCCACTTTTATATCACACTGTCAAGAGCACGGAGCCATTAGGATTTATTTCAATAATAACTGACAATACTTTCCACAATCTTCTGTTTTGTGCTGTGATTTGATATAAGGTCCTGGATACTCTGATTGAAGCGTTTGTTACCTTGATATACATTTTACCTTTCAAAATTGCGCAGCTTTTTGTTACAGTTTTTGAAAAGCAAAATGTTAAGGTTGTCTGGATGTTGACTCTTTCAGGTTATTAAAATTAGCCTTATAGGAGGGATGGGTGAGAAGCAACTGCATTTGGGTTATTACTGCAACTTCTTTAATTTTAACTAGCTTTGGCTGAAAAATGAAATGTAAATGCAACCAGGGCATGTGAAAATGCAGTTAGGCTTCTTCCTATCACTGATATCTTGCAAAAGCCATATGAGTAAAGCTCATCGCTCTGTCAGAGTTGCTGCCATCACATGTTTGTTTCCAAATACTCCATTTGGATTACTGTATCAGATCTGCTGACGGGCCTGTCTGGAAGGACACTACTCCTGTGTTTAATATGTTGTTATTATTTAATGGCTCGGGACTGTGTATCACTCCTGCAGACTAAAGCTGCTTGGTGCTGTCCAGCACTTCTTTCTGTCAGCCCACAGTGGAGGGGGAAGGGGAGTTTATTAAATTTCAGAGAGTTATAAGTAATTTCCATTTCCTTTTGGAAGAGGTAAGGAGTACAATGCTGTTTCCTGTTTAAAATACTAGCTGTGTTACTGCCATCAGAAAACAGGCTTGCCGTTCTTCAGTGGTCACGCGAGTAGCAGGTGCCCATCCTGCCTTACAAAGGCCTCTCTCTTGAGGGAGGATAAGAGAAAAGCAGAACGCAGTTCTAACGCTTGCATCAAAAGTATGGCACTCAAAATCATAATGTAGTCTTCTCAGGACCTTTCCTCTGTGTCCTGGACCTTCTGCAACCCAAGAGGGAATTCTCAGCAGAAGACTGGGGCATAGGGTTTAGGAAGGATGATATTGTACTCAGAAGTGAATTACTTCTATTATGGGTTGGTTTGGGGTGTTTTTGATAGCAACACCTGGCTATAATCTAAAGGGCTGATGAAACTGCCAAATGGTTTCAACAATGAAGTGGGTTTTTAGCTTCACACTTGAAGGTCTTCAAGCAGATTGGTGTTAACACAGTGATTAACCCAGCTCTCTCCACATCCTTGCTTGGGTAGATTTTATAGGTGAGTAGGCCAGGGCACGTACGTTCTGCTAGCAGTCCTGTGCTGTTTGCACTTCCTTTACCATCAGAAAATGAATTGTGTCTGGCTAGTCTTCTGTCACTTCAGTGGTCTGAACTGGGTCTTGAAACTTCACTGGAAGTATTGATGACAAAAAGAGAAATGTGATCTTTTCTTTTGTCTCTGCTGCCAGGCCCAACGCAGCAGAATTGCATTGAGCTATAAATATGGTATGACTGTCATGGAAAGGCTGCGTATGTAGCAATTACAATGCTTTGGTGTTAGTAACATAGAATACAAAGCTTTTATTGAGATTTGAAGTGCTGAGTCTGTTGATTATAAATATAAGGAGGTTTAATTTTGAAGTGCTCTTGCACCAGCTGTTCTGCCTCTCAAGAACCCCTGCGAACAATTACCTTTGTGGTATCCTTTCTGACCTCTTTGCTTGCATCAATTCAACATACTAACTTCAAACCTTAAATCCTCATTCCTCCTTGAAGTGAGTTCATTTATTACCTAACACTGCCCTGAACTGACAGTTGTCACAGATGGCTTGTTTTGTAATCTTATATCACTACAAATAGGTGGGAGGAGAGGGACAGAGAAGAGTTGGGGAAAGAATCATAGAATCATTAGGTTAGAAGAGATCTCTAAGATCATCAAGTCCAACTGTTGACCTAACACCTCCATGCCCACTAAACCATGTCTACAAGTGCCACATCAGCATGTTTTTTTAACACCTCCAGGGATGGTGACTCCTCCACTTCCCTGGGCAGCCTGTTTCAATGCTTGACCACTCTTTTGGTAAAGAAATTCTTCCTAATGTCCAACCTAAACCTCCCCTGGAGCAACTTGAAGCCATTTCCTCTTGTCCTATCACTTGTTACTTGAGAGAAGAGACCGACCCCCACCTCACTACAACCTGCTTTCAGGCAGCTGTAGAGAGCAATAAGGTCTCCCCTCAGCCTCCTCCAGTCTAAACAACCCCCATTCCCTCAGCTGTTCCTCATAAGACCTGTTCTCCAGACCCTTCACCAGCTTCGTTGCCCTTCTCTGGACACGCTCCAGCACCTCAGTGTCCTTCTTCTAGTGAGGGGCCCAAAACTGCACACAGTACTCAAGGTGCGGTCTCACCAGTACCGAGTACAGGGGCACGATCACCTCCCTGTTCCTGCTGGCCATGCTATTGCTGATACAGGCCAGGATGCTGTTGGCCTTCTTGGCCACCTGGGCACACGGCTGGCTCATGTTCAGCCGGCTGTCAACCAGCACCCCCAGGTCCTTTTCCCCCAGGCAGCTTTCCAGCCCCTCATCCCCAAGCCTGTAGCACTGCAGGGGGTTGTTGTGACCCAAGTGCAGGACCTGGCACTTGGCCTAAGAAATTTACTTTATTGCTGCACATAGGGCTGCTTTTTTTTCTGGCAAGTCAAAACTATTAGACCTTCTCAGTTATTCTGTTCCTAACAGAATTATCTCTGCTGAGATAAAAAGCTCTGTGCTATTTCATCATGGTGTGCTATGATAGGATCACTGGTACAAGGTTACCAATACCTAGATGTTTTGGTAATTCTATTACTGTATGTTAAATTTCAAAGCTAGACCTGAAGCAAATTAGTATTTGTCACCTGATCAGATTTAGCACTGCTTTGAGCAAGAGGTTGAACCAAGTTTTTTTTCAGAAGTCCCTTCTTTGTAATGTTCTCTTTTTCTTTTTTTTTTTTTTTTAACCCCTGATGGGCATTGTTTGCCTTTGCCCCATTTTTTTTTTGTCTTTTACTGAATGCTTATTTAAAATACCTATTTCATCCTAAAATCTAAAACTTCTATGAATTTTCATATTGCCCAGGAAAAACCTCTGTTAATTAAAGATTAATTAAGCTTTTCAATCTCATAATTCTTTGCGATTTAAGGTTACACATGATGTGGCTAAAACTTTTTTTTATTAACCTTTAAAAGTATTTTTAACAATACTATGTTCCTGTCTATTTAGTGAGTGCTTATCTACCAACTGAAGTTCCAGTTCTATGACAAAACAGACTTTGTCACAAATAGCCCCGTTAGAGTCATTGGGATGGCTTAGGTATAAAATGGTAAGTGTGTGTATTTTTGCACACATGAGAGCAGGAATGGATTAGATCAGTATATACCTCATTGATGGCTAAGGTCTAGCCAACCACTGAAACTGAGTTGGAAAGCTTAGCACGCTATGATTGATTGTTTCAACAAAAACTTAAATTTCCTATGCCCTCAATAAAGAGACATTCCTGTTTTCCATAGGGCTGACACTTCACGTTTTCTGTAGGTGAAACAAGTGTGTCCCATCCCCAGAGCGCTTTCCTTCAGAAGACAGGGAGACCAAATACGGCAGACAGGACTGTAGCTGGTAAACATAGATCCACAGATATGTGGTTATGTTTTGTAGAAGTTCAAGCTGCATATGTGAGTGTTCTGCACAGCTAAATGCTAACAGTGTCCTGGCTCTGCAGGCTGAGGCGAGTGTGACATGTAGTCCACAGCAAGCAAGATATTAAAAAGGAAAAATAACCACATGTCCCCTTCTGGCTCATTAGGATAAGACTTGTTTTCCTTCGCGAGGGGGAGGGACTGATGCAGAATACTGCTGGCTTTGATGTCTGCTAGAATCCTGCAGCTGAGATGAAATGGAAAGCATTGTGCCGCAGGAGCGAGCAGCTGCTCTCATTTACTCTGGACACCCACAAAAGGCTGAGCAGCCTTTGCTTTTGAATTGACATCACATTCATGCTGGCAGCACCAAAATACTCGGTGTCTTATTTACTCATGAGAGTGGAGGAAAAAAAAAAAACAAAAACAAAACCAAAAACCACAACCTCTTTGACTGATTTACGAGCTTTGTCTTGACTGCACAAGCATTGCTATCAGGAGAGGCAGCATGCTTGATCCCTCTGTACTGAGGGAACAAAGGGCCTGGAAGTCTGCCAGGTCTCTACAGGTAAGGTAGCCACAGCTGGCAGCAATCTCTCTTGAAGCCATCAGTGGAGCAAGCTCATAAAAAATCCTCTCATACTACATGAATTCTTCTGGTAGCTGGCTATAGTTATGCAGCTCTAGCAAGTGAAAGGGAGTGTGATACCTGGTGTGATGCTAGAGAGAGGGATTGTAATCAGAAACCCACAGCAGGAAGAATGGTCGAATGATGGCAGTGAAGGAAAACAAAGGTGAGGGGACAGTGTGCGATAACAACAGGGAGCTCCATGGTGGAGAACAGAATCCATCAGCATTAGGAGGTGTTTAAGGAATAATGTACGTTGTGATTTAGGGTGCTGTGACCAGTGATCTGAGGGTCAGGCCTCTGTGACAATGCTGATAAGTGTACATCCTGTGTGTGCTAACTCCCAGGAGAGTCCCTGCCATGGGAGCTGGTATGGTGGTGGTGGTGGCGGTGGCTGAGAGCTTTGCCACCAACCTGAAGGAAAAGACATAGGAACTCAAACCCAAGAGAGATCACAACATCAAATCCCCAGCAGGCAGTGCTGAATGGAGTCACTCTGGGATCTGTATCACTATGGCCACTATCACCCCAGTAAGCAAACCCATTCCAAACACAGGCTGGAGCTAGGACACTGAAATGCCAGCTGACAGGCCAGCAGCGTTTATTGTACTAGAGCTGAACAGTGTTTTGTGATGTGCAGTGAATTCATCAGGGCTCTGGCTCTGCTTGCACACCTCCCATCGCTAGCAGCGGAAGGCAGAGGTGTGTAGCTCTCACTGAAGGCAAGGAAGAGGATGGGAGCCTTCTTGATGTGAAGAGCAGTAGGACTGTGGGTTCATCACCTGCTCAAGGGCACAGGCTACCTGCAGCCTTTTTATTTTGCCCTGTCCCCTCGGTGTTGTGTTTGTGTCTGGTGGAGTTTTGGTAGCAGGGGAGGGGCTACAGGGGTAGCTCATGAAAGAAGCTTCTAGAAGCTCCCCTGGCTCTAAGTCAAACCCACCTCTGGCCAAGGCTGAGCCAATCAGCACTTCTGCAATAACATTTAAGAGGGGAAAAATCTGCTGGACAAGTTTGAGTTTTTGGGGGGGGAGCGGAGGGGGATGTGAGAGAAACAACCCTGCGGACACCCAGGTCAACAAGGAAGGAGAGGGGCAGGTGTGCTGGTGCAAAGATTCCCCTGCAGCCCATGGCAATATGGCAGGCTGAGCCCCTGCAGCCTATGGAGATCAGCGGTGGAGCAGGTGCCCACCTGCAGGCCATAGAGGACCCTATGCCAGAGCAGGTGACTGTGAGGGAAGCCTGCACTGGAGCAGTCTGCTCCTGAAGGACTACACCCCATGGAAGGGACCCATGCTGGAGCAGTTCATGAAGAACTGCAGCCTGTGGGAAGGACTCATGTTGGTGAAGTTTGTGGAGGACTGTCTCCTGTGGGAGGGACCCCACACTGGAGCAGGGGAAGAGGGTGAGGAGTCCTCCCCCTGAGAAGGAAGGAGCGGCAGAGACAACGTGTGACAAACCAACCGCAACCCCCATTCCCCATCCCCCAGTTCTGCTGGGGGGTAAGACGTAGAGAAAATCAGGAGTGAAGTTAAGCCTGGGAAGAAGGGAAGGGTGGGGGGAAGCTGCTTTTAAGATTTGTTTGAATTTCTCATTATCCTACTCTGATTTGATTGGTAAATTGGTGGTGGTGGTGCTATTTAAATTAAATTGATGTTGTTTCCCAAGTCAAGTCTGGGGCTTTTTTTGTGACCATAATTGGTGAGTGAGCCCTCCCTGTCCTCGTCCCAGCCTCAAGCCTTTTGTTATATTTTCTCCTCCCATCCCACCAAGGAGAGGGGAGGAGTGAAGCAAGTGGTGTTTCATTGCTGGCTGAGAGGGCCTAAACCAACACTCTAGAACTGAATAGCCTGTAAAGCTGGGGAACTTGGCCATGCTGTGCTGCACCAAGTCATGACTGCACATCAGGCACTTTGGATCATCCCGGGTCACCTAATTTTATTCTTGTGGCAGTATTTAGGATGTGTTCATTCCTGGCAGATTTGCTGTATAGCCTAAGGTAAAGTTGTTGTCACAAAGTCAGAGGCCAGATTTTGCTCCTTAGTCACCTTTACATATTAACCTGAATAATGAAATCCTTCTCAAAAGGATGCTACAGGGTGGGAATGTACATATACACACACACCCTGTCTTAAATGCTGGCAAATGAGGCAGTTTCTTTCACGGTTAAGATCCAGTCCATGTATGCTAGCAACAGCTATCCAGAGTCTGACTCAAATGTGGAATTCCCTTTTCTTCTGGCATGTCAAGTGAATCCAGGTGTGCCCTTAGTAACACTATCCTCCTACAGACACTCAGTATTTAGAGCAGGGAAAAAGAAATGAAAATGTGTTTTAGAAGCTTTCCCTATAATTTTCAGTTGCAACTTGCAAAAACTTGCCTGCGCTCAGTAGTCCTCTTCTTGTCCGGGTACTTCATTCTTCATCTTGAGTCAGGAAGGCAGCAATATAGAGCTGGGTTGTGCCATTCTTAAAATTTCTGCCCATATGAACACAGTCAAAGGTTTTGCCCTTCGTTTCAGGGCAAGCACTCCAGAGGCGAGAGAAATCTGTACTGACCCTGACCATATTTTTCTTTCATTCTTTCCTTAAGAAAATCTGCCTCAGCCAGATCCTATTCTCCACTATCCATGTCTTCAGTTAATGTTTCACCATGGATCCTGCTTGGCCAGCACTGGAACTCTCACCCTTTCTTTTCCTCCTGGATCAAACCATAATAGTCAATAAGATTTAGAAATACTAGATATTTTTCTAGGTCTCTATCTAGTTGGGTTCCCTCTCGTTCTGCTACATCAGCACTCCTGGTGAATAGTGGAGGTGTATTTGGGCAGCTGGTTTTTATAATCCATCTCCTGTTCAAGGAACCTGATTGATTGCTGTTGCCACCAGGAGAGCTGCAGGTACCTGTGCCCCATCAGCAACGGGTGGTTTGTACTTGCTATTACATCCTGCCCATATTTGAGCAATTCTTCATTTATTTGTAAAGCACACTCTGTCTTTTCTTGGTTTGTGGCTTAATGTAAGCAGTGCCAGCTGCATTTTCTTCTTACCTGTCTGCACAACAATTTGACTTAACACAGTCAACAAGGAGGCTCTACACTGATCCTTTACTCAAACTGAGTAAAACCACCTGGTGTTAGCACAAGCCCTAACCAACTTACGTATTTCAATTTAATTCAAAATTTGAAGTAGTTTCTGAAAGGACCTAGCTCTAGTCCGCAGCTGTGCTTGCTTTCTGTGGCCCAAGACCAGCAGCTATCTGTCCCAAATCCTCTGGGTTATTTCTTGACTTGTAAAGCAGCAGTAATTTTACCTGCACTCCCCTGCCTTGGGATGGTAATCTATCTGTTGTTATACAAGCTGCTGCTCCCAGCTCCTTCTGCTTTTCCCATTTATACATATCATCCCCTAAATCATCTTCCTCTGGTGACTTCAAATCTAATTCTCCACCACTTTCTGCAGATACAGCAGCTATTTTTAATTTCTGCATCCTGATCTGCTTTTGCAAGCATCTAATTTTAGCTTCACATTTAATATGATCAGGTTCCCTTGGAGCTCTCCCTTTGCTCTAGGGTGAATGGCTGCACTGTGCATGTTAATCCTTCTGCTGGATTTTGTCACTGCTTCTGTGGCTTTTCTTTCCCTTTTTCTGAACTGAAAATACAGTATTTTCACTATTACCTTTTTGAGCCACTAGACTGTGCTCCTTTTCAAGTCTCTCAGTATTTTTTTTAAAACAGTTTTCATATCAAAGCAGTTTTTTTCTGCTTTTACTCTGTCTCTATCAGCACAAAATGTTTCAGCTGCTCCCACAACAGTCACAGTAATACAGGGATTGTATCCTCAAGTTTCACCTCACGAGCTCTGTAATACCTATAGAACATTTATTCTATATCACCCCTGGTCCTATGGGCTGAAATGACATACCCATTCTTCCACAGAGAAGTGCCTGTAGCCACGAAGATCTTGCATCCTTTTTTTGTTGATTCTCTTCTACTGCTCAGATCCTTAGCTAGATCTGTTGGTATCATTTGGGTGGCAGCAGTGGCCTGTTGAGGTCACTGCCTGCAGTGACATAAAGCTTGTTGTCCAGCAATGAAACAAAAGACTGGGCAAACTGTAAAGGACAGATGCTGGCTATCTAATGATAAAAACACTTTTTCTGGTACCACGCAACATCCTAGTCTGAACACAGCAAAAGGAGGCTGTGATGCCTTCAGACTGAAATGGAACTATTCCTACACAACGGCTTCGTGGAGTATTGTGTCTCAGGAGCCTTCCCTCTCTTCAAAGGGGCCAACGTGGTCTTTGGGCTCTTCACTGACACGGAGTGCTTCTAGCGCTTCTGGAACAAGTCACATTTACACCATGGAAACAGCCTGCAGTTCAACTGAACACTGCGCTTTGTTGAGCTGGCCAGCAAAAAAATTATCCCTGGTCAGAAGCAGAAGAGGAGAGAAAAGGACACAATATGGTAATAACGGGTCCGAAGCAGAAAAACAGAGAAACAGTCCTTCAAGCTGTGAAAGCTCAGAGCTAAACTCTGGGCTGTCAGAGGTTCCCAGCAGTGACTGTGGAATATAAGGCATCTTCACAACAGTGTACAAGCAATGACCCCAGGCACAACACCAGCAGTACTGCTGGAGAGGACTCATGCAGAAACAGGCATAGTACTGGTAGGTTCTCTTCCAGAAGATCACAAATGCAGGTAGATCAAGCAGTTACGGCTAGAGAAGAAAACAGTATTTGCCAGTAGAGGAGATGAGCATGATTATTTTTAGCTTTAGTTTCCACAGAGACTGTGCATCAAAAGTAATGAGGGAGGACTGGCAGGCACAGGGGGCTGTGGGGTTTGCACTCGGCTCCATGAAGAGCATCTTGAGTATGAAGCTAGACCAAGAAATGAATTTGAGAAATGCGTTGCTAAAGCAAAAATGCCAAAGGGCCCATATTCCCATCTTGTTCTGAGGCCCTGGAAGCTCTTAATCGAGGAAGGTTACTCATTGTCTGTAATCAGTACAGAACCTTACTGATTGTCTGGTTTTACATGTGGCAAATGTGGACACTTCAGAGCTTTCAACCTTGCTGGAGATAGAGCAGGACTGCTGGAATCTTGGAAGATCTCTGCTTTCTTCTTCAAGAGACTATGAAGCTATTCTCCCATGTGCAGGGCAGTTATTTTATGGATCTACAGCAAGTACAATAGGCCTTCAGTCTGAAGTGTCTAGTGACAGCTAGCAAAGCCAAAAGGACAACAAATCTTCCACGCAAGAAGAGCTAGCAGAGTGATTACAGGCAAGTTCTGGCTGGAGGCACCTTGGGGCTGGCTGCCACTTTATTTTGCTAAGTGGGTAAGTTCATGCTCTTATAACTCGGGGGAAAAAGCTTCTGGTTCAGTGATGGGGCAGGATCTCTTCAGGAGCACAGAAGAACACAGTATTGATTTGGCCCTGGCTGTGCATGAGGAAATCCCTGGGAGCATCCACCTTTGTCCTGACCCAGCTGGCAGAACAGCACTGAAATATTGGCCTGAAATGTCTGTTACTTTAGTTCTTCATTGATCATCTGAGCTGGCTCACTCACGCCAAACAGTGACGGGGAGAGGAGACAAAAGGATATAAGGTACTAGCTGCAGCTTTTCTGGTCCTGAAGGATACACTAAAGCAGGTTGGCTGCCAGCTGTCCCACGGAGACTATCCACCCAGTGCAGACAGACAAGGAGAGTTACACCAATGCTTTGCTCACTTTCCCCCTCCCTCTCGTCCCCTCCAGAGCCAGTGGGGTAGGTAGGACCCAAAACCACCTCCTGGCATGAGGCAAAGTAGTTGAAGAAATTCCTCATTGAACTTGACACGTTGCTTTTGGACATTATCAGGACTCCGGTCTTTCTGGGCAGGCTCAGAAGTGTGTGCTTAGGCACCTGGGGAGGCTTTCAGGGCAGTGACTGACAGACCAAGGGCTCCAACTTCTTCAGACACTTTTAGAGCTGGGGAGCAGCTGAATAGGTGAGGTTGCATACCTGGATTTTAGTCCTTGCCTTTTAATATTTTATAATAAGTAAATACCGCTGTCTCTTGGTGTAGGGAATAGGAAATAGCTTTTGACAGAAGGTCAGAATCTGTTTTGATCTCTTTGAATGATGTCACTTTTCTGAACTGCTGAACTTTTTTTTTTTTACTTTGGAGGTGTCTGATCTTGCAGATGCTTCTGCCACAGGCTGCACACTCCCACATCTGTAAGGCCGTTCCAGAGCAAGTAAAATAGTTAGCCCTGGTTGCTGGCAGTCAATGGGGAAAGCTCAGCCTCCTCTGTAGATGTCACTGTGCTTAGACTGCTTGCATCAAGTGGGAAGATGCAGTCAGGCTGGATATTGCAGGGAGGAGTGTTCAAGAAATTGAGTATGAAAATGGATTTGATCCGATTCCGCATCGTTTTGCTGTGCACGGCCATTGCAGAGAAACATCGAGCATCCTTCCCCGCCTGCTGGTTGCACCCAGGCTGCACGGATGTAAAAGAGTAGCCGATGAAGGACAGGAGCATCCATCCCGTGGCTTACGTAAACAGTAAGGGTGGGCTCAGTGAAGGGTGGTGAAGGGAAAAGCTCGACAGAAAATAGGGCACTTGATGGTTCCAGAAATGACCAAACGTGCTCCGCAAGAAAATGAATCCTATACGGGACCATCTCTTTCTGGATATGTCTGCACTGTTACGGTGCCTGACGACCTGGCGTTTTTTCCTTGTTTTCCTCAAATATCCTTGTTCTTCCTGTCTTTGCCCTCCTTCCCGGGCCCCAGCAGGCTCCGGCCCCTTCCCTCCTCCTGCCCCCGCAATCCGGGGGGTTCCGGGCAGCCGCGCAGCCTCGCACCCGGGCGAAAAGGCCGCCGCGGGCCCGGCCGCCCGCCTCTCCCGCCGGCCGGGCCGCTGGGGGTCAGTGTCGCCCCGCCGAAGCGGCGGCGAGGCCCGCTCTCCCGGACCGCCCGGGGGGCGGCGGGGGCCCGGGGCTCCGGCTGCCTCTGGGGGGGCCGGGGCGGCGGGCGGGCGGTGCCAGCGCGGCCCTGCCCGCAGCAGTGCTGGCTGCCGGGGCGAGGCTCGGCCTGGCGCGGTCAGGCGCGCCGCGGTCGCGCTCCGTAGAGGAACGCCGTGCCTCAGTTTCCCCGTCTGAAATGCAGGGCGTCAGCTGCCTCCCTCTTTTTTGTCAGCAGCGCCCAGAGGCACCGGTGAGAGTCTTCAGCTGGCCAGTCACTGCCCAGAGGGAGAGACCCCTTCATTGCTATTGCTTTTAGTAATTACAGGAGAGGAGAGGTGGCTGGAGCAAGCCGGGATCGGACCGGCAAAGGCGATGCCGATGCCTCTCCGCTCCGCGGGGCCTGTGTGGCCAGATGCGCACGTCTTGTCCCGGCAGCCTGGCCCTCGTCCGGTGCCGAGCCCGGGGCTTTGCCGAGCGTGCGGAGCTGGCAGCTCGCAGGCCGCACAGCTCTGCCGCCTACATGGCCAGGCACCAGCCCGCCATGGGCACCGGGCTATGGCACAGCCCCTCTGGGAGCAGGCAGGTGCCACCGCTCGGCGGCAGGCAGGGTGCCGTGGGGTGAGGCGGGCACCTGGGCAGGGCAGGCTGTGCTCGGCCTGGCGGGTCTAATCCGGGCAGGTCCTGCGCAGACATGGTGCCGCTGCTTCTCTGTGGCCCCACTAGTGTCTGTGGGAAGGAATTGAAAAGCAGGCACAACTGCACGGCTGAACCAAGCCTGGCCTTGCCCACGTCATTCACGAACTGCTTTTTCAAGCCCTGGAATTTAAGCAAGGACCTTGCCTCAAAATCAAATCCCAGGGGGTCTGTTGACCTGCGGCAGCTGGAGTTTGGTACCACAGAACTGCAGAGCAGTGGCATCCTTGAATAAGAGTAAGATCTATTCATCTGTTTTGTTTTCCAGTGTCTCACCCAGTAATATGGTGCTTGCTGCAGAAACCCACTGAAGCTTGGATTCGTCTTCAGTCTTCTGGCCAGGCCCATGCTTTTCTACTTGGCTGCTTTGAAGCCCGTCTCATAACATGCTTCCAGGTACAGAATGACTCCAAAGGCAGGTCCCAGAAGGGCCTGCAGACCTCAGGGTGCTAACAAACCATGCGTGGTGCCCCATCTCCTCCTGGGATCTGAACAGGGAACAGCAGAGCCAGGCTGACATCCGTGCTCAGCTTCCTGCTGACTTTCAGCTTCCTCAGGCACAGACCTGCCCTCACCCAAACAACCTGGCCAGAGACTCAGCTGATCTACTTTTGCATGAGTGATGTGTAGGCACTGATATCTGATCTAGTCAGCCAGAAAGAGCTGCTTTTAGGGCACAGTTTACCTGATCTATTCTAGACAGATGCCTACTTTGCAATAAGTCACTCTCAAAGCGTCTCTTTCTCCCCAGTGACTACACAGGGAGCCTGCAGCAACTAGCTCAGACGAAGGCACATGCAGGTGAAGCCCCACGGCATTGAGCCTGTGTTCAGCCTTTCAGCTGGAGCCTTGCAAAGTGCCTGTTGTGGTTGAGGATCTCAGACAACTGATCAACCAGGGCATGTTTCAATATGCAGTTGTGGCTGCTTGCTGTTAAAATGTTATTTCCATTACGATGTTGTGATCTGAGTCTTGTAAAATAACCTAGCAGGTAGATGCTTTGCTCTGGAGGAGGATTGTTCCCCTTCTCTGACCCCCCCTTCTCTGAGGGGGTCCAAGCCCTATATCCTGCTCCTAGTGAGCAGTCACAAAGTGGCAGCCTCCTGGGCTGACATTCTCCATCTCTGCAGCTGAAGCAGTTCTCTTGTGTGGGTCTCTTGGAGACCATGAACAAATACAGTATCAGCACTTTTACATTCCTTGATATAAATGAAGTTACATGGCCAGAAGCTGAGACTTCCGATGTTTATTGCAAGTGCTATTTATAATACCAACATAAAAGCAGGGCATTTATGCATTAGAATTACATTAACTTTGGAGAAAAGCACCAAAAAACCCAGTAATATGATCACACATAAACTACTGGGGGAACTGGGCCCAGTCAGGAAAAGTGACCTGTGCTCTTTCATAATCACTGTTGAAACTTTCAGAGCAATGTTAATCCAAAGCTCTTAAAGCACTTCAGAGCTGTATAATAGGTGGAGACACAGCAACCAAAAGCTGCGGCAGAACTCACACTGATTTTTGTAGACTTTGGTTAAAATTAATGCGTAACGTGTAACAGGCAGCGGGAGGTCAGGAACTGTTGCCCTCAGCCACTCTGCTTGAACCACCAGGCGCCTTTCTTCCTCTTCTAATCTTGGCTTATTGGTGTCATCACTCTAAAAGAAATGGCACCAAAGTTCACACCTTGTAACTATATGCACGGAGACTAACAAAGCTGTTGAAGACTAGAGAAGCTGTTCCCATCATCTAGTCTGACCCTCTACACCACACAGCAGCCGTTCTTGATTTCTGAAGCCTTCAAATGGTGAAAAGGCCTCGCAGTTAGCCTAGCTAATTGTTCCAATAATTAAATGCTTTTATTGTCTAGAGTCTGCTCTTAATCCTTGCTCTCAGTCCATCTAGTGGCAGTTTTCAACACTGAATCTGTGTTCTCAAGGCACTTCTGGATGGAAAAAGCACAAAAGCTGGTTTAGCAGTTAGATGAGGTTTCCAAAGCTGTACTGCACAATGTAAGTATTATAATCTGTATTCTATGAAACTATATGTTTCTTTTACATATATTCAAAATATCTTTTAATACATTGTTCCATACAATATGCGGTAAGTGTACATCTAGGTCAGTCAGCTCTGTCTTCTGTGCTTTTTCTCTACCAAAGACAGGCCAAAGAAATGAATGGCTGTGCTTTGGCTCTGTGAGACCTGAATTCATTCTTGGTTCCTTCACAGGGAGGAAGGTCAACAGTAGCAGGGGCAGACGATAGGAAAATTATGCTGCTTTTGCATAAAACTGATGCTCCAATAAAACCTTGTTATTCCTTGATTTTGCAGATCCTGAGCAAGGAAACTAGTTTTGTGCATGGCCAAAATAAGGTCTTACGATGGAGAATTAGTTGGAGCTGGAGATCAGCATTGCGCCTATTGAAGCAACAGTGCAAGTAAGGAAGGACGTAGCTGTGCTTTGTGGTCAGCACACTTGTTTCCCTATGCAGCAAGTTGCATGGGACTCACAAGATGCCTTATCTTGGCTGAACCTGCCCCCCAAAAGGCTGACTACACCAGCTAAACTCACCTCAACTGGACAGAGGCATCCTGGGCAGTGCTAGCTCTTACATCTGGCAGCCCTTAGATCCATGGTGCTTCTTTGTACAGCTGCCAGTTGTTCAGAGGTTAGAGTATGTGAGCATCACTACAAAGGTAGTTGCTTTTCACCCAGCTGTTGGCCAGCTGTGGGAGACTATGGCACCAGCAGTGTTAGCCGTGACAGTGTTTTTGCATACATGGATGTTCACAGCGTGCTGTGACACCGTGTTACACTGCTATGTGGGGTTTTTTCCCGAGAAGGAAGGAAAGCAGTTTGTGCAGTTCAGCATCAGGAACAGTAGTAAAGAAAGATGAGCTTTCACCCATCTCTTCTTTCCAGGTTTCCTACTACAGCCTGTCTCTGCCTCTCCTTAAAAAAAAAGGTAATTATCTCTTAATCACAAAAGTAGAATGAGAAGAATTGAGGCAGCAGAGTGGCTGCCCTAGAGAAATGTCCAGGAAAATAAATACAAAAGCCTGTGTGTCTTCCTGTCATGAAAACAATGCAGTTAACTTCTTCAGGTAGCAAAGATTTAACGTTTGCAAGTGCCAGACGTGCCTGTGGGTAGCTTTGTGTCAGAGTGATAGAACGATCAGAGTTACAGCAGTACTACCAGTTACCACAGAATTTCTCTATGTCACTGGAAAACCACCTGCATAGAAATTGAATGTATCGTATTTACAACAAATGAGTGCAAACAATGGTAGGTTGGAGCTCTGAACATGTGGCTAGCCCTGTTGGTGCTGGAGGGTCAAACAACAGTATAACAACCACCGCAGACACAGTAAACTGATAACATGCTCGGAGAGTATAAATCACTTTTTCCTATCTCTATCATCGTGGTGTTCATGACACGCTGGGTTTCGGATTGCTCAATAAAATGGCATTTGACTGAAGACGTTTGGTGTTTGTTAGGGAAGTTGTTCCTGGGCCAAACTGCTCCTTTGGAGCACAGCAAAGAGTCGCAGCACCGTGACGGGTGGTTTTGTAAAGCACAGGATCCTTGGTGAAATTACCCTGGGCTTCTCCATCCAGGTCCTCTGTTGTATGACAAAAAACAACGCATGTGACAGATTGGATAAAATCATTGACTGTCCCTGCTCAATTTAAACCGAGTATTTTCTTTTGCCACCTGCTATCAGTCTTCTGCTGACAAAAAAAAAAATTTGTAATCAGGAAAGAAAAGAAGCCAAGGCATGGAGTATTAAGTCATCATTTATAATTAATTTTCTTCCGATTAAAATAATTTTCTGAAATATTGTAGGGCTTGCTTGTTTTATATCAGGTTCTTAGACAGCACTTACATGATACATGCCCACACTCGGAAAAGATTATTTCACCCCATGTGTTTACTGTCATTGTTCTTTTGAATGTGTTCCACTTGATTCTGTGAAACATTAAATACGCCAGAGGAAATACCAAAGGTGAAGATGTTGAATGGGTGTTACAAAAGATAAATAAGCTGAAAGCGTTGACATGACAGCCTGAAATACCATAACAAGCTGTGAGTTTCCTCCACGCCAAAACTGCTTTGAAGCCATGGTCTTTTCTACAGCAAGATGGGAGGGCAAGGAAAGGCTGAAATAAAATACTGAATGAAAAGAGAATAGTTTTAGCATTTACCAGCGAACTTTTCAACCCTGACGTGCTTTTCAACCATTCACCCCGTTCACTGGTAAGAAAGCATGACTGTGTGTATGCTGCCCTCCCCAAAGGCAGGTGGAGGATGTGGCTGTGTCAGTCTAGGGGTGCCGATCTCTTCCAGGGGAAACTGCCAGTGGCTGTAGCCCGGGGGAAGTGGGCAGCGGGCAGCGGGTGCTTCTGTCCATGACTCCTCTTTCACTTCCTCTTCTCCCCATTTCACACCCTGCTCTTCTCTCCTACTCATACCTGCGCCTGCCAGAGGTAAGTCCGGCTTCATCCTGCCTTTGGGTCCATTACACAGCAATGGCCATCTTATGTTTTGCAGCTGAGATATGCAGAGAGAAAATCACATCTGATTCTTTGGCTGTTCAGAGCAGGGGTCGTTTGAGAGGCACCTTGGAGTCTCATGCACTCTACTTTAAGGCTGGCTTAATGGCAATGCAGTGTTCATTTTGGGAGACGAGGTCCGTGTCTGGCTTGGGGGGCTGGTGAGGATAACCCCCTGTCCTCAGACTCCTCTTTTTGCTTTTGTAATCTCAGCCCATCCTGGCCTGGTGTTCTGACTGCCCTGCCAAGGGCTTGGCAGCTGGTTTTGTCTCTGCAGTTGGCTCTTTCCTCTTCTCTGAAGGCTCTTTTTTGCTTGGTGCCTCAGCTCTGTCTGTCCCTTGGCTACTATCGTCTGTGGCGCTGGATATTACCTGCATGGCCAGTGCTGGCTGAAGGGGCTCATTGCTCTTCTTCCACCTCCGGGCCCCTGACAATGTATTGAATTCGTACATTTTGCCAGTAACTTGCAAGGGAGAAAAGACAACCAATTAAAATCCTTCCTGCTTTAGCAGGTTAAGACATGTCAGTTCTGCTCAGGATGGGGTTGAAATGTGAAATACCTGAAAAATCAGCTGAGTTGGGGAAGTAGCCCCAAGAGGGAAAGCCTCATTTCTGCTCTCGTGAGACCCCACCTGAAGTACTGCATCCAGCTCTGGAACCCTCAATACAAGAAAGACATGGGCCTGCTTGAGCAGGTCCAGAGAAGGGCCACGAAGATGACCAGGGGCTGGAGCACCTCCCCTGTGAGGACAGGCTGAGAGAGTTGGGGTTATTCAGCCTGGAGAAGAGAAGGCTCCAGGGAGACCTTATAGAAGCCTTCCAGTACTTAAAGGGGGCCTGCAGGAAAGGTGGGGAGGGACTCTATCAGCGAGGGTAGGGATAGGACAAGGGGTAATGGTTTCAAACTGAAAAAGGGGAGATTTAGATTAGGTATTAGGAAGAAGTACTTTACTGTGAGGATGGTGAGACACTGGCACAGGCTGCCCAGAGAAGCTGTGGCTGCCCCCTCCCTGGCAGTGTTCAAGGCCAGGTTGGATGGGGCTTTGAGCAACCTGGTCTGGGGGAAGGTGTCCCTGCCCATGGCAGGGGGGGTTGGAACGAGGTGATCTTCAAGGTCCCTTCCAACCCAAACCATTCTATAATTCTATGATTCTGTGATTTCTGCAAGCAAGTAAGTGTGGGGACCTGGGCATTGTGGTGGCCGCTCAGGGAAGATGCTATTCTATCAGTACAAAAACTGTATCTCTGCAGTTTGGGGAACAGGAATTTTCAAAACATTCCCATTCAAAAAAAAAAAAAAAAAAAAAAAAAAAAAAAGGACCTTCTTATCATCCTATCCAAATTACAGCTACAAACACATCCATAGTCCTTAGTTATTAGGACTAACTCTCCCAAAACGTTTGCCTTTGGCTGTGCTCACAAGGCGGTTGTATATGTCTGTGCCTATTTTTTCAAGCAGAGTTTCCTACCTGAGGTAGCAAAACCTGCTAGGAGCACAATATTCTACATACATCGTCCAGACCATGTCAGGCTGTCTAGGTTGACCCAAGATTTGGAGATCTGGGATCTTCAACTAATTTTGGCTGTCCGCATTGCTTCTCCATTTGCACAAAATATTTTCCTCCAGGCTTGCTGTGTGCATTGTCGTTCTCTGTGCAAGTACATGCTTCCCTCATATATATATATAAAGTATTGTTAAATTTAAGCTGTTTAGCACACGTGGCTGTCTTTCCTTGTTAGAAAGATTTTTGGCCCTCTTCAGATTTTATGAGTACTTTCTACTTGTACATTAAAAGCAAGTATCTTCTCCTTCAGTTCATTTACTACCTAGAGATAGGTGGAAAAATTGCCAGTGTGATTGTCTCACAGTCTAAATCACTGTCTCTTGCTAAACAGACAGAGAATTAGGAGCTATAGTGGCACTTCTTGTAATTAAACATTATTAGTATGAGACAAACAAAAGACCATTAAGGCCTGGAAAGAAACAGTGGTTACATGTTTCTACATGTTACAGTTTGTATCAGAATTAATGGTTTCTGACACATTAACACAATTTGAGCAATTAAAGATGAAACTGGATCTCTTTACATATTATTTTTTCTGACTGCTTACAAGACAGGCGTGTTAAAGCAGCCCAGATCAGGAAGCAGCTCCTGACCATCCCTCCTAATCACATTCAACAGATGATGTCCTGGGAATTATTTAATCTCATTTCCAAACCACCAACACTTGATCCTCTAGGGTTTGAGATGAGCCATGGAGGGGAGATGGGAGGAGTGGCGAGCACACATTTCTCTGCTGACACCACGAAGCTGTGTTATAGCTTAATGTTTGTGTCAGGCATGACACAAACGCTGTGGTTCGGGAGGGCAGTTTGGATGGGCTGGGATATTCTTAAGTCTGGTGTGGTCAGGTTTGCTGAGGAAGGGAGCCACCAGCTGTCCTGCAGAAACACAGGGAAACAGCTCTTGCAGCGGCCTAGAGAACATCCATGTTTAATATATTACAAATGCAGTTACACAGTGAAAAAACAGGGACTTTGGGGCCCATCCCTCCAGATCTCTTTATAAATAGCAGGTGGGCTTGGACCTGGACCAAACTGGCCTTGAGCAGCCTTGTGGATGGGCTTAATTACACAGTAGGGTCCCATTTGTTTGCCCAGATTCTGCTGAAGTCTCCATGCCTAGTGTTTCCCATTAGCTCACAGCATCCGACAGCTCTGAGCCAGCTAATAAGAAACACAAGATACTTGGGTGGAAATTTGGCCAGATGAATTCAAGCCTTGAAACAAGCCTGCCTTCTTCTGGATAATTTTTAGACCTATTGTTTCAAACCTATTTTTGGATCTATTTGTTAAAGACCTGTTTTGACTCACTGTCATATTTTATCGGCCCCCTCCTCCATGCTGGGGCCCTCAGCCATCAGGCACAGGGCTGGGCCTCCTAATGCCAGTCCAAGCAACATGGTGCAGGGTTCATGCAGAGGCAGTGGTTCACGGGGATGAGGTAAGGCGGATCAACCCTTAGCAAAATAAATATTTTTCTGTAACGAACCCTGCTGCACAGTACAGTGGCCATCACTTGGGAAAGGGGATAAGCATTACACCTCCTGGGTCATCCTGGTTTCCCTAGCTTTTGCCTTAATTTCACTTTTCCCAGATGGTTAATCAGATATGCTCAGACTTAGCATAGCTGGAACTAGAGACACACTCAGACACAACTTTATCTAAAAGCAAATGGTCTTCCCTTTCCACCCCAACAAGCAATGCTTGAGCCTTAGATAAAGAGCAACCATGCACTGTTGGGGGGGTTTGTGCAGGAGTGAGTACTTCACCCACCTGCCCTGCATCCAGGGAGAGGTTTAAGAGACAAAGTCAGTACATTTGTGGCTACATAAATCTACTGGCCATTTCCCAGACATGGGAAGGGGGAAACCGCGTAGCCGTGACAGCACCAGAGCAGGACGCTTGCAGCAAATTCCTCCTCTCCTCCCACCTTCCTATACCAGATCCATACATTCAGGTTTAGCAGAGGAGTAGGGAATAATCTGGCCATCAGATGTGTGCTTTCAAAGGCCGTAAGTGTATTCTACCATTAGAAATGTTACTAGGGCACTGTCTTTATTTTCACTATCTGTGAAATATAGCTCCCATTCTCCTTGGAAACAGCAAACTTGAAATACGAAAAGCAAATGTTGAACCATATTTAAATCAACTAATCCAGTTTGTTTCCAGCCAAATATTCATATCCACTGTTAATTGCCTTTTATTACCTGGGTCTCTGGCTTCTCCATCAAAGATGGTGTTTAGCTTTGTCGTTGTCTGTGAAGAGAGACAAAATATGAAATGAACCCTGTGAATTAGTTAAGTGAGAAGCAGAAGCAGTGACTTGGAAATGGTGACCTACATGGACGGAGGTGGATTGGTATGACCTGCATATTGCATTCCTGTAGGCTGGGTTTAATCAAAACTGGCAACAAAAGCCATTTATGGTATAGGGTGTTGCCACTAGACATTCAAAGGAGAATTAATAAGGTCTGACATGCTAAATGCCTCCACGTGTGTAACCACAAGAGGGTCACCTCCACCCAGAGGAGGCTTGGGAATCCCCTCTCTGAAGAACTTGGGGAGGGCGAGTACACTAATGGAAGTGCCTTGCAGCCTTTATGCTATTATGGCTATGAAAAAGGAAGGAGCCCCAAGATCTGGGAGCAAAGAAACATCTATTACAGTGGAAAGAACTACAGCATTTTGCTGCAAACCACTTATCAAGGCCAAACTCTTTACAGCTTGCGTACACTTGTGTACCTAACTGGTTGCTCTCAGGCAGGTCAGTTAGCTGCACAGGTCAGTGGTGTCTCAGCAGCGCACCACCGCCATCAGTGAAGCTGGGGCACTTGCTGTCCTGCCTCTGCGGCTCCCT
Source organism: Leptosomus discolor (assembly GCF_034619465.1). NCBI lineage: Eukaryota > Metazoa > Chordata > Aves > Leptosomiformes > Leptosomidae > Leptosomus > Leptosomus discolor. The sequence goes on from NC_141391.1 coordinate 203,767,973, forward strand.
GTCACTGCTCTGGGCACAGCCTCTCTGCCTCCCATGTACAGGGCTGACAGAGAGGCTGGAGAATTCGGCACTTGTAAGCAAAGGGGCCACAGCGCAAATGAGGAGTGTTGCCTCCAAATACAGAGGCCACTTGAGGCACTGAAGTGTTTTGCATTTGGGGGCAATCCTTTTTTCCTCGCCTATCATTTTTACATTCTTTTTGGAACACAGGTGCCTTTCATAGAAGAGGTCGTACAATCATATTGCGTGATGGGGCTGGGCAAAACCGGGTTTTACTTTGAGGCCAGCAGTACTTACCACAACCACTTCTTTCTTAGGTTTCTTCTTTTCTAAAGGAAGGAGAATGCGTTGTAAAGAATCAGATTTTTCTGACAGTAACTATAGACACTAAAGTCAAGATTTCCTCAAACAGACATTCTTGGTACTCAACTTCTGAGACATCTCAAACGAGTCTTATTGCTTTTCAAAGGCTAATCCTTCATACTATTTGAAAAGCACACTCCTTTATAGTATTTTGGAGAGAGAATCCACAGTTGCAAATGACTAATCAAAACTTTAGCCTTGAAAAGTTTTATTCCTTCAGTAATGAATAAATAACAATGGTTTCTTCAAACAAATTTCCCTTTCTAAATAATATGAACAGAAATTCATCTTTGAGGATATTTGGACTACAAATGTAGACTTTTTTTTTTTCTCGTGAATGTTTGTAGTTGCAAAGATTGTGCACTCAAACATGCTCTTGGAGACAAAACAGGGAAGTGCTGCAGATCCAATCAAGTACAATTCAGATTGAAGAACAGTTTGGTTATGTGTGAATTTACCATGTTATTAACTCATCCCACATGCAATCAAATACAGCAGCAGTGCCATGGGCAACTCAACAGCATGGATTTGTGGATGATACCCAACTAGTTGCTATGATTTCTTCTTGCTCGCTCCTTGCCAATTTGTTTAATGGCCTTTCTTTGGTGAACTGTATGCCTGGCCACCGACGGGCTTTACAACCAGGCATGCAATACTCTGAAGTGTTGCAGTTGGGTCTCAACCTGAGCACTGATGGGAAACCTGTCCTGTCTGGCCTCTGCTGGCTAGCATTTGGGAACCAGTTTTTCAGAAAGCACCAAACATCCACTTTTTGGAAACAAGCCAATGCTGAAATGTCTCAAATTGGGCAACCAAGAGAACAGCTAATTTTGTTGGGTTTTGTTAGTCATGTGTCTTTCAAGCTGGAGATACTGATTGAGGAGAGGAAGTTATAAAAGCAGGTTCTTTCTGAGCCCATATGAGCCATGCCTTGCTAGCAGAAAACTAATGAGACTAAAAAGAAAAAGACTGCTTAAAACCCCACTTCCTTTAATGTGCAACTTATACCCCTGCTAAGTTATATCAACCCCTTTAAAATCACCAGTACTTTAAAAAAAAGTCCTCAGGTACATGAAGTAATGGTGTCAAGAGAGCAAATGAAGGGATCAGAGAACAGAGAATTAGAGTGGAGAGGACTCTTGAAGGTGCTGTAGAGGGATGGGTTTATTTTTTAACAGATAGCATATGATTTGCATGTGAAAAATACAGTAATTCTTTAGCATCCATGTCAGAATACCAGACTACTCTAAATTTGGTTTTTACCTAATAGTTAATAGACTTGAAGACCAAAAGGACCATGAAATCACTTAGGTAGGCCTTGCATAATCAACCAGGGTTATTTAATCTCAGTGCTCTTGTACTGGGTCAAATTTATTTGTCTAGAAATGGGTTTACAAATTTTACACTGAACCATAAACAAAGCCTTTGTGTGAAGTATTAAAATATAGAAAAGAGGTACACACCTGCAGCATTTCTCCTGTAATGAAAAAAAGATTAAGAGTATAGTTAACAAATGTCATACTTTTGCCTACATAAAAATATCATGCTTTGTTCTCTTTCATTTGGCAAGAAGGATGTGTTTCCCTGAGTTCTGGGATTTGCTTGATTTGTTTTGTTCCTGGTTTTGCTTTCTCTGAAGGCCTCCATCATTTAATGCTGCTCTCAAACAGGAAAACAGCCCTGAGCATTGCTCTAAAACCTCTCCAAGAAGGGATGATATTGAAAAAAATAAGTCTTATTGATGATAGCATGATGGATTTATATAATCTGGAAAAAGGTATTTTCAAATATTGTCATCTTGTTCCATCCTTGGAGGAAGGTCAGCTTTTTGGATCTGATGTGCTGAGATAATACCTTTTGAAATATTTGAAAGGTTGTAGATATTTTTGAAAATATAGAAATTGCTTTTTAATGGGAGAGCCTGGCCTCTGCTGAATCACTTGCCCTATTAATAAATAATTACAATAGCCAAGCTATATGCTGCTAAATTAATTTGTCATTTTTATCACAAATTGCTGAATTCCTTACACACACTATTTGAATTATAATCACACTTGTATATTACCTTTTTACATTTACTATAATTTCTAAATTTAGGTCCAAATCCTGAGAATACTTATAGAAATCCTGTGGGTTTTTTAATCCCAGTCGACTAAAAGAGCTGCTTTTCTTTTTTTTGTGAAGTAAAAAGTCAATTTAGAGGCAGTCTGGCTCCAGCCCCCTGAGAAGGCAGACAGCGGGGATCTCTGCCACTTCCTACAATGAACCAGAGATGATCCCAGGTGCTTCCACAGCTTTTGCCAAGCACGAGCACTTAGAGGTACTGCGAAGATTTATGGGCCAGAGCCTTGCAATGGACTTGGGTGAATCTCCAGGAAACCTGCAGAAGTTTTGCCAGAACAAAGAATTTGGCATGAGCATCAAGGTTTGGAAAGGACTCTGGGATCCATAGCTGAGAGGGAGGAAAATGCAACCAGTAACTACCTAGATGGGAGTTCCCTTGGAGTGGGAGGCAAATACAAACCAAAATGCTTGTATTTTTGGTCAGCACAGTCAGGCACAGACTCTGACTGCGCCTCATGAGCATAGCTGCTTTTAGAGGTCTTAACTATTAATTCCACTATTACCTTCATCTAATGCTAATGCTAGTAAATCCATGAAAAGAAGTGCCATGGACATTTTTCCTTGATTTCATATTATTAACACCACATACCACTGTAGCTGGTAATAGCATTTGCTACAGCAAAGGGCACACGGCTATAAAAAAGCATAGATTTCGTTACAGCTGAAAGGCCTAAGTTATATCTGGCATTGCCAGGTGCTGCTGGGTACTTCCCCAGTGTGACATTCGGGAGGACTCACAGAGGCGCGCCGTCTGCTTTGCCTGCCGGCGGGCAGCGGGTGCAGACCCACGTTGCCAGCAGGTACCCCAGGTATCCCAGCAGTCCGAGGAGCAGCAAACTGCCAAGGGTGATGACAAATGGCACGTACCACGCTGAGTCAGAGTAGAGGTTTTCCCTTTTTGTCACAACAGTGAAGCCAGGCTTTTAAAACAAGATAGAAAAAGTTCCTCAAGGCTGCATACTTAAAAGGTTACTGACACCAATGGCACCTTTCATCTGGTTGAACTGCTGCACTAAAGCACCTGGCCCAAGCTTGCCCCAGGGCTCTGCAGATGATTGGGAGAGGGAGATAGTGTCTGCTGGAGCCAGCGATTCATCCCGGGTACCAGCCTGCTGACTGCCAAGGTAGCTCAGATGACTGAGATCCTGAGAACCACCAAGCTCCTGGGGCAACCAAAGGCAGGTGAAAAGGAGCCCACCCACGATACAAAAAGGAGGTTCTGGATCATGTTTCAATGTCTTGTATTAAAACAAGCATGCCATGGTGGGGTTTAAAAGCCTCAGGTTGCCTGAGAAGCTGCAAGTGCACTGTTGGAGGGTGAGTAAGTTCAGGGAATACTGCCATTACCGAGATAATGCTTTCTTGTTACCTGAGGCAAAACTGGAAGTAGGTCATCTTCACTGTAGTGATGATTCGGCCAACTTCATAAGAGGAGTTGAACCCCGAGGAATTGGGTTATTGTATAAAAAGAAATTAAACTCCTGGGTTTTTTTCCCTGTGACTTGTTCCAGAAGGGAAAACCACACTTCCTGAACAGTTGCAATCTCCCACATCTTCCCAAGTGCCAGAAGACACATCTCTGAGCTGGCATGGCACTTGGTGCTAGCAACACATTCATTAAGGTCCCATTATGAAACTATCCTCATGCAGATCAGAAATTACTCATTTGCTCTACCTGGGTCATTACCTAGTGTGATACTGTTAGTTTTGATTGTCTACCAAAGTTTTTGTTTAATTTTCTGTAAGACTTTTGTAATCACATTGTGTATGAAATTTAGTAGGGTGTTTACTTCTTTCCTGTTTAAGGATACCTTTAAAATTACATATTTAGCCTTGCAAAGAAAGGTACATCCAATCCTTAGAGAAGCTCTCAGATAATCTCAAGATCACCACCACCACTCCATCCTCACTGAAACTGAAGTCACAAGTGACATTTTTTTCTACACTACCAGCCTTCCAGCATCTGATTCATCAAGTTGCTGCACTGAGCACATGTGAGGAGCAGTGATGGGAGAATTTGCTGTAATGGAAGTGCTTTTCTGGAAAATAGACTGAAAGTGGAAGGCTGATGTCTCTAGGGAAGCAGATTTAACACTGTGGTATGTGGTCTAGACTGTTTGTATTTGTGGTAAAGCACAGGAAAGAAATACAGAATAAGTTTTGTTATTCAGCTTAACTTTTCATTTCCACATCAAGTAGGGGGAGGAGAAGGCTGTGGGAAAACCATTTATTCCTTCCCAACAGAGCATTAGATAATAACAGCAGTATTAATCAGTCTGCAAGTTCGGATTTAATCATTTTATAGCAAAGCATCCAAACTTGCATGTGCGGTTTGCAGGATCCTCTGGTTCTGGCTCAGTTACCAGTAGCCCCTAGCAGATCCAGACCATTTTACAGTTAATAGCTCTTTTACTCCTTCACTAGCATTCTCATATTTTCATTCCTGCATGCAAGAGAAAAAAAGGGTGATGCCATCTGCAGGCAGGCAGAAAATGGATGGGCTCTGGATGACAGAGAGATGGTGCTGCAAGGGATAAAGGCAGCGACCGGCACAAGGGTGGGGACAGAGTGGTCTGTACTCTCAGGCTGTGCTGCTTCTGCAGGCAAGATGAAAGCAAACTTTTCTCACATCCTGCACCAGCCTGATGGAAATCAGCTCCAAAATGGAACTGGTGAGCCAGAGCTTGCCTGGGATGGCTCTGCTGAGGAGTAGACTGTGTGGCTGGGACACAGGCCCACAGCTCCACAGGCAGTACAAGGCCAGATCCCACTCTGGCTGCCAAAAGCTATGCGGGCTTCCTCAGCTCAGCTGTGGATCACCATGTGGGCAGGGAGCTCAGCAAAGGCCCATCCCGCCCCTCTGGATTTGCTGCCTGAAACCTGCTGAAACCTCAGCGACATGCTGAGGCTGTGCACAACTGCTTCTGTTCCTGACAGGCATCTCAAAGTTTTACATGACAGTGACCTCAGGGATGGGAAAAAGCCCCTTCCAAGTGATAAGGATTCCTTCTTCTCCTTGCATATTTCAGCCACAGACTAATGTTTCCCACTGCTAAACAAGCACATAGGAGTGCAAGGCAGCTGGGGGAGTGAATAACTGTGAATAAAAAAGAAGGTAGTGCAAAATGCATGAGGTAATTTTAAGATTCCAGACAAAGGTTAACCCCTGCCCTTTCCTTATTAATAAAGCTGCCAAAATCTTTAACTTTCCAGTTGCATGGTAATGGCAGCATGCCCAGTCCTTTGGCTACTTTCCCTTTTTGTTTTAGAAACTAAAATACAAAACATATGTTATGACTGTACCTGGGACCAATCCTTCATGACACTAAGCACATCAACCACCTTTGGCTTCAATGTAAGAGCACGGAGCTCAGCACTTCCCAGGACTGGACCCACTGTAGGTTTTTGCTTTCCTTTTGCATATATCTACCATCTTTTCTTCACTCCTATGGAGATTAGTCCATAAAAGAAATGCAAAACTGGCCATAAATTTCAGTGAACTTACCGTTGTGGGAATGACAGTAGTTGGGTTTGGGATAACTCTGATGCTTAAAGTCACTGTTCCAGTATTAATTAGGTGTATAGTTTTGTCCCTGGCAGATAGTAAATTGTCATCTGTTATATAGACGCGCAGTCTGTAAATCCAGTTTGTATCAAGTCCACTCTCATAGTCAAACTTTGATGCAAGAATCAGACGAGATGTGTTGGAGCCAGCACTTGGTGAAAAGGTGAAATGATTGTTCACGTTGCCTGCAAAAAAACGACACCAAAACACCAAAAAATTTACTTTCATCCTACATTAAAGTAAATACATCGAACAAGGAAAAAGATCATTTTCTGTTGACAACTTTTTATGGATCATTATTCACCTGTGCAGTGAAATATCATTGACAAGAATGGGTCCTCAGTCTTTCTGATACCATATAAAATAATTTTAAACAATACAGTCATAAAAGCATTAAAATATAGAATAATTTATTATTCTATTCTTAAAGAATAAGACCCTTTATGGGCACACAGCTGAGAAAAGGCTGTGGAAACGCTTCAGATCCATAGGGCACACAAGAGGTCACCTGAATGACCTGTCCTTACAGCCTGGAGAGCACCCAGAAGCAGCAGCACCCAGCTGTGGTGAGGAGCCTACGCTGTTGCAGGGCTTATTCTGCTACTGGGGTGTGTCTGGGGTGTCCTAGGCCAAGTAGGCACCACTACTGTCTTCAGAGGGCCCTCCAGCCCCTCTCTATGGCTCCTCCTTCTGCCCAGAGGCAGAGGCCTTTGAACAGGTCCCCCAGAAGAGAGCTAATTACTCTCATTATTGCTTGACATTAATTGCCTCCAGGGCTTTTTCTGCACTGTGGGGGCAGAGAGCGGAGTTCAGTGATGCTGGGTCCCCAGCCCTCATTTTCTGTCTGTAGAGCTGCTAGTGGACAAACCACACATACAAGAGACCAGAGCCATAAAAAGGCACCAAACATGCTTTGGTTTTGCTCTTATTGCCCCATAGAGCTGCAGAGCTGAAGCGACCCTGAAGGCCGTGTCTATTGTACAACACAAAATGGGCCATGGGCTGCTCTGTGGCTCAGAGGCCAACTGCCTGGCACAGCTCATGTCTGTACAGCCAAAACTGGACCTGTGGTCAGACCCTGATTTACTAATACAAACACAGCCTTTGTATGGGTTCGTGTGTAAATACCACTGCTGCAGAGCTCCTCTGAAGCATTAAGGGGCTGCAATAGGACAGAAGTTCTCTCTTTTTACACTCGCAGCTGGCACCTGGACAATCTGCTTCCTTCTTCTCAGCAGTCACCTCAGCAATGAAAAAAAAATTGCCCCAAGAAAGTGCATTCTCTTTTTTGTGAAGCTGAGTATCATCCCATACCATTGTAGTTCTCCAAGTGGATGCAGCTGACTACTAGGTTCAAACACACATTCTTAAAACAGGGGTTGAATGCATACAGCATGGACCTAGGACATGCACGTTTGCTTCGTTGTTTTGAACTGTGTACCAGCATCTAAGGGTGAGGCATGCAGAGTAACAGAACCCACCACAAATTCTCAAGATTTACACAGCTGTAATTGGAAGGGAAATTTGACCCTGCATATCATTCCAGCTCATTCATCTGAAGTCCTTGTCAACTGTCTAATTAACTGCCAATTAATTAACAGGGTAGGCAATACAGTCTTGCAAGGGAATGGTTCTAGGTGGTAGCACCAGTAGCCAGCTTGTGGAGAGACATCTCTTTTGGTAAGCAGCAAAGTAATGACACGCAGAACTTGTGGATCGCAACTAGCTCACCATGAGAAGCATCACATAAACTGTGCTAGATTTCTATTTACAAATCAAAGTGAACCACCAGCATTCACTAATTTTCGCACTGCTGCTAGCCCATAGACCGTGACACAGTACCTTCATTAATGAAGTATCGGAAAGACCTGGGATCAGAATCACGATCTTGACACTCAATCCTGAAGCCATTAATATTTGTTCCAACAGCTAAGCTGACTGGGATTTGAAATGAATAGAAATTGGGTGAACAAACTGGTTCTTCATCATTTACAGCCAAAACATTGACAGTTACCTGAAAGAAAAGAGCAATAGCAAGCTGAAGCTCCTCCACTGTGCTGAGCCAGAATTTTATTATCTTCAGAAACTCTTTGGCTTTGCCCATTTTGCTCTTTTGATCAACAGCAGTTGAAGAGCAATGAACCCTTCCAATCTGGTTTCTACCAGAAAATGCCTATGATCATTTGACCTTCAATTCTTCTTGTGATCAGCATTTTCTGGGAACAGGTTCCTTAACCTGAACTATCTTCCAAAGCCACGTAGTTTTCAAGCTGATATGTCTGACTATTTGAATCAGCTGAATTGTATCATAGTTAGTTAGAATGAGAAATAATACTAGTACCACATATTCATTAAACTTCCTTTCAAACCTCTCAAATTGCTTCACAGCCATTAGTTAGGCTTCTTAGCATATTCAATAATAATTCAGAGCATGATCCATGGAAGGAAGGAAGACTCCTTATAGACTGTTCCCAGTGAGACAGAAATGCTGGTAATGGCCTTCTGCCTCGCTGGGAGCACCCCAGTTAGCATGAGGTGTGCTTAATGTCAGCTGGGATTAGCTGGCTGAGAGAAAAAGGTTACCCTTCTCAAAGCTCTTTCTTCTAATGTCTGTTGGTCTTTAACAGGCAACAGATAAACTTGTCATTGTTAAAAGCTCCTGATGCTGAATTTTCCTTAATCATCACCCCGAAATATTATAGGTGATAAAGAGATTAAGTACCTCCCACCTAGCATCTCTATGGGTGGTGCTTGGCTGGAATAGAAAGCAGGCCAAGTACCTGTCTCCCTCCCAACAGATATGAAAAAGTCAAATGTAAGGCAGTCATGAGGGAGAAGACGTGAAAAGGATTAAAAAGGAGTCTGTACATGAAGGACACCGGGATTCTTTAAAAGAAGTGGCTGTAAAATACTTTTCTGGATATAACATCTGTATTTTTTCTTCTGAATAAAATAGGTCTGGGCAGCAAACTTGAACACAACCCTACTGTTTGATGTTATCATGGTCCCTGGCATGGTCTTGGCTCCTGCCAGCTAGCACCGTCAGGGACAAAACTAGCTCACGGTCAGGGGAAGGCATGTGTAAGGGTTCATCTCCAATGGGCCATGTGGGCACAGCTGTACTGGCCTGGGCCCTCTGATATTATCCCAAGAGGCTGCCCAAGCCCTCATCCCATCCCCAAGGTATGCAGCATATCCCCTCTGTCCCACCCCATGAAAACACAACTCTGCTCTTGGGCTGCTCTCATTACTTTGGGCATTTTGTAGTGACGAAGCGTCACATACAAAATGAAAAGTGTGTTTGAGGGCCAAGGGGTACTACATGGGGCCCAAAAAGGATTTGGCACTAAGCATGGCTACAGTTAGGTTGTGTTACCTGGCGTCAACCCTGTCCTTTTTCTATTTTCCAGTACATATGCAGACATTAAAAGTAACCTAAATTGTCTACAGCACAGAAAGCAATTTCACTGCCCAGGTAGCATAAGAAAAAACTCACAGAAATAAAAATGTAAAAATATTACTTTAATCCTTTTTGTAAGAGATAAACCAAGACTGAGTGAACACCACCTCTTTCATCGGACTAATATACACTCTGTTTAGGGGTGGACTTGCCTTTTTACAGACCAAAGTGTTTCGCCCGCTGTCTTACTGTTCTTGCCAGGAAGAAGAGAGAAAAATGTAGATAAAGAAGTAGAGTGGATTTACTCACAGACGCTGTTGCAGTCTTCTCTTGATCTGAGGCCTGTACTATGAGAATGTGTTTCTGAGTTGTTTCATAGTCTAATCTAGCTAAAATCTTCACATCTCCTTTGGTTGGGCTGATCCAGAAGATATTTGTGTAATCCCTAGTGCCTCCTCCAGCTACAATGGAATAAGTAATGACACTGGGTGGCCAGTCCTTGTCTCTGGCATTCACTCTTCCAATGCTGGATCCAACTGAGAGACAGAAAATCCATATTTCATTAACATTTTAATTAAAAGGAGGTACAGAGTACTTGTTCCAACCAAAACTTGATGAAACTGAACTAAAGATTTGGTTTAGAGTTTTTCACCCCAAAAAAATAAAGCAAAGGCATGAGAAATACTAGTCCGCCTGGTAGCAATAAATACCAAAACGCAAGGAGTCTGTAGAGAACCACAACAGAAGTGCTCTGGCAGTGAGGCCCACCCCAAGCCCTGCGCCAATACGAATGAACTCCTGCCTTGTGGCAGCCCAAGCGTTGGCTTGGTTGGAGGTTCTGCCTTGAAAAGCAATTGCTGCTGTTCCTTCCGAGGTGTTTGAAAAGAGGTTTGAATTGCCTTTGTGCTGAACATTTATGAAGTAAACTACAAATGGATGTGCTGTGAACTGTGAGAATGAAGATGGGACTGTGGACACCCATCTCTGCAGACATTGACTCAATGTTAAGTGGATCCGCATGACCCGGGTGTATACAGGATGAACAGTCCACATGCGCAGAATAAGACAGAAGGAGGATGTAAATGAAGGACTGTCATTTCTTTTCTTTCCTGACCTTGTGCACTCCTACTGCAAACTGTTGGCTCCTGTTTGGTATGGCAATAGCAAGCACCCTGTTAATGTCAACTGAGGCCAAAACAAAAGGCAGTCTGAGACAGAAAAAACATGTTATTTCTCTCGATAGTCTCAGTATCCAGCAAAGTTCTGTGGCTGACACAGAGAGCTTTACAGACATATCCATGTCACAGATGGGTTTCAAGTGTTATATTGCTAAGATACGCGTCAGTGGTATGAGGAGATGCACTGAATAGGAAATGCTACATAATTCACCACATCATGTCCACTGGGAAACAGTGTAGAAAGCCAAGCTCCCTCCATGCACCATAGAAGTAAAAGCTGGGCAAGAACAACAGGCTGCTGAGCAATGCAAGACAGTGGTATGAACACCTGAAGGTCAGGGTCCTCTGATTGCTGAGTGGTCATCCTATGCCTCCTCATGCCCCCTTAGCCTTCCTTGCTTTCCTCGCAGTTTGGCTCCTGCAGGAGCCAGGGCTGCCAGTGTTCTCCCAGGCAGAATCTCCCTGGGAGCCAGCCCCCCCTGCCTCAGCCTCCTCACTCTCTCCAGCTCCCTCCCAGGCCACACATCCCCACACCAGCTGCAGCTTTGCTGTACTCAGCAGTGGCCAATGACAGCTTCTCCACAGAGCAGGCAGGAGTGATTTTTGCGGACCTGTGGACTTTAGCAGGATCCTCCTGACCAGAGAAGGAAGAAAACAGAGAGCTGAGGGTGATGGCTGGAAGTTTGGGCTTGCTTCTTTGCCCGTGGCAAGGGAGAGGAGGTTGTGGGCAGGGTGGAGGAGCTGCTTGAGGCATGCCTTTTCCTCCCCACCACCCCCTGCCTCCTGGCTTAGCCAAATGGACACGGAAGCACCATAGAGCCCACAGGTCTGCTGACCACAGATACAGCTGCCTTTGTCTGTGCTTTAAGCCTGCCCTGGCCATAATAATTTGATGAATTCAAGCAGATACTAGATTATTTGGCTGCTAAATCTCCTGGAGTTTTACGGGCAGCATCACCATGTCCCACTCATTTGCAGTGATGCAGTTGGACGTCCTCCTTGGTGACGTGGCCATTGCGGCAGGTTGTGAGTAACAGCAGCCTGGGGCAGTGTTGAATGTGCTGGAGGACAGGGCTGACATTCAGAGGGTCCTGGCAGGCTGGAGCTGCAGGCCAACAGGACTCATGGAGCTCAGCACAGGCAAATGCAAAGTCCCGTACCTGGACCAGAACAAGCCCATGTGTCAGAGCAGGCTAAGATTGACTGAGCAGGCAGCAGCTCTGCAGGAATGGACCCCAGGCCCTGGTGGATAAGTTATACATGTGCCACCAGGGCACCCTTGGGGAAATGGAGACTGCATACTGGGCTGTATTAACACGTTTGTTACCAGCACATGGTGAGGAGTGACTAATCCACTCTGCTCAGCACTCATAAAGCTACCTGTGATCAGTTTGAGGGCTCAGATACAAGAGAGATGCTAAAACAGTGCAGAAAGGTTGGGGAGGGTTGAGCAGAGGATACAGCAGGAGAGGCTAGTGGGGCTGGGTTTTTTCAGGCTGGAGAAGGGAAGGCAAAGGCAGGATTTAATTGCCGTGCTCCACTACCTAAAGGGCAATAATACAGAAGACCAAGATACTTCTCATGAAGGGGAAAGTGAAAGAACAATAGAGAACAGACACAAGCCACAACATTCCAGTTGGGTACAAGGCAAAATTATCTGGAACGAAGGCTGCTCAGCTGGAACAGGAGCTCAGAGAGTCTGTGGAATTTCCATCCTTTGAGCTTTTCAAAAAGGAACTGGATGAGGCCCTGAGCAACCTGACCTAACTTTGAACCTAGCCTCACTTTGAAAACGAGTTGGAATTGAGACCCCCAGAGATCCCTTCAATTTTTCTGTGACCCTAGGAAGTTCAGAATGAGGGTCAAGATTTATCCAGCATACACCTAACGTACCTCTCATTTTTTTTCTCAGGCAAGAGAATAAAGTCAGTAAGAGGCCCTGCGTCAAAATGCCTGTGTTTGGTATATCAGGTCATATGAGGGAGAGGCTGAAGCTAGGGAAGATGCCATTCCCATGCCAACTCCTGTGCCCACTGAGCAGCACAGCACAGAGCTAGCTAGCAGGCAGTCACACCTGGCATACAAGGTTTACCAAGGAGGCAGAATACTGTGGCACTGCTCTGCAAACACATGAGACGCAGGACACACCAGGGCACAGGAAGGGTGCGGAGATGGGAGTCAAGCATGTGAACAGTTTCAATCAAGTTTTAAGGCCGTAGTGGTTTGCAGCTGCTGGTCCTGGGCTTGCAGGAATGGGGACAACCCTGGCTCCAGGCATGAGGAGCTGCTCTGACTGCTGACTGACTGAGCGCAGCTGCCCCATCCGAGCACTCCCATCCCACCCCATCTTCAGGACACCTGCTGCACCTAAGGTGAGCTGGGTGTAAGGGGACTGTGAGGTGGCCAACCTGCACCATGCCTGGGCCAAGGGAGTCCTCGCTTATCTGTTTCAGTCTATACTGGTTTCTTTGCACTGTCGCAGTCCCTCCAAAAGGCTAATTTAGCAAGAGCAGAAAGACGGTCTAAAACAAGACATCTGAGTTTAATTCCTGGCTCTGTCACAGATTTCTTGTGCAATTGCTGAATTTGTCTGTGTCTCAGCTTCCATCTGTACAATTTGAATCGTTGCCAGTTTTGTCTATTTAAGGGTAGTAGGTGGTTGTATGGTGAGACCCTGGTTGAACTGGAACTTTGAGCCATTCTCCTCATTCAAATATATGAAAATCCATTTAGAGCAAAAAGGTGCTTATCAACATGGCAACATTATTTCTGTCATGTAGGTGCTATGTACTGTACCTTTAGTAATTTCTAGAACATTAAATTCATATGATGGATTACTGAAGACTGGAAAAAATTCATTCACTGGCTTTATCCTGATGTAAATGTAGATGATATCTGGAAATATAACAGAAGATTAAATCATAGTTAAGTATGGCTGTGAATTTTTCTCATGCATATATTCAAAATACATATGGTATTCCTCTCTCCATGCTGTTACAGCACAGGAAAATATCAAAAGAAGTGTAAAAGGGATACTTGCTTGAGTAGTTAGGACAGGCAATATCTTGCACCCTGACAGTCAAAGAATAAACTCCAATTCCAAGATTAGCTGGGTTTTCTAAATCAATACTTGCAGTCATCTAAATTAAAAAGAAACATAATTGTATTTATAATTCCTTGCATAAAGGAACATGATAACAATTACTTTTTTCAGCGTTCTGTAAGTGCCATTTCCCCCTTGAAGATACAGAATTTCTCTGTAGGAGTAATATAGGCTATTAATCAATTACAGGATTGAATTCCAGGCTTTTTCTACATGTTCACACTCTGGTGTCTCTTAGAAATTCAAAACTCTTTCCTTCTGCCAAGAAAACTTTTTCCCCTTAAGTGTGGAAAATTTTATCATTTGGATCATAAGGTCTTGGCCTTTTACCTAGTTAATTCAAAGCTCATGTAATGAGCTGACTATTTACTCTGCCCTTTGTTGGCTCAACAAGAAACTGCTGTTGCTAAATAGTAATAGGTACTCCTCGAGGTCATGCCTGCAGCCATGAATTAAAGGTATCAGTTTCAGCCACAAGTGTTTGTCCAGGAACCAAGTTGTTACTAAGTGGTGGCTCGAACAGATTTAAATCCTAATCTCCTGACTCTCTATCTTTCTATAGGAGCCTCATAAACTGCAGGGCAGCAGGACTAAAGCACAGCCATCCATTGTCTATAGGGAAATTCCCAGAGAAACAGGATGCTTCAGATGATAGCCTGTTACAGGCTATATGGTGATCCGAGGTCTGACAACAATCATATCCCGTGCAGCAATGAAAATGCTTTGTATCTTGGCAGATGAAGCAGGTAAGGGCAGTGCTCATTGATACGTATACCTCAGATCAAAAATTAAAGCTGTTCAAAATCGGTTTATTGCTCTCTAGCACTCTTGTCTTTTAGACAGAATGCCTGCTTTTTGTTATGTTTCCCTTTTTCTGTAGTTGTCCATGGTTCCTTTTAAAGCAACGAAAAAACCACCATAGCACATGTCCAGCAACTGGTGGGGGTTCTGGCCAATGCAAATATGCCAGCAGCTATCAGCATAAGGAACCCATATTTTGACATGCAAAATCACACAAGTGCAAATCCCATCACACTTTTGTGAAAATTTACCACTCAAAGTGGTTTTACAATTCTGACCAATGAAGCTGGGAAGTAGCTACTGAGTGTAGGATTTCTCAAGTATTTCAGTTCTTCATGCTGAATAGCAAGGATCTTCCACAGTCTGTCATGAATAAATGGGTATGAAATAGCATCAAATTTCTCTGTTTATCCATATCAAAGTGGGTGCTTCACACTCCCTAAAAAGGGGGTTTTTTTTCCAATTATATCTAGCACATTTATTTAAAATGGGAGAAAACAGTTCTCTGTTCATCAAATTCTGTAGAATCTATAGAAAGCGTCCTATCAAAGGGTATGTAGTTCACATCCAGTCAAAACAGTCATTCTTCACATCATACCCACTGTGGCATGAATTACAGTAATTCTTTTTTTTCTTTTATAGGCAATGAATTCAAAAAACTTAAAATATTTCATAAGTTGACTTCTGAAATGGGACAATCTAACATCAAACCTCAAATGACTGACCACAAGTCTTCCAGACACGGTGGACTCCAGAGCAAAGTTATTGCTTCCAAAACCAGATAATCCAGTGAAATTAAATCGATTGTTTGATGGATGAACATCAATATCTTTACAGTAATTTCTAAGATCAAGAAGAAATGTCCCAGCAGTCATATTTTCGTTTGCCTCTTTCCTGTGTAAAACAAACATGTTTCCCATCAGAGCGTCTGACATTTCTCCTCTTGCACTCGTCATATATTACATATCAAAATATTGACTTCCATTTATTTTCTATCTGAAATCCTAGATCTAAATAGGCAACAGTTGATGAAGCAACCCAGAATCTGATCCATATGCTGTGGTGGACAACAGCCCTGTTCAATGAGCAGGACATAAACATTTAGCCAGATCCAAACCATAAACCTGGAACTCAGCTAGCTTTCAGAAGCTGCCATGAGATCTTAGTGTTCAAGATTAGTTCAATTCATAATTAGTATTTTAAAATATCTTTACAACACTCATTTCTTCAGTATGTTATAATGTTCTCCTGACGAGAAGCTCATTCTTTTCTCCTTAACTAATAGATGGACCATTCTGTCATTTTGTGAAACTAGCATTTCTGGCCCTGCTGTTGGTCCCTGTGATGCACACAATGGAACTGGGGGCAGAGGGTGTCAACTGATTTTTTTTTTTTTTATCAAGAGAATTAAATAGAAAATATTAAATGAAATACCGTTAAGCCCTGATTGTGTTGCCCTGTGCAAACCATATAGGACTAGTTCTTTATTTATTGCATTTTTCCCTGAAGATTTTTGCCTCATTCAGATCAAAATCTAAGCTTACTAGATAAAAAAGAGACTTTTGTGTTATTGTCATGGATTTCATAACTAAGCAGTGCTCTGAAGAATTGGATTCTCTTCCTGCCAGTATGTAAAAGTATGTGATTTAGATGCAAGACATTTCTATTAGATAGTGAGCAAGCAATTTAAACAGATACCCACTAGCTGGGAATTCTTCATTGCATAAGTTCTTGGCTGAGATGCTGGATTTTTATCTGCATTTATTCTGAGCTGGAAGAATTGCACTAATCAATGTGGAGTACCCTGAAAGATCAGAGCCCAGGCACATCAAACACTTCAGATGGACATTTTTTTCAGTCTTTCTATGACACATTTCATCTGTAAAATGGAGTTAATCTTATGTCCCTATCTGCAAATATAAACTACCTGACCATCACAGGACTCAGAGCATTCATAGCCGTAGCAAAGTCCATGACTAAGTTACTAGGCACAGAGGACACGTATAACAAGAGGTGGTCCAGGCTCTGAAGACCTTACAAATTGCATTACACATAAAACATGCAGGTCATCAGGGAGAGATTTAGAAAAGAAGCTCAGGAAGTTTAAAATAAAACTCCAGAACTGACTGGCAAGCTTTCCCTAGTGAACGATTCCCCACTGTTTAGCATAAAGTAAGAAAGGAGGAGCCTTGGTCTGTATAGGTCAGGAAAGAAACTCTATAACACATGGGCCCAATAGCCGAAGGGTTTAGGTATCCGAAAGATAAAGAAATTATCTGACTATATACAGATACTTTTAGTCCAAATTTCCAGTTTGAACATGTCAGGAAATTGAGTTTCATGCCTTAAGACACTGAAAGTGAACTAACCTTTAGAGGCTAATGATAAATGTCCATTTGAAACTCTAGCTGTAGGTCTGAGGACCCTAACTGATGTGCCCTAGACTGCACACTGGTCTGGGGCAACAAGGCAGCACTAAGGCAATGAAGACCCTCAATACCTGAAGGCAGAAGGATTGCATTCTGGTGGGTTGTCATTGATGTCATCAATAATGATTGTGATCTCCATTTCACTGTCGTATCCACTGCTGAGACTGTCCTCCACCCGGACTATCAGTGAGATGTTAGGGTGGAGCCGCAGTGGAAGGGCATCTCTGTCGATTCTCCCAGTCACCTGCAGCACTCCAGTTGCTGGGTAGAAAGCAGCCAGAAGTTGGATGTTCAGCATGAGGGGAAGTAACAAACACTCATGGTGTACATGCAAGAGGACAGGGTAACTCAGCAGACAGGTAGCAGAATAAAACATCTCCTATTCTGTGCAAGTCACGGCTGGTTTAGTAATTTTTTTAAATGATACAAAACGGCTCTGAAAGTTCTGTGTAAGACTTTAATGGATAGATAGCCATTGCTCAAAAATATGCCATAGCTGGCCTCAGCAGAGGACTTGGGAAACAGCTAGATTTCCCTTATGCTCTCAAAGAGCTAGTGCAAGTCAGAGTTGAGTGCACTCAGAGCATCAAGGACAATGAGCTGCTAATGCCTGAGCTGTCCTTGCTCTCTAGCTAGTAAGACGGCTTCACTTTCTACTGTTATCATTCAAGCATCCTTCAGCACCTCTAAATCTACTCACACATCAACAGAGCTGCTCTTAGCTGTGACAGATTGTGCCAAGTGTTCAAAAAGAGAAGGTTTTTATGGCACAGCACAGTACTATTTCCAGAGCACAGAGGAGGTAGAGGAATAGTATATATACATGTATATATATAAAATAGGTAGAGTGTAATTGAGGGGGAGGGTGGCAATATATGGCCAAAGGGCGTAGAGAATCCAAAACACTTAAGGATCATCCTGAGCCTCCACAGCACAGTGTTGTGTGGCACCTCTTACAGCTGTGGTAAGCAGTTCTAAAGCAATAGCAGAAAAGGAGTAAAGCAGTCACTGGATGCCAACCCTGGAGCAAAAACCTCAGGGCACTGATGTATGCAACCCAGAGAGCATGAGGAGATCGGACCAGCAAGAGAGAAAGGAGTCTTTTGGATGGCCTTGCCTGAGGAGGGTCATGAGTCAAGAAATGAAGCTGAGCTGCAGATTTGCTGTGCACCTCAATGCTGCAGCAGATTCAAGGCAAGAGAGAGAACATTATGATCTAACCATGTGCAGCTGTTTCAAGAGCCCCAGAAGGATCCCTGCAGGCCTCAGAGATTAAAAAGAAGGCAGCTAATCTTATTTCCACACAAGGGACCATCACCCTCCAGCCCTAAGTCAATATTTGTCAAGAAGTCACCTTTGGACTACTTTCTTCAAAATATCTTGCTGAACCTTGGTCAACTGATGAAAGAATTTGACCCTAATAATGTACTGAGCATTTCTTATTTCTAGGGGTAGCCACAGAATAAAGTCAATTTAAAACTAAGGCAAAAACCTTTTCTCCAAAGTACCCATTCTATTTTTTTGGGGGTGTCAGAAGGCACATTTTTGTTCATCTTACATGGATTTATGGAGAAATATCTGTTAGAAGACTGGATGCTGTAGAAAAGTCTGCTGGGAGAGTCTTCATCATCAGGATCTTTAGCTGTTAGATTGGCAACAAGGGTGCCTGGGCTTTGCTCCTCTGGAATCCTGTAGACTCTTTGTTTTCTGCAAGATAAAACAAAATTCAGCAAGCGCTCATCTGTGTTTGCAAGGGCAGCTGATTACAGACTTAGCCGAGCAGCCAATTGTACCAGCAGCCCCATGGCCATGCTGGGCTCAGAGATGGCTGTTTGCACATCAGGGTAAATAACCCAGTCATGGGTTCTGCCAGCTGGACTTCTAGCAATAGCTGAACTGGTATGTGGTCATAAAGCATGACATAGCCACACAAATAAGTGTCCTTCCCCTGCAACTTTTTCACAGTAAAAACAACTCTCACAGAGTCATGGAAGCTGAAGATGGAAGGGGCTGTTAAGTTATGCAGTCCATCTCCCTATGGAGCCACCAGATTGATTGTAAAACCACTTGCTTTAATTCCTTCATTTTGCAAGAGAAAAACAAAAATAGAAGCAGTAATGGAATTAATCATCTTTTGGAACGAATGCTGGGAGCTGGGGACAACAGTATAACTAAAAAGCTGAGTTGCCCTGGCAGTAGGTGGAGGCAGGGAGGAGCACTCACAGATTAACATGCTCCAAACTCCCAGCAACATCTGTCTGTCTGATTCATTTTACATAGAGAAAATGGTTCTTTAATGCCACTGTTTGGTATGCCAGTGCTCCCAAATTTCCCATGAATTAAGTGAGTTTTATAGCTCAGATATAGTCTGGCAGGCAATTGTGCAGGATTGCTTGTAATGGTCGCAGTTGCATGTTCACATGGGTACTGAGGTGTGCAATTACAGTACGTGAACCACATGCAAAAGCAGGCATGGGCAAGCACAGAAAAATTGCACAAGGAATTTATGAAGGCTGATTAGTACTGCTGAAATACACACAAACACAAAAACATCTCTTGCTTCTAGAAATGAAAGGGAGTTGAAGGTGCTCAAGAGTTCAAAAAGCTTTAGGAGTCTGTTTCAGACTGAATCCTTTTTGCGCATTTTAAACTTCCTATGCCACCACTTAACAAATTGACTAGTCTATAGTTCCCAGTATAGGAAAGCATGAGCCCTTCGTTGTCCTCTGAAAACCAACATCATGGGGCACTTAGCAGTTGGAGCAGAGAGTTGGATAGACAGAACAAAAGATCCCATGCCTCCACGTCTCCACTTGCAGTTTTAAAAATGGTTAAGAAGACACAGTATCTTCAACTGTTTTGTCAGCTCATCTGAAAAGAGGAAAGCATACAGGAGAGAAATCACGTGGGATTTTCCCAGTAAAAAACCCCTAACTTAGAGCTAGAAGTAAACAAGAAGTTTGTGAAGGCTGAGGAGGCAGTGTATTTATTAAGTTTCTCTCTCACTCTTGGCATTGATCTTTTCCTTCCTTGTTCTCCTGTTGCTTCCAGAGTCACTCAGAAACAAAATAAATAGCAACAGATCTCCTTCGCTGCTACCAAAAATGCCACCCCAGAATGCCTCTGATCACTGGGGAATACGGGAGGGACAGCTCTAGCTGGTTTTGGTTCAAAGTAGGTAACTCCCTATGCCCACAGCAACCACAACTCTGACCTCTCTGTGGACAGCAAACTCACCACAGCTCCACCTTCACAGCCCTACCATCCCTCCTGCACCCTGTACAGGTCGTCCTGTCCCCACCAGCTCTCTTGGGAAGAAGCAGGATGTTATCAAGCACATCCCTGTAGCACTGAGTACTGGTACATCTGGGGAGGAGCTGGGAGCCACTTCCTACACAGCTATGTCTGGGCTGTGCCCTTTTGTCCATCTGTCTGCCACCTGCCAGTGGCTTTTTACAGGATAGTTCAAGCAGACCCTTTAGACACTGCGATGTAATTACAAAGGAAGCATATGTTTATTTTCTTGTCTTCTCCTTTGTTTTCCTGACTCCGTAAGTTTTCCATCGATTCTAACAGCCAGAATTTCAAAAGGCTGAATGCCAATGTAGTGTTGTGAACACCAAAAACAGATGTGCTTGCATATACTATGGGAACAATTAAAAGGGCCCTTTGAAACTGTTCTTGACAGCTTTGATCGGGAGAAAATAAAGAAGGTTTGCTAACTCGTCAAGTTTCCCCAGCTCCCATCCCAGCACTAATTATTATAGTGTCAGAAAGTACATAGCCTCAGCATGCAGCTCACATTCTAGCAGGCAAGAGGCCGTACATGTGCATATTGAGGACAGATCACGAAGTGTAATTTAATCTAAAGTTCTTTACAAACTGAGCTGCTGAGCTCTGAGCTGCTTTTTTTTGTCTGTAGTGTCAATCTAAAAGGGAGAAGATTCAAACAAATACCATGCCTTATTTGTGCCATACAAGAACTGAGTCTTAGACCTTAGATGTTATGGATGCCTCAAGTCACTGCAGCTTTCACTAATTCGAGCAAATGGATAAATATTTAAAAGAGCTCCTTTAGTATTCCAAACACAAGGATAAATAAACAGAAATGGCAACATTTGGAGGAAATAATCAGTCTAGAACACAATTTGCAATCATTGGCACTGGGAAGAAGATTCCTCCTGCTGTAGCAGTACAGTAACATGGAGCGAGCTGTTAATCTTATTGATTATTGCAAACATGAGGTTCAAGTATTAAATAAGTTAGCAACAAAAAAAAAAATCCATGTCTGTTTCTAACATTTCACTCTTCTGTTTCTTCAGATTCTCCACCCCTTTACCCAGCAAGGTCCAGATCCTTGGCCTCAGCCCAGGAGCCGTGCATTGCTCTGGCTTCACAAAGCACCCAGAAGACTGCTCCAAACAAGTGGCTGGAAACCTCTCAGCAGGGCCCAGGTGCTACACTGTCTTCTCCTTTACATAGATGGCAGGAGAGCAGCCATCATAAATACTCTCAGCGGCGACCCTGGAGAGCCTCAGGATCAGGAGACATTGAGAGAGTGTCTTGAATCCAATCAGTGTCTCATGCAAGTGACAGAGATAAATCAACAACAGAATCAGCTTGACTGCAATAATTGTCAAGCTCCTGCTTCAGAAACAGTCATCCATAATGCTTTCCACCACAAAACAGCCTGCTGGTGGCATGTGTATTTGCTTTCCCATTTTTCCAAATTTTCAACAATACTACTGAATCCAACTAAAACTCCATTAGTCTTCAAAAGATATTTCTGACTTGTGTGTTATGACACAATTTCCTGCTTATTACACAGTAAGTCAACAGTGTTTCAAAGATCACCGGGATTGTTTACAAGTGTGTCTGGGAAGAAGAGGAAGACAGATCAAAAGTGAGACCTTTTTATGTCTAGACATTTCTGCATGAATAAACATCATTATGGTGAAATGCACATCTGCATGAGGGGTAAATTCTATGTGATTGTGTTCACACAGGGTAAAATTCATCTCCTTGTCTGAACTTGTCCGAAGGTCTTTGCATGGCTTTAACCTCTCTAAAGGCTAACAAGTACAACAAGCTTGTCTGGCTGTTCTTAGTATAAGGCAGAGCCTGGAAGACTTGAAACTATTAAGAATATAAATAAGAATAAAAGACGGAAACGAGGGCAGAGCTTTCCAGTAAAAGAACAGGAATCATAACAAAATTAAAATACTGTTTTCAGTAGTATTTTGTTCTTATATTTACTTGTCCTTATGTTACACCCTCCCATTGGTGCCAAAGCCGTAACACTGGGAAAACGTCTACGTTTTGAGTACAATGGAAGTTTTTCACTCACGTGGTAAAGTAAGGTCTTTCATCATTGATGTTAATTATCTTTATATTCACTGTTTTAGTCGAGTTGAGTCCATCTGGATCTGTCACTGTTATATTTAAAAAGTAACTGTTAAATAAGAAAACAAAACAAGAATTGTTCTATGGCTGTGTAGGAAAACATCTCTCTGCTGACTGCTAGTTAATAGACCACGTGAATGAAACACATTCTCACCTATGTGGATCTTTCTCATAATCGAATTCTTTTGTGGAAAAAATGGCTCCACTTTCCAAGACCAAGAATGGCACTGGTGCAGGGAGCAGTGAATACTGAAACGAACAGAGCAAGGAATTAGTCTTTGTATCTTTAAATATCCCTCCACTCATTTCTTGCCTTGTAGAATGGGACAAGTTAAAGTACAGCATTTGCCTCAAACTTTGCATAATGAAACACACTGGCATACCGATGCCAGCACAAGCCCTGATCGTCTGAGCTGAAGCAGCTCAAACTTGGTCATATGTGCATTGCTTGCCAGACAGTGGAGAGTCACAGACACTGAACTACATTAAAGCCCACACTATTCTCTACCTCTGTGAACTCCAGGTTGACGATGAGAATTTAACATAGACCCCAGTCAGAAGAGCCACAGTGCTGTATGCAAAAATGGGCTTTGTGGTGGCAGCAGAGTACATGCACAAAGGAGAAGAGAGAGAAGATGGGGTGAAGCTGGATTTGAGAGACAAAAAAGCTATGGAGGAGGCAATAAAGTTTGTGGGTCCAGATGATGTGAGAAGGCAAGAGGGGAAAGTGGGCTTTCACAGAGTACACGAGGCTGTGAGACTGAAGGGTGTTCACAACTGCCCAGTGTTAACGCGGCTGCTCAGCGGTGGCAGGCAGTAGCAGCCGCTTTGTGCATTGCACAACACAGCAGTGCCCGGGTGTGGGAGGGAGCTGAGCACCCCAACACTGTACACAGTAGGGAGAAAGGCAGCACCCTGCTCCTTGTGGCCACAACGTAGCTACTACATAGCCACCACATCCACCTTGCTATCTTCCGCAAGTCAAGCCATCACCAATAAGCCCTCAAGAACATTTCCTTTGTTAGTGCAGGTGCTAATAATACCCACGAAGTCTGAAGTATGCAACATCAGAGGGTCATGTGCCATACAAGCAGTCTGCAAAATCCACTGAGCAGATCTGTTTAGGGGATGCAACTGCTCTAGCGTTATCTTTTGGAAAAAAAAAACAGGAGGTACACAGAGCTGAGTGAAACAGCTTGCCTCCTGCAATGATAGACTTAATTGAAATTGCTTTGAAAAATCCCAGCTAGGTCATCACAATTCTTTTAAAAATTTTTTGCCAGTTGACCTTTCTAAATTCCCTCTCTGGGGAATTATTATTTTACCTGTTACCCAGCATTTCTATATTTTCAGCTTCTTATCATGCCTCAGATTCATCAGGGGTTAGAAGGCGTGGGGAACTCACTGCCATTGCTTTCAGAAACAAAGCAGAGTGAAACCCCCAGGCCTCTGCTTCCCTCATCACCAGCTCAGGTTTGGGGATTTGGCTGAGCAAAGCCTGAGGACAGACTTCATGCTAATTACTCACTTGAATAATGCTACACATTGAAGTAGCATCTTCAGGTTCAGTTCTTGAACATACTGTCTTTTATAAAGCCAAGGCAAATAAAGCAGAGGTACAACACAGTTCTTAGGTAAGTGCAATTACTTTTCCCTGTCTGCAAACTTATCACTTTCCAGAAATTTTTGCTGATACCAAGAGTATTCTCAGATCAGCTAACACATTTTCTTAGCTGAAAGTCACAGTTTGCCCTGGGATTGTCAAAAAGCTGAGATTCAGTTGCCTTGTGATTTCCATACTGTTTTGTTTAAAAGAATTTACAATGTGATAAAGAAGGTTAAAAATTTTATTTACTTTTAGACACTCTCATCTACAAGAAATGTTTAATAAGCCATTTAAAAAAATAAAAGGAGACACAATTTCTACTTTATCTCTGATTAACTATGTCAAACTCTGCCTTTAATACCCCTTAATTTTGGAGGGATGAGAACCCAAAATACAATTTGCCTCCAGGCTGGGTTTTCTTAGTTTATTATTGAAAACGCTTCTTTTTTCCTGAATAAACCTTTTCCTGTGTTCCTGATAAGGAAGGAAGTTGTTGAAAGATGCTGGCAATTAGCATTTCAGATACAGTGGATTATATCATCTCTGGGTCTTTTTCTTTAATACAACTTACTTTGAGTTCAGCATTTTCAGGATCAGCGGCATCAACTTTATAAATGCATTCCGGAGGGGTTCCTTCCAAGATGTAGATCGTTACAGCTGCATGGATGTAAGTGCACTCAGTGTCAATTGGATAAGAATAAAGGACACAGCAGCAAACATACTGACACATCGAAGCTGTCCAGCCGTATTACTGCCTGCTGTGTCTTCTCACTTCACAAGTTTAATTCCAAAATCATCACAAAGAGCACAAATGCTCAAAAGATGAAAAGAAACCAATTGCATATCTGTAAACAGGAAACCATCACTGCAAGTTGCAATACAAATTGTGCCTTCTGGAGAAAGAGTAATCTTTACACACAGCCTATCTTGAGCTGCTCCCAGGGTATGGAGTAAAATGACGCATTTGGGCTACACCAGTATCTCGCTTTACTATGCAGATGGGGAGAACATAGCCCTGTGCTAGGTCCTCATTGCCATTCCCTCCCTGTCTACCACCTGTCCCCTGCCAGGGGAGCTCAGAGCCTTTCCTCTTCATTTCTGCTTTTCCTTTACACCTGCGAGGTAAATAAATAGTGTATGGTCTGTGCTGACAAATTTTTGCCTTATTAAGGGCGCTAATTCAGTGCAAGGCGTATTTCTTTCCACGCCAGGAATTCTCACATCTGGGCTATCTCGTGCTGGGCCACTCGCAACTGGCTTATCTCTCTTTGGGTAGAGCGATTAACAGAACAACAGATCTTTAGATCACATTATTTGCTTTATGCCCTTTTGTGTCTGCTGGACCTGCTGTTTCTGGACTATTAATTTCCGCTGTGACCCCTGCTGACTGCTGTTTCTCATCAAAGCAGTGGGAATCCCAGAGCAGCGTAATGAGTTGTTCCCAGAGGACAACAATATGAATATAAAGTTTAATGAGAGGGAGATGCTTTTTCATAACCAGTGAATGCGCAATTAGTGTCTAATTGTAGCTGGTACTGTTAACTAAAGCCACACAGTTAGACAGATCAGACATCTGTGCTCACCAATTTATGGCAGCTCTAGCTGAGAGTTAAGCTGATGCACTTATTTGTAACAAGCTCCCACGTAGAGTGTATTTCATGCTGTGCAGATCCCCTGAAGTGTCACATTTAATTATTATTAGATTCCAGCAGCACCCATGATATGCAAGACACCAGCTATACTGAGAAGATGACAAAGCCTCTTCCCTAGGGGAAGATAATTTGCTTTACAAACTAAGTATTTTATGGAAGCCAGAACGTCTATGTGCTTAGGAGGCATTAGTCAAGTGGGCTGAATTTGAGCGGGCCTGGTCTGAAACCGTCTGGGCAGACAAGCCCTGCTCTCTGCAGCAGGCAGAAGTCAAGGCTGCAGCCACACTGCGCTGCTGACCACTCCACAAGCTGTGAGTCACAGCCCACATAATACAGCTGCTAGTTCAGCTCTCGGGGGGTTCTGCAGCCAGCTCTGAATACTTACGAGGAACAGATCGCAGTTTGATATTTTCAGATTTTTAAAAAAATTTTAAAAATTAAGATTGAATTATTGAGTGCTCTTCTGTATAGGTGCTGTTAGAATGTCAAGTCTTCAAACAGTCTCTCAGTACTTCATGAAATAATAAGAGCATATTTTTACTCACTACCTGAATGGTTTTGTCTGTGTATGAACGCATAAGAAATATATCACTGTACTCTGTAATCTCATTGTACAACTTTTCCAGGTCCCTCTCATTAGTAAATGAACAAGATAAGACTGCTCAGAGAGTATGACAATTATTTCCTATTCTTTTTACTGATGGCATTATCACTCATATTAGCTACTATAAGGCATGCAAAGCCTGCACTGATGACAGCTGAGGTCCAGACACTCCAGCTTCATTCCTAAGGCTACTGCACACTCCTCACCCTTGCACCTTTGCCCCTGATCTGAAAGTAAACCTGGTTAACACCATCTGCCCCATGCAGGAGACAGAACTCTTTGCCTCTTTCCATTTGCGCCACCATATATCACAATCTCTGAGATCTCATTCTTCAAACTGGTTTTCCACCTGTGCAGGTGCAAAGGCAATGTACAGGTGTAAAACATCGGCAGAGCAATGTTTTTATTGTTTTCCCTCAGACATTCTTGCACATACACAATATACGCTCATTTAAATTTATCTTGCTTCTCCAAATCAGTCCAGTTTTCAACAACCTACTGAAACATGTACCCATACCCAATGGTTATATCCCCACCAAACTTCAAGTTTCTAATATATACCTCTAGGAAGTATTCATCTCATCAAAAAAAGAACATATATATTTATCAGTATAAAAAAACCACTTTTTTTTTTTAAATTCTTTAGGTACTTCAAAATTGTTAAATCATTTTTGGTCAAAGCTTCAAGAAAACTAAAAGGGCATTTCCAGAGATGAAGTATACCAAATATTTGTGTAAAATAAAGCTCTGATAAAACGGTGCCCTGTTCCTCCCTTGTTTTCCTAAAGGAAAATGCTTAGACCACTTTAGCTACAGGCACTGTATGCAGTTACAGTTTTTTTAATCTGATGTTATCTTTTCGAGTATTGTTCTTTTCAAATACCGCCATTATCTTACTTTGAATTGCCATATTGCCTTGAAACACGGGACGTTCATTTTTATCTGTCACTTGTACAGTCAGTATGTTAAGGTCAGTTCTCCCGGTTGTATCTTCAACGAAAATCTGTAAATCAAACCTCTTTGGCATAGTTTCATAATCTAGGACAGGTTTTCCAGTAGTAACAACCTGAAAAGAAAAAATTATTGTTAGCACATGATGCAAGAGATGTAAATTATAGTCTATGCGAGTTAATACAAGTAAAGGGACACTTTCCATCAGTAAGCAGTGAGTATTTTAGATCATCTACTCGCTGGCACATTTCTTGTCAGCGGCAGAAATGTGAGAAAAACAGAGTGGAAAGACCAAAATGTTATGGCTTCATGGTGTAACTGAAGGACCTTATGCAAGGGACAGTTTGAGGAGCAGAAAGCCTGTAAGGAGCTGCCCTGTCTCACAGGCAATGCTTTGCCTTCAAGGTCGTGACTACATTTTGAAGGTAATTGTATGTGCCAAGTCTTCACCTTTCCACACCAAGCTCCAGGAGCAGTCGAGGTGTGACAAGACTGAAAACTGGGAGGAAGCCCTGCAGGACACAAGGGCTGCCTCACTATTTCTGTGAGTCAGGAGCACTAGGGGGAAGAGCTTTCACTTGCAATAAGGAGTATTGGGGCAGGAGACCATATATTCTAGCAGGTACCAGGCCATTCCTTGTATAAGCTGTGTCTGGGAGAAGAAGGAAACCACAGGAAGAAGTGACCTGCATGAGCACACTGTATGAGAGAGGGACTATAAATGTTCAGTGAAAACACTGAACTAATTTAAAAAATAGCATAGGCCTTAAGTTTTGCAAGACTGATAAGGCAAACGTTTGCTTCGGGTTTGTTTTGGGTTTTTTTAATGGCTTCCAGCTCTGTGTGTTCCCTCTTAATGCAGAATATGTGCAAACACGAGACTGACATTCCATGAAAAAACATTAAATACATTCATTTTGGATTTAGGATGAGTCCAGAGCAACAGCAGGATGCTGAAAGTTGTATGCCTCAATCTTCACTGTTGAAGCTAATAAGAAACAAGATCTTTGCTTTCATGGACAAGAAACAAAAAGGTGACTGTCAAATTTGCTGTGTGGCTAAAAAAATGTGAAGCTTGAACACGGTAGTGGAACTGGAGCAGAAGAGTTGGGGCTCACAAGTGTGTATGCCAAGGAGCGCACAGCAAGTCTAACACTGCAGAATGGAGGAGCCTGGAGAGCATACAGGATAACAATTAAATAAATCCTTGATTTTAGATGAGATGTCAGGGCCAGAGGACAAATACAAAAGTGATGACAGCACAATTCGAAGTTAGAAGCCAAAATAGAGCCAATTAACAAAGACAGTTGGAGGACAGTTAACAGAAGCACAAATGTTTTTGCCTTCTGGTATGTACAACAGCTGCTCACTGGAACCTTGTGGATCTTTTTGTTATGATACTGCAGGAGAAAACAACTATGTCCTGCATGGTCCCCTTCTTTCCTATATTGTACAAATAGACATTTCCCATAAAAGTGATGCTAACTCATAAAAAACATTCTACAAAAGCTTGTAACACCAGTGGGAAGGTTGTTCTCCAAAATGAATGTTTGCTGGAGATCTAAATACAGTAAACAGATGTAACGGATTCAAAATGAGAAACTGGCCAATTCTAAGCAGAAATTACGTGCTCTGGGGATTATCCTTCCAGTTCACAGCCAAATGTTTTCATTGGTGTTGTAACTACAGCCAGATTGTCTAAATATGCATCTTCCATCCTCCTTTATAGAGGTGTTGCAAGTGAAGATGTGAATCTAGATAGTATCTTTCTAGGTTGCTTTTGAGAACAGCTTGCCACTGGCATAGGCTGTGAGCCACAGTTCTCCTCTCCTCCAGGTAGGAGCAGTGCTTACTGATAAAGGCAGCACTGTACACACTTGAAGCAGCTGCAGGCTTCATGAAAGGAGGCCAAGAGTAACCCCATAAGTGTCTACCCCTCATTCCACCTGAGAATTTCACTTGTCCCTGCTCCCCCTTTCCCTCCCAGGATGCAGAGGGAGCATCACTAACAGCATCAAGGTAGTTTCAGGCAGCAGTATGTTTTCATGCATTCAACACACCTTCTGCCCATGGGATTCTTCAAACAAGAGTAAGGCAAGGAGGAATGGGCAGGGCTCCAATCTCAGAAACTATGACTTTCTCAAAAATCTCAAAACATACCAAGAAATATGATATTGCCTTGGTTTGCTGCAACAGGAGTAAATGTGCTTCATAAATACAGAAGAGCCTGTGCTAACAGGTACTTAGCTAATCTGCAAACCCCATAATTCATCCATGAAATACCGCCCTTTTTCTATATCTTAGCAAAGATTAAATGGCAGTAGGTAAAGCTGAGGTATCTCATCTAGGATCACAACACTTTTGAAAATATTGTACAGATCTGCAACAACATAGTATCAATAATTAAAAGTAGCAATGCTCATCAAATAAATGAATTAAGAACACTTGTGTAATTATCCTTGCCTTACAAGTTGTAATTAGCACTCAACTGCTAATTTGCAGAATTTTTATATAGTTTTCTTTATGATTTTCTCATGACTGATGTTCACTGGCCCAACCTCTGTGTTCCAGTCCCTCGGGTTAGTTAGGAAACCCTGAAAACAGCTACAGTTCAAGCAAGACATACAAAGGCTCACAGGCCATTTTGGTAATGGGGCTGTGGTATGAAATGAGTATAAACTGGCACTTTGGAAGAAGCAGTCTCCAGCCCACACCTTTCTTGGTCATTCATTTTCATCCTTGGGTCACAATCTGCACTGATGGAGAACAAGAATTTCTCCATCATCCATGCCATGAAAAAAAATCAAGAGAGTTTTTATCTATTTGAGGGGTTATTTTTCCTCCAGATTAATTTCTCAGTTGCACTCAATGAGCTGCAACATAAAATGGTTGTGCTGCAAAGCACAGAGATGGCATGGGACAGGAGCAAGCATATGAAAAAGGCCTATGTTTTGCAGCAGAAGGGATAGCTCTAATTCAAAATGCCAAAATACAGCCTAGGAAGGGAGTCCCACATTATGAATTCCCTGTAGCAAAACCATTTTAAGGGATGTATCCATTTCCTTCCACCTGTTACATCCCCTCAGCTGACCCAGTTTAGGTGTTTGTGTAGCCACATCCTGTGCTTCACATGTGAAAGGCGGCTTTTTGGGGGAGTTTTTTTGACCATTGCACTGATCTGGCTGGGTAACAGCTAAAGAACTATCAGAGCTGGCACAACTGAGCTTTGTACTCTGCTGGGAGTTGAGAGCATGGGAGCAGCAGCAGCTCCCCACAGGCAGGTTGAATCAATGAGCCGCAACTGCTAGTATCACAGTCTTACTTTCCCCAAATTTTCTCCCAGAAGCATCAGCAAAGAGAATGAGAAAAGAGCCCTTGTATCAGTTCTGTGAAAACCTGAACTTCCTTGGAAACACCCAGAAAAATGTATTCAAATTAACTTTTTAAGAGTCAGTGTCTATCCACGTTGTTTAAAGACACTCTTCAGTGTCACTGTTCAGGCTCAGACATGCAAGCAAGTTACAATGGGGTGACAAGTTATCATGCGTCTGAACACTCATTGCCAGTGACAAATGTGAGCTAATACTTGCTAATTTATCCAGCAATGAAAATTACCCTGAAAGAATAGAAATTACTTTGCATTTGCCAAAGGACAACAGCACACAACAGATAGATAGAAATAGATCACAGATGTGTGGAAGTGTGATAACTTACCTCACGATAACATTCTCATGTGTCACAGCCTTCGTTCAGAATTAAATGACTTTGATCTGACTTAGCTTACTTTATTTTGGAAGTGACTCAAATTCATTTTAATTCTAGGTGAGAGTGGCCAAACAGAAGCTGCATGTGGTTTAACTAAGCCATTTTAAAGTCACAGCGACTTCATATAAATTAAGTTGAAAAACTATAGACAAATCCTCAAAACAGAAGCAGGTCCTAGATGTCCTTCTTCACCTCTTGTTTTCCAAAAATCACATTTTTTCTATCACAGAATAAATTGAATTATTGTGATAGGTGCTTTTTGCCTAGATGCAATTAAAAATTATAATCACTGTTGATATTCATTTGTCATATCTATTATAGCATGTCCAAATACTACCATAGTCTGCATTTACAACCCTTTTCTCATTAAAAGATGAGACACTGTGCACTGTCAGTGCTCAGTAATCCAGGAAACATCAGCCTACATGACAGAACATTGCTCAAGCTAAATGTAAAACTCACCCTGTATTCAAGACCTCCTTTTGATTGAATATCAAAAGCCTCTGTAAGTGGATGTGAATATACTATGGTAGGAAGTATTGCAACACCTTCAGAAGACAATGGAGAAACAGTTACATTAAAGGTATAAACTGAAACACCAGCTGCTGCATTTTCTTCAACAGTGGTTGTTGCAGGTAAGCCCTTAAGCAACCGGGTTCTTCTTCCTGCAAGATGAAAATGAATGTAAAATTACTTATGGGAATCTTAGGCTAGCAGGAGCACACAGCTTGTGCCAAGAGCTTCCATTAATGAGCACAAAATGGCCTGATTCTCTTTTCACTTATGAATGGTGGCATTGCACAGTAGTAAATCCAGTGCTAATGGCAAAAGCATCAATCTTTTCTCTAATTCAGTACTATACTGTTGTCATCTAGAGTGGCTGTTGTTAAAGTAGTATTGTTACTGCGTCATTTGCCTTCATATATGACTTTATATAGAAGCAAAGAAACCAAACATGTTTCTATTATTTCATTTCACCCTCTGTGCTAATTGCTGCCTCTGTGCACTAATCACATCAAAAAGCACCTGAATCACACAGGCCTGGATGTTAAAGAAGCAATCTTGTTTGTGAAATAAGCTGTTTGCAATGCCCATTTCCTCTGTTTTGCCTCTTCTTATTCTTGCTAGGGTAGCTATGTGCATGCCTGACTCGTGAGTAGTGTGAGTTAACAAACCCCCCCATGCGTTGGGGGTTGTGCTGTTGTGTCTTCTGCTTTGAACATGGAAGAGTAACCTGCAGTCCTTGGAGGAGATACGGGCCCACAAAAGCACCCTATGGTTCAAATTTGCCTGGAAGCACCACAGGCTGCTGTGGCATCCAACAGCTTTGCATGAGCTCCTTGCTTTTCCCAGTCAGATCTCTGGACTCCCCAAACCAAAATCATTGTTTACTCTGTCATTTAGCTTCTGGTTTTTGATATTTTAACAAAGGCCTGTGGTGCTTTATCTCATGAAGAGTGTCTAGAAAACATAAATCAGGACAGCTTTTAGGGCACATCCTGAAACAACATCTTATTAACCTCACATCCCTAAACTGTCAATGTACCTCAACGTGAGACTATGGCAGGGCTGACTGTTGCTTGGGGGGGCTTCACTGGCTTGTCCAAAACACTTGCCAAGAAAGCTGGCTGTGTTCAGTCAAACTTCCTACACATTGTGTGCCAAGAGGGAGGCAGATACTGCTCACTCAAGGGCCTGGCCAGGCTGTTCGTACACCAGCAATTACTGTAGCAAAGGCTCCATGAAGTCTTTATTTTTGCTGGGCAGCTGCAAGGTAAAAAGCTGCTATGGGAACTAATCTGAGGCCATTAGGGCTGCAGCATGTTTCTGCTTGGATGCTCAGGCTCAGCCTAGAGCTTGGGAATGTAATGTCAAGGGGAAATCTGCTGCTCTTCAAACCTGTGTGGTGTGGGACAGAACCATCTCCCTTTGCCCGTTCTCATGTGGCTGGCAAAGGATGGCCCACGTCAGCTACCAAAGAGGCACTCTGCCATTCCTCCGACGGCAGCAGACTTTTTAATCTGGAGGAGGAGAGTTCAGCTCCAATGCTTTCCAATGACATTAGGAGTCTTAGTGAATTCTTTCCTGAACTAT
The DNA here is from genome assembly GCF_034619465.1 of Leptosomus discolor. Taxonomy (NCBI): domain Eukaryota; kingdom Metazoa; phylum Chordata; class Aves; order Leptosomiformes; family Leptosomidae; genus Leptosomus; species Leptosomus discolor. Next base: position 203,801,011 of record NC_141391.1, read on the forward strand.
CAAAAAATCTTGTTTTCCTACATCCCTAGAAAAATTTTGGAGCATTTTAGGGATAGCCCACATATGGCCTTTGAGTGATAGACATAGATCTTATTACTGGCCTCTCAAATAACTTTTCCCCATAGGATCAGAAAAGACTTAGGATCCCAGTGCCTTTGCTACGTGAGAAGCAAAACTAATAGCAGTAGATGAGTCCACAAGACAAAGCATGGAGTCCTATGGTCTCCCTTCTTCCGGCAGCCCACCCCAGAAGGTGCTTGTCCTTGCAGTGTTTCCTGGAGCACTTCTTAGAGCAGCATGGCTCCATCAGACACCTCCAATTCTTCCTCTCGCAGCCTGCAAAACTCACTGAATTGTGGGGAGGAGAAGGAGGGATCACGGCAGGGTGCTGTTCATATAACCAGCCATACTAGGCTGTGGTGGGAGAGTGTGTCTCCGGAAAGACCTCTTCTGAGCACACAGCCTCACTGGTAAGAGGCAGAGCTGAGGCAGTTCCCCAGACCCTGTCCACAGCTGCATGAAGGTTCCCATGCTCCCGCACTGCAGCTGCAGCAGGTCCATGGATCACTGATCTGGCTGGGATTACTGTGGCATTTATGGAAAAAAAGGCCTTGGAGATGCTCTGCAGGTAGGTGAGGTACAGGCTGGGATGTGGGTCTGTGAGGTGGGAACTGCCTGTAAGAGTTAATCTGAACAGGTCACACTGACACTGCGGTAGGACTGAGCTCAGCTGAGCTGTTACTGATTTGTGTTAGTGGAAGCAGGACTCAGTGATGAACTGAGTTTTTATCAATGTTCTTACAGATTCCGGAAAATATCATCGACAAAAATCACCCATGCAAATGAGACTGGGTTGAGAGGGGCTGAGAGATACATTTCAATAAGTGGAGCTGAACTTTGAATATAACCTCCTGTGGACAGTACCTGATGAATCCAGTTCCCTCAGCAAGCCACTGTTCATTAATGGAAACCATTCATAAAATCAGTGAAATAATTTATAACGTTCAGAAATGTAAAAAGAAAAGAGTTGCTATTTTTATATTATCTCTAAAGATTTCATTGGCTGTTTATTCAGGATTTGTCTTTCTAAATCACAAGTTCTTACTTCTTGCTCTTTATTTTTAACTGAAATATTTGGTACTGCGTCTAAATGGCTGCTTCTTTTTCCAATTGATTTTAAAAAGCCCTCCTTCCATATTAAGTTCTTACTTACCTCCTTACTTCAGAGAATAAAACATGCCTGAAGCAATTTAATACATTATTTATCAGAATTACCAACCCCAAACATTGACAAATGCTGAATCCAAGACAATCATGAGATTGTCTTTGAGAACTATATGTATACTTAAGTGTTATTTATCTGTGATTTGTTAGTCTTTACAGTGTGCTTGACTCACACCTTCAAGCTTTACTCTCTCCACAACCATGCAGGTTAGAAAAATACTATTTTTCAAAGAAAGCTGAGATTCACATGCAGTGGCCTGTTCACAGTTTTGGGGACATCAGGAAAACCACTAAATACTGACAGGTTCTTGAGGGTTGACGGAACTCTTTCAGTTCCTTGAGGGCAAAATGACCCTACCTGAGCAGCTAGCTTACTAGGAGCAACCCCAAGTGCTCCACGAGCCACACAGACTGCAGTTTGAAGAGCTGCTTTACGTTGCTAACGTGCACATACTCAAATTGATAAATCTCGCATGTTTTTACACTGGGCAAAGATAGTGAATATTACCCTACTAATATGTTCTACAAGTTTCTTCCTGTTTTATCCTGTTTGGTTGCTTGTTTTACTTCATCAAAGAGAAATGTCATCAGTATTTGAAAGGCAAATACTGGACTATTAATATGAGATATTGTTTCTTGGAGAGCTGACCTCCTTTCCCACTCCAACACTGTCACACTGAGCAGTGGCTATTGCACACGCAGTGCCTCATGCAGTAAACTGCCTTAGCAAGAAGTCATATTTTCTTCTTTATTATACTGCTGTAACCACAGAGCTCAATCTATTTCAGTAGGAAAATAATTGTTACTTGATTTTTTCCATCCGTGTCTGATCCCTAAATATGTATTACAAAGCTCCCAAGAGAAAGTATAACAGCCAACAGTGTTCTAATTTTAGCAGCATAATGAAATCATGTTCTTACCAGATACTACTTCCAGCAAATTGAGGAGAAAAAGCATGCTCTTCATCATCTTTACGACCCTGTCCTTCATGTTCCCAGGATGCAAACTGAACGAAGATCCTAGTATGTTGTCCCTAGTTTACATCAGCTCCACCTAGATTCTTCCTCTTTGTCATGTTGTGGAGTGAGAAACGAAACAAAGGACCCATGTCTCTAAGGGAGTTTCTAAACACCGTCAGCTTGTTTGCTTGTCAGAGAACTGCTCCTTGCTGACACTCCATCCACAGACCTGGGCTACACTTGAGAAAATAATCAGTAACAGTCCTTTCACTGCAATCATCTTATTTATTGAAGCATTATGAAAAGAATATAGTATGTTCTAAATCTGGAAATACCATGCTGCTTTCATTGCTCTTGCAAATGAGGTGCTCTCTTCACATACCACAATCAAATATTCATGCTTTTTCACTTAAACCAAGAACCTGAAGTTTTCTCGTTTCTCTGGCTATCAGAGAATTAACCAGACAACACACACTGCATACCTGGAGGTGAGACTGCGGCATAAGTACATGATGAAGTTAGCTTTGCTGTAGCTGTCTCAGGAACAGCATGGACCGCTATGCAAAGTGCATTGGCTCCCTTAGATTAGGCATTTAGCTAGCTAGCCCACAATACACCCATGTAACTTTTTTTTTTTTTTTTTTTTTTTTTAATCTAAGGGCAGTCCTAGTGGGGTTTTTTTTTGTGGAGCATATTATAGAGGTGATTCTGGAACTGGATGCAATATAGATGCATCAGCATCAAGTCACAGAATAATTTAGGTTGGAAAGGACCTCTGGAGGTCATCTAGTCAAACACCCTGCTCCAAGCAGTCTTAATTAGATCAGGTTGCCTGGGGATTCATCTAGTTGATTCTCCTCCACACAAACTTAACAGCTCTGCTAAGAGGTAGAATTTAGAGCTTCAGGTTTAACACAGCTCTGGAGAAACCACACTGTGACCTAAGCTAACATCTAACATCTCTAGATGGTTCTGCATGATACCCTGTGGCCATCCCAGTGAAAGCTGACAGTAGCTCTGAAAGCTCTGCCCCATGCTCCTGTGTTTTGTGCAGTATGAGCATGTTAATTGAACATGCTGAACATGAACAGCTAGTTTAGCGCTAGGATGGGCATTGCTTATGCTTGCTGCATGCGCACCTTAAACTATCGTACACATGTGCCCTGGGGGATCCTGCCGATATAATGAAACTGGAAAAGATGCATCAGTAAAACCTACTGATTGGAACTGAGCCATACCTACATATCTGATACTGGTTTGGGGAATCACAAGCATTCATTTGATGGTTGATCTGCATGTATTTTAAAATGCTTCTAGGGCCTTGCCAAGTCCAGATGCAGCCTGGTTTTAAAGTGAATGTGGCCACACCGTTTCATCTGGGAGCACACACTGCATCAACCTGTAGTACTGAGGAAGCTAATCTTCCATTGCCCCAGGAAATGTGTGCTTAGACTTTATATTAGTCAAAAAATATATGGAAAAACTCACCCTGAGATAACCTAGTTATGCTGATAAGATATTAATGCAAAAGTATTTATATTGGCAAAAAGTCCAGCCTGTCCCTTTACCTACCAGATCATTGCCCATCCCTTCATATGCATTTCCTGGGTCCACAAAGAAGCTTTTGATCCGACTGGACATCTCACAGAAACGAGGTCTATGTGCACAGGCATGAGCCAGGTTTGTACAATAAGTTTGTGATCTTTTACTAATTATCAGAACACTATAAATCTGCTGCTAGCTTTGTTCTCAACTTTTAGTTGCAATGTATAATCTATCCCATTATACTGCTGTTTCTTTTAATCTTGAAAAAACTGTATAAACATCTGGGCTGAGATTTAAAATAGCCAGTCTTTCAGACACATATTTAAATTTGTTTAGTACCTAACTTGAGTGATAGGACTAGTTCCATCCTATGCTCTGAATAGCCAAGCCTTCTGCAGAACTCAGAGGTCACAATTTTTGCCCTTTATTTTCTTCCTCTTACTTCTTAGGCTGGGTTTTTTGGGGTTTGGTTTTAGTATGTTTGGGGGTTTTTCCTATAAATATATCTTCCAACTTCTTTGTGTTGTCCTTGCTTCGTCTGAGAACCTGCACAGATCTACTTCAGCAAGAGTTCAGTGTCCACATACATAAATCAGACTTTCCTCTGCGCATCTTGTGATAGAGACACCATTGAAGGATACGGAAGACACGGATGGCAAAGGCATCTGGAATACACATGTTCTTGAATTGCCAGCCTTCCCCAGCTTCACCTGGAAGTGCAATAAGTAAATAATATGAATACCAATGGAGCAGTTAATTTCTGTCTTCTCTCTAAATACATCTCCAGGGCTTTCAAGTAGTCCCTGTTAAGCCTTATGGTCCAAGCATGTTGTGAGAAGAGACCACAGAGGTGACCAGGGAGATGGGGGGAGGGCCAAGTGTAGCACACAGTGAAGGAGGAGAGGGCAGAGGGCGGCTCATACAGGTGGAGCGAGTATGAGTGGAAAGGGCTCCGGCTTCTTCTTCCTTCACTCACTGCCAGGAGTCTGGCTCTTTCTTCTTCCTTCACTCACTACCGGTATCTCTCAGCACCTCCCTTAGATCCTCTTTTCTTATATTCCTCTGCTGAGTGGATTTCTGTTGTTCTCTGATTCACCCTGCCAGGTTGTGAGGAATAAAGTGAAAAAACAGCCAGAGTTAAAAGAGAGCCCCAAACAGGTTGGAAATCAACTAGCTATAAGTATACGTATATCATCAAATATAGAGCTGGTTAGGAACAGATGAGTTAGGAAAAGGCGAGCAAGGCAGAAGTTTCCTGGCAAGGCTGGCAACAGTAGCTCTGCTACTGCAGGAAGGTCAGGAACGAGATTTCTGGGAATATAAAGTAGCTAGATGAAGAGAGGTTAAGGCAGCACAAACAAGAATGCAACCCGGGAGTTTTTAGGAAAAATAGAGGGAAGAAAAAATCAATTGGAGCAAATGAAAAGGTCAAGGAACAAACTGGGGTCTTAATAATTCCTTGGTTTTCAAGATGATTTGAAATCTGGGCAGTTTAGAGCAGTGCAGAAAAGACCACACTTCTGAAAAAATGTCTTCTGGATTATCGAGTAAGGTGGAGAAGGTGAGGAAGATGCTACATCTTTCAAGAAATTAAAGAATCTTCATTCCAGGGGAAAGAACAACAGATTGGAGTGTAGAGAGACTGCACTGGTCTCAGGTTGGGATGCAGAGAGAAAGAACATGGGAAGTGAGGGCTATTGGGTGGGACAGAGCAGAACTTGATGTGCAAGCTTTCAATTGCCTGTCCTCGGGAAAGTGAGGGATTTTAACAGAGGCCAGCTTCAGAGAAGTCATCTACTTGCAAAATGTGCAGATTCGGGACCTTAATCTTTTTTTCTGTGCATTTAATTCTCAATTGACTTTCAGTCTGTCAACAGGAAAGAAATGTTCTCTCACTTTTCAAACGCATCAAAGGTTCAAGACATAGTTTTCCCATTAAATGGCTATTTCAGCCAGAGTAGTGTCTCTCTTCTGCTTAGCCAACTCACAGGAAAGGAAACATTTTGCTCTTACTGTGGTAATCACTCACCAAAAATTGAGCAGCCTAAGGAGAATTTTCACACACTTGACCCAACACCAGTTCAAGAGTATTTATTATTGTTATTTCCTGAATTAAATCACCTAGACTGTCAGGTTTTATTTTCATCTCCTTTCTCTTTAAAGAGTACAGCTTTTGCATCCACTGCCTTGGTAACTTTTCCTAAAATATTAAAACACTACCTTAGCATCCTACACCAAAAACTTACGCACCATTTAATTTGTTTTCTCAGCTAAAAGATTCCTCTGTACCTTTTGTGAATGACAAGAGCAAACTAAAAGTCATGAGTACTACCCAGGCTACCTTAATCTCACCTAAAGCGATCCCAGCTTAGCGAGGTTAGTAACCCATGCAATTATGCAAAAAAGTCCCAGACAGACAACTGGGCCATCTGTTTTCTAGCATTGACTTGTAGACACATAAACCCAGTAGTCACCTCCTTGATAATTAACTTGAGGTGTCTGTTAATAAGAATTGATTCCGTCACACCAAAGCTTTTTTTGGGAACAAGGTTTAGGTAAAGAACAGCCTAAAATCTGGGTGAGTACACACAGAAGCCTGAAAACACTGCTGTTGGCAGTACTGAAAACAAGTTCTCCCATTGCTCCATCAGTTACAGACCTGAGGGATGAAAGCATTTGCCACAGAAGAAGGAATCCCAGGAATCTGTCTTTTGCCACAAAGATTTGATCACTTATTTTAGGAGGACCAGAGTACAAAAGGCATTAAGATAGGGGAGATTGTTCTGATCCTTCCCATTCCCTCTGCTCTATCTTGACAAATGTAGACTGAGGCAGATGATTACAAGGACTTAAGTTCAAGAAATCTCCAGATGTACTTGAATCCTCCCTACAAAGGGGTCAAGTGACTTCTCCAAGGCCACACAGAAAGTCCAGAAAAATCAACGTTCTTGGTCCCACTCCCACTCTCAATCACGACAACTGTAAGACACCATGACTGTAAAAAGCACATTGTTGCCAAATGTTTTTCCCTTTAAGAAGTTCTTGTGGTGCTTAAAACCACTACATTTTAGTCTGCGTTAACACAACATGGAAGCCAGTGAAACACAAGCTTCAATATTCATTCACCTGAGCAAAAGTAGATGTTATCAGCAACCACTTTTTGTTTTGTAGTTCAAGATCAAAAATGTGTGGCGGTGTAGAATATTCAATGTATGTTGCTTGTCCACACCAGACACATATGTAGCTTGAATTTTAATCATGTGATTTGTCTTCCAAAAGAAGTTCTAGTGCAAGTAAGGATTCAGTAAAAAGTATGTCGAGACCAATGAAGTCTTCTTTCTGAGTTCACTGGATATTGGATCAGGGCCTGAACCCATGTGGCAATACTTTGTACCTCATGACACAGTATTTACTGCATATTCCAAGTTTGTCTGTTATTGTAATTGCTTGGCCACCTGAGATGATTGGCAAATATATAAACAAGGATGTGAAGTAGCAAGTGATGCAAACGCAACAGAAAAGAATGTTCTGGGCAAATATGGGCACAGAAACTCTGAGGTTTCTATGTACACAGCATGATGCACTTCACTCAGTCAAGTATTTTAATATATCACCAAAAATTACTTAAACAGCCCTTTGCATCATGAAACATGCTATATCTTACCTATTTTATCAGCAAAAGGGATTTGATTATATTTTGCAAAAGCAGCCTTACATTTTAGCATAAATAAAATATTTTCTGTTGGCTTCGGAGAAAAAAAAAACACAAAAGAGTATGCAATTAACAGAAAAGAGCATGGCTGGGCACAGGGTAAGGGCTCAGGTGGTGGAGTTTCACTTGGTGGTGGACAATTTTTTACACCTAAGTTCCTCCATCCTTTGAACAGGAGGAGTGAGAATAATTCACCACTTCCTAACAGTGTGAAATTCTGTTCGTTTCTGTTTTCAATAACTTTGACATCTTCAGCTGGGCTCTGTAGCTCTCCAGGGGAGCAGAGGAGGGGTGTGTGATGAGAGAAGGGCACGTGGCCCTGGATACACTCTGGTTTTGCTTGGGCTACCAAGGCTGTGGTGGAGACTGACCTGTGCATAGGCCCTGAGGTGCCACAGTGTGTTATAGCCATCTTCATTCACTTCCAGCCCCTCTCAAAGGCTGCTACCCCAGAGACGCTGGTCAGAAGTAGCTCTGTATTCTCCTATGGGCTTCTTTAATTTTTTAATCAGACGTAGCACAAAACAATAGCAAATCTCTGCTTCAGCTGCTTGCTTTATACTTGATTCTGCTTTTCACTGATCCTCATCCTCACCCTTTTCTGTCTCATTGCTCCAGGGTTCCAAAGGGCTTTCCCTTAGCCCCAACGGTTGCTGAATTGACTCATTTCTCCTTGGCAGATTGTAGCCCAATGGCAGCCCACAGCTGGGAGAGGACATTCTCCTCCAGGTATTGGCATAGCAAAGCCAGTAAGGAAAAGATAAGTACTGCATAGGCTTCCCCTGGGGAAAATGTGGCTTCTGCCCTCCTCTGTGGCTGTACCTGGCCTCCAGAAGACATGTGTAAGGGAGTAAGGAGGACATTTCACTCTCTTCCCCATTCGTTTCGCAATATAAGCTGCAGCAATATAAGCTGCAGTCTGGCTGTTGGATTGAAGTGTCTGAAATAGGACAACAGCTTTTTATGCAGGTACTTAAATAACTTTTAATTACTTTTAAATAACTGCAAGGTGATTGCTCAGGGCTCTGTGCTTCTGGTGTTCCTATGAGCTTCTGTCCCCATCAAACGACTGCCCCTCAGCTGACTGATGGTGACTGCAGCAGGCATAGTGTCTTAGTCATACCATTACCATGGATCAGATGGCATGCAACAGCCTCAGGATTTGGTGTATCATTTTTGTTTCTGCCTCATTCTTGTGCTTAGCAATACGCAATGCAGTAGTACCATGATTTACTCAGCTATGTGAGGACACGGGGACAGAGACTTGTGAGGCAGAGGATTGAAGCTGGGGCTGTGAAGTATGAGACAGTGAAGGGACATGGAGAAAAAGTTGGATCTCTGCTGGGAAAGTTGAGGAGTGTAAGAAAGAAAAACATGGGCACGTGAAACTGGACTTCTGATCTGAGGACATGGAGATGTACAATAAGAGGACAAGGGAGGCAGTGGATGTGGTTTTGGGATCTTCGCTCTAAGAAGTGTGTAGCAGAACAGCTGTGGCGGCACGGACATAGGTTTGTAAGTTGCAAAAAAAAGTTGTATGGTGGGGTGAATGAGAAGCAGCAGACATCAGCTTGAAGAAGAATCTTGGGTGGTCCTATGACAGTAAGGGAAAAAAAAAAAAAACTTTTCCACAATAATTTCAATTTTCAATATCTTGCCTGGGACATACATTGTTTAAAGCTATCCTAGGAATCTTTCTGCATTTGGGTAGCACTACCATTTCATCTAGGCTATTGGAAAATAATTACAATAATCCTGGTCTCACAAAGATCAATGACAAGCCCGATTTTGAAAGCAGCAATTTCAATAGACCTGGGCATGAATAAACTAGTCCAAAGGCAAACAAAACCTTACTCACGCAAAGAAGACAGATGCAATATTCATCACCGTCTCTGTTCCTTGCTGCCTGTAAGCTCTGTGACTAGAGAAAGCCTTTAGAAATATCACACAGGGATAGGGCCAAATTTATCTGAGTACAGACATAGAATAACTTTTCTTAGTTGCTGAGACAGATTATGCTTATTTTATCTGAGAGCAAATATGAGTGAAAAAAATAAGCCACTTACAAGTGACATGAGGCAACACTATAGCTGAGTAATGACATGACTGAGTCTGCCACCACAGTAGTTCTTAAAAGGCAGCAGGAAAGCAGTGCAATACTCTGGATGTGGATACTTCTTGCTTGTGGATTTGAGCATCAACATCATGGAACAACCCGAGACCACAAGAGCTTTCTTAATGAAACAGAAGACCCCACACAGTAAGTGCACTGTCCAACAAATGTTTTGACAGAGAACTGTGAAGCTGTAAAGGTAGGTGGGTGAATGCACAGAGAGAGAAAAAAAAAAAAAAGCCTCTGCAGCCCAGATTGACCTCGGTCACATAAAACTTGGCTGTTATAACATGAGCTACATGGATGACAACAAGGAAACAAGGTCAGAATATGTCCCTTTGCTGTGTATGGCTCCCCTGACCATCGCTGGAGCTGAGGGAATATTGCCATCTAGTGCCACACTGAAATCCAGCTGTCTAAACAGAAAAGAGCAATTTGATTCATGTAGGCAATGGTTACAAAGCATACTAAAACCCAGGGACTTTATGTGCCAGGGACATCATTTTGGTCAGTGTCTTTGCCAAGCTTGTTATTGAAAATGGTACATTTTCTCCTTTGAAAAAGTGACAGTGTGTTATTGGAACTGAGTCATAATGCTGTGGAGGAGAGACCCCGTTCACAGTCATTTAGAGGTTGTGAAAAAAAGTGCAGAAGTACTCACATAGTGCTTTAGCAAGTAGCAGTCAGAACGATGGGATGCTGTTGAGGATGGGATTTATCTTACCTACCCTGAAATAACTAAAACATAGACCTGCCTCTGTTAATGTTATATAGTCACCCTAGGCTTCTTTTGGAAACAAAGAAGCACTACTAGGTCACAACTGGTGTGACCAACTTTAGCTGTCACCTTTAGGATGGGAAGTGCTGTACTTTTGAAACAGCTGTTTATCTGCAGTGACAATAAAGGGGTTTTGGGATGGCTAGCTCTGATGTTCAGACCCCTCCAACCCCTAGTGCCTGTCTCTCTGTACCATTTTTTTACCAGGTAGGCAATAATTTTGATGACCTGTAGGTGGAAAAACAAAACCACTTCCAGACTCCTAAACCCCATGATCTCTGTTGTGTGAGTCTCGTATTCAGGTGGGGATGACACACGTCCTCACACAAGAGTTCCCACTGACCACAGTGGAAACAAGCGCTGGCCTGTGCCATATTGTGTTCGCTGATAGGCAGGCACACTGGACCATAACATATTTTATATTCACCTCTGTGTGCAACAGCATTATGAACTTCCTTCCGTTGTCAAGCCAGAAAGAGCCCTTAGGGGTGACAGAGCAGTTCAGTTCCCCTCAGCCAAGACCCTGCTGAGACAGAGATGAGGGGTTTTTTAATCTGTGCATATGTTTGAGATACTTTTAATGAGGCCATCAACTCATTTATCTATGCTACCAATTTTCAGTCATTGCCCATCTGGAGCAGATTCAAACCGGTGGTTGATTTTCAAAAGCAATTTGAAAATCAAAATCAATTAAGCAATCAAATTTTCCGGCTGCAAACAATGTCCAGATTTTCAAGCCAGAAACGTAATGTTTATATATGTTGACTTAAAATTACTTAAGTGTCCCACCAGTACCTCTGAGTTGATTGCCATGTTATTGCTTGTGGTTGTGAGTTTCCCACTATTTCCACCCACTAACCATGTAAAGAAAAGCATTAAATCACAGAAAGAATCAGAGTCAATAATGTGAAAGAATATTATTTTTCAGCCTGAGAAGGGTTAGAATATTTGAGACACCCATCAACTCCATTTTCTTTTAGGTAGCGTGAATCCAAATTAAGCAAGAGGCTCCTAAATTCATTTGCTTATATTTAAAAAATTCATTCTTCCACATCAACAAATACAAATTCTTACAGGGGATTTTTTTCCTTTTCTATGCTGATTTTAAGTGTGCTGAAAAAAATGTGTGTCACGAGTTCCTGTAACTGAGGAATTATTTAGGTAATAAAATGTCTCACAATAATAGTAGAGTATGAAGTTACTGATGTCAAACTCTGCCAGGATTTTTTAGGGATATTTTCTATGCTTTAGATGGAAGTTCACTGAGCAAAGTCCTTACATATGGTATTAGAAAAGAAGTAGAATATGCACACTGTCCTGTGTGTCCATAAATAATGTTGAATTAAAATTCTATCTAAAAAGGAACCTGGAAAGCAACGATGGTAGATTTATAGACACATTTCAAAGAAACACCTAGAAATGTGACTTTCTAAAACCCTCACTCTTATCATCTCAGTTCCCCATAACTAAGATTAGCTTGAAAAATCTAAGCTAACAGCTTCCAGAAATAAATATCAAGAAGCTGGCAGCAAATTCTGGAGTTCCCCCATACCTCTTAGTCCATGGGGACACAGACTGACCTTTCAGATGCAACTTAAACCCAGCTGATTTCCTCAGGCTTTTGCCTGAGATGAAGGCTAGCTCAGACCGTTTGGGTGTTCTAGGCAGGCAGGAAAGGATTACTAACATTAGCTCAATATCTTAATTGCCACACTTAAGAGCCTGCATACTTGCCTACAGCTGGATCCAGCACATAAAGCAAGCTCTCACTGACTTCACTGGGATCTGGATCAGCATTTTAGGTTTGAAGGAGCTGGAGAAGTGGCAGGAAGGCGAACACTTTCCCTGTTGGTACAAACTGTCATGGCTCTACTGACATTTACACCAGCCAAGCCCTCACCCCAGGACATGCACAGCTTTATGAAGCTATGACATAAACTCACAAATTGATTTCCTATGCTAAGTGGCAGCAGTGAGATGACAGCCAAATCTCTTTAAGAATCAAGAGGTGGACACCCCAAAATGTTCACACCCAGCAGTGCAGCTTGATGGCCAGTCTTAATGCAAAGAAAGGTAATGTCCGTACATGTTTAACATCAGCACCTATGTATCTTTTGTTTCAATTTACACTAACAGCAGACAGAAGGTTTTAGTCATTTTGCTTTACTGATATTTACAAAGCTCTGAGACTGTTTCCTTGCATAAACCATTTTTCTGGACATGGGCATTTTTCTTGACAAAACCAGCCTAAGCTGTACAGTCCACTCTGAGTTTCTTCTCAGCCTGGGCTACCCCAGGCTAATGTGCCTGCACAACTGCTGGTGTTGTCACACAGGGAACTGGATCCACGTACTTATGCTGGATAAGAACTGAGCGAATGGATGACATGGCCAGGAACAAATCGCTGGGAAAGAGGGTGTCTGGGCAAGAAAGTGCCTGTGGAACCACAGCCTAAAACACTCCCCTCATTTGTGTCCAGAGGTTGTGGAGTAATGCTGCTCCAGGTTGAGATACACCATAAATGGGTTTTACAGACCCTGAAACCTCTAATCTTGTTGCTGTTTTGTGAATCCAGAAATTTAGCCTTGCTTCTGTTTAAAAAAAAAAAAAAAAAAAGTGCTAAACATTATCCTATTAGCTTTTTTCTGTTGATTTAAATGCCTATGAAGCATCAGAGGGGCAGCAACCATGTCCCAGCTAAATGGTTTGTTTGTAGCAAATTACTTTCTATTCTTAAGCAAAAAGAATTTAATCAAGTGTCAGAAACAAACTACATCTTGACAGATCAGCAGCGTTGCTGCTGTTAAAATAAATTTGTTGCCAGATTTGTTTACAAAATTTCTTTTTCAGGGATGGGTGAACTTCCCAGAATTTGCCAATCTTTTGAATAAATATTGTGGAGGATTTGTAAAATGAGAATTAATTAAACTTTTCCTCTGAGTGTAAACCAGGCATTTAGCTCAGTGTAAAAAATTGCTTGCAAGCAAAGGGAAGTCTTTTTTTAGGGGGGTGGAGAGGCAAGGAAATCTGAGCACTCCCTTTCCTTTTCCGAACAAAATTTGGGATTTAATAACTACGACTAATACAGGAATCGTAATTTATATAATAGGTTTGATATATCCTTTTTTAACTTTCTTCACAGTTCTGAACTGAGTTCAGTGTGTTTTACTTCAGCTTTTAAATCCCTCAGAGGTTTGCTTATTTTTCTATGAGTCTTTTCGGCTTGGCTGCTTCTGTATAATACGTGGCAGATGTGTTCATTTCTGGACGTGGGGCCTTTTGACACTGACTCCTATATATGACTTGTGTGGTTCTAACGAAGGCCTTTGGGTGTTAGTTTGGATGGGTGGTATCACCATCTCAGACAAAGAGATAAGCTTACTGTCATCCACCATTCATTCTGCTGGGATATCTGAAAGGACCAGATAAGGAAATGTTCATCCTAGACAGGGAGAAAACAAGGATAAGTATTTGCATTCCACCTTTTCTCACACTGCAAACTGGGTTTTTTGTGGGATTTGGGACATTTTGTAATTTTTTTAAGTGATCATGAGGAAAATATTCTTCATTTATAAAACAGCAAACAACAAAACTTCTGCTCTTTCATGTATGAAGTCAAGAAACAGTCACTAAAGATCCCATCTATTAGAATGATTTTGCTGTGGCTCCACTGGAGGGAAAGCCAAAGATGGCAACTCTTTTCTAATAAAGTGACAAACAATCCTCTCATTTAGATTAAGATTTGTTGGGGGGTTTTTGGTCAAATGCCACTAACTTGAGAAATTAGTCCTTGACAAAAGCCTTCACTGCTGCCATTTGGAAGATATTGTTTCTGACAAAGCCAGCGGCAGATGTCAGTCTGCCAGTAGCAACAACTTGAGGCACACCAACATCACTGTCTAGGTGAATTAAGCACATGGGCTGTCAGCAGGTCCTACAGATAAGTTACAAAAGAGTTCACGGACTTCACAGAAGACACAGGATTTTAAAAGCCTGTAGCATTCAGGCAAACAGTCTTCCTTTGATTCTTTAGGTGTCAAATCAGGATGACTGATTCTTCCCAGTTACACTTCCATAATTTCCACATTTTGAAATTATCATGACTGGTCTTAAAGGTTTGATCAATCAGAGCTACCACATGCTGCTGCTGTCCTAATTAAATTAAGCTCCACTGGCTCCATCCTTCCTAAGCCTTGCTGGGTGGATTTGAGCAGTGTTTCCCACGGTCATATGTATGAAGCTGCATGTTGGCAGAACGGATAAGCATCTCTGTTTTAAAGACAGCCTCAAGCTTTTGCGTAAAGAGGCTAACACTGCCACTAACAACTAGGAAATCCTGGCAGATAGTCCACATGAATATCTCTTTCTATATTTGCACAATGTCAGGCACACTATCAGCACTGAATAAATAATAATCATAGAAACCTGGAGTCAGTCAGGAAATAGCTATGAATGAAACATTCATATTTTAAAACTTGAAACTGCAAAATTATCTTGTTATGATTCTGTCCTTTTCCTTTTTCCCTGTTGTTTTCTTTTCCTAAAGAAGAAGAAATGCTAATGCTGTTGCTGAAGGTACAAAAAAAAGAAAGTTTACTTGGTCCTGTATTACAGAATTACACATCTAAAGTGTCCTGCCTGCTTAATACATAAAATCTAAGGCCATAAAATTCAAGGCCAGGCCAGATGGGGCTTTGAGCAACCCAGTCTAGTGGAAAGTGTCTCTGTCCCCGGCAGGGGGGTTGGAACTAGTTGATCTTTAAGGTCCCTTCCAATCCAAATCATTCTATGATTCTATGACCCCTTCAAGGTGCATATGAAGAACAGTCCTGATTTTAAATCCAAAGAATCCATTTCTAACTGAGAAAAAAAAGAATAGACATGGAATACAAACGTATTATATGGGAGAAAGAGGGAGAGCAGCTGAAAAACAGTTTCACCAGACAATCTTGCTCTTGATAATGTCTGGACAAAGTCAACTTTTTTCTAAATATGATTGAAACGCCATGTTGAAAGGGATTTATACAAGTCATAGATCTTTAAAATAATGAGCAAAATTCGTGGGGAATTCAGTCTCCAGCTCTGCAGAAATAATAATAAAGGGCAATTGCCTTTAGTAAAACAAGTTGAATTTGGTAACTCTTATTTAATTCAGACTCTTGACAAACATTCAGGGTTGCTCTTTCTTCACAAAAGAATCAATTATGCCTCCTTCCGTGTTGAGGTGTAGGGCTCCTATAATACACTAAGGGTATTTGAAGGCTGTATTTTTATGGTTACAGATGAGAAGAAACAGATTCTTAAGGTACTTCAAAATCTGCTTTTATAATCGCTGCCAGGGCTACATGTACAAACATCTTTTTTTCATGTATTGGTCATCTTTAACAGAAATATAAAAAGATGCAAGGAATGCCTCAGTATAATCAAATTGCAATTAAGTCAGTTCAGAAGAATTTGTCAAAAGACATAATGGCAAGGATTATAAAGGAGAAGAATAAACTGAAAACACAGAATGCCAAAAATCACCATCTGCTGAGATGATTTAGTATCATGCTCAAAGCTGTTAAGGTGTTACTAGAGCTGTTGTATGTTACAACATTAAACAGTTAATTGCAGTTCATGGGTTTTAAGTAAAAGGACTGGGGACTGCTTTTTACCATAGCAACCACAAAAAAAAGAAATCTCTTAAAGCATGTATGCAATGTGCGCCAACAAAAAAGCACAGAAAATAAATATATTTGGAATTCAGCATTTAAACTATAATTATTTGAAGAAATTCCTCTTTCCAAATTTACATTGAGAGTATCCTGGAGAGAATAAGACATTGATTCCAAAATTACCAAAAGTCATTCCTGAAGGACAAGAAAATTTATTAGATTCTGTATCTTACCTCACAAACAACTGTTAAGATGACTCTTGCTCCTTAGGTAAACAGAGTAGGGAAATTAATGGATACAAAAGAAAGGAAAACTTCTATCATCTCACTGATGTGTAGGCAGTTGTGCAGCAGGCAGGTTATGCGTATAAATGAATCGGTCAAGGTCACATGTGTACTATTGTTCACCTTTTGCCACTCCAACCATTTGTGTTGTGTGCTGAGGTCAGCCTATTTGTGCTCTTTTAGCATGAGAAGCAAGTTACAGTGACAACATTTCTGATTGTTTTAACCCCAGGTTAGGTCAAGCTTGAGAAGGATGGGAGAAAAAGGAAGTAAAATGACAGTGACATCTTCATCATTCCTTAAATGTTAACACAGGACATTTTGACACCAGCGGAACTTCTTATCCATGTTCCCTTTTGAAATAAAATGCTGATGAGTTCGACCATCTTTCCAGACGTGGTTCAGTTTTGATGGAATAGTTACTTTGATGTATGATTCTTCTGAAGCCTTTGCAAAGGCTTGATAGCTGTAGGCACAGCAGATTAGAGAGGCAGCCCAGCAAACTACCTGGAGCAGTGATCTAAAAGGTGAGATAGGCAGGTGAAGAGCAAGAACGAGCAAGAACGAGGGAGGTCTTACTGGTTGCTGTGCCCAGAGGATACACTGAGGGCAGGAGACAATAGGAAGGATTGTATTTCACCAGCCCTGAACTAGCTAAAGGTTTGAATAAGTAAATGTTTTTAAAACTTCTATTGTAACTGCTGAAAACAATTATGTCTGTGGTATCTGCCAACTCCCATAATTATCTTCTGGGTTTTTTAAAAATATGTATGGGAAATTTTGCAAAATCGAGGACCAATAATCCCATGGCTGACACAGCATGCTCTTAGACTCTTACACAAATGTAGTGTGAGAACAGAACAGAACAGTTGGCTACATTAAGATTCAGATTGACAAAGACAGACTGAGGGGGTTTTGTCAGCTGATGTAAAAATTTCCATAGGCAGAAATATTAAATCCTGAATAAATGGAAGAATTCACCTCCATATAAGCACTCCAAGGACCTAGAGATACCCTTTGAGTTTTCCCTCTACAAATCCAGAAGACACATGTTCATCGCTCTGTGCACCTGTAAGCTCTCCAAACAAGACCATTTCTAACCCCTCCAATGTAGACTCATCTCTCCGTCTCAAGAAATTCATATTGTACTGTTATTAAATGCTGTGTTTATCAAGGGACTGTTGTTAGGTCTTTTCACCAACCTAACTCACTCTGTTTATATACAGCCTCTAACTTCATATTTGTATTTGTTTATAACAGCACAACATAAGTTTTGGTCCATTGGTTAAGAGCAACTTTAGAAGTATTTAAAAGTGTCCAACTCTACTGTGATGTAATTCAAAAAAATGCCACTACTTATGCTATTAATAGATTTCACTGACTTGTATCAATTGTACCAATTATGATGATGCATGAGGGCACAGAAAAAAAGATTGCACTGTTCTTGTAAAGACAAGAGTAGACACCTCTTGCCATAGAGAACTGACAGTTAAAATATGCTGAGACAGATAATCTTCCACGAGACTTTTCAGCCCACTATACAGAAAGTATTACATTTTGGTAGCTTTCCTATATCACAGGCTACAATTGTAACAGTATTTTGAAGTCACTAGTAGCTGCGATGCCAAGAGAAAAATAATGTTCCTAGTGCAGAAGAAAAACCAGGCATTGTATTATCAGATTACTGTAGAGTCCTTGAATGTAAATATGAATGCAAGTAAAAACATAAGAGCTCAGATTTAGTATATGCAGAATAAAACTCCAGTTCCACACAACGAGGAAGAGGAGTTTGTGTTTAGTAACTGGTTTGAATTTGAATATTTTAATTGACCTTTTTTTTTGTTGTTGTTATTATCATTATATATTATTCACCAGAATTGAACATAGACAGAGGGAATCTGTCTCTTAAAGAAAAAGCATTTTTTTGATCTGTCAATTAAAAGATTTGGAAAACAACAGCCAGTTCTGGCTGTAATCTTGCATTACACAAGTATCTGAAGTTGAACTACAAAATACTCAATTGTTACTTTTATACTGATTTTTAGTTAAATTTTTTTCATAAACCAGTATTGTTCACTTTTCATCGGCCTTGTAACTTTTGCATATACCAGATGTCACAAAGAATCATGGAATCATAGAATCATAGAACAGTTTCAGTTGGAAGAGACCTTCAAGATCATCGAGTCCAACCTTTGTCCCAGCTTTATCAACACCACTAAACCATGTGCCTATGGACAATATCTACCTGTCTCTTAAACACCTCCAGGGATGGTGACTCCACCACCTCCCTGGGCAGGCTGTTCCAATGCCTGACAACCCTTTCAGTAAAGAAATTCTTCCCAATATCCAGCCTGAACCTCCCCTGGTGCAGCTTAAGGCCATTTCCCCTCGTTCTATCGCTTGTTACTAGGGAGAACAGACCGACCTCTGCCTCGCTACAACCTCCTTTCAGGTAGCTGTAGAGAGCGATAAGGTCTCCCCTCAGCCTTCTCTTCTCCAGGCTAAACAGTCCCAGGTCCCTCAGCTGTTCTTCATATGAGACACGCTCCAAATCCTTTACTAGCTTAGTAGCCCACCTCTGTACCCTCTCCAGCACCCCAATGTCCTCCTTGTAGAGAGGGGCCCAAAACTGGACACAGTACTTATGCTGAGTATCTACAAAACAAGACTTAAGTCAATGCACAGAGCTGCATCACAGGAGGTTATTAGCCAGTTAAAATGTTTGATGTCCATAGACGTACAAAGATCTTCCTAATCTGAACCTGCAAAGTTGCCATCTTAGCTTCTAGGTGTTTCAGAAGTGTGCACTCTTCATAGGCAACATGGGATATTTTTAATAACGTCTCAACTTTTATTTTGTCTTTTTGATTAGCTATGGTTTTTCATTTAACCTCAGAGTATCATTAGTACTGTGCGCTTATACTTTGCTTGAAGGAAATAGTGCCTTAGGAACACTTGTCAAACCATAGGTTTCCAATAAATAGACTATCAAAGGACAACATATTTATATCATTAAGGGGAGGATTTAATTCAAAAATTCATTAGATAGGTGAGACCGTAACTGAGGTCCTTCCACATCTGGTCTCTGCAACCATATTGCCTTTGTAAAATGTCCAGTGAAGAGTTTGATAACAGAAGTGTAGGGTGGCCTGTGAGACATTTTGAAGGATGATGGTATCAAAACATCTGTGAAACAACCTCTCATTGCATGTAAGCCAATGCTTATATATCAAACATATTTTTTACTTCAGTCGCCTTTAGTTGTCAGGCATGTCACTCACCCAAATTCCTGCTAAGGCCTTTGAGATCCATTTGGACCAAGTACAGAATTTGCAGTGCTTATCAGAAGATACTATCTTTGACTCTTCCAGCTTGGTATGGGAATCTTATTAGGACAAAGCTCCTCGCAAAGCGCTACAAGAGACTTCCCTGTACAATAGATGAGACACAATTGATTTCTGGCACTCCACTTCCAGCCTCAGCCAGAAATACAAGACAAACAGGCTTGCTTTCTTCTGTGATTTCAACATGTCTGCTTCTTGTATGAGCTGGAAATAGGACATACCATAACAACTGTCAAAACATTTCAGAAGCTCTAGCAAGGTGTGATTGGAGCCAGCTTCTTGAAGCAGCAAGGGTTTGAGGAGCCATGCGAGCAGGCTCGTCCCTCTGCTATCAACTGATTGAGGGCTCAAATGTGACCTCCACCAAAGGCATCGCAGTTTGATCCTCACTCAAACCTCTTGTCTGGGCAGTCCCAAACTTTCAGAGCCGTGCTGAAGTAAACCTGAATGTCTCCCAAACACTGAAGGACAGCCTTCCCAAGCTGAATTCTTTATTTTGCTGTTCTGGCAGCCTTCAGGGTGCCTCCCCTCAGCCCACTCACCCACGCCACCTGGCCCTGCCAGGGTTGGGTCCCCATTTACAGTGGGGATCAGTGAGCGGCTGGGAGAGGGCGACAGCCTGTGCACCAGCACTTGTGGAAAATGGCAGGAGGGATGGCTGGCCCCTGCGCTGAGGGAAAGGGGCCTCCAGCCAGGGCCAGGGCAAGGCTGGGAAGGACTGCTGGCTTCCTAGGGAGAGGCAGAGGAGAGCTGGCTGCTGAAAGGAGGGCAGAAGGAAAGGGGGCTTCCACCAAGCAGGTGAGAAAACATTTAGAGAAGAGAAGAGGGCAACTCCAAACAGTTGTGTGAGGAGAGAGACAGCTCGCTGGTAGGAGGTAGAGCGATGATTCAGGGCTGGGAAAGACATATGGGAGACCTGCCCTCCACTGAGGGAGGCCGGGGAGAGGAGAGGTTCCTAACTGCAAAGTAGGGGATAAAAACCAAGGCAGGGCATATTAAAAGACATGGTAGTGTTTGGTGAGGCAGCTGGACCCAAGTGGGAGGGTGATGAGCAAGAGGCTGGGAGCAAAAAAGCAGGCCCCAAGAAGGTGCTTCAGCAGAGTGACCTGGTGGGCGATGAAAACCCACCCTGTGGTGTTAGGGTAAAGTCACAGAAAAGAGGAAATAATTCAGAAATGTTTGGGAGAAAGAGGGATACAAACAGGAGAAATATGGCATCTACATTGAGAAGAAACAGAAGAAAATTTATTATGATGCAATGAGGGAGACGCAGTTAGTTGCTGCTGTGTGCTGCCAACACATGCAAACGTGGCTGGCGAATGGAAAGTTATAATATACATTATTCAGCAGCATAAACTTAATTTTTAATGAAAGAATATTTCTATGTCTACCTCATGAGAAATGTGTGAAGATCTTTGGGGACCCGTGTTTTGTGGTTTTCGTTATTCACACGGGCATTGTGAGCAAGCAAAGCTTAGGAAAGTGGCATGCTGTTCGAACACAGACTTAATAGCAAGGCAAGGTAATTTTCTCTATCCCCAAGTGTTTTTTTTATCCCAAAATCTAAAGAACTTTGCCATGTCTTTCACAAATGCAGGGAACTGCTACAAGTTTCTTCTTTTCTGTCCCAACTGGATGGTTAAGAGCCTTCCTCTAGACTCTGGATATGGCCTTCAAAAATATAATTGTTGCTGTTATTTACCAAAAAAACTGTTTTAAATAAAACAAAACAGATAAATATTTAGTAAGTAAAATACAAGTGATTTGCTGCACCCGTGCTAGATAACGCTTAATAATTTTAAGGAGCAATACAAAATACGCACTAACAGTGTTCTAAAACAATTCCCCTGTCATCTTTCCTGAGTACCTGTCAATACAGGGAAACTGAATTTTAGCCTGTCGTGTACTCTTTGACCTGTCATTTCCATCTCTCATCTTCCCAAACAGCCATACTAGAATCTACCCCTCAGTCTTCTGCAGTAATGCACTTCCCTGGCCTGGTCTAATCCTCAGTTTCTTGCCACCTGATGAAGTGTCAGACCAGGGACCTTGGGTAGTGTGTTTTAAGAAGTGAGTTTGCGATCTGTGTTTCATATGAGTTGTACCACAGTGCTGAGACTGGATGTTCAGGTGTTTGGTGGAGGTCACGACATGGGGAACTTTCTTGAGGGAGACAAACTATTGGAAAATGAGTCCAAACTGAACTCTTAGAGACTCCTGGCTGAAACCTGAAACTGTTGCAGAAAAAAATGAAACAGTTTTGCCTCCTACAAGCAATTGTTAAGTCCTCACGTTCAGTGAAGATGCATGTCTGCACTGTACAAAGCAGTCCTATGAAACATTGATAGTTACCATTACTAGCTTTGGTATCAGAAACATTCCAGCTATGGTAATACAATAGATAAGATAAATTATCCTCTTGAAAAGCAGGATAATTTAGCTGCAGTACAGTGCTATGTTAATGCATTTAGTCTATAACCAATACCTGAGTAAAATTGTTTAGAACAAGCTTTTAGACACTGCAACCGAAGGACACAAAATTTTTTTTTTTTACAGTGCTTGCGTAAGTCTTTTGGGTTTGAAATGTGTAGCAACTGTTGATTTCCACCTCTAGTTCATAGCGTGGTTTTGGCAGCATTTTTTCTTTAAACTTTGCAGAGTTCATTGTAATACGTTATCTTATTGTGCATTTTCTGCTCATAAACCTGTGCAGTATATCTCTCCTTAGATTTCCTATTTCATCTGATTAGTGCTACTGTAGTATTTCAAGCATTGGTTTGCTTTGGGTGAAGTAATTTGCAACACTTGTTTGAGAAATGTTTTTGTTGGAATACTAGAGTATCTCACTTAGAATTTTGTTTTCAGTTCTCCTTTTTTCTGTTTCTTTTTTAAGTGCTGGCTTCTTTGGTTAAGATGGAACCAAAAGTTAAATTTAGATTTTTTTTTTTCCTGTGTTATTTCAGAGGGCATTAAAATATATTTCCCTGCTATAAGTCTAATACAGTTTTCTAGCTCAAGTCTTCTATGATGGCGCTCACATGATGTTTGTGACTGAAATTTTGAAGAGATCAGAAATAGTACACGGACTGAACTTCTGGTCAGAGTGGCTCTAGGGAGACTGGCTCATAGTGGCTTTTACATTTGGCTTTCTAAGAGCTGAGTTGTTTTAATGGGCATCCTGTATGCATCTTTTTGCAGAAACCTAGCTGTAGGACTTTTTAAGTATCTGTTTTGTTTAATGAATTTAGGTACTCTAATTATCACAGAGTAAACTAGGATGCTACACTGTATTAAAACCCTCCCAAAGTTTCAGGATCAGTTTCACCAGAGAAAGGCAGGACTATCTATCTGCTGGGTTTTGCACCTTCCCAATACAAACTTCTCTGGTATCTTTTCCCTTGAGGTGCAGCTGTAGTATTAAATAGGAACTTCATTTATCCACTGTGGAAAGAGAGACTACAGCTAGATAATCTACAGGTTAAAATTAGCAAAAGTGTAAAAATCCAATAAAAAAATCATTTGCACACAAGTCAACATATAAATTAGTTTCACACTACTCAAAATCCTGGAGGAGTATTGAAGTTTCTGTAGTTCTGCGACTGACAGCCAGTTAGTTTGCTGGCGCTTTTCTTATGCAAACTCCATCACTGACTATCTTGAAGAAAGTCTTGTGATTAATTTACTGTTCCATTCCCACCAAAGTAGATACCTGGGTTCATAAAACTGTCTGCTATGTAGTAATTTCTGCTATATAAGATAAAACCGCTATTGTGGTAAATCCATTGCAAAATAGGATCCTGAGAAGTACTAATGAATCTCTTGACAACTGCTTAAATTATAATGACTTTGTCACAAGAACATTATATGTTTATAATCTTGTTATGATACTGAAGTCTTATACAGCTGTTTTTTGTAATACTTTTGTAGCCCGTTTAAAGCCATCTGGTGCACGTATTGCCAGGTATACGTGATTTAAAGCAAATCGTTGTTGTTGTTGTTGTGACTACAGATGCACCTTCAGCAAACTCATGATATTTTCTCAGTGTATGACAGTGGAGCTGAAATGGAATCATGTCATTATTTATTTGTACATGGTGACTACACATGATGTTCCTGACAGCCACATGTGAGAACTGCTGTTTCAGTTCATTATGTCTTAACATTTAGATCCTGAAAATTATAAAAATGTTGGATTGATCTCCATATAAGCCAAAGATTGATACACAGCTTTGGATCTCTTCTAAATAACTTTTCTGGTGCTTTTATAAAGATGAAGTCTTTAACTATAAATCTAGTAAGTAGATATAGGAACACCTGATTTTTATCTCCTGGTTACTTAGCTGAAAGCCTGCATTTGGAGATCATCTTATTAAAAGACCAGTGATATACGGATTACAAAGATTAGAGTTAAGGTTTCATCCATATTTTGCTGCTTATTAATTAAAGGCCTTAATTTGCTTATAGTTTACTTTTTCAATTCCATGTTAGCATTGGATCATTGTAGTATTCAGAAGCTGCAACCAAGATCAAGGCTGCATTATACTAAGTTCTGAAAAACCACATAGTAAAAGGAAGCCTCTACTTGGCAGTTGAAATAAAACAAGATCTACAGGGACTGGGGAGGGAAAGAAGTACCTTTCCTGATTGACTTAATTATTTTTCTATTTCAGAGTGACTTGTTCAAGGTCATAGAAGAATTTAATTTTTGTATTGGCGAGCAGGTGGAAAAGAAACAGGATATTTAATCTGCACTTCCACGTGCAGTTTTTTTACTCATCTCCAATGGAAAGAAATCTTCTGTGATCATGTTTGTGCCTTTCCCTCCCTTTTTTTCTCTCCATCCATAATTTTTGGATCCATTGAATAATACAAACAAATTTGAAAGAGAAGTAAAAGTCTTAAATAGATTTGTCTCTCTACAAATTTTGTGAAAGCAGATGCCAGGAAAAGGGAAGAAGAAACCATCTGAATGCCCTTGCTATGGTAAAGCCGCATCCTGAGTTCACATTCACCAGAGAGATCTACATATACTCCCAACCATGGGGAAAACTTCCATAATGCCAGATTGGCTCTCTTCCTATTTCACTATAGGGCTTTAGAGCACAACGCACAGTTGCCCATGCTACATGCACTAGTTTGATTTGGCTCCAATCTGGAGTGAAGTAGTGTTCTTGGGGAGGAGTCCTGGCACAGAACGGAGGCTACTTTTCTGCAGCTTCAGGACTTGCACCCTACAAGCCAATGGTGACAAAATGATCTATAGTTTGCTCAGAGACCGGGTTCATTCCTTGGTGCAGATCATAGAGGGAGCATAGACATAATCAAAGCAGAACTTGCATTTTTCAAACAAAAAAATGCTGATCATTGGAGAATCGGGCATATCTGCTCTGATGATTGTGGAACCATTTGTTTAATGATAATGTTGTTCTTGAATACATATGGTAGGGACGAGGATGAGTTCCTTTGAGAGGGCTTTGGAAACCTTTCTCTCAAACTGTAAGTCACTGGATTGTTTCTTTTTAGGAAGGAATTGGTACATCTTGCAACTTTGATTTTATGCTAATTTTCCTTCACATGGTCTGTTTCTGTTAGAGCCTAGACTGTAGTTCTGCAGTGTGTCATGGGAAGCAGCACGTAGATTAGTGCCATGTGTTAAAGTTGGAAAGTTTCTTCAGTTTTTTTGCTTGGTTTGTGGCAGCTTGTATTAAATAGTTTCCCCCTCCCCTTTTTTCTCAGTTGTGTGGTTAGGAATTGCTTTATTGCTTCTGTATCCTGTGGCAGTGTTTAATAGTAGTCCGATGTTTGGCCATACGTACTTCCCTGAAATCTTACATCCATTTTAATTGATGGGGATTTCCTGGGTGCTCACATGCCTTTCTTTTGTGTCCTGGGGATACGTGGCTTGGGGAATCACGGAACTGTTATGGTATAAGCTGTGCAGTGCAACTTCTTTAATTCTGAGACTACCTGGCCACTGTCACGACTTCTGCGCAACTATCTTGCAGTGAATTTGAGCACAATGGCAAACACAGTTGACTATTAACTTCATGTCATTTATCATTCCTCCTAAGGAATTACATCTTGCTATTCCCAACCAAAGAGTTTTACATGTAGTGAGCAGGTTTTCAACCTCAACATAAGCAGTTTACGTCTATTCTTTTTCTTCCTCATTAATGATTAGGTCTCCTTATAATTAAAAACATCAATCATATCCATTCCTAGCTGAATTTTGCTAGATTAAGTCAAGCTTTTCTCATATGACAGACTCTTTAATTCCTCTGATCATTCTGATAACCCTTTCCACACTTTTTTGTAGGAAGATTAATTTAAACTGGTGGCAAGAACTGCACTTAATATTCCAGAATAGGTCTTGCCAGGGCCTTATATTATACCACGACTACCCTTCCTGCTTCTGGAAATTCTATGTATAATGTATTTAAGGTCACACATCTTATAGCTGCTTCACGTTGGTTGCTAATAAGCCTGCTGAGATTGACTGGTTCTCTTTTGAGGCATACTTTGGTAAGCTTTCTGCTTCGATTGTTTTCATTGTGTTACTGTTAATTTCTTGTCTCTAATGTTACATGACCAGAGGCACTCTGGTCAGGCCATACAGTATGAAAGCTTTTAGGCTTGCCTCCGGGTATTAAGAACGGGGCTTGTATATCCCAGCTACTTTTTGCAAGAGGTTGAGTATGAATGCTGTCTGTATTTAACAGTGCATCTGTTGGCAGTGCATATAATCCAAAAGGGTGATTGTCCTTTGTCCCAAGCGTTCACCCATTTTAGCACTGCAAAGAGCCTAGTCTTAATGAAACTCTGAGAAATTCACTCCAGTCCACTGTAGACTGTAGTATCATGTACCTTTCTGCAGGCAGCAGTGCTGACTTCCACAACTCCTGTTCTGCCCCTCTGGCCACTGCTCCAACCCTTGAGCGGGCCCTAAATGCTACTCTTTTTTCTTGAGTCTAGATTAATTCCATGCTGTGCTTCAGCATTGTCCCACAACTGTCTGAACCAGCAAAAAGTGAATGGTGACCAGGGTCTTAACCGCGTGCCTGGGAAGAGAGGTAGGACAGGCAAAGGACCACGTGAAGCCCACACCACCACTCCAAGAAGTGTCTGTTGAACCATAAACTTCAGTCATCAGTACTCTGCTGGGGCTGTCCAGCGGTACGAAAGATGCTGAGGGTGGAGTCAGCGAAGCTGTGTAAATGGAACCAGGTCCTTCACCTGTGGTGTCCATGTTTGGTTTAATAGGTGTGAGCCGGAGCAATAGGCTCATGCTGTAATTCCTTATCCAAATTAGGTATATTGAGTACAAAAATTTTCACAGTAGTGCCGTTTCCTATTCTTACCTCAGTGGAGACATAAACCAAAAATGACGCAGTCCTAAAACTAAATGAAAACCATGGACATCCCATAGGTTACGCATAGCGAGCTCAAAACCTCGGTATTATTTGAGAGGAGCGGGACCTGTGAGTTCAGAGCTGGTGTACCATAACCTGAAACACCAAATCATGGGAAAACACACTCGCGAACAGACGAAGCCTGTGCTCAGGCAGAGCTGAGGGAGCAGCTGGACAACAAAATGGCTGTGGTGGCGGTTATAGGTGATCCACGGGAGCGCAGCTGGAGGTCGGGGGGAGGGGGGGCCCGACATGGCACTCCGGGGCCGTTTCCGGGCCGTGCCGCAATCACCGAGAGCGCATCCCAGGGACTTACTGCGGGGCGTTGCGAGACGCGGGGCTCGCAACCCCGGGGCGCGCAACGCCAGCGACTGCCTTCCCGGAGAGGCTCTTCGGCCGCCCGCTCCGCTCCGCGCGGCGGCGGCCGGTCCGAGCCGGGCCGGGCCAAGCCTAGCCGAGCCGAGCCGGGCCGGGCCAGGCCGGGCCGGGCGGCGACGCTGCGCGGGGGCGCGGAGGGGCAGCGCGCGGCCGGCGCGGCGCGGCGCGGAGGCGGCGCGGGTCCGGCGCCCCCCTCGGGGCGGGCGGCAGGCCCGGCTGCCGGCGGCGTCGCGGGGCGCGGCGCGCAGGCGCGGGGGGCGCGGGCATGCGCGCTGGGCGGCGGGGAGCCCGATCTGATAGGGAGCAGGGGCTGACACTACCCCCGTGTGGGCGGCGGAACGTCCCGAGGATGACGTGCGGCGTTCTCGAATCCCGTGTCTCGCTCGCTCGCTCGCCGCCGCCGCCGCCGAAGGAAACGGGAAAAGCAACAAGGAGGCAGGAGCAGGCGCGGCGCCATGGCGGCCCTGGAGCGGCCCGTGCCCAGTCCCGAGGCGTTCCTGGGCCAGCCCTGGGCCGCCTGGGTGCGGGAGGCCGCCCCCCCGCACGCGCACGGCGCCGCCCCCCCGCACAGTAAGGGCAGGGACCGGCCCGCGGCTCGGCACGCCGCTCCCCTCCCCCGGAGCGCACGCACGGCGGCGGGGCCAGGGGCCAGGGGCCCGGCCGGGCCGCCCCCCTCCCCCCCCTCCCGCTCCCGTTCCCGGGGACGCGCCGCGCGGCGGGAGGTGCCGCCCCCCCGGGCGCTCAGCTGACGCGCCGAGCCCCCGGTGCCATGTGTGCGGGAGGCGCTGGCGCACGCCGTGCCGTGCCGTGCCGCTGCCCCGCGGCGCGGGCTCCGCCGCTGGGCCGGCGCCGCGGTGGGGGAAGGGGGCGAGGGGGAGGATGCGCGGCGCGGAGGGGCCGGAGGATGCTGCGGGGGGGGGCCGGAGGGTGCTGCCGCGGGGGGCCCGGCGGTTCTGCTCCCTGGCAGATGCTCCGACCATTGTGTTTTTGCTGTTGCAAATAGAAACACTGCTCACCTCCTCACCTCTCCTCCTCCCCCCGCCAAACAATAAATGCGCACCTCTGGGCCCTCGGCGCTTCCTGACTGTGCTTCTCTTCTGCAGGTGTAGATCTAGAAGAGACTGGAAAAGAGGGTGGAAAAAGCAGGGAGGTTATGAGGCTTAATAAAGAAGGTAAGTGGATAGTGCTGGTACACCTCTCTACCTGTCTGTCTCTTGGTGGCTGTGGATGACTGTGGTTTGGCCTTGACAGGGGAGTCTGATAGCATATGGATCTCTCTGCCGTGAAGAATGTTTCAGGGTTGGATACACACAGGTGACTGTCGCTCTGTCAACTTCTTTTGGAGTACGAGTATAACAGGTGTATGTGTGCGACTGGCAGATGTGGTAAAAGATAAGGCAGTTTTAAGTCAAAAGACAACTACATGTCAGTGGCCATATTGGGTTTTTTTCGAGGACCCCGTCACTTGGTGCAACGTTTTGCTTGCTTCTGTGTGAAGATAAGCATACAGACCTGTGCGTCAGCTTCGAATGTTATCATTAGCGACTGTAGTGAAAAACATTTTCACTCGCAGAGAGAAATGGTCTGTTACCATCTTTGAGTTCATTCGCTTTAGCTCAAGTCGCATTTTATTCTTTCATTCTCACTCCTGAGTGTGACTTACAGTCCAGTGAGCAGCCGACGTCTTAATACTATCTTATGTGAGGCTAAGCCATGTGTATCATGCAAAACCAAATATAATAGTTCATTTGGGCCATAAGGTTTTTCTGGTACCATAAGTACGAACGGGCAAATTCCAGGCTAATGGTGTTGGCTAACATGCAATGCCTGACACAGTTCTGTCAGCTGCGAGAGGAGAAGCTTTAGTGGTGAGTGGCAAATCAAATTTACACATTTTGTTTGTGAGGTGTGTCGTTAACGTCATGCTGGGGTAACACCTGATACAACTAGTGAAATGGTTTGGGATGTATTTTCATGTCGCTTTCTGTCTGTTTCTGTTCTATTAAGAAAGCAGTATACATATACAACCTTTCTGTCATGAGAAGTGTTTCTTGTGAAGCTGTTCATAATGAATGATCCCATCATAGTGAAACTTCAGTGTGACTTACTGATGCTGAGAGAAATCCCGCTATTACCTGTAATGTCATAATATATATTCTGAAATTATGTTAAGTTTCTTGTTATATTATAGTTATTGTTACACATGCGTTTAATTTTGAGCATCTTGGCAGTTTAAAGGAATCTTATGTTTTCTAAACAAGCTCTTGAAAAAAGAACAATTTAATCGGTAACGTAGATTTGTTTGATAAACTATAAAATTGCATGGAGTACACATTAAATGAAATTATTTAAGATACCATGAAACCTCTCTTTTGAAAGATCTTTATAGAGATGCCAGACTTGATTGTGTTCCTGTCTTGATTCTTACATGCCTGAACCTCTCTATTTTGCCAGCCCAAAAATAAGTTAGAGGCAAAACTGGGATTTTCATGTAGTATATTTCTAAGTAAAAGGTTCAAGGCTCAAACAGTTCGTACAACTATCAGTAATGTTGAGCGTACGTGCTATTCAGAAGTAATCAAACAAAAATCTTGCTACTGGAGCTTGGCTTTCATAAGGAGCTTAATTTGTTGAGATAAAATGTTTTGCGCCTAGAAGTCCTTGAACGCAATTTCTTATTAT
Source organism: Leptosomus discolor (assembly GCF_034619465.1). Taxonomy (NCBI): domain Eukaryota; kingdom Metazoa; phylum Chordata; class Aves; order Leptosomiformes; family Leptosomidae; genus Leptosomus; species Leptosomus discolor. The sequence goes on from NC_141391.1 coordinate 203,831,096, forward strand.
AAGCTTACTTGAAACATGAAGATCGAAGCGCGTCCCTACTCCTTAGTCATACATAATATGCAAATTGTTTCCTAGAATGATTCAGTTTAGATGATCAGCTCTAGTCTCCCATTGTTTGGTTTTGGAGGTGTTAGAGACTCTGTCAAAGGAGCTCCATTTAAACTCGCCATCCAGAAAAACAATTTCCAAACAAAGCGTAATGTCATTGCTGACATTATGATAGTGATAGGTGTGAGGCATTTATTAGCTTTCATGGTGCTTACATTGTAATACAGTTTAAAAAACCAAAACTGAACTGTTATATTTAAGAAATAAAAAGCTTTAGGAGTTTTATTGCTTTGGATCACTTAGAACTTTCACGAAGTTTGAATAAATTACTATGTGTTGAAATATTTCTACTGTATCACTTAAGCAGTCTGTTAATACAGGTGCTCCACTGCACCCATCTGTGTGTCTGAACACCCACTGTAAATCTTCCGTGAGTCTCACTATCTTTATTAATAAAAGGTGGGGAAAAATTTGAAGAGTTAGATTGGTCTGCAGAAAACATTGCTCATGTACTTGGCAGCAATGCTTGTGTGCTCATTCTGATCTTGCACACATCTGTCGTGTGACATGTTGACTTTTTGTGTCTGCTTTGTTCATAGCAGGCTTTGTGGTCGTGGCAGGTCTTAATACCAAACCCAACTCGTTTTTCTTTGCAATCTTATCTATTTGAGTAGGCCTTCTTATGGCATTTGTGGTGCCAGGAGATTGTAAGCAGTGTCTTAGAAAAATCAGACTTTACTTGTATAAGGTAGTTGGGGAGTGACAGATGGACAGGGCTTTAAGTATCAAAAATTACTCTCCTGTTCGATAAAGATAGTGTAAAAATCTGATCTCACTGAATTTGCTTCTTGTAATATTTGTCTGCGTTTTGTCAGCTTTGGGCAAGATGACCAGATTTACGTGGCCGTTCCCTTGTAAGCAGTTAAGCAAGGAGCCTTTTTAGACTAGTGAAACTGTGTGTGGAGAACATGGCGGGGGGAAGGTGGTGGTCTTCTACAGACCAATGCAAGGTGTCTCACTTTGTTTTTGTAGAAAAAAATTATGTCAGATGTCAAAAAGTGCTTCCAGCTAGCTTCATCCCTGCGTCGCTGCCTCATTTCTGGTTGTGTACGGTATGTGTCTAGAGTGATCGGCTGCTCTTCCTCCTCCTGTTGACCCAGGCAGGGATCTGGGAGGCAGCATTCCCCAGCGGTAGTGGGGAGAAACGCTGCCAAATCTCCGCCTGCTGAAGTGGCTGGTAACTTCTCAGCACATCCTTGGGCAAAGGGGTCGCAGTCTGGCTATGCTGCTCATTTCTGTCATGCAAGAGGTGTACTGGGGCCACGTGCCCCCTGTGCCCCACCTTTAGGGCAGAAGTAGAGATATAGAAATATTGCTCACTGCTTTCCTTTATTCTACAGTGTGTATGTAGGCAGCACAGAGGGAGAGAAATTTCCTGAACGTTTGTTCAGTTTTGTAGACGGAATTGCTTTTTGCATGCTGATACTTACTTTATGTTTTCTTTTAGCAAATGCAGTATGTCCATGGTTGACTTTTACTGGCACGTAGATTTGTGGAAAGGAGATTGCGAAGTTGCAAGTGTTCACAGAAAATGAAAAATTTTATGCATAAGTGTTTGTGCCAGAAAAAAAACCCCAACACTTATCTGCTTATCTAATCAGGAAACAGAAACAGTATTGTGTAACTTATCTGACAAATCACTACCAACCAGCCGGCTTAGCTGAGAGAGGGGTTATCGGAATTGGAGCAGCATTTAGAATTTATATTGAATTTTTAAAAGTTGAATGAAGAATTGAAGATTGTTTTGTAGATAGCATAGGAGTCTATATTTATTTGACGATGTGTCCTGTAAAAAATCATGGTAACTTGATGCCTGAGAGACATACAGTGATCTTTTATTATCAGTCATAACCTGTAACTGATTTTAGATTAATTTAGGAGGCATATGTTTTACTTTATACAGTATTTAAGGAAATAATAAAAGAACGTGATTTTTGGTTTTACATACAGAACTCTTGTTAATGATCAGGTTAGTTAATGTGCAAGCATTAGGTGCTGTTGAGTATTTCTAGGTAGGCACAAGCCGTAAAGGAGCAAAAGATACACTGTGTATCTGCGTGAACTACAGCGGGGTTAAATATGACCTATGGGATTTAGATCTGTATCTGGGTACTTGGTGTCATAGTCAACTTCAGTTTCTCAGTTCAGTGGATTTGTATTATTGAGGTTTCAATCTGATGATGTGTGTGTTTTGTCTTTGATAATCTTTTCACTAACCATACTGACTCATTATTGTTTAACGTAAGGATGTTATGTAAAAAATTCTATTCCGTTTTTCTGATGTTGTGTTAAAATTAGGGATTTTCTGTCATTATTGAGCAGCCCCAAACTTGACCATTTTGCTTGATGATTACGCGTGCAAACTGGAGTTTTAAATCTACTGGATAGTTGTTTACAATGTGTTTTTCCTATTTCGACTTCCCACATAAATATCTGATGGAAAGGTTTTTGGTAAATCCTTTGGCAACATCAGAACAAAATTAAAGGGATACTGATTAGTTTTACTTTCAGTATTTTTTTATTCCTCAGAAAAATATCTTGGTGATTTTATCATTCATGGAAAAATAAGGAGTTAAGGTTGGGCGGGGAAAAAAAAGGATGTAGCATGCAGCATTCTACTTTGTGAAAAGCAAAAGGAAGAGAACTAAAATTATTTATGAGGAGATTGTGAAAGAAGAGAGGACAAAACCAGCTGGTTACTGTAAGCGTAGGGATTGTAGTTGATCTTTTTTTCTAATTTTTTTTGTTTGTTTGTTTACTAGTGGTTTGCTGATGCTGCTGTTTGTCTCCTTTAAAAACATATCAGACAAAAACTTAAGAAAAATAAAAATGTTTTATTCTTAGACACCTTTGTCTTTCACCTTTTTTGTGGTGGTAGAGAACGTTGGAAAGGGCTGAGGGAAAGGAAATTATAACAAAGTTTTAAACATATACCCCAAAGGAAAGTGGTGAGGTTATTGAATTTAGACCACCTTAGCTGGTGATTTGGGATTTGGGTTGGTTTTGGTTTTGCAGTGGGCAAAAGTGGGGTTACAGTGGGGTGAATGTTGTATAATTTTCTTTCTCCTCCCTGTAAGCTAATAAGGTCTTCCAGAGATACTGGTTCTTAAACAGATGTAATATTCAGGTGGAGCTTGATGAGTGAAAGAACTGAGAATTGGCAGGGTGCAAAACTGTGGCTGCTATCAAGAGAAACTTTTTCTTAACCGTTCTTATCTTTATGCTGGGAATAAAAATAGTGAGTAAAGGTCCCCATGGCAGTTTTCTTTAGGATGAGAAAGGACAGTGGGACTGAATTCTGAGGTGCATTCCTGTGTTTAAATGCCCGATCAGTTCAGTATTTAATATCCGACTCCAATATTTTATTTTTTTTTCCCCATGGACAGCTTCTGCAGGGGGGTGGCGTGGCTCCTGGTTGTGGCTGTCACCTCATTTAATGCATCTCAAGGAATGGTGACAGAGGAAGAATGAAACGTTATGTATGATAGTGCCCAGAAATTTAGTCAGAATTGTGGTTTATCCTCATAGCTACATAGTTATTTTCTGAAACCTGTCCTTCAGTTCATCAACCCACACACTGGATAAAAAGAGTGGAGTAATGGTGAGGCTCTCTGATCAGACATTCTGTGTTTTGAATCAGGATTTTGAATATGTATCTAAAACTGTTGTTCTGTGAATGACTTCTTTAAAAATTCTGGTTTTGTTAGGTGGCACATAACTCTATCGAGTTCAGGTGATATTTCACCCAATATTTGTGCAACAGTTATTCTGAAGATGTTAGATCTCCTGTAGTTTAAGGTACCTCTTTTGATCGCTGGTGGAGAAACCATGTGTGATTTTTCTGTCGACTGACAGCACTGTCACTACAGATCTGTGTCTGACATTGCTTCTACTTGTTGTCATTTATAACTGGACTTGAGAAAGAGGGAAATGATGTGTTTGCTAGAGTGTACCCCAAGCCCTGTTGTCACCACAGAAAGTGAAGTAGCTTCTTATATCCAATTTCAATTGGGATATAAAAACACATGTGTGTTTTCATGTTGGTCTGCCTCTGTATGTGGTTAATAGTTTATAGATGAAATGCAGGTTTCCACGTATAAAAAAAAAAAGACTACACAAGAGTTGAACCATTTTGACTGTGAAATTGAATAATTTCCTTGAAATGGGCCTTTTGTTTTAGTTAATTAAAAATTAGGTCATTATCAGGTTCTGTTTTAGCTTTGGGGCAAAAAATGTTAGCCTCTTAACCAAGGCTGAGGTGTATGAGATGGAAGCAGATTGCATTTTGGTTAAGGTGTGGATCACAGGAGTCCTGTAGGCAGAAAGCATAAGTTTGTGGTAGTCCCAGTGAAAGTTTAGATTTATAATGCTGCATGCATCACTAGGAAAGATCACCTTCAGTAAAAATAGTGTATCAGTATGAGTATTTCTTAAAGAGTTAACTCCGCCATAAGGTTGTATGAGTGCCATGACAACTTGTTATTAAGAGTAATTTTGGAATAACTAGCAAGAAAGATTTTCAGTTTATATAGGCATGGATTAAGTTACTAGATCTTTCTGTCTTCCAAGTACAGCTTGGTGCAGAAGTTCTTCAGCTTGTCCTTGAAAAAGCTGATTCAGGAGTTAATGGTACAGGATGCCAGGTGAAGCTGGTGTCTTTGGATGATGTATATGCCAAAAAACCTGTGGCGAATGCTGTCATGACGCAGTAAGGGTCTTTGACAGAGATCTCTCAGCAAGTCTATAGCAAGAAGTCTTTGATGGTTCTCTTGCTGGATGAGAAAGATAAGTGCTATGTGGGTAAAATGATCCCATTTTTTTATTGTAATGCTGTGCAGCTGTCTAAGCTGACTTGAATTGGAGATGGAATCCAGCACAGTTACTTAAGACCGATGTGAGGCAGAGGAAAACCAACTATTGCGTGCGTCATTTATCTCTTTGTCTTTTTCGTGTCCTTTTCTATGCATGAACATTGATGATTTTAAGGGAGGGCTTTTGTCATAACTTGTATGGCTTGTTAAAAATTATGCTTGAAAGCCACTGATGTTGCTGGAGAAGTGGGCTTTCTGGTTGCTCTTGGTCTTGTACTCAGTAGAAATAGAGCTGTCTTCCTTACTTCTGAAATGTCGTGTTTATTATTCAGCAATTCCATTTCATATTTTACTAAGTCGTATTAATAATACAGGCCTTAAACACAACACACTTCCTATTTATCTGTATTCTTGACAGCAATTCAAATTTAGAATTATTTTGTCTACCTGCTTTTTGGTTTCTATGTGCATGTATTTATAAAAAGTGTAGTGTTTGGCAAAAAGAAGCAGAGTTTTCCCAAATCAGAAAGAGCATCAGCCAGAAGTAGCAGAGAACTTGAAGACGAAAGTTCTAGGTTCTGCACAACTGCTGGTACCAATGTACATCTAGGGCAGTTTCACTTAATCCCCAGGCCCCTCCTGAATCATCTGTGAAACGGAAGCCGTTGTATTGTGACAGAGCTGTGCGCAGTACACAGGGGGTTTGGGCTTGCTTCCCTTTCCGTTCCCTTGGAGCAGGTGTTCAGCAAAAGAGACAGAAGGGTGACTGATGAAGTAACATCAAGATGTAAGAATGACTGGCGAAGAACAGGAGTTCGTAGGGTTTGATTCTCTGTGTGTGATTGTGCTCTTTTCTTTGTTTGTTCTGTTTATAATTTTTTTCTAACACAGAGCTTGATGTTTTCTGTCCAGTCATTCTTCCTCTTCCTTTTCCTACTGCAGGGGGCTAGAAATAGGGGGCGGGCAGAGACTGGGAATTTGAAGTTGGATTTGGATTGAACGCTGCTGACGTCATATAAGTAATAGTTGTTGACAAGTTTGTTGGATCAAAAGTGTCTTCTCTAGCAAGACAAAACAGGATGGGACTGGACCTCTCCAGTGGCACAATAAGGTGACTTCAGCTTGTTGTTGTTCTGAGCTGAAATGGGCAGAAATGGAAGCAGAGATTTATAGAAGTGTAAATAATCACGTGTTCATCTTTGAATCTCTGATTGGTATTCTGTCCTCAGGTGGCCTTTAGACTGGCCACTTGTGGTGGTCCAGATTAGATAATCAGGTGGTAGTTGGCATATCCAGTTATTTTTTAAGCTGCTCTTAGTTATGTCTCATCGAGACAGGATGCTACTGATTATTTAAATCTGAAAAATTTGTTGGACCCATGCCACCACGCCAGCCACTGACAGAGCCAAGACCTTGTTTGTTTGGGACTGATAATGGAGACAGTCAGAGAACAATGATATGGATGAATATAAGTAACTCATCTGTTACTACCACGATTAGGGAGGCAGTATTACTACTTGCATGATCCTAATGCCTAGCAGCCCCACCAAACACTATACGCGACTGTGCTGGGTACTAGCGCAGGGAGGAAGGGTGTGTGCATGTGCGTTGTGAAATCATTGTGCTGCAGAGAACTAACTTTTTTAATATATGACAAAGCGGGAGTTTTAATATTGACAAACAAAAGCACTTAGTTGCTCAACATGATAGGGGTAGGCTTTAGCCTAAACTAAAGTGGCTTTCTTAGAACTCTGGCAAGGAAAGCTTTAAGGTGATGTTTGGAGGGCAGTGAAGTAGTTTTGCAAGAGCTTGGGAGGTATCCTTACTCAGGTGTGGAAATTGGCCTGAATGAAAATACAGACTGGTTGTTAAAAGCTTAGTAAATGGATACCAAGTGGAAGTGAGAGCAAATGGTGTGTCAGCAAGTAGGATGTGGACAGTATGGTGTAGGTAAGACGGAGGAGGCTGGAAAGCAAAGATGAGTCGTTCCTGGTGTTTGAGGCTGGGATGGAGGATTGTGCGTAGAAGGATGCAGGGAGAAGAATGGTAGATCAGTATGACAATATAGAAGAAAGAACTTTTGGAACAGTGTGAACAAGCAGGATAATGTTTGTCAAGACAGAAAAGAAGAAAATTTAGTAACCAATGTGAGCTGAAGGCCCGGACAAAGCTTTAGCTCTGCAGGTGCTCAGAGAAGACTTTGTCCCGAGGATGCAAGGCAAGAAGAATCATTTAGATATAGATGTAGCCTGAGTGAATGAATTGAGAGAGATGTCATTGTCAAAGACAACATAGTATTGCGTATCTGAATGATGGGCAAGGTGATAATCGGTCCACAGTGATCAAGAGAGGAGGTGGAGAAAAGAGGGTGGGAGAGGTGAGATCTAAGTTCTCTTCTAGCTGTACTGAGCTGAAGCTGACAGCTACTCAGTGACAAGAGGTGTCAGAAAGATAGAGTGAGATTTTTTGTTTAGACGTAAATCTACTCTGTTTGAGACCTGTCTCCTCAGGAGCTGAGTTTGTGGATGAAATTCCCAGACATAAGGGAAGAGGCAAAAGATGTAACTCAATGGAGACCTACTAGAAGACAAAGGAGGAATAAGGAGCCTCCCAGTGACCTGTGAAGGGGTTGGTACAGGAAGGAAAGGTAGCAGGAGAGGGTAGAGTCATGGAATTCGGAAAAGGAGAATGAATGCTTCAAAAGGAGACATGCATTTAGTTTTTATGAAGAACACACAAGGGTTGTGGATGATGGAAATGATTAACATTTTTATGTTGCAATAGTAAAATGTTCTTGGACATTTCAGTGAAAATGGTTTCAGTGTAGTGCAAGGGACAGCTGAAGGGAGTTCAGGCTAAAGTTGGAGACAAATTGAAAGTGTAATTTGTTATCAAGCAGTTTATAATGAGCTTAGACTGAAGTAGTGTAGTTAGAGAAGCAAGGGGTCAGAAGTAGATTTCCAAACACAGTAAAGACTGATTGGCTGTCCTACTGCTCCATCAGAGCAAGAGGAGAAAGGAGATGTGAGGCAAGTGGAGAGTGGGACAGATGTGTTTTATATCTATGGTATGAGGAAGAAGGGAGAGCTGTAAGGAAGAGAAGGAGAGTGGGAAGGGAGAATGTGAAATGATTATTATGTTTTATGGCTTTGTCTTGGAATAAATATTTGCGTTCTATTGTGGAGAAAGAAATGGTTACAAGAGAAAAGGTTTGAGGAGTGAGTCAAAAGTAGGAGGAAAAAAGGCTGAAATTGCAGGTGTGAGTTCAGCTCAACTAGAGGAATGGCACAGCTTAGTAAGCAGCAGGAGAGAGAGAAAATGTGCAATAACCTCATTTCCAGACTGGTTTCCTTTTCTACTGCAAATTCTAGGACAGGCAAGAATAAAGCAAAGGAAATGCATATCTAAGATGAGCACGGGTTCAGGATGGTGGAGGTGGACCTAGTCGTGGGAAAGAGAAACAAAAACCATCGAGGGTGGAAACAAAAAGGGCAAAAAAATTCTGTGTCAGTGTGAAAGTGGGTGGAGCCCTGAGTATCAGAAATAATGGGATGGGAATAATGAGCAGTGCTGAGAGAGTAAATTGATGCCATTCACTATATGCCAGGTCAGCCTTTGAGTCAGGTTCTTGGATGAAAGGTTCTTTTAGAGATGACTGGAGAGAAGACTGCTGGCAGTTTGTGCTGACAACCCCATGCTTGAATACATAACATGCCTTTGAGAAAGTACAAAGCCTTGAAGAGCTGCGTTTTGGAGAAATCCAGAAAATACTGCCTTTTCTTCAAGGAGAGAGAAGAGTGTGTAGACCATGGCTATGGTAGCAGAATGTTTCTGTGCTTTGGTGACTAGTCGTATCTATCACATCTTGTGTTGGACATGAAGGTGGCTTGCTTGCTGGTTTCTAGCTCAGTAGTTCTGTGCTTTGCAGTGCATCGTAAGTGGATAGTATGTCGATGTGATCTTTCGCATACTGATACTGACTTGTGCTTCCTGCTTCCAGAGCTGAGGCAAGGCCATGGGATTGCATTATCACGGACTGGGCCCCGGCTAATGTACTGCGCAGGGTGTATCACCAGAACTTGGGCACGGTGCTGCAGTGAACGTGGCTGTATGGCTTTTGCTTGTCATGCAGGGCAAAGCAAGCTCGTTGCTGTCTACATTTTACAGGCAGGCATGCTTTATGATGCAGCGCTTTTCTTCTGAGAAAGCAGGACTTAATGATTTTTGAGGTGTTATAATATGGAGTGGTTGTCATTTATGATTCAGGCTCCTCAGTGTTTAAGAAGCTAATCTCAGGTTTTCACATCCCACTAGTAGATCTAAACATCTGTCTAAAGAAAGAGGAAGAAGGGAGTGCTGCGGGAAGGAGTTGTTCACTCACACATGGAGGACTGAGCTGATCCTTTGACTTGGAAAGTTTTATCCGTTACCTTGCCTGCCTTTCCCAACCAGCATTTTGCCAGTGCCTGTATGTTATCAATGTTCAGTCATCCCAACAACTTATACATGTCATCTTGCAGAGGTACTGAGAAAAAAAGAAAAGAAGAAAAGTCTTCAGATTTTCTCTTCAAGGTCTCTCAGGGTTTTTTGTGTACTGTCGTAAAGGTTTGTGGTTCTAATCTGTATTCATGCTTTTGTTTTACTTCTGGCTTTTTAAAAGACTTGGAAAACCTTGGGCAAATATACTAAGAAACTGAATGCATGGCAATGGAAAAAATATGAGGAGGAATGGGAGAAAAAAACGTTTCAGCTCTTGAAATTATGGTGAGCTGTGTGTATAGTGCTTTTAATAGCGTCTTTGTACATTCTGTGCTTGGTGTGAGTTTTCTGCAGCTACTCTCATAACTCACAACACGCTGGGTGTGAACATTACCAAGCCTTGTAGGTATTTAGATTTTGAAAGAGGTAATGCAGCTTTATGTATTTTTGGGTTTCTTGTTCATCAGAACAGAAGGAGGGAATGCTACAAGTTTTATTTTGCAGCATTCAGTATTGTTTCCAGCTTTTCAAGATACCTGTCACTATTCTGTTTGTTTTCCAAGCTCTTTGACATAACAAAGCTATTGTAAACCTTTATCGCTTTCCTGGAAGGTAAGAGTTTATCCTAAATGTGAGTTCTTCTGGGTTTTGTTGTTTTGGTTTTTTTTCTTTTTTTTTTTTTAATTCCTTTTTGTTAAGTATATATTTGGAAAAGTTCTAAAGAGATGTGTAATGTCTTCAAATGATGTAACATGTATAAAAGTAGTACCTCTAAAAACCAGTAAGTTATGGTCTATGTTTCAGAGAGCTTACAATGCGCTTCAGACAGAGCCATAAGCAGTGTATGTTGTGAAGAGAAAAATCAGTCTATGAATGCTGAAAAATTTCGTGCAGGCAGCTATTTTAAGGAGGAGTTTGAAGGAGATAAAGAATAATTAGTTAGTGTGGAGGAAGGAGGCATCAGAGCTGATAGTGTAGCGCACAGGAAAGTAGCTTACAAAACAGATTTCTAGTGAAAGCAGTTTATTTGTAAAAATAAACTCTCCCTGTTTTGTTAATATTGTCTTTCTGTCTTGGACCTGGAAAGCGAAACTAATTGTAATTGCCAAACTGCAAAAATAACATAAATATTGAAAGATAAATTTTAATCTTCCTTAACTCTGTTCCCTAAACATGCCCTCTGTTCTCCAAATACTTAAACATTCCCTTTTTTATTAGGCTTCAACTTAATCTGTTCTCTTGAATGGTGCCCTAGTTTTGATACTAGGCAAAAAGTGAAGAGAAACTAACACATCGTGTATGCAATATTTGTCATTCTTTCGCACTCCTTCTGTATTTGTTCTTTTATGCCTATTTGTTTGTGTATTACAGGGTCAGAGGATAAATTACATGCAAAATTCTAAGCAGCTTTGACTCTTGTTATGGACTTTCAACCTTAGAGTGAGTCTGTTGTGTCCGAACTCCTCTGAAGTTTGAATTTATTTCAGGGGAACCCCATGAATGTTGCCTTTTCATGGCAGATTTCTGACGTACCATGTGCAAGCATAGAGTGCTATGAAAACAAGACACAGAACAAATGCTTTTAAAATCTTGTTCATTTTAATACAATGAGGTTGAGAGAGAGACTTTCCCTGTTTTCAAAGTCATGTATTAAAGCTTCTTTGAGTAATAATCAGGACATCCAGAAGAAGGGTATGAAATGTGATTCATGCCTACAGCCTACCTGTCGGTTTGAGGACAGGCAGACGGAGTGAGTGAATGGGAAGAAATCACGAGAATAAACAAGTTGACTACTGATAATGTTTATAGATCACCTTTCATTGGAAAAAGGCCCAAAGTGTTCTGCCATCTGTGTGCAGAAATTAATCCATTTGTCACTGAAAGGGGCCAGAGGCATCTTTGAATGCAAATATGTCTGCTGCTGAAAGCCTAATCCTACCTGCACTGGAATTAAATGAAAGAATGCTGAAAGCCTACTGTGTACTCAGAGGGTGTCATCCAGTCCTCACTGAAATATGCTATTGCATAATGATTTGGAAAGGAAGGGAACAATACTTCCTTTCTAGATTACAAAGAGAATACAGGTACATAGAATGTATTTATTTACACACAAAAAAAAGGGGGGGGGGGCAAAACAACCAAAGCACGTCGCCTTTCCCCATAAGAAGTTATGGCAGGCTTTACTGACTAGCACTCTGTTTACTGGTTTCCAAAACATGATGCTCCCATTGGCACCAAATTTTGCTCATTAAAATTAAGCAGTGATCAAAGACTGCTCCAAAAGCTAGATTGCTTGCTCCTTTCCTGTGCAAACTTTACTAGCATCATTATCTTTTCTGCACCTGCTCTGCCAGTGGGGACCATGGATGAGTACTGCGTATGGTAAGAGTATGATTTTATAATCTCTACTTTGATTTTTTTTTTTTTGTTGGCAGTTTGCTTTTTGTTTTTGTTTGTGGAAATGGTCATCCTAGATACTTCATGATTTTACTTGACTGCTTTTTTCATCCAAGATATGAAGGGAAACTAGCTGGTGATACAGTAATAATTGAAGATTATAACTGGCAATTAATTTTCACTACATGGGTAGATTTATAACATTAGCAAATCCTCCATGACTAGCCTGCAGCTCTGCCTTTTGTCTGGTAGAACACTGCCTCTAGCCTGAAGCAATCTTTCGTTGTGCCTACTGGATTTTGCTGAAAATAAAATCTGCTGTGGCCACCCAGCACCTGAAGAGGTGAATATACAAGTGAGCATCACAATGCCATAGTGCAAAATAGGCTGGGAGTGGTGAGTTTATTGTGTGAAATAGTAGTTTAAAGAGATACCTTTAAATTGGGTAACTATTGCATGATTGCAGCGTAATCTTTTTCTCTGCAGTTTTTTTTTGTAAAATACAGATGCTGCATTCATAGATTCCATCATACATTGAGCTTATGCAATTTGGGTTAAAAAAATACATGTATTTTTCTTTGTAACAAATGGAAGTAAATTTGTTCATGGTCCATTCTGGATTTGCTGTGTTAGGAAGAACTTCTATCTAGAATATAAGTAGGGATGGAAGAATTACCTTAGAGGGTGGATTAATCGAAGTATTACTCCCTGTGCAAAGCAGTCTTGAGGATGGCTGAAAGTGTATGACTGGGAGAGTAGGAGGGAGGTGAATACTGCTACCTTTTATACAGCTTTACTGAAATACTGTATCTCCGTTCTGATGTGCATATCAGGTGTTGGAAAAACTGGAAGGAGTTCAGAAAAAATCTACATTAATTTGAGGTCTGGATAATCAGCTTTAGAATGGAAGATTTAAGAAGCTCAATCTATTTAGTTTATCAACAGACGGTAGAGGCTACCTGATAAGTCTGTAAGTACTTAGACAGGGCGAAGGTATCTGACAGTTAGATGGTTCTTTGTCAGCTAGATTAAGGGGATTCTCGTGGCTGAAAGCTGAAGCTAGATCAGTTCGAACTAGAAATAAGCAGTTTTCTAATGATACTGTTAAATAGGAACAGCTTATCAAGGGATGTAGTAGACTCTCTGTTGCACAAAATCCTCACATAAGGCCATGGTGCTTTCTTAGGAAGCACCTGGTGCTTTAGCCAGCCAGAAAGCTTGGGTTTGAAGCTAGAATAAGGTGATGAAATTCTATGGCCTGTTTTAACATAGAAATTCAGTACAGATCATAAGGAAGATTTTTGTTCTTAATGCTTCTCCTCCCTAAAATGTTCATCCATTTTACATGCTTTTTTTTTATTAAAAAAGAAGTTTACGTGAAAGATGAGGTGATCAAAGCAAAAAGGCAGCTTTCTAGCGGGATGGGTGAGGAGGGACCATCCTTTAATAGCAGGTAAAAGAAGAAGTAACACTTTCCGTTCTCGCTTTATATTTTCCTGGTAATCAGAAACACAAATATCCCTCCAGTCATTAATTCTAAGCATAACTTAGTCATTTACCAATGTCATCGTTAGCCTTCTCACAACCATTGCAGAGAGTTTGTGCCTTGTCAGTGTAAGTTCATTTAACTGACAGCTGGGACCAAACGCCTTCTTTGGCTTTACTTTGTTTGCAAAACATGTTTCTCCTGATGCTGCCTTCTTGTCCATGGATTTATGAGGACATAGCAGGTGAATCTTTGTGGTAGGGTAAGAGGCTCTGTAATTTCTAATAAATTGTGTGAGAATTCTTTTTGTCCTGGTTTTGCAGAAGAAATGGTAGGAATCTTTTGAAGGACATTAGCACTTGCATCATTTAGTTTGCCTCTGTTGTAAAATCATCACCCATCTGAGTGAAAGTGTCACCTTCTGTCTTTGTTATGCCCACAGCAAGGCCAATCAGTGCTGATTTAAGGTACCATTCAGCTTAGATGACAGACGTTATGTATGTGGGGTTGAAGGAAGCACCTAACCTACTTTCAATGAAGACACACTTTCAGAGGTTTCCCCAGCATTGGTGGTCCTGTAACTCTCGTAAGCACTGTATACAAAATAAGTGGAAAGCAAATGAACTGCATCTCAAGTTTGTAAATTCTCCTCCCTTACCCACTTACCAGTATCGCCGCCACCAAAAACTTGTAAAAGGCGACAGCATGAACTGAGGTTCTAAAAAAGAAAATATGCAATATTTGATTTCTTTTTATGAAATACTAGATTTTGGGGCTTACATACCCAACAAAAACTAAAGAATTTCAGGACTGCAGAATAGATGAGGAGTTGTTTGTTTGTTTGTTTCCTGCAGTTGGAAAGGCTAAAACAAACTCTGGATTGGAAGGTGAGATTTGCTCCAAATGAGTCTCAGTGTGTGTTCTGTTCTAGAGCCATGTGAATTCTCTGTGCACGAGCTCAGGCTGTTTCTGGTCAGGAATGTACAGAGTCATACATGTCCTGTGCTACCTTGCAGTAGTACTGTGAGGGGGTTCTACAGGTCCAGGGAATCTGATTCTTCTTCAGTTCCCTGTTGCTGCCTGTGACAAGGTGGCACATCCTGACAGGTGTCTGATCCATCAGCTCTTAGCTAAGGGGTTACAAAGTATTTAGAAGTTTACACTCGGAGTCGTCTTTGGTGTGTTTCCTGTGTAGTGAGCTGGACTGACTGTTTGAACTGAGTGTCCCTGTCATGGTCCCCTCACTATGTAGATCCCTCTACCCGCAATTTCACAAATGTTGGATTAGGGCAGGATCTGCCGTTAGGCCGGTATTCTCTGCAGAATACTAACAACCATGCTAAGATCAAGCAGGTGATTGGTCTACTTAACCTTCCCAGCATCATTTAATCTGTACCTACATTCAGGTAAATTGTATTTGGGACTATGCAAATACAAAAGATGCTATTTGCTTTGACATAAGGCACTAAAAAGGGTAATTTCTAATCTGAAAGCAGGAGTTCAAGAAGGAGACTGGTACCCTGCAGTAGGGACAGATTCATTAAAAACTGGAGGAAGTGGTCAGATAATGTTATTCTACCTGTACAGCGTGACCAGGTAGATGAGCTGTGTATTAGGCAGAGCTATCTCACTATTGCTGTCAGATAAAGATCTTTAGAATGTATGGAAACTCCATTGTACTGTGAAAAGCTCAAGGTTTCACCTTCCTGTGAGGTAGTGTTCCTCATGGCTGTTATTGAAGGTGAAAATTAACAGCACCAAAGTTCTTATTTCTTATTTGCCTTCTACAAGAACAAAGTACATGTGGAAAAAAGCAGTGCTGTGGGTTGTCATGCTACAGTCTCAAAGTCTAAATGGATTGGAACTGTCATCTTCCAAAAGTTGTGCTTGCTTTAGGAGAAGCAAGCTGCAGAGCTTCGGAACCTCATGTAGCACGTGATGGCACCAAACCATGCTGGGTATTTCCTTGGCTTTTTGTGACAGTGTTCTGCATATCGAAAGGTAGGACGTCTTGAACCATGTGTTTCCATTTGGTGTCCATTGATTACAAAGAAGCCCTTCCTCTCTTCCCCATTCCCCTCACCAACGTGTCAAGGTGTGCTTCTGCAGGAGGCAAATGACAGTGGTCCCTTGTACCAGAAGAGTTCCTGTCCTGAATGGCAGCAATGTGAAGAAGCCCGTTAGGTCTTGCTAAACAGTATGTACTTGATGTGGCACATAGGTCAGATGCCAGCTCCAGGAGAGGAGTACTTCCATCTCTGTGTGTCTGCTTGAACGGAAACTCTGCTTTTTTACCGCTGGTTACCTGCTGAGAGCAAGCCACGCTGACCTGTCAGAAGGAAAAAATGTTGCTTTTACTATGGTGACTCTTCAGGATGGTATAGGCAGGGTAGGTTCTGCAGTGTGGACTTAGAAGTGTGGGACTGAAATACTCTGTGCTGATGCGGGTGCTTAAGGGTGCAGAGAGTTAGTGCACAATCCTGACAGTTGCATCAGGCCATCTTTTAAATTGTGTGCTGGATAATCTAGCAGCAAAGTGTAATACAAATACACATTTGCAGCCTGAAAAAGATATGAAGCACACAAAAAGATTAGCAAGATCAAGATGAAGGATGGCATTGCAGTGCTGCCATATTTAGATGCTGAAAATCTACAGGCAGATACCCTAAAAATATATGTATATGTGTACACATATGTTCATATATTTAGAAAAGTCTCTGTAATCATGTTTGCTTTTGGGTTTTGGGATTTTTTTCTTAAGTGTCTGGTGATTCAAAATGACCCTCTTCCAATGCATCAGTTATGTTCCCTCATCTGATGCTATAACTGTTATACAGTGTGCTGGGGGTCTTTTGCCTGAATGAAAGCTGGTTTTAATCTGTGAGCCATTGGAGAATGTTTGTCTTATTTGGCTATTCGTGTTTTAATAATTTGAAAAATTGTAAGAAATCAGTACTGGTATTTGTCAGGCTCCCTTTTGAGTTTCTTACTTTGTTTCATCTGTCTCTCTTATAGCAACTGGTTTTAGCTATAAAAAATATATATTATATACTTTTAAGTGGAACTAGTGTTTGGGAGTTTGTCAGTATGTGTCTGTATTATATAGCTGGTATTTTTAGGTGATCCTTGCCTGTTGTCAGTATTTTAGGTGGACTGTTTCTGTTGCCAGGAATGGCTTTGTGAGAATTCTGTCGGTGATATTGCAGCAGAAGCAACATTTACAGAAGACCAAAAGCCTGAACCCTGGGTTTGAATAGATACAAAACTTCTGTCTGGATACTGCTTTGAAAGAAGAGTGCTCAAATAGTATTAATATATTGTCTTTTGCAGGTGTTGGGAACAGTTTGCCTTTGTCTGTATTAGCATCCAGACTGTTTTCTACCCTGATCAGGTGACCTGCAGTTGACATCTGCTGTCAATTAAAGATTGCTAATGGACCTTGGTGTGTAGAGGTCTTCCCCTGTGGCCTGGGGGCAGTGAGTCTGGCTGGGCACGTGTCACTTTCATTCGGTATTACTGGTTTGTTTCTCTCTGCTTGTCACCTCCTTCAGGAGTGTAACACTAAATGGAAGGAAAGGATGTTCAGGAGACAGTCAGATCTCTGATGTCCTATGGTAATAAAATACCTGAAGTCTGGAGATTTTTTTTCTATAAAGGCAGATAAGTTAAACATGATACTTCTGCGTTTAAAGTGTGCAGCCTTCTTTTAAAGAAGGTTTTATTTTGGTTTGACTAACGGTGTACCCTTTCAGAACCGATGAACACGGTTTTAATGCTTTAGTAACACACTTGACTAAAGCACTTGGCAGGCTGCTAATAAATTAAGCCTCTCAAGCTTTCTGTGAAGTTCACAGATGGAGAAACAGAAACACGGAGAGGCCAAGTGACTTGCTCCAAACATGTAAGATAAATCTCTGGTTGTGTTTCTGGAGTGCTTTGGTCAGATGCACCTTTATCTGGAGATTGTGTGGGGCAGAAGTAGGTAAAACCAAAAATTTAAAAAAAAAATAATTGCCGCATGTAATTGCAGCACATGGCACACTTTCAACAATGTTCCCCAAAGACTCATGTCTTGTGATTTGCAGTGTGTAGCTAGTTGCACCTGTACAGAGGCTGCATCACCCTTTGCCTTACTTTGCGTAACCATTGATATTTTTATGAAGAGCTGGGTAATGGAGGACCAGGTACCTATGTGGGAACTTGGAGACTGCGACGAGCCACAGCTTTACACTGCTAGTGCTGGCAAGTTAAGTTTTAATTCTTCCCTTGTTTAAGGAGAGGAAAAACTGCTTTTCCATATCTCTCCAGAGTGTGCCAGTCTTAGGCGCCTGTATTATGGAAGAGATTTTGTCATCAGAATAGTTGTGCGCTTTTTTTGATGGTTTTTGTTGTGTTTAAAAGTTTGCTGTACTTGCAGTCAAACGAAGTTAGGTACATAGCAAAATCCAGGTCTCTGTCCAGATAGCACTGGCAAACCTTGCCTGGGAGTGTGTTTATATATATATATATATATATATATATATATATATATATATATATATATGAATATCTGTGGGATGCACTAACCAACCTGTGTATTGCAGCCTCAGGTAGCTTTGAATTGTGTTTTTTTTTCCTCAGGATTTGCTGTTAGATCCAGGCAGCTGACAGAATAGCAATTGGATGCTACTGTATATGTTCCATAGCTTGAAGGAGGCTTTCCTTCGCTTTAGCAGGTATCAATTCATTATTTTCTTTTTATGAGAGCAAACTAACTCGAGAGTCCTCCTATGGAGTTGGTTCATTCAGAGATACATTTTGCAGCAAGGAACTTGCTGTTGTATATGACATCTTCTTTTGCTTGGTGGCTCCTAGCATTTTCTGCCATAGGTTTTGTTTTTAATTGAAGGGGTTTGGGCAGGTGAAAGGGCAAAGAGGGCTGGAGGTGAGAGGAAATTACCCTGGAGAAAAGGATAGGGAAGAGGAGCAGGGGGGGATTTCATACTGTGGTAGAGTTCTGGGAGCGTATCTTCTGAAGTTTCGGGGGATGTGCCCTGGCTAGTAGTGTGCCCTCTTCCCTAATTTGCTTTATGTGTAAGTGCTTCAGATATGCCTAATGGGAATACCATAGGAGCTTGCAAATTGTCAGGATCTGTTTGAAGGAGTCAAGAAGCGTGGTAAATGATTAAGTTTTTGTTCGCTTAGAGTGTCCCAAGTTTTGATGGTGTCTGGGCTACTGATGGCTTACAGTTCCTTTGGTACATGCGTTGAGCACGCTGCATGGCAAAATAGGGGGCAAAGTTTTCATTAACAGTGGCATAGCTTCTGTTATGAATGATCTTGCTCACCTTACCTGCCTGAAAACCTCTCTTAAAAGTTCAAAATATTGACTCTTTTGAAAATGAGGATATTTCTTTTTCATTTATGTTTGGAGGTTGTAAAATCTAGAAGTCTTCTGAATGTAACTGAAAGCCACACTGTCAAATCGGTTCGTGTCACTTAAGGAGACTTATGTCCTTGTATGCGGGTGTCATGATGATAATGTAGTAGTCCAGTCATTAAAATGTAAGTTTAGGTCTTGGTATGTTTGTTCCGTAACTTTGTTAAAGTGAAGTATGATTCCAGTGTGTGAAATAACAGTTGATGATATAACTTGAAAAAATAGTCCTGTATTATTTACACAATTTCTTTAGTATTTTTTTCCAAAGAAGAAATATTCACATGGGAGGAATACTTTATTTCTTTTTTGTATAGTGTGTCTTTTTGGCGGAGTTTTAGCAGAGATTATTTTATTCACAGTTTCATCAGAGGTTTTGCAAGAAGTTTGATATTTTGTAATGCTCTGTTTCAACAGAGGAATAAAAGTCCTTGTAAGGTTATTGAAACATGCAGTTGTAAAGCGCTTGTAAATTATCTTGGAATGTAAACAGTGATTGTGAGCTAGTGACGAGTATGTTGTTTTAATAAGAATTGGGGCATGTTTTGATAATTAATTGGGCATGACTGATTATTAGTGATTTTTATTGTATTATAATTTCTTTTTCATGAGTGCTCTTTTTTTCTTTTTCTTCTTTTTTTTTTTTTTTTTTTTTCCCTTTCTTTGACAAGGGGGGTTGTCGTCTGTTAATTTTTGGTAGCTACCCTGTTGATTGATACTGAACCAAAGTAAATTAATTGCAGATGGCCAAAAGGTCAGCTTCTGAACTGTAAGTAGTAGATAGCTGCAACGTTCTCCTTGCTGTAAAATATAACTCTTAGATGAAACTAAATCTTCCCACTTTATGTACGTGCAGTTATAGAGTAAGATTTTGAATCCGGGGTTGCATCTTATTTATGCCCAGTTTTCCATTGAAACTGTTAGTGTACCGTTGTTGAATTTAATAGCTGATAGTTGATAGTGTTAGCCATAAAATTCAGCTGGTGCATGAAATGGAAACTGCTTCCACTTAAGTGGTAAAGAAATAGAGTTCTGATTAACAAGTTCTGATTGTTTATGAAGACTCTTTATGAAGAGTTTAGGATGATACAATCAGGAAGAAAAAAAAATCTCTTTTGTTACTTACTAACATAAAACTATGTTGAGAAAATGTGGTAATATTACGTTTTTAATAGTTGAAGGACACTTGCAACATCACTTTAAGTACTGCAAATATAGGTAACGAGCGATAAAGTTATCAAGTAGTATTTCAGACATTAAAGAAACTCATTAAGCCAGTAAAGAAATTTACAGGTAAGGTGTCTAGACTGCTTTAACTCTGTTGTATAGCCATGCAGTAACAGTGCATCCTAGTAACTTACTCGGAGTATGTGCTTCCCCATAGTTAGTGATTTATTTTTTTTACAGCTCTTGGAGGCTTTTTACATTGCAGAAACATGTTGTTCTAATGAAAATAAAACAAGTTTGGTTTTATAAACTACAAGGATTTTGGACATTTTAATGCTGACAATTGAGAGACAAGTTTTAAAGTGTGGCTATTTGACTCTGCTTAGGTATCAAATGATGTAGTGCACTTGAACTTGGAGACTTAAAAGAACAAATGCACTTGGAGGTATGAAACTGGTTTAGGAATCCTCTGCCTATGACAGAAGCTTTGAAGATGCTTTATATTTTAACATTGCGAAAGAAAATGTATTCTGGGCTTAAGAATTTTCCTTAGGCAGAGGCTTTCTACTATGAATGCTTTAAAAAAAACAAAAAAAAACCAAAAAAAAACCAAAGGGACTGTCAAGCTTTTTGCTCTCTATAGCTACAGAATATCCTTTCCGTTGGAAAGTTGTTGAAAAACTATTTGCGATAATCTCAGAAACGGGACAGTATTTAATTGCAGAGTAGTTGGATAGATCGTTTACAGAAGCTTCATTAACAGGGAGTTTACGTCAGGAAGTGGTGTTTCATGCCACTCAGATACAGACTTCAACAAAACTCGCATGTCTGTCAAAC
This sequence comes from Leptosomus discolor, assembly GCF_034619465.1. NCBI lineage: Eukaryota > Metazoa > Chordata > Aves > Leptosomiformes > Leptosomidae > Leptosomus > Leptosomus discolor. The sequence goes on from NC_141391.1 coordinate 203,851,797, forward strand.
AGGAGAGTCAGAAGGAAGGTGCACATCACTAACTTGGAGGTTTTGTGAGTGATACTCCAGATGTGCACTTTACAGATGTATATGGTCATTCCTTGTACTGTGCTGAGTGGGGTGTTAGTGCACACTGCATTTTTTCTATACTCAGATATTTAGCCTCCTTAACAAAGAATTTCACGGCCTCCTTTGGTTAAAATAGCGATTCTGTCTGACCTATTCATTTACCCTTCATTAAGTCCATGCACCACATTAATCTGTCACCCAACTGCTGCCAGGATCCCTGGGGCAGGTACCCTCCACAGGTCTGGTGCCGCAACAGCGTACACAGTGCAGTCCTGCATGGAGGTATGTTGCATCCCTTGAGATACGCGTGTACCTCTCACACTGATGCAGCTTCATGTACCTCTCACACTGATGCAGCTTCATGTACCTCTCACACTGATGCAGCTTCAGCCTACACAAACAGCTTCAGAATTTGCTTCTGATCCTCGATGTAATTCCACTTGGAGAACACACAAACAATTCTTAGTGGGGCAGGTGTTCACTTGTGTGGCTGCTGTGCCGTATTTAGGCTGTTTTCTAGGTTTTTTTCTGAAGCTGTATTTGGTTGAACTCAGTGTTTTGGAAAAGTAGTAGTACCAGTGGATTTTTTCCAGATGAAATGTTGTGATAGGAATTAGCTGTCACTTATGCCATTGTAATTATCATATAAACTTGCAGATGAGGTGTTAACATATACTAAGATATGCATAATAATGAATATACTTATTTTCTTCTGTGATGCTTTTCATCAGTAAATTTGAAAGTGTTTAATTAGGAGTTACAATGTACATAATTCCTCCTAATGTGCAGGGAAAGACACTAGGAATTCAAGAAATTTGGCTAGAAGTTTTCCCAGTAGGCGATGAAGGAATGCAGGGTTTGACTCCTCCTTTGTCCACTGTCCTGTCTGTCGGATTGCACGGTAATTAGTAACAGCCCTCCAAGGACCCGTACTGTTACAGTAAATGGAGGTAAGGTTTGTTCCTTGTAATAGCATGGAGGATGTTTTTGTTTAATGGGGTTGGTGAAAAGGTCTCTTAAGTGGTCTCTGTCCATGAATCTTGATGACTTTTTATTGCTTTATGTTGCTGGAGTGTACCTTAAATGCATGAGACATGCATTTTTGCATGTGCATTTTTGCTTCTCTGTCTCCTTTTTCTCCTGTCTATTCAAGGCGCTATCACTGCTGAAGCCAGGTGTGTGCCAGAGAATTGAGAGTGTCTCTGAAAAGCTGTGGCTTGGACTCTATCTAGGAAACCTCTTGTTCCAGTGACCCTACAATTAGGTAAATCGTGGCGTACTAGGAGGAACAGCAGGTGAAGAAAAGCTGAAAAAATGTGGATTCTAAACATGCGAAGAATCAGTTTTTAAACAGAACTGTTTTGTTGATTTTTTTGTTTGTTTGTTTGTTTGTTTTTATTCTAACTGTTGCAGAGCTAGCACAACACTAATACTGCACCCAAATCCTCAGAATAGTATAATGCTGGAAGGGAGATTCCTTCTAAGCAAAGTTGACAGGCATCAGACTGCAACATCAGAAGTGTTAAGTGGTCTGCTCGTGTCAGTGAGCTGTTAGGTGGGTGAGATTAATCTGGGAAGCTGGGTGCTGGTGAAAGCATCGCTTCTGGGACCAGGTTGTGTCAGCAAACGTTGTTGCTGACCTTTCGCACGTTCGTGCCACGAACCTGAGACAGTCACTGAGCAGACTCATTTTTAGCAGCTTGCTTTAATCTTGGTGCAGGGTTTTTTGTGCGTGTTCCTAGGATGTTCTTAGCTCCCCAGTAAAAATGACTGAGCCCTTCGCACCATAATCTCAGTCAATGAAGCTGCAGCATACCCACTGCAAGGAAACTGGACTCAAGGGGCTGTGTTGAGACGCAGGGTTACTGCCTCCATGGTCAGGTGGCTCTAACACATTCTTACTTTTTTGGTCAGTGTCACATATCAAGATCTGAGTGAGCCTGCTGATTCTTGATTACATGCAGTCATCTTCCTTTAAAAGGAAAGACTTCTCAAGCCTCAGAAATGCTGCCTTGTAGTATTTGAGTTACCCCCTGAAGTACTAACCAAGTACTAGTAAGTCATTGTTGCTGCCAAATAGTGGAAAGTGAGGTAATGTTGTGAAGAAGAGTGAGCTGGAAAGATCCTTGTAGTATTCATATACTTAAGATTAAAATTAGGAAAAACAGTTATCTTGCGGTATTTTGAGTCGTTCATTCCCCAAAAGCCGCCTTTTTCTCCTGTCCAGGAAACAAACGAAACAGCTCCAAAGACAAATGAAGCTTGTCTAAGTCTCTGTTTGAGAATGTGAAAAATAAATTGTTGCGTAATTTTTTGTTTGTTAAATAGTGAGAATTTCATAGGTGCAGGTCAGAATATGACTTTTGTCAGTATTCAGTGTGGCAAAATTGAAATAGAACAATAACATAATTGAATTAATAAACTGCTGTTTTCTTTCATTAAAAGGGAAGAGCTCCGTTAATAGCTTTCATTGTGTTAGTGTGTATGCCTTTGAGTGACAATATTAAACTGATGATTTGTATTGTGAGTAGGTACTGTGCAGCATAACTAGTGCAGAAGGGGTTTTTTTGACATACAAGTAACACATGTGTCTTCCATTGCTTTTTCATTTAATTCTTTTGCTGTTTCAGTACTACTAGATGGGCAGATTTCTTTAGACTTGCTCTGGAATTTTTTTTAAAGTCTTCAGAACAGAAATATCCTAATATTTCAGAGGGGAAATACTTACAGTTTCTTTTGCTCATTCCTTAGTTGGTAAAAGCTCCTCAAGTTTCTTAAGACCTTTTTGGCCTGACAACAACAACAACAAAATCATTTTTCTCTCATCTAATGGCAGTGAATCTCGCGAGCGTGTCTTGGTAGTGGAGTTTGCTCCTTTATAGGGTGATTTCTTTAAGTGCAAAGCTTTATTTCAAGGCTTTAAATTGTGCTTAATCCTGTACCTGTGACAAACTGTAGCTTTGTTAGTAGTGTGCTTTAAGGGTTGTGTCTCTCAGAGGTAAGAACGCTCCCTGAGGCGTGCAGTAGGCTCTTGGCATGGGCTTGAGTAGTCTAGCAAAAATGTGCTTTTGTCTATTGGAACAGGGAAGAGACTACTGCACCAGTACAAAGTGCTGCATTGCCAGACTAGTTTGTCTATGCTTAACGTGTCTAACCAGTAGGAGTATCATCCTATCCTGGAAAATGTTTGCGGTGTGTATGTAAGTGTACTATATAAATCTTAGTGTAAGAGCTGATGATATATGTGTGCCTTTTCAGGCAGTAAAAATATTTGACTGATTGTACTTGCAATGATAATTATTCCCTTGAGAGCAGAATTCTTAAAACAAGAGAGCTGTTTTCTGGAGCTGTATGTTAGCGGAACTAAAGACTGCTCTTCAATCTGCAGGAAGTACTATCGCCTGTTTTAACTGTTTTCTCTAAGTGGCCTTGAGGTAGTTCTCGTATGTTCGGACTGTGGTCAAAAAGTTTCTCATTTGTATTTCCATATCCTGTTATCCATTAATGAACTTTTTCTCATATTTTTTTCTTTGGCATAAAGTCCTCGAATGGAAAAAAAAAAAAAGCACAATTGAGCACTTTAAGCAGTACCACCATCTGCATCCCAACAAGAAAGAGAACGAAATCCACTTCATCTGGAATTGTGTGAAGGAAAAAGATGATCTTATTGAAAGTCTATCAGAAAGTAACTTCTAAGAGAAACGAGTTACATGAGAGAAAATACTCCTGAAGAGAGGTGCTGTTATAGGTGTAGGAGACAATACAGAAAAAGCGGAGAGAATTGACATAAGAATTATTTATGTCCTTTTAGACAATACGTTTACACAATACACTTTCATTTAATATCCAGCTGTTGATTAAGAATGAGGAAATAGCTTCCATCTTGGGTGGGAAGAGAATTCATAAATTAAAAGATGTTCTTGGCCTTGGTGTTTGTTGAAGGGAGAAGTGAAGCCTTTAGTGAAGCCCATTAATTATTAGAGGAAAAAAATAGAAATTTATATATGTGGCTGCATAGAAAGTGCCCTCTAATTTCTTCAGTCAGGTTTTGAACGATGCAGATTGTTTCGTTTGTAAAGCGTGTATGTGTTGTAAATGTCATGACTAATTAGTTTCAGAAAGTGCTTGGGATTACATTGAGATGCGAAGTATTTTGATATTTAGTTACCTTTGACTTTTTTTTTAGCTATGCTTTTGAAGAGCTGACAGATCGAGAAACAGAAATTGGCTATAGAGCAGGTAAACAGCAAATTCCCTCATAGTATCTTACGATCCGATTTGCTAAAGATTGGCTCCATTTCTGTTATAGCGTACCAGTGATGTCCTGGATCTAGCTGTGGTTATGTCTCTTGGCAAACTTAGTCTTAACAAATTTATGTATACAGTAGTCAACAAATATTTAATGGACAGTGCTGTTAGGGATTTGCTTTAAAGTAGCAACCTAGTAGTGAAAGATGATATACACCAAACTTGTGCTTTCACTGTACATAGCATCTTTTTCTTAGGTCTACTGAAATAACAGGGGGTTTCCTTGTCTGTCACAAAGAAATAGTAACTTGACTGTAAAACTATACAGAACACTTTGAGAGAGGAGGAACTGTATTTGGGTTTTCTGTGAGTTTTCTGATGGCTGAGTTGTGAAGTATAAAGAAACACTGACTTTCTCTAGGCAGTAATGGATACTCCAACAGCAGTAAAGGCACTCCTAACAACACTTGATGAAATGGGAACAGCATATGGGTCCACTCTTACTGTACATTGAAAAGCAATGAGATACTTAGCATTTTGTAGACCTAGGTGAGGTGAAGGATTTTATTTTTCTCAAATTTTTTTTGTTCATTTGCTCATTTTCCTTGCTATAAAAATTAGAGAGTATACTCATTAGTCATTGTCTGAGAAATATTTTCCTGATGATGCTATCTTTATTATTGAACTTGTATTATAATAACAATAATAATCTTGTTATTAAAGAGCTGGGCTAGAAAGCTGTGAAAATTTCATTTTTATAGGACTTTTTTTTAACCCTTAGGACCTTATATTCTTACTCAAAAAAGTGGGATTTCTGTAAAGAATGCATAATGAAAGTTGTATTTGAAAATGGCAATAAAGACAACTATTTGCTGCAATTATGTATGCCACTTGGATATGAAAATACTTCTTTAAACATTGCTAAGACTTCTTTAATAAGTCTTTGTGATAGCATCCCAATTGTCATACACCGCTTCTAAAACATACTGAAAGTGATCTTATTCATTGCTGGTTCTGTAGTCATAGTGAGGTGCCAGCCAAAATGAAGGGCCCCATTGTGGCCACAGTGTATGGACAAATAGTAAGAGAATACTGAAAGGCTGCAATCTAAACAAGCAGGGGAGACAAAGAGCATATTATCCTGATTTTAGAGATGGGATACTGAGGCGCAGAAAAATCTAATCAGGGTCATGCAAGAATGTTGTTCAAGAGCCAGGAATTAAGCCAGCTCTCCTTTAGTCCAGTTGTACTGCCTTAAACCAGAGTTGCTCTTCTGCAGAAGATAATACAGCTTCGCAGGCTAGCGTGCGAGTGCCAGTTGTGTCTTGCTGCGTGTTTATGAAGAAAACACCAGTTGAAGGATTAAAGTCTGTTTCATGGCAATCTGCACAGAAGAAATAGAAGTGAAGGGTTTTTTCAGTTGTGGGATTTTTCTCCTGAGGACTGTTTACTGCACAGATAACATATTTTTGTTAGTATGCATTGACAAGAAAATGGACGAAGAAAACCTGCAAACCTTGTAGTATTTCATTACTAGCACTGAAAATAACGGACTTACTAAAACAAAGAGTTACAAAGTAATTATATTTAGAAGATTTCTGGTTTTTTGCTCCACATTCAGTAGTCCCCAATACGGCTGTAGTCACCATTGTCTTAAAAAAAATAATAAAATAATTACAATAAAAATCAGAGAAGTTATTTTACTTTCAAACTTTATTTTTGAGATTACTTAGTATTTGATCACTTAATATATTAAGATCATTGAAGCTCTGGTTTTAACAAATGGGAAAAAATAAGGAAAAACACTTTAGTGCCTTACGCTGTCCCACTGTAAATGTGATCTCTAGTACAGATGTACTGTTGTGTAGTTTACAGATGAGTTATTAATTTGTTTTGATTTCAAGTATTTCTTTTGACTTCAACAATGGCAAGTCTTTGCACCAAGTCTGTGTACAAACCCTGCTGATTTGAAATCAGGTAGTAGCATACCTACATCATTAGTAAATACTTAATGATTATAGTGAACACTTAGGATTATTGTGCTGTGATGCAGAAGACAAACTGACAGTAATTTATGCTATCTTTTCACCTCTTCAGCCGGCCACAGTGAGAAGCAACATTTATTGTGAACTAAGAACTAAATAAATTTCTCTAGTCGCTCTCACTGTTCCTCAGCTGTTCTAATAACCTCATAAGAGCTCATTCTGTTCTCTGAGGTAGTTGGCTAGCAATTGTCAGCTAAAATTTGAATATTAAATGGTATTTGCAAGATTTGCTCTGGAGTAGTGAAAGACCTGCATTTTCTCTAGAATGAAAATTCTAGCGTTTTTATTTCTTTTGAAAAGTCTTAATCGTGTCCTCTAAGGAGGGAATGTCTTACGTACATAGGACAGGTTCTTGAACCAGCAACAACATCTACTCCCACTGCAGTGGTGCATGCCACTTCATATGTGAGACCAAGTATTTTTAACTGTGTCACGTTCTGCAGCAGGCTTGGAAAGCTAAAATCTGTATACAAAGTCAAGAGAGGGTGATAACAGTTGCTGCTCTACCCTAGTTTCATATCCTGACAGCAGGATTGTACTTGATGAATATCTTATGTTACTACTAAGCTGAAGTTAAACATGCCCATTCTCAACCTTTTTTCTTTATCTTTTGTTTCAACTGCTGTTATCTGATCACCATCCTTGGGACTAAGCTTTACTGCTCATATCAGTGTAGCACCAAATGGGATCAAATCAAGTGCTGACCAAGAAACTCAGAAAGAAAGATGAGATCAGTCTTGTAACAAAAGGGACAGGAAAGCTTTGTAATGACCCAGATGTGGAGAGCAGCAGCAGACTGCTATGCAGGGTGCAAGTGTTAGCAGTGTTCTTCCAACCAAAGCTGCCTTCAGAGAGAAAGATTTGGGCAGATCCAGGTCTGTTGATACCAGCCTATAACCTGCATTAATACAGGCTCTGTAATAAACCACAATGCCTTGTATACAGACAACTTCCTGAAAGAATAGTTGTTCTCTGTGACCATAAAGCAGGTATGTTTTCTCATCTGTCAAGCAGAGCTGTCTCCTTCAAATTTTGGAGCTTTTGCTGAAAAGGCTGAAGAGCCTTTTTTCCAGTCCCTCAAACATGATTTGCCTTGTTGGCTGTATATAGGTGCCAGTCTTGGCAGTCTTGGAAATCACCTGTCTTTAGATGGATACCAGTACAGCTGTAGAGGTATAAAGAACGTGGTCGTCATCACAGATAAAAGAGAAGTCGTCTCCTTCCTCATTAGCATTCTTAGCCAAACTCTTGGTGCCAGCGTATCAAAAAGTTAGATTTGAGTATTTGAATGGCCCATCTTTCCAGCAAAAGATTCCCTAATTGTCACTGATACTGTGTTTTCACGTTTGCCTGTAGGCAGACTAATATAATTGGGTTTTCAGAACTCTGATGACTTGCAGAAGCCTGGTGTACTTTTCTGAAACCCGTTAATGTCTCAGGCTCCAACAACAGTTGCTCACTCCTCTAATGAAGGACAGCAATACCAAGCTATTGCCCTGCAGCAATCATCAGCTGTTGTAATGCCAAAGCTGAAAGCTGAGAAGGGGTCCCAGGTGCCCTCTGCATAGCCTGAGTACTTCTGTAGCTTAGAAATATGTGAAGTACTGAGGGGAAAAAAAAATTAAAAGAGCCCATATATTTCAACCAGCATTTGATATCTCCAGATCTTCACCTTACTACTTCTGCAGGACCAGTATGTTCGTATCATTTTGTTGCCTTTTTAGTTTATTTGGCTAGGCATCAGAAAGCTTAACCATCTTCTGACAGAAAATTGAAAACTGGAACACTGTGTATTTCTGTAAGCTATTGTAAACTGGCAGACCTGACATCTCTTCCTGTGTCAAGGGGTGCTCTCCCAGCAAAGAAGCTGGCTGAGTCCACCTACTGTAGAAGTCTCTAGGAAAGTATATATGCAGTGCAACCCTCTAACTGTTGCTAAAGGTCAAACATCTAATTCAGGAGAGCCGTACATCAATCTGAGCTGAAATTTAGTCCCATCATCCATGAAGGATACTCCTTGCGCTGACAAGTCTCATTTGCAGCAAGACTTCTCTTGATACATGTTCAAGGAAGAAAGAATTGTTCTGTTGCTATATAGTGGTTTGTGGAGACTCGCTAGTCAAGGTACATGGCGTTCACTTTGAATTATGAGGGAAATGAAGATGATTTCTAGCCATTCCTCCCCTTATGCCTGCCTGTGTGAAGTTGAGAAGAAGTCTAAAGCAGAGACTGATAAACCTCCTGCACATTCTCTGTCCTTTGTATGCACACCTGTGTGCAGCCACACTCACTCTCCAAGGTTTTTGATAGTGATATATGTAAGCATCTAAGAGAAATCCACTGTTTCCACAGGGTAAGAAAGTCTCATGATGAGGACTTCTTTACCATGCTCTCCATACTCAGGAGTCTAAGGACAGTTATGTTATGTGTTCTACAAATGGGATGTCACCTCTGCTTCTGGATACGGAGTGCATAATGTCTCTTCTCATGTTTCCTTGCCTTCAGTAATTTAATTTTTGCTGTCAATTAATAATACTATTGCTGTCCTGAAGATTTCCAGACATAAGCAAGATGGAGTTTGTAGTTGGAGGTGATATCTTTGATTAGACTAGCTGGACCTGGTAGGAAAAATAGAGACGTTTTGGGGCACATGTCTCCTTAGAGCCCAAAAGCCAGATCTAACTGTTTACCTGTTGGTCTAGTTGAAGATGCTGTTTACATTTACATGACTCTTCTAGCCTACTTTTAAACACATGAAAACCTGTTTCTTCCTTGCATTTTGCTCACCTTGATTTTTGAGGCAGGTTATTTAACTGATATGTGGAAGGTTTGGGAGTTTTTTTTGTTTGTTTCTGTCTTTGGACCTTAATGTGTTTAACTGATATCTGTTTTACCACATAACAGAATTTTTTCCTGAGTATTGACTTTGTACAATTTTATAATAGTAGACTTTGTAAGTAGTTGCTCTAGTTCCTGGAAGATGTGGTTATGTGTAAAAGGGGAGTCAGCTCAAAATCCAGGTTCACGAGGAGGATGGTCCTTGAAGTAATTTCCCTGAAGTGTAATCTAATAATTAGAGAAATATAAGAACAGTTATAATTTTGTAGGCAATAGTTTGATGTTACTAGAGTTGTTACAGTTGCCTCATGTCCATATGTTATGATTACACTTACCTAGTTAAAACTAAATATTGTGTAAGTGAATGATGTCCATTTCAATGACAAGCATGGGTTTTATTGCCTGTCACCCTGCTAAACTGTATTTTGCCTTGCCTTTCAGCCTTATTCCACTCTCCAAATCCTTCCATGCAGACTTGAAGGAGAAGGGCTGGTGCAGAGCATGGCCAAGGCAGTGAATGGTCTCTGCTCTAGCTGGTCCTTTACAGGACCATGCCCTGTCACTCCAGCCGTGGGCTGCAGCGGCCAAATGCAAATGTTCACTAAACTTTATTAATATATTTTAGCAGCTATAATATTTGTGTTTGTCCCATAGTTTAAACTGATGATAAACAATTAAAAAGAAAGTGTTAACTAGACCTCCGTGATATATATCCCTCTCTTAATGTGCACTGGTTTCTTAGTAGTATTACCTACATCCTTTGCATCAGAAATGAGGACAGGCAGGAAAGCCAATGTGTTCAGGAACTGAAAAGGTGAAAGTTAACCTGTCTGGTTACATTGAACGAAATAACTGGTGGGTTAAATAGTGAAGTGGGAACCTGGTTTTAAAGTTTAGTTCAGTAATCTTAAGTGTTAGAAACATCAAGAATTATGTAAAAGGCGATGATAATGCTTCTGAATGTTTTTATACAGCACAAATAATAAACTTGTTTACTGTGATCTTTAGCTGAGAGACAAGTAGCTTTATTTTGACAAAGCTTCTTTTGGAGCCAAGTGTCTTCTTTTACTGTTGCACAGATAACCTGTGTGACAAATTTCAGCATGAGCTAGAGAGACACTGCTGCTCCACAGCAGTTTTAACTGGTCTTGGTCCTGTTGGTCCTCCTGCTCTGCAGTTGTGGGCTCTGCATTTCCTTCCCCTCACTTAGCTAATGGTAGCGTTCATTGGGTTCTGCAGTGGGACACCTCATGGAATTAAACTGTCAGAAAACTTTTTCCTGTTTTATTTTGTCCTTCCTCTTGTTACTTTGCTCCTGGTTCAGAGTTGTCTTGAATTTTACTCCTTTCAGTTAATTGATGGTACAAGCACAAGGGAGGGGCAGGAATGTGAAGCTTGGAGTCGAAAAGGACCATACAAGTGCCTAACTTTGAGTTTAAGTTCTTGTGGAACTGGAGCCTGACTTACTATTGAAACAGAAAATTGCAAAACAACATTTATTTTGAGTGTCGTACAGTATTACAGGAAGAAGATTGTTGCAGAAGAAATGAAATGCCTTTGCAAACACAAAAGAGTAGCTGAGCACTTCACTAGTCATTCACTGCTGAAGGCTGTACTTTAGCTGAGATGTGTACAGAGAGTGAAATAAAGACTCCGTAAGCAGATGAGCTGTCTTCTGCCTGCTCCAGGAGGTAAGGGGCTGTGTGCCTCCATATAAGAAGTAGATTTTTTGAGGAGGAAAAACTTAACTTTAGCTACTGTCTTATCTTCTGGATGCCTTAAATGTGAAAGGCTGAGATTTCTTGGTGCTGTAGGTATGCAGCATACTTTCTAGACCTGTGACTTCTTGGTTTTCTCTTCCACTATTCTTGTGATGTGTTAATGTGGTAGCCCAGATAATTCTGGTCCTGCATTGCCAAATTATTTTAGACTGGGATGGCAAATAGCCTACAATTTCATAAAAGTCTTAAAAACTGTGGAAGAAAAACTTTGTCACATTTTCCCATGTTTCTTTCTTTTTTTTTCTTTTTTTGATCGATAATGGCTTAGGCAAAATAGTAATGTTAGTGATGCGTAGCTCACTTTATAATCCCTTCCAAACAGATTGTTGTTATGAAAGGTATGTAGGTACTGTTAATACGAAATATTTGTTTAGATTGCTAATTCCCAATTATAAACTTTTTGTTTGTTTTTTTTTTTTTCTTACGGCTCTTTGGGAATGGAAGGCACCACTTCCACCTTCAATACAGTTTCAAAATGTGTAGATAAGGCAGTGTAGTACAAAATCTTTCCAAGTCATTTGGGGTAGTATTTCCTGTATAAACTATAATTAATGAAAAATTCCCAGCATTCTTTAGGATTGCCAGCATCCTCATGATTGCTGTGACCTGGGAGACAGCATACCATTTGAAGTTACTGGTCTGGTTTAAAGGTGTCATCACTGTGACTCTTTACCACACTGACTCTTGTTAAGTCTATTTGCTGATTTATTTTTTTTTTCCTGCATTTTTTTCTTCTTCATCACTGTTGTGTTTCATTTATTATTGCTGTTGTTGGAAAGTCCAGTATTTCTGTTTACTTCTCATTAAACACTTGATTTTTTAGCATGCAGAATCTTCTCTTTCTTCTGTTAACACGCAAAGGATATCAATCAGGACTTAGGACAATTGTATTTGGCCCTATGTTAGTTCTGTCCTGAATATTTTAATTTTACTTTTTCCTCAATCTCGTGGTTACTTCAGCCATGACCTGCATTTTTCCATCAGAAAAGAAATGAGCTTGAGCGTTATGTTGTGAATTGCAACCATGACTCTGGCATTTTCAGGGGTAAATGCAATTTACACTGGCTAAGTAATTACTGAAGCAACTTACTGGTTTTTGCGTAAAAAAGGAAAACTAAAGGAAAACCATACGTGGGGGAGAATAAAGCTGATGTTAAATGGAAAACGTGTGACAGTTATTTCTAAGACAAGACTATTCTGTCTATGCAAGCATGTTTAACTGCTGTCTGAGTAATACCCTAAAGATGTCTTTTTATTGTTTCAGTTTCAAGTTTCAATTCACCATTCAAATTACTTAGTTTTTTAAGTAATCTCAAATGTAAAAGTAATTTAATGCACTGAAAGGTTTTGTGCACTCCTCCATTTTTGAATGATGGATGGATTTGTCACGTGTGTAGAACGAGGGGAAAATATTGAGCACACTTCTAGACACAGAGTTTAAAAGTCTCTATTTCTAGGAGCTGGAGAAACCACATGGATTTGGTTTTGTCCACTGCCATTTTTGCCGTTGCTTTTTTTTTTTTTTAGCTTTTCTTTGTTAGTTTTAAACCATGCCTTGAATAGTTGTTTCTCTCCCCTCCTCCCTCCCTTCTCTCTCTTTACACATAAATATTGCTAATATTTTTCAAAGCAGACTTTGTGTGTATATTTAGTGGAGCAATAGGTATATAAGAGAATGTCTAAAGTGTGTATAATTTATAGCAAAAGATCATCATTAAAAATTGAATTTCCCATGCAATACTGTGAGGTCTTAGTGTTTGACAACCTTAATTCTGTGGTGGAAGAATGTTTTAGATTACTTCTACCTTGTGTTTTATTATACAGTTGGATGTAAATGATTATGAATTATATAATAATAGAGAAGGAACTTCATATAAGTCATCTGGCTTTGATTGTTACTAAAAATAATTCCTTTGTGTGTGTTATTGGAGAAGATAAAAAGTCATATCTGACACCTGCATTTTTGTGTTTGTGCCACAATCAGCAGAAGCTACATTTTTGTTTGTCTCTATGGTATTTGTGTTTTTAATGCACATTTTACCAAGCTGATGTCTCACAAAACTATGTCATATGGCTACAGCTGTCTTTTTATTTGCAAATGTTAGTAATATAAAACTATAAGCAGAAATTATATTTATTTTTGAAGTGCCATAGAAAAGTATAGACAAAGTAATATTTGGCCTAAGATTTTAATCTAGGAAAGTCGTATTTCCTACAGTCAGCATTCACTGTCTCTGATTTCTTCCTATCTTGCATATTTTTCACATGATATGGGACGTTCTCGCGTCCTGGTAGCCAAATAGCTCATGTTCAAGCCAGGCTTTTGTCAGTGTATATATCAAGAGATGCGGCTGGCCAAAAGATTTCATCTTGAGGGGATGACGATTCAGTACTGCAAGGAGTGGGGTATGTATAGATAGCACTTCCGCAAAGCGTGTGGGTGCTGCAAAAGAAGGGATCTGTTCTTTCTTGCCATCAAGAGTCTACTTCGATTCTACTGAAAGTATCTTCCAGTAAAATGAGGTAACCAGGATGGGGCCTGTGGACTGCTTTTACTTACCAGAAGGGCTGGGCAGCTCTTTCTGTCTCAGGCTTGTAGCTGTCTGTATTTGCACACAGGGAACAGGCAGATCACAGGCACTGGTAGAGCTGAGCCTGCCAGTCTGGGGTGAGTCATGCAGACCTTGGTCACTTTGTTTCCCTTTAGCAGGGACCCAAGTTTTGGTAGAAAATAAATGCTCTTTCTTCACAGTTGCTCTTTTGTCTCTCCCAGTTCTTTTTGTACTTTGGTAATTATTTCAGTACTATTTGATAGTCACCCACCTTATTCATGAGTTATCTGCTGTCTTCTATGGTCTTGCCTTCGTCCACAAAGTCTTTCCTGAGCTAATTGTGGAGAGTGCCATTTTATTCTCCAAAATTAACTTTTCCTGAGAAGCTTATCACCACTGCTTCCGCCTAAGCAGGCAGGGAGATGTGATTGTTGCCTTTAGAAGATAAATTTTTGTTGGGAGGGTATGTTGTCTTCTTTGCTGCACATACAAGGTCTAGTTTGTGAAATGGATGTAATCTGATCCAAGAATGATACTGGTGTCCAGAATAATCCTTCAGTCCTAGTCACTTTGAGTAGGACATGGTAGCATTGAACTATTCTTATTAAAAATAAGAAGAGATCTATAAAAGGATGCATAGTTGTTTAGATCTATAAAAAGATACATAGTTGTTTATATTTTCTGCCCTTTTTTGTTGTTGTTGTTGTTGATTTCAAACTTTCCTTGCTTTCTTCATTGGAAATTCTCTGATCTGGAGGACGTTTGTAGTATCATTACACCTAGTCAAGTGTGTCCCCAGTTGGAATTTCTAGTGAGACAATGCTTCGTACAGTTTTACTTAAAAAGTAGTTTATATATACTCTGTGTGTGCTTACAAATCATGAGTTTAATCATTAAAACTGGTTTGTGCCAATCTTGTTAACATCAGTGATATAACAGAGGTGATTGAACCTGCTTGGGCTTGATGAATTTTCTTCTCTTACGCACTCCTGCATAGTGAGGTTTTTAAGGAATTCAGTCTGAAAGTCAGTGGGTTTTAGCTATTGTGGTTCAATTTGTGTAGTGTGATTCCTATTTCTGATTTCCAACCTGTGGTCATCTTGGATTAATTTAAATGGACTTTTGAGAGTTAGCTAATAACTTCAGTTCACATCAGAAGACTCAGGTTTACAGCAGATGCTTGCACCTCCACTGAGCCATTTCTAGGTATCAGCAAAATGAGAAAAACTTCCAAAGCACTGCTTCAGGATGTCACTTACTCTGCGTCTGTGCATCATTTTGATGCTGTGTTTCTCACAGCAGCATTTTGGTGCATTCTCCTACATGTCTGTGCAGTTTCTTTGCATAGCAACTTCTGCCACCTCAGTGTCATCAAAACTCAGATGGTGCTATTTACCCATTAGGTGCTGTGCTGTTTGCCAGGGTTGTGCAGCGAGCTCACAGGTACCAGGACTTTTCCTTCACTGCTCTGTCTTCTCGACAGTGCCTGGTGAAAATGTAGATGATTTTGTGATCCTGTGAACGAACCTAATTTCTTGTTCTGTGTATGTCCTTGGATAGATTTCTCCAGTATTAATACCTTATATGTTTTTATAAGTTATTCGCTGCAGCTAGACTTCATAAAGAGTCTAACTCAGACCCAGCCTGACTTCATATGCCACAGAGCTGGGCATATTTTAAAGGCTAGTATACAGAGCCATGAAGGTTAAATGGGCTTAAGGAATTTAAAATGGAAAAAAGTTGTAACTTTTGTGTTTATAAAGGGCAAAGTCCGTATGTTTTCTTGAGAAGATTGTCATTGGACCATTCAAATAACACAAAAAAAAATCTTTTAAGTTGTTGAGGTGTTTTAACCGTATTTGAAATATTTCATAACTGTGATTAAATGCATGTTTTAACGCTGAGACTTCATGTCAAATTATACCTGGAAGACATACTCCTTTCTGTGGAGTTTACAATGCTGTTAGTGGAAATCTGTAGGTTCTGATCAAAAATATCCTTGGCTAAGAATTGCCAATGTAAAGTATTTTTAAGATTATTGACTTACCACGTTAAAACAGAAAATAAAATAAACAGGCAAGACATAGTTCTTGCTTAGGATTTTGTTTGTTTGCCAGTAGGGGGGATTTGATTTACTCTAACTGTGCAGTTTTGGCTCATCCGTACTAACTACATCAAGAAATTACCAAAGGAGTTCATACCTCACCACTGCCATTATTTTAAATTTAAGTTGAATGTGTTGATTGGTTAGTCCAAGACTAGCACTGTGAAGGAGTCATGGTTGGTTAACCTTTCAACTGGATTTCATAACCTGGTATGTGCAGTAACAGGGTATGGTATGAGAGAGGTTTTTGGAGAGATAAAGGAACGGTTCATATTGTATCAGGCTATGAAATACCTGCAGGTCAGTGGTGCTGGTTTGTGCCCAAGTATGCTTGAATGAGCCTGTTTGAATCTACTTGTGATACTGCCTGAATTACCGTAGAGGAGTGTCCGTTCCTCTGGGGCGTTTTGGGGGAATGAAGACATTTTGCACTTCATCATGCCAAGTACTGCCATCGTAAGCAGTTATGTTACTTACACAGCGGTACAGACCAGGGCAGAATTACTTATAAAAATAGTTCTAGGGCCAACATATTTGCTTTGCTTAAGAACTAATGAAATAAGGTACCTGCTTGAGTTACTTTTTGAAAGAAATCATGAATTTTAAAGAAAAATACAACTTATCGGAGAAGTAGAATTTAGTCATTGATGTTTATCAGTCATGGCTGCTATTGTGCATGCTTGTCTTCACTGAGGGTCTTCTAATTTTTCCTCTTGTTTGAAAGCGCCAAGTTGATATTTCAGTCTGAGTCAGAAGCTGTATTTCCAAGTTGTGTAATAGGTTTCAGATGCTGCTGAATACCCCTGGAATGCCATTTTATGACACCCTTAAATAAAGATGTCGCTGCTCTGTTCTGAGAGGTAGTGCGATCTGTGCAGCCGATACTCGGCACGAGGTTACTAATGCAACAACACCTTCGTTAACAACACTGGGCATGGTGACGTGATCACACCAAAGTGCATAAAAGTGACTGGAGTTTCTGCCCTCTAAGCTGAGCTGCGGTGGATGAGTATGTGTGCTTGTTCTTAAGTTATAGCAATGCAGAGTGAAACAAGTTACCTCATTTGGAATGTTAAAGCTCTGAGGCCTTCAGTAGTAATTTAAGCACATTTTACTCTGTGTTTGTAATGGCTTAAGAATGCATGTATTGCATTATGTGTTTCAGCTGAGAGGGACAAGTGCCTGTCATCGTCTGACTGTACCCATCTTTTGATTTCATTAATTTCCTCATGCCATCACTGAGAAATACCTCTTTAACCAACTTTGTCACTTACCAGAGATTTTGTTGGAGAAACAAACAGCAGGGCATTTGAACTAGTAGGGACGGTCACCCACAATCAGAAATTTCATGTCATGACATCTGGTTCAAAACAGGGATGATGTTCCTGACTGTATTTTAAGCTGTAGGATCCTTGACCTTGGTTACTACGACTAGCTTTTAAGCAGGAGATTTTCTCTAGCAATCTATAGTCAAGCCTGGAATATTGTAACATAGAGCATAACCCGTGCACTCTGTTTTTTAAAAGGATCTTTAGACAGATTTTTAAAAACTTTTTTTACTGTTTCAACAGTTGACCAGTACAGAAATGCTTATTCTATTTCTTGGCAGTGAGTGTTAAGACAAAGGTGTTGCTGCCTGTGTTCTGACTCAGACTGAGGGACGAGACTGCAGCATCAGTATAGGAACTTGAAACCCAGAAGAGGGAAAAAAAATCTCTTTAACATAGTAAGAAGCTCTTATGGAGCAATGTGTAAATTTGCTTTGTATAAATTAATATAACAATAGTGGCCCTACAGTATTTTCAATTTTCTTTCTTAATATATATTTAAAGCATAATTTCTAATTCTTGTATATATTTTTAACTTTCCCACAGATATGCACTTATTTGGCCATTATCCAGCTCATGATGATTTCTATCTTGTAGTGTGCAATATCTGCAATCAGGTAGTCAAGCCACAGGTTTTCCAGTCACACTGCGGTAAGTGAATGTTTTCTTTCCTGAATTAACAGTGCCGAAACGGCGTATGGTTCTCTTTAGAATCATTGCATACAATCATGACAGAGGCATTGCAGATAGACTCTTCTGGTTATCTTGTGTTCTTTCCACAGAAAATACCAGCAATGCCTTCAAATAAGCATATTTCCTGGTGAGGAAGTTAAAATAGTTGTTCCAGAAGCTGGGCTTTTCAAGTTCAACTTGTTATACTAAATTAACCTAACAACAACAAATAAATCCTGTTAGTTAGATACTAGCTAGGCTAAAACTATTATGATGTAACATTGGATTGTCTTTTATCAAAGCTGCAAAGTGAGGGCTGTGATACTGATCTACATTAACTAGAAGTTGGACATTATGGATTGTTTTCTGATGGGATTTGTGCATAGGTGTATATAGGGTTTATTTTTATACTTGTCAATAGGGTTTAATTTTTTACATAATTGGCATGTTGAGTCACATTTCTTAAGATTCTCTTGAAAAATGTTCATTTGAGAAGCTGCAGAAATGTGCAGATACTTATTTCTCAATTAGCATGACAACAGCAAGATGACAGTTTTTGTGTTGATTATTTGTAAGCAGAACTACTTTCACTTGAAATTTTTGTTATTGATAAACAAACTACTTCCAAATATTCCTGAGAAACTTCATAGCAAGGTCAGTTTATTTATTACTTAGCCAGTGGTTTATTTGTTATTTGTCCAGTGGTTTGTTCCTGTGGGATGGTTTTTTTGGTTTTGTTTTTGTTTTTGAAGGATTGCATAATGTGACTGGAATGGCTAGCTTTGCATGAGGTTTAATCAAATTCAGTTTAATAAAATCAATTTGAAGGTGATTGCATAATAATGAAAGGCAGCTAGTACTGAGGATGGAATCAATTAAATACATTAAGGAAAAAAAACAAACACAGCAAGATTTTCCTTGCCTGCATACAACAAATAAACTTCACAAATCCTGTGCCCCTATCAGTCTTCTTGACAGCAAAGCAACTCGGGAAAATGTAAGTGGGATGAACAGAAAATATAAAAGTTTATTTACTTTTAAAGAGATATTACCGAAATATTACCTTGGGTTTTTATGGATGGACTGCTAACAACCAACCAGGAGCAACTGCATTCGTGTTGAAAGGCGACTATATGACTCACCACTACCTTTGGCCTAGATTGAAATGATTGTGAATAAATGGTAATAGCGGAATATAGCATTTATATCCAGTGAATAAGAAAAGATCTAAAAGTATTAGTATAGTGGGAGAAGGACTTACTAATTTAATGGTGAGGGCAAGTGATAATTTTAGTGTTTTAACAAGCCATCCTGGCTTTTTCTTTTTTTTTTAAATTTGTTTCTTGCCCTTAGTCAAATGTGGTTTCTTGCTGCCCAGCTTCGGATATCTTATGGTTCTTTCAGTGATGGAAAAGCTTCTCTGCATATGGTCATAGTACAGTGGGTACCGTAAACATTGAACTGGTGCATTAATAAAAGATCTGCTCCAGAACAGAAGAACCTGTATAACACCTTGCTGTAGCCTTCTGTAGTTGTGCTGTTACCTGGGTGTGACCTTCTGGTTTGGGGAAGGTTGGTACTGTTTTCGTGTAGGAGGCATATGGAATGATGTTTCTTCTAGGTGAAAGTAAATTAATCCATGGTAGAAGGAACTTTTTGAACTCTTTGGAAGTAACGAGTTAGTGTGTTGCCTGTAAGATGCAAAGATCATGTGAGTCACTGCCCTTTTTTCTTTTTCTCTTTTCTCCATTGCTCCATTATTTATACAATTCCTTTTACTTCATCTTCATTATAACAATCCTGTTACACTGAACAATTGAGTGTTAAATTCTGAATTGCTTGATTCAAGAGCCTAAGGTCAATAAAAACTTTATTTTTAAAAAAAAAAAAGTAGACTGTATTAAAAGAAATAGAGAAATAATTGACCAAAGGTGTTACCTCTTGAAGATTGTGCTTAAACTAGTCAGACTTGTTTGGGGAAAGGTGCACTGGAGTATTGCTGAAAGGCCTGTGGAAGAGCTTTACGTGCATAGATAAAATATTTAGTTTTAACGAAGAAATAATAAAAGTGGTGTACCAAAACCGTATGAAAGAAGTTTTAGAAGAGAGGAGGTTTCTTGGAGGTCTTGAGAATTATTGTAAAGTAACTAATTTTTAAAAACCTGAGTCTGTTAAAAGTATTACATCTTTATAAGTGACACGCATCTACTAACATATGGTTGTTTCCCTAAGAAATGAGTAAGATCTGAAGAAGAGCTACACATGGATCTTATTAATTAATTGATCTGTAGTTGCATTGTTTGGTGAGAAAACTATAAAAATCTTACATTGGAAAACAGATCAACCACGACCTGCTTGTGGATGAATAATCTCTCACTGGATATGTTATATCAGTAGTCCATTGAGAAAGGTCTGGAGAAAGGGCTCATT
Organism: Leptosomus discolor; assembly: GCF_034619465.1. Classification (NCBI taxonomy): domain Eukaryota; kingdom Metazoa; phylum Chordata; class Aves; order Leptosomiformes; family Leptosomidae; genus Leptosomus; species Leptosomus discolor. The sequence goes on from NC_141391.1 coordinate 203,871,855, forward strand.
TGAGCATAAGTTCTGGCTGCACTGGGCTCTTCTGTGAAGCAGAATATTTAATTTTCAGTTTCATTTACAGTTTTGTTACCTGTTGGACACAAACAATTTGATGGATTGGATTTTGTTTAATTAGTTAGGCCATGCAGCAGTATACCTGTAAATTCAGTGATGCTGAACATGCCTGTCAGTAGACTTTGAGGTATTTTAGACTATCTTATTTACCATAAAATACATTATTTTACATGTCTTGAATTGCAGCTTTAAAGTTTTAACAAAGATAATGGAATGAGAAAGCATTAGAAGCCACTAAGGTTTTTTTGGCTCTTGAAGGCTGCATCATGGGGAGTCGTTATGGCTACTGACAAGGCCTTGTAGAGATCTATCCCAGAATCTCCCACAAAACATGGTTTGTTACTAATATCCCTGTTAAGATCCAGTCCATATTCTCTCAGTAAGGATTTAGGTCTGTGCCAGACACATTCTTTATGTTTCTAGGTTTCCTGCATTGTAACTTGAAGGTCTTGGCTTTGGAGCAGCACTGGAATGCTCGGTTTAGCAAACGTTTTTGTAACACTTCTGCTGAGGCCTTGCTGGCATTTGCCTTTCTCCAGAGTGTAAGAAGACTCACTGTTTCATTTGTCTCTAATTTCAGACATGTGGCAGCCACCCTTGATAGCTCTGGGAAGTTGTGAAGATTATAGAGGCAGATGTTGTTATTTAACTTTTAAGGGTTTGATTCCTGGAATATCAAGCAGAAAAAGAGAAAAATCTGGTTGTGTTTCAGGCTTTTTTAATGGGAGGCAGTGCATCATACAACCATAGACTGTAGAAATCAGGAAGGTAAAAGAAGAGATCTGGCTAATTGGAAGACTACCTTGCTGCACTTGAGAGTCTTTGTAATAAACACGGTGTAAAGCTCAGTGTTGCAAAGTAGTAGATCTGTTCTAGCCTGTAAGTCAGAGAAATACTGAATTATTTTTAAGAGCCATTTCACATCCTTGTGTCTGTGGGATAAACATTTATATCCATTTGGAAGGATTAAACCATTCACGTATGTATGGTGTAAGCCCAATTGAAAGAGAGACTTGCTGCTTTAGGCTGCTGGATAAAGCATATAAATCAAATAATTTTTGAGGTCATTCAGTATTATTGTGCGCTTAGAAAATAGTGTATCATAATGTCATCAACAATAGGGTTGCAATAGAGCTATTTGCTTCTGAAGCCAGTTCTTTTGAGTAACTTGTTGCAGTGGTACAATATCTTGGTGTTGGGTTTTTTTTAATGTGTGAACATGCAGTTGTATTTATTTCTCCGTAAAGTAGTTATGAGAAGAAATGAGAAGTCACTCTAGTTATGCAGCTTGTAGCATTTCTAAGTGTACTTGGCATGTGGGGAATTTTAGTTTTGAGACTTTATTCTCAAATGCCAACCTCAGTGAAGATACAGAGCACTTCTTGGGACACCAAAAATGCGTGTTAGTATCTCTGAAGTACCATAATGTTCTTGCTCTTTGTTTGGGTGTTTTTTGCCAATATATCTGTGTTATAGGAGATCTTTAGGGTGGCAGCCTTTGCTGAGCTCTGTCCATGTGACTTCTGTTAACTCCAATTCTGTGGCAATCTGTCTGTTATTTGTGAAGATGGGACCTGTACCATTTCCTAGGAGACAGTCCTATTTTCCTTTGGCCCCGGAGAGCGTAAGGCTTCATATTCTTATACTGCATCGTCTTTTACTAGACTAAAGAGCGTCAGATACAGTTCTGTGTTGTTTTGGTTTTGGTTTTGTTTTTTTTAAATGTTCCATACAATAATAGCCTCATTAACTTTGGTCTTTTCCTGTTGAAAGGAAAATCTCTCATAAAGGTAGCTCTGGCACAGTGAAGAGCAAGCAGTGCACGTACAGAGAGCTTGTCAAAACATCTTGACTTGATTGATTTCATAGTTTCATATGATGAAATAAATTAATGACGGGAAAGTGTTAAAAATAAAAGTTGAGGGGAAGAGTTGACTTAGCCAAGCTAAATAATGCAACTTGGTTAAACAATAACTGCAGTATAACCATCAAAGAGAGTTTCCAAACATAGTCTGGAACAGTTTCTGAAACTGTGGAGGGTATCTTAATGAACTGAATAGTTAAGATCCCCATTTGATGAAGTTGTAGCATACAGAGGAGAACAATTTTGCTTCGTCAAGGAGAAATGACCATGAAGATCTCTGCTTTTGCTAATTTCTTTGTTGGAGGCTCGTTGCTATCTATCCTGCCTGTCTCTGTGGTTATTCTAACAGGCTTCTAATTAAGAAGTAGAAGTTCTTATTCCTTAAAAAAGAAAACTACCCTTGATTTTCGTTACTTCTGAGTTATAAATTGTTGAGTTGACATCTTCATGTCCTCATGAAAGCTGGAAAGGGATATTTCCTTTTTATCCTTCTGTTTGGCTGTATAAGCATCATTTAAACAAAAAACAAACTAGAAAGTAATGGAACACTGAATAGTATAAATAAATTATTTTCCCTTCCATATCATAATTTTTTTTCCTAAGAGAGGTTATATATTTTGAGTTACTCAGACTAGCTATTTTACATTGTACTAGTTGTGTATTACAATTTAATGAACCACGATTAAAGACAAGAAGGCTGAGCTTACAGTATGAATAAGAATTATTATTTGCTTTCTTAAAACTAACTGGAATGTTACTAGCTGGCGTCTTTTTTTGCATGCAGGTATCACTGTCACGTTTGATGGATTATTCTCAGTTTTATATTATTTTCAATTGTTCAGTGCCTTCGTTTTTATTAGATCCAGCTGTTTGGGGTTTTATAATTGTTAATATTTTATCCATTGCATTTGACCTTTTATCAGGGGGAGCACTTTTCTGCCCTTCAAGGACAATGACATTTTGAGTGATTCTCCTTCTGTTACTGCAATTTTCTTTTTCCGCAGCCTTGTCAAAACTTTTTGTGTGATACCGTTATTGACTGACTGTCTTTCCTGTTGTCACATGGTTAGGTTTCGCTGCATAAAAGAGTTAAAATAATGAAAATTACTCTTGTCCCTCCTGCTTTTTGTTGAATATGGAAACGGTAGCAGCTATACTGACAAGAATCCCAGTTTTCTTTTACTTTTGGTGGGGGAGAGAAGGAATTAAATGTTTTGTGTGTAGCTTATTTGTACATTTTTACTTGTGCAATTGCCTAGGATACACTGATTTTGTCTGTAACTTTCATTTTCATTACTTTAAATTGGAAACCCCTAGTAGCTGAAAGCATACAAAAAAATACCTTTAGCTTTACAGTCTTTCTATCAGAAATCTTGTTCTCGAGACCAAAGTACAGCCAGTAGCATAAACCTCTGTCTCCTGTCTGCAGTGAAAATCTACGCTGTAGTTCCTGCAATGATAGGTGCAAGTTATGTGGGTCTGTCATGTGCTGTCACTGCAAGTTCTCCAAGCCCGGCATAATAGCTGTCTCTGTGAAACTGCAGTCACAAGCCATCTTCTGTGCCATTCCCATAGAACTTAAATAGTACATTGCTACATGGACAATCCAGGTAGAGTGACTATTACGCTTGAAGAGGCAAAACTAAAACTGCACTCCTTTGAATTAATCTTTTTTTCCCTACATATTCTTGGAGTGCTATGTTTTTAGACTGTCAGCAATTCTTGATGCTCTGAATAGGTACAGAAATGCAAATTTTGTCTTTTTTTTACTCCCTGGAGAGACCAGCTCTATATCCTAACTACTGATAGACTCTGGCCAGATTCAGAAAAGCACTTAGATGCATAAAAGATAATCAATTGACAATTTAATACTTGATTCAAATGAAGCAACAAATAAAAACCCTTCTTAGCCGCTCATATGCGTGAGAGTGGTGTTCCCCTCAGTATTGGTTACTGTGCTCATCCAAGACTGCAAACAGCATGGGTTTTTTCATGTGTCCTGGAGAGAGCTCAATGAAAGATACATTGACAAGGCCATGTCCATTCAAGAAAAACAAACACAAAAAAAACCTTACCTTCTCTGTAATTACTTGTCCAGGAAGCAAGAGATTTGGATTTAGTAGCCTTACCACCTAGGAGCTATTATCTCATCTTCCACCTCCTAGGAGAGGAAAATCTCCTAACCACCAGCACACTGTAACCTGGACTAACACAAGACTAGCACATGCTTTTTGCGTTGGAGATATATCAGACAGAGTAAACCTGAATGTAGAGAGTGACACCCAGATCCAAGGTACTGACTGTGATAGGGACTGAAAAATGTGCAGCTGATGCTCAGAGCAACAGGAAACATAACGTGTCTTCACCCTGCGGGTTGCTGAGATCTGCTTGGGGCTGGAAGGAGTTTGTTGTGTTTTCTTTTTGTAGTCTAGCATGTGAATTAAAAGTGGAGCTGTGTTCAGACCTGCTGACCTGCTTTCTTAGAAACAAGTAGCACAATATTTGATAGGGTTGGCTTTTCTTATATTTTCTACTATCATCCCACTGCTTTAACTGCTTTCTTCTTTGTTGTTACTAATTCATCATCAGTGACAGAGCCTAAAACAGAGAAGTTCAGATATAGAAATAGATATGATAGAGAGTGAGTTACAAGGTCAGTGAGTAGTGTAAGTAGGAAGCTGACAACTTCCCATAGATAACTTCTGCACTTCAAAAATTTGCCCTAGGTTGATGTGTCAATAATTGAAAATTTCTTCATTCGAAAGATTCTTTGACTAAGAAAGCAGGAACATTTTGGCAGCATTGAATCTCAAAGGACTGTGCATTGAGGAGCAGTGAGTATTCAACAGAAGAAACCGTTCAGCAGCGAACAGAATGCTACACATGTATGCAATTGCTATTAAGCATAATAACCTCCCACCCCACCCCCACTCCCCTTACCTATTTCTGGACCTGTGTATGGAATTGAAACGTCTGGAAGTAGAACACTGATTAATTGTATTTTCCCTATTTTTTTTTTCTATTAAGTTGTTCTTTTACAGTGCCTTGACTGTGCTGTAATTTTACAATGCTGATCTTGAATAAATCAACATAGGAAGCAGATTGAAAGAGTAATGATGACACTGGGCTTTTCAGTGCACTGGAAGTATGTTGGTCTAGTATACACATAATTCCTATCATTATGAATTAGCTTATCTCTTTTGCATATGTGTTCATTGATAATATTTGATTAGTGAACCCTTTTGTATTTTTTATTTACTTCATATAAATGGTGGTAAACAATGCAGTGCATACTTGAACTGGGTGTTGTTGTCATGGCATTGATGAGAGATACATATCACTTGTAATTTCTTTCAGTCAAGACTTTAATAGAGATGTAGTTTTAAATAGTAACCAATAAGGATTTCTTTTAAGGAGTGTCCATTAATAGAACTCAGCTGTTGAAGGTTGACTGTAGCATTAGGCTTAAGTTTAATCTCCTACATACTATAATTTACAGGGCTGCATTTAGTGCATCGTTCTTCCAGCTGCTTCACTGGTGCAGGGATGGGGGTTGTGATAGTGGGGGAGAGGGTAAAGGTGTAGTGAAAATTTTCCACCATAACCTGTAAAAATCTGGCAAAATAAAAATAGGAGTATTTGACTTGAAGTTTTCCATAGTGTGTCTTACTTGGTCTGAACAAGGTGGATGTCTTCTGTCTTAGAGAAGGAACGTTTTTAAAAATAATTTGAAAAAAAACCTTCATGGTCCTATTCCTAGGTAAAGTCCAAAACAGAATTAAGAGTTTTTGAATTCACTATTTGGAAATGTTTTGGTGAGTAAAAGATAAGCAAGAGCAAATCCTTTTTTCTATCAGATTGTGATGCACTGTAAAGAAAGGAAATTTGAAATGGAATCTGTATTTGTCAAAGGCACAAGTAAGAAGTCATTGTTTCTTCACTATATTCAAAGTATAGAAGTGTTAAGATCAAGCCTCTTCCCTGTGTTACCTCTTCATTTATCCTGCGTGTGGTCAGGCAAAGAGCATGTGGTGGGGTTTTTGAGGATGGAGTGTGGGGTTTTTTTGGTAGTACAGCATTTCACTCTGCATGTGTTACAGAAGGTAATTAACGTTTGGATCAGTCACTACCAAATATTACAAGTTCCATTTCAAGTCTGTAAAAGTCTTGTCTGCATATAGCCCTGCCCGTTGACCATGACTTTTAGCAGTTGTCAAAACATTTTTGGTTTAATGAATTTTCTGACTGTTGCAATTTCTACTATGTTTTCGTTTAGCAATTTCATGCAAAGCAGATTACAAGTTTAGTAACTTCTTACTCTCCTTGTACTAAAATTTTTACTATAAGCTGGCTCGTATTGTTGTCCATTGACTGTTGGCTTTTCCCAAAGGAAACAGCAGCAGTTTTGGAGTGGTGTCTTCTCTAGCAGCTGAACGTCTCCTGTGCCATGAGTTGTGGTTGCTGAGTCTGCAGGTGAGGTGGCAGGTGGGGCTGGAGGTGCAACTCTTCTTGCACATTCATGGCTCCCTTCAGAGCTGGAGAACTGGGGCTGGGAGGAGGTTGGATGACCCCAGAATATAGCTCTGGCCCTCACAGCTGCCAGGATTAGACTACCTTATTATGTACAGTGGTGAGTGGAAAGAAAACCGGAAGGCAGTTTGTTACTTTCCAGAAGTACTACTTCTGATAGTCTGAAATAACTGCTTTCCAGTGATGTTTCCATTGCCTGTTCTAACATACACAGGCCATTCAAGGTGCAGTGGGGAAGACAAAAGTCCCTTGACATGCAGGAGGATTATAGGATAGTCATAGGTCCTTTTCAAAGAGGTGCAATGGAGAAAAATTAAAAAAAAATACTGAGCTGTAGTTCAAGAGCTTTATGTTTTTTTCAGGTTGGAAGTAGTTGCATTAGATGCCTTTCATAAAGAAATTATTTTTTTATTTGGTGCTTAAAACACCCTATTTTTAGTAGGCAAAAATCTCAGCTGAGATAAAGTAGCTAGAACAAAGCTTGCAAATCTACTTTAGATTTTCAGTAATAATATTTATCCCAGATTTTATATACCTTCTTAATTTTTAAAATATTTTTTCTTGTTTATTTTAATATGATTTTTTTCCTCTAGTATGCAAGCATGTTTGTCACAGCTCCATGTTTAAAATCTAGTAAGTTCTGTTTATATCAGTGTAGTAGTAGTACAGAACTTCTTGGTACCTGACTAGTGCCAAATCTATTCAAAACATTTTATTTGCGTGCATAAAATACTGTACTTAAAATTCTCATCATTTCAAATACAGCTGAAGCTCCATGTATTTCCCATTTCACAGTCCTGTAGTGATTCATATAATTATCATAATAGCTTATTGCTATTCTATTTAACTGGTGATATTAATGTAATAATTGTGATACTAAAATCTAAAATATTGAATTAGGCCTTGTTCCAATATATATTTTATTATTACAGATAGGTTAGATGCACTGTAGCCTTCTGTTTTCAAAATAAAATTTTTTTCATTCATCTAGATAGATTAATGAAATTACATTCTACAAGACATAATAAAAGAACTGTTTAAAATATGTTAGGGAAATGATGATGGGCAACTTGTTGGCCTCACTAGGTGTATATTTTGATTTTTATTCAATTTCAAATATGTGATTTGGTTTCCTGCACCTAAACCTACCTAATGTTAAGATGCCTAAGTAAAATTTAGGTTAACCAGGAACATTTTCTTTGACTAGTTTATGGGAAATAACTGATTCATACACACACACACTTTTTTTTGGACAGGCTGCTTCTTACTGTAAAATAATCTTTTATCATGCCTAGCATCTGCACTGCAACTAGTGAAGTATAATACCATACTTACATAAAATATCAAGCATAGCATATGAGAAATGTGTTTAAGGCAAGCATTATTGTATCATTAATTGATATGTCTGCTTTCAATTTATTCCCTGTGTTGTACAAGGTATTCTTTTCATGAGTAGATCACCAATGTTGTGCTTTACTAACTGTGTTACTGGAGAATTTTTTAATTTTTTTTAAATCTAGCTGTAGGTTTGAGATTGGTGATTGAAAAAATTATTTCATTTTTAAATTCAGTTTGCTAGGAGAAGGATTGGCAGGTAGCAGTCTCATTTTTGTGCCACTTTTACCTCAAAATATTGAAGCAGGAATACATTTGTGAATGCTGAAACATGGACCAGAAATTGGACAACAATACTGAAAAGGTCTACACTGATTATTGGTGTTTCAGATTGCTTTAGTGTGTGTTTGATGGTGACCAGATTGCATGAACTGTGGAGTCCAGTGCATCGCTGTGTGTACTTTAAGCTTTCTCAAACTTGCAGTAGTATTGTGGATGTCCAAATGAGTCTGAAGACAAGTGTTTCTCATTCTGTGACTTTAGGTAGATGAAAACTGTAAGATAGGAGTAAAAATAGTGCTTTTGAATTTGGCTAGGATAACAAAGGATTAGTTTACTGTTTAAATATCTTTTTGTCACTGTCTAATACCACATGCATTTAGTGGGAATGCTGAAATGAGAGGCAAAGCTTTTCAGCATTTTTTCATAGGCAGGAAAGTACTAGACAGTTAAGGCTGTGGAGAAGAGCACAGTGCTGAACTCCATGTTTAGTAAGAGGAATATAGAAATGGTGCAGCAAAAAACTGAACCTTGGAGAGAAGAGTCCAGTGTTTTTCATTGTGCTGCTAGACAACTTTGTTGAGCTTAATGGAAACTTGAGAGCTATGGGGTCCTGTGGAAAGGATTCTCAGAACTTGGCTATACACTATGTGAAGAAATACCTCCTTTTTCGATTCGTTTTTGAACCAGCAATCACTTCTTGTCCACCTTCAAAACAGATGTGCATCATACCCCTCCTCTGTCATCACTCATCCAGTTTGGCAAGTCCAGATCTGTCTAATTGTCACTCCTGTAGAAACTCTCCATGTCTTTGCTATGGTGGTTTGGGGTTTTTTTTTGTATCTTGCCCAGCTCTGCGAAACCATTTTTGAAAGGAGGGAAGCAGTGGTATTATGTGCCGTATTAATTGCTTAACAATTGGTTTTCCTTTGTGACCACTACAGATCATAGAGATGGTAATTTCACAGAACTGTTACAAGACCAATGTCTCATTACTGTGTAATAATAATTCAGAGACCATCATTTTGTATGTAAAGTTAACATTGTTTTCTTCATCCATGTCTGTGACTTTACATTTCTCTACATTGAATTTCATTTACTGTTTTATTATACCATTCAGTAATGTTAGGTCTTTTTGCAAGCTGTTGATATTCATCTTTAGTACTCTGAGTAATTATGTAGCAAAGATCTTGTTCTCTCATTAGCCACTTTCTTCTCTGCATCATTTCTGAATATGTTGAGTAGTTCAGACCCTAATGCAGGCCCTTGCTGCATGCTACTGCTGAAATTCTTCAATTGAGGACCATTTTTTACCCTCTTTTCCTTGAGCTGTAAGTAGTTTCTTAGCCTTTGGGTGGGGGTTGGAACCCTCCTTCCTGTCTCAAAGCAGTTATCTTTCCTTTAGGAAACATGAATACATGGCTTCATTTCACTAAGTCCACTGTGTCAATTCGATTTCCCTTGTCCACATAGGTCCCTATATCTTCCAGGACATTTGTGACTCGTAACAGTCTTTCACAAAACTACATTGACTTTTCCCCAGTACATCGTACTTGCCCATATGTACACTGACTTGGTTCCTTCGTACAGCTTCTACCCCTCTGGCCTGGATACGCTGCAGACTTGCTACTCCCTGTTTCTTTGCAGTCCCCCAGATGTCGATGTTGCCGTTTGATCTTGAGGTATAAGGTGGTTTTCAGTGAGAGGCTTTGCTTGCTTGTTAATAGCTCAATAATTGCATCCATGGCTTCTGGGGAGCTCCTGGATGAATACAGGTGGTCCGTTTCTGTCAAGCCATTTTGCAGCCTCCTGTGCTGCTGCTTCAGTCGGAGATGGGATCTCCAAGTCCTTTGGAGCTTCTGGACCATGAAGGTCATTTTTATCAGGACTAGAAAAGAAGCGAAGTTTTATTTATGCATACGTGTCTGTGTATGCATGTGCATTTCTGTATGTGTTCATATATATTGGCTGATCAATCCATTGTACCCCAAATGTAATTGTAGTCTTAATTCTAGGAAAACCTACTAGGTTTATTGCCACTTCCTGGGTAGATGCGTTTGGAAAAAAATGTCTTTTTTTTTTTTTTTGTATCTTGCTGAAGAAGAAAACTGACAGACTTATCACGTTAAAGAAGTGGCTTGAGTGTAACTAATTTTTCTCTCATCTTCTTACCAAAATAAATTTTGTGCCCATAGAGGTGAAGTGTTGCACCTGGCCTGAGGTAAAATCTTTCTTTAGGAGACTGAAGAAATAAACAGAGGAAATTAAAGTCTAGGTCTGCAAAATGATTTCTGATCCTTTAGGCACTAGTGTGGAGATCAGAACAGTTAATGTGCAATGTGGGACATCCTGTTTAGCCTTTTCTTCCCTAATCTGAGGGGAGTTTAATCAAGAGCACCTTAAGCAGGCTACCTGGTGTCGATGGATGTTTGTCATCACTCACATGGACTGTGTTGTCCTTTCTGTAAAGAAATGCTGGTGCCAGGGAGTGGTGGAACAACTGCTTGCAAGGCTTTACCTGCTTCTCCGTGTTTTATATGGAAAAAGAATGGAAAGTATTGAGAGAGGCTCACAATTACGTGCAGGCTGACAGACTGGGTGCTTCTGGTACTGGAAGGCACAAGTCCACACTGATTTCTTCTCTCCTATTGATGTTTTCATTTTGCATAAAATAGTTAAATAGCTGTTGAACCAGGTAAGAGAGAGAGTTAACACCTAACTTTGACAAGTAAGATACTCGCTTGGGATCCAATCTGTGGTTCAAGAAACATGTTCATAAAAGGTTGAAATCATTTCAGCAGGAGGGAGGCAGAGCAAACCCTCTCAACCATCTTTACAGCACTTTGTCCTCGTAGTCAGAGCCTTTTCTGCAGAGGGGTAGATTTGGGTTCAGATTGATTACAGAAAGGTGAGTGCTTTAGTCGGGGAAGTAGTCATCTAACTTGGATTCACCACCTTTCTCTTGTTTAGAGACTTCGCACTTAAATGGCTTTTTAATAAATAAATATTTAGAAATATTTAGTATTTTATCAGTCAGAATTTTAAAGACAAATCCACTCTCTGAACCAAGCTGAAGTAGTTTGTCCTAAAAGAGAAACAAAGCCAGTCACAGAATTATCAGAGAATCGTAAATTGATATTTGGGGGGGAAAAAAAAAACGTAATAGTATCAGTTCCTGCGTTTGTTGGACCAATGATAGTTCCTTATGTGTCCTGAATATAAAATAATTTTGAGGACAGTCAAGACGCTCAGACAGCAGTTACCAGCAATGGGTTGCTTGACAAAGCCTGAGCTTTCCCCCTTACGATTCGTCTGTCTCATCACTGCACAGCTCGTGTCCAGTCAGTGTGGTGGCTGTGGAGAGCTATGGGCTGTACGTGCACTGGGTTAAGTATTCCATAACATGTGGCGTGATGATACCCCAGGTGCCCTGTAACATTTGCCCTATTGAGGTACAGGGTTTTTTCTTGCAAAGAGGTAACGGGGGGGGGGGGACGACACACACACACACACACCAAAACAAAACAACAAGCCCTTTATATTTTCGCCCAAGAGCAGAAGAAAGACATGCACAGGGATGTTGCACACAACCCCAGCACCACGGTTCACATATTCTAGCTTGGAGTCCTGGAAGTTGTGAAAACTTCATCCAGTTTGTCAGACTTGGGAAGACCCAGAATATTTTTTGGTTTCTTCTCTTCCATGGCCCTACTGCTCCATAAACCGTATCTGGCAGACTGGGAGTAAATCAGATCACAGTTAGTCTGTGTGCAGTTGAAAAGGGGCAAGAATGAAAGGTCAACAGCAGTGCTGCAGCAAGGAACACACTTAGCAAGTTTGGGGTTTTTTTTAAGGGAACTAGGAAGAGAGGCAGGTCAGGATATTTTCATATCCAGTCTGTGTTATGTTCACAGCTTTCACTCTAGTTTGTTTTTACGAACTACAGGAACAAACCCACAAATACTGGACTACCATGTCTCACAGACATTAGTAGTTTTGAGCTCACTACGATCCCAAATTTTGGAGTTCTTGGAAACACAGTTGGAAAGATTTTATCTTGCAGTTAGCACGGGTCAAGTGAAGATCTCGCCTGTGCATGCCCTGAGGTCATTCCTCTTCAACACTTTCTGCTGGTTTTATCCCCGTGCTTTCCTGCCTTCCCATCGCAATTCTGTCTTGGCGCTTGCAGGGAACAGTTGTAGAGAGGCATCGGGAACAAAGCTGAATTGTTGCTTCTGCCCTAATTTGAGGATGTGCCATCTTGAACCTGTGAGTGGCCTGTTCACTCTTCATGTGATGAAAAGTCCAGAATATAAAGGCAGATTTTTGGAAATGCAGGTAGGAAAAGGGAAGTGCCTTTCTTCCTTGCGTTTCTGAGATCTGTGTCAGTGAAACCTGTCAAAGTTGGCTTCAGTCTCTTCTGCTTTGCTTTCATCTGCAGAGTAGGAGTCAAGTTACTCAGTAGCCTCTGTGCTAGGACAGTTTTATTTCTAGTTGCTTATCATGTGATGCCGTTGTAGAGGAATCACAAAGTTGTTGCACCAGAAGCACTGTTTAAGCAGACAGCTTGGGTTTGGTTTTGGATTTTTAACTCACAGGTATGGATGTGACAATTCTAGTTAGATAGTATCACTGAGATGAAACAAAGCTCCAATATGTCCGTTTTATAAAACAGAAAGATGTTCAGTTTCTAAACTATTTAGTTTAATGTCATTTTAGTAGAACTGCCTTGTGTCTTGGTTTTGGTTTTTGAAAGTTTGGCCTTTAGTGTAGGGTTGGATTGATTTTTTTTTTTTTTTTTTTTTTTTTTTTACACCCCCCCCCCCCCCCCCCATACATATGACACAAGAAAACACAATGTAATTATTTTCTTCTGTGCTTAAGGAAAGTTAGACAGTCTGTTGGAACATTCTGATTAATGGCAGGAGAATATACATATGGCAGCTGACTTTCTGCAGTGAGTTGCGAAGTATCAACTGTTAAGCAGGTAAAACAGGTGATGCTTTTACGTGTTGTGATCTAACAAAGTTGTCATCTCTGCTGCTGCAGCATATCACACCTTTACTTTGCAGCCTTCTCTTCTTTAGCTTTGGCAAATACAAGCTGTGCTCCACTCAGATCTACCCAAACAGGATTTTCAGGGGTCCACTACTTCTTTCATTTTTTGAAACCTGTTGTATGGGAAAATCTTCTTGAAAATGTATTACAGCTTTCTTAGTTTCAAAGAACATAATCATCTGAAACTGGTGTGTGTGTCTGTGTAAGACTCGGCTAACTGAAGATCTGACCTGGGCATTCTATGTCGGTGAAGGAGATGAATGCGTAAAGCGTGGCTTAACTCGGCTTTGTAAAGCGTACCTTTGGGGTTGTATTGCATGCCAAGGTAGCATTTTCTTTATGGTCGTCTTGTGTTTTTCTTGTAAATGTTAGAGTAGTTGTTTTGTGTTCTCATGTGACTGTACAACATCTGCATTAAAAACTTAGATTGTTAATTTATAAAGTATAAGCTATTTTATCACAAGTAATCTTACTGGGCAGTCCAGACAGCAAAGATCTGAAGGTGCTCGTTCAAATGCATCTTCTGTCTCCTCTAAAACTGGATATAATCTCAGTATGGTATTTTTTTGGATACTCGCATGTCTGTGAAGCTGACGGAACTGGTGTTTGGTTTACTGCCAGTAGAAGGTGTATTAAGTAAGCGTGGGGAGTTGTGACACAGGAAGAGGTTAGACCCTTACTTCATTCAAAGGGGAAGCTGCTCGCTCCTCAGTGTTTGTGTTGAAAATTGTGCTGGGCTTTTAAAGGCTCTATTTCACTGCCTGGCCCTGCTTTTTTTTTTTTTTTTTTTTTTTCCCCCTCTTTAAACTACAATTCTTTTTCTCGGTGCAATTCACATAAGGTGTTTGCAGTGGATGAGACAGCATCAGTATTGAGCTAAGCTGGTTCTACTGGTTAAGCTTTGCCATTTTCATTTTTGTGATATGCTTCACTTTAAAGCTTAGCTTCAGCTGAACCACACAGATCAGTCCCAATTGTTTTTTAAAATGTTCCATTTAACGGTTAGTTTGGGGGAGGTTGCTTTGTTCTTAAATAATTCACCCCTCCAAGTTGAAGGAGGACTACAGATACAGCGCAGGCATGTTACGTTATGCAGGTATAGCTGGCTTCTTTGAGATCCCCTTGGTTAGCAAGATGTGTACTGGTCTTGTTAGGGAGAAATGGTTTTGGGGCTCTGAGTCTGCAAAGCTTCTGCCAAGAACTTCCATAGAAGTTTTCTAAGATTTGATAAAGTTGAGTGACCACAGTGCTGAGCTAATGCTTGTATGCTCGGAGGATAATGCGTGGTCAACGTGACATTAGCTGATGCTAGAAGTATGCATAAGGAGTGTTGCTGAGTGAAGCTGTAGTAATTAATAACTTGTTTAAATTGAAGAATGACAGCTATGCTGAGTATTGTATGGGAAGCTGTGCTGTGTCTTAAAATACCTTTTGTCTGTTGATTTATCTGTAAAATGGAAGAATGTTGAAATTTCAAGAATCAATATTATTATAAAAAGTAAGATTTTACCATGTGGTATGGACATGGAGACCTAAGCTTACCTGTCTTTAGGTGAGGACAGTATAGACATCTGTATGTGAGGTAGTCATTCAGTATTAGCTGTATGTAAGTGATAGCAAAGGGAATTTTCATACAAATTATACTGACATTTGGCATCTTTAATTATTAAAAAAAATACTATAGGAGGAAAGGCTGAGAAGGTTATTTATTTTATTGCCTTATATTTTCACCATGATGTAAGAGTATTTGCTTTACCTTCCCTGCAAGCGTTCCTTGGTATGCAACACCTCCCCCACGCTGTGGGACTCGGCTGGCTGAGCAGCACCTCTCCCCATTAGTCGCCGTTGCCTTCCTTAACGCTGTGTGCATGAAAGTAGTTCTTTAAAGCAGCTCCTCATAGTTCATTTTCTAAAGGTTATTTCATAATACATCATTGCAGTAGTACCTTATTGTAAGCTTGGACAGAGTCTTGATCACTAAGCACAAGCAGTTTTATGTGGAATAAAAAGATACATTGCAAATAAATCACTACTTATTTCCTCTAATCGAGTTTCAAAATTGTTTGACTTTTGCCATTCAAACACAGCTTCCATTCATGTGTTCGGGAAGCTTTTGAAAGCATGTGAAGGGTAGTTTTCCCAGTTTTTCTGGAACTTAACGTAGTTAACTTCCAGCAATGTCTGCAGCTGGCTGCCTAATAAAAATAACTTGCATTCCTAGAAACATTAGGTTGTACTGATGGCAAAAATGACTAAACAATTTTAAAATGTAACCCATACCGTTACATTAAAATATGTTTTGTCTTAGTTGATGTTAATATAAAGTAAAAGATAACTGCAGTGATGTGTAGTAATGTTTTTATTAATGTGGATTAGCCATTTACAGAAAAGTTCTCATATTGTAGCAGTGTGCTTTTTTAACTTCAATTACAATCCATCTATTCCTGTGTTATCGGAAGGCTCTCCTAATGTCTGTTGCTTTAGTGATCTCCCTTTCCCTAATGTGTAGAATATTCATATAGCGTTGCAAGAAATGCAGTACCTACTTCGTGGTGCAAATGGACATGTACACCTTTGTGCCCAACAGCGTTACAGTGTCTTTCATGCTGGTTTTTCTTTTGACGGACAGCTTATGTTTTATTTATTCCATGCTAACTTACTGGTTTTAGTATAGTGAAACTTTGTTTTAATGTAGAACTTAGTTTTAGTGTAGTGAGGGGTTTTTTAGAGTTCTCAATTTAACTAAAAAAAATGGTTTTTAATTAACTAAGAGAGAAAATAAACAATGTGACTCTTGTATCTCCAGTTCAGTTTTATTTTAAAACTTTGGGGCAAATTAAAAATGCAAAATATTTTTATTTTAAAGTTTAGGTTCTAGAGAATTTTTAGTGGCAGGATTAGATTTTTTTTTTTTTGTGATGAAATGTACTAGTCTCACAAGTAAGGTACTAATATTATGATAGCATTGAGTCCCAAGTCTAGCAAGGCGCACTCAGTATAGAAGCATTACAACAAATTCCCGATGCCTCTGCATTGCTTCTCTGATAGTCTTTTCTTAGATGTGTAAATGTCACTGATGAAGTAGGCCTGCAGTGTCCAGTAGGCTCAGTGGCTCTAAGCTATTCTAGTGTTTTGTTCCTGAAAATGAAGCAAGCTGTTTCTTGGTGATGCACAGAGATAGTAAATTAAGAGTTTTAATCCTTTTGTATCCAGTTCTTTACAGACTCCTGATTACGTTTCTTGAAATATTACTGTATGAAGAGTCAGTTACTAATTCTTACCACATTTTTCATTTCCTCTCTACTCTATGAAGGCCATAACTGAAGGCAGCTAGGTTAGCAAAGACCAGCCAATGTAATACAGGTATTGGGCGACTGATGCCAGGCTGTGAACACTTGCCGTTGTTTCCCAAAATAACATGGTTATAAACGGGACAGTGGTCAGTGATGTTTTGTGGGAATAAACTGTTGAGCCTTGATGGTAAATGTTGGTAGACTGGAAGAAAACAATACGGGTTGGAGGCTCAGCTGTGAGAGCAGACCCAGGTTGCGAGGTGCAGCGGTGCTCACTTCCAGTGAGGACTGATCACTGACTGACAGCCACAGTCCTTGTAAAATAAGCAAGAGGATGTTTCCTCTGTTGGTGACATCGGTGCCCTTTTCACAGCTCTGTTGGCCATCACTGTGCCAGGTTGTCACTTGTCTGGCATCTAATGGGCACCTAAATGGATCTCATGGCGTGCTGCTGCAGAAAGGGCAGAGCCTGCTCCTCTCACCTCACCCTTCCTACCCAGTCCGGGGAGCCTCTTCCTTACTGGCCGTGCTTCTGCTGCTCATCTCGCCCTGTAGAGACACTAATCAACTTGCTATCAAATAACAGGAGAAAGCTATTCACTTTGCTTTATTTGTGGTTTCATACCTTTTCCCCCTTTCTTTGGTCAGTTTTCTGCTGGTTTAGGGCAGCATGTGAATGCCAGAGCTGGTGCAAGGAAAAAAGCAGGGAGAATGCATGGTTCAGAGTAGCACTTACAGAGGGAACAGCAGCAGCGAGTAATTATTAAATCAGCTCTGCCTGTCTTATCTAAACTGCAATCTTAAAAGCGTGTCTTTTGAAAAGGAGACCTGACCTTGAAGATGAAAGATTTACTGTCTGAATTAATCTTAAAGTGGTACTTTTCTGGGCTGTGTCTGTTTGGATTTGAGTATTTTTTTGGTAGCTGGTATCTAGAGACTGTTAATATATCCAAGAATTGGTGGCGGCGTGCTATTTTTTTTTCCCCAAAAGGGCATGCTCATCTCTAACAGGAATTCACAGCCCTAAAGGTAGGGAGTAAGGTTTAATGCATGGAGTAAGCCTGTTAATGTTATCAAAAGACATAATCTAGAAGGACAACTCTAAAACTCTACATATCCTGACTGAATAGGGTTAAAGTAGGAGTTGTAAGTTATAGAAAATGAGAATTAAACAAGGAAAAAATAGTGAGGACTGCTAGACTGCATATCCAGAATATTGTCTTCTGCAGCACTGAATTCATGAGGGAGCAGATAACACATTGAATACAAGTTTCTGCAAAAACTTTGTGAATTTTACCTATGGATTGCTTTTATTGTACATTATCGGAGCAAATATGTTTAATGAGACTGCATAGATGTCACAGTTTTTCAAAGGCTGGGGATCAGAACAAGGAAATTTTTATGTTTAAAACCTTTTTTTTTTTTTTTTTTTTTTTAGTATTTTTTAATCTTAAAAGTAGAGATTTATAATACCCACTATGTGGAAAAACATTTCTGGAAGTCTGAGGTGGTACATGTCGACACAGAGCAAATAATAGAAAAAAGCTGTGATGTGTGAAAGGTAGTAATAAAACCTGTATTCCTTCCCTGCGTGCAGGTGACTTTAAAATGTGTTTTCTGAGTGTACTTCTTTCTGTATGTGGGGATAAATCCACTCTGGACTATTTTTCGTAAGTGAATGTTGAGGTACATGTCAGCAAGCAATTAAATACTGGTTTGACAGTTTCAATCAACTTCTATGCAACTTGCAGTACATTTTTGCAGTACTGTCAAAACGTGCATACCCACAGGACGTGAAAATTATGTGAATTTAATTTAAATCTAAATCACTAATTCTAATGCAAGACTAAGAGACTAATTGAAATAAACCCTTTATTATTAGTTGAATTAAGTCAGTAAGAGATACCAACGAGTACCTGGGATTGTGCAATCTCAAAGCTAAGAAGTATAATGTTGAGGTGCTTGTGAAGATGTATGCAGCACTGCACGCATCAAGGAACAAATTTGCTCTTGCTTGCTCTGGGTGGTTAAAGGATACCTTTGAGGCCCTTTCCATGTATCACCTTAAGGAAGCAATATGTGTATGAGGACGAAAGTAAGAAACTTAGGACACCACTACAATGTACAGCAGCGTTGCTTCTATAAAAAATACTACTTTTGCATATTTTGCTTGTGCATTCATTAGCTCTTTATCGTTTAACATGTAAATATTCTTTAAAAATATTCAAAAGCTTTCAGAGCCCCAGAGTAGTTGAAAAAGTTGTGTGAGAGAAGTGCTGAAGGATCTGTTGTCTCCATGAGCTTGCTTGAAGAATTGGAGGTTTAAGTGTTGGAGGAGGAATGTTCGTTCCCTCTTGGGTTAGCTTCATCAATTATCCTAGAAGCACGATGTTGCACCTGTAGTGGTACTGCTGAACCCCATGGCACTGGTGAGGCACCCAAGTGTTTGATATCATCACTAATAAGCAATTGAGAACAAGGACTGATTTTTTAAGTGTTTGTACAATATTAACTCTAGCTACATTTTGGAAAGACAGTGTGCTCACTTCTTGGCACTTCAACTTGCTTATACAATTTAGGTTAGAAGTTTTACAGCAAGAAAATTATGTTCAACTCAAAATGGAAACAGAATTTTATTGTTAATTTTGTTGTTACAATACTTTATTTTTAATACAATAAACTTATTCTAAGGAGCCCTGGGGATCATGATCAAGAAAGAGAAACCCTATGCTACACATTAAATAAGCAATTTCTGGAAAAATGACATTTTCCCTAAGAAAGTAGATGGTAGGTTGTCTTTTCTTGTGTCGTTACAGTATTTGAAGCAGGTTTTAAAATGTCATTTGTATGCATATTGACATCTAAATGGGCAACACCTTCTTGGCCTGATCAAGAATGAAAAGGAAGAGAACTGTGTTTGCCATACATCTCTGTGTGGGAAAGGTGAGGCAAACCTCATCAAGGACTGACTGCAATCAAGTGAAAGGGACTGGAGCTGTTCGTTGCCTGGAATGCGGACAAATCTCAGGTACATGGGTAGGACAAGCAGAAGAAAAGGGAGTATCTCAGGGTATGGATATATCTCGGGTCGTCTAGGATTTCCAGAAAATAATAGTCTATGGATTTAGGCATGAACTGTGCAGGATGAAGACACTCCTCAGTTAAACTTGCACTTACCACTTTTTGTTTCCAAGAGGTTAAACAAGAAGCCAGAATGCCGTGGCCTTTCTGGAGGAGATGCTGTGAAATTCGAGACTGCTGAGGCATCAGCCTGATCTGTAGGGTAACATAAGCATAACTGGGTGTCTGTCAAGCACCACTTGTTAGTTGGGGCTTTGTACTTTTCCTCAGTATGGCAACAGTTGTTTGAGTTGTTTATGAAGGTCTATGATGGTTTAAGAGTAGCAGGAGTGTTTTATAGGCCAGAAACACAGCTTTGTAGAGTGTGTTTCTGAAAATGGATCAGATGCTTGATCTGTTGGAGTTGTTGAGTCAGCACACTTGGAATTCATAGAAATCTGGGTCCCCTCTCCTGTTTTCTGCCAAATAGATATAGATAAGATACTTGTTGGTAGTTTTTACCAGCTGTCTGCAGAAATGATCAGCTAGAGTTTGAAAGTTTCTTCTGAAATAATCTCTGCAGGCAAAATGAGTACAATTCTGCCTTTCTCCAGTGGCTCTACTTGCACTTCTGTAACACTCCTTTTCTGTCCTTTGGAGCTGAAATATACATGCCACTGACACAGAAGAAACTTGATTTGGGTCTCAGAATGAGATTAATGTACAATTACAGAAAAACGCGGAACACTTCATACAGCTGCCACTCAAACGTGTGCTGGTGTTTTGTTTCTCTGTTGGGTTAAATTTTTTGCCTGAAGTCTGTTCTGTTGTTTTTGCTGGTGCTGAATTGCTGAAGTTGTAGCCTCGTTTCTAGGTGGGAAAAAAAAAAAAAACCCTGCATGTTGACCTACCTAGCAGTACTAGGAAACAAAATTAATTTTGGCACTATTTTAGGCCCTCACAGCTTTAGCGAGAAACATGTATACTCCCAACAGATTGGACTCTTGTTTCTGCGTTTTTAAAGTTGTAGTCCCAGAAAGCATTCCAGACTAGGCAGTCTCCATGTACTGGGTACTAAGAAATATTCCCAGGTTCAAGTAGCTTAAATGTGTAAGCTGTCTGATAGTGCCAGTGTCCATCAGGAAAGCACTTAATATTTAAATTTAGGGCCTCCTGTTGAAAAATCTATGGGAATATTCTTCTGATGCACAGCACAAAAAGTTGCTATAAAGTGCTGCTGGCATATCGCGCTTTTTTTCCGATGGGGACTAACCCAGCTTCATCAGTCCAGAACTAGCTACAGATATTAGATGTTTTCTTTTCAAGATAGTCTTAAAAACACCTTGATATCCCAACTTTGTGCTGACGTCAGGCAAGTTAACATCTATATCCAGGCATTGGTAGATAGGCAGTCTCCTTAATGTTTTTATGTAGCGCTACTATTACCAGAGCCACATTTATAGCCTCAAAAAAGCAGGTTACAAAGGACTCACTCTTAGCTGCTCCTTATTTCTTAGCCACTTAATTAAATCCTGTGAGAGAAGCAAAGAGAGTGATCCTCTACAAAAAAAAAAAAAAAAAATCCTTTCCCTCCCCCATATTACCTACAATGAATCGTACTTCTCTTGGCTTGTTTTGTTCTCAACCTTTTCACAAATTGTGGGTTCTGTAGCTAAAGCTTCTGTATTAAGAGAAGATAATTATTTACTGTGCAATATTTTCTCTGTGTGATTGAGTGCAGAACTTGTCTGTCATTAGCACAAACTGTCTCTGTTAGTATTACACTGTATGAAGAAAACCATTTACAAGAAGTTCATCTATAAGGTAAATGTCTGTTGGCTTCATCTCAACTGTAGAAATCCTTTTATATTTAAATAAGCATCTTGATATTGTTGATAAATTCACTTTTTAGGCTGAAAATGAAAGCATTGGTTATAATTTCCTGAAACATTTGACTCAGGCGATCTATTGATGGAACACTTGAGACTCCTGATATTAAGACAGAGAAAACTGTCAACATCCCGATTGTACCTTAAACAAAAGCTAACATTAGCCCTGCTTTTCAGAAGGTGGATTTTTATTTTCAGATAGAGAAAGCATCATTTTGAATTTAATTCTGCAAGGTTGTTTGCATGGTTACTATGGATACACATACCACCCCCCACCCCCCCCAAAATCTGGTACATTGTTTCTACATGGAAGTCAGCTCTTCCTTAGCCTTAACCTTGTCTTACACTTTAAACATTCAGAACCACGCAGTGACTTACTGTCCATTCCAGACCCGTGATATGACCTTTATCACAGGCTCCTGTGAGGCAGCCGTCACCACTCACTTTGCAGCAGCCTTGTAGTCCTGTGGATCCCCAGGATTATGTGTTACAGCATGCTTTGAGAGCTGCTCCGCGGGCATGAACCTGAGACGTACAAATAGGTATTAGCGGTGTCTAACATCCTAGCCATAAAATGATGGAGGTATACAACACGACCCATATTTTCTTTCAGCCTTCAATTTCTCAGCTTTGCTGGAGCTGTTTATGAGCATGTATTTTTACTGGATTTTTTTTTTTTAGTCAGTTTTAAAAATTCTACGTAACTATTTGTCTTACAATTTATTTACATGTTGATACTACTTACCTGTTATTTCCGTACTTACTACTTGTTTCTCTTCTGCTTATTTCTCCTTCTGTATTTTATTTTGTTTCATTATTCAGTGATTGCCTCTTCTGAGAGGTGTGTATACCTGCAGTGAATGCTTCCCTACACAGAAATCCCAGAAGCATTCAGGATTATTTTGCTTAGGTAGGCTCATACCTCAGACATATAATCTGTTCCATTTTTACTTCAAGCCCCATGTTCAAATTAAATTCAAAAAAACCCCACCAACTAATGGGTTATGCACCTTTGAAGATCTATTGGCTGAATTTCTGGGCTCCATTTTGGGTGCAGTGGGTCATGATGTCTTGAATCCAGTTCTGTCTTATGCCCTATTGAAACCGCTGCGAGAAGGACCCGCAGAGCCCGCTGAAGAGCTTACTTACCGTGACTAATCTTTGAGAGTGCTGGTTCTGTGTTCTCACGCTCCCCATCCGCTTTCTCTCTTCTTCCAAGGCCTCAGGCAGAGGATTCTGTGATTAAGAAAGAAACTTGAATAAATTGGGGCCATTCCTGCTCCTGCCCCACTGGGGTCCCCGCAGAGTTGGGGAGGGTGCGCAGCCAGGGAACACAGCACTCCAGAGAACATCTTCGAGCTTAATTTCCTGCGGACGCTGCTCCACTCACGTGTGCAAATACATAGAATTTAATCCTAAAACATTTGTAAGTACTTATGATGTGAGCTTGCATTTGTCAGTGTGTTTCATGTTGGACACAGCTGTGAGAATAAACTTGCATTTAAACTGGGGTCCCGTGCTGGTCTGCTGCAAACTGGTATTTTGGGCCGGTTTTAGTGGACAAGCCAACAACTGTTCGGCTGCAAGAGGAGTTGCATGTATGGGAGGAGAGCTGAGGGGCTGCCCTTTTAAATACTGTTGGAACAAATCACTTGTAATGGCATCGGGTAAGCATTAAACATACTTTCATTCCAAATCCTGAGAGTGATGCCGAGGGAAGTATTTCCAGTTGACAGGGAACCCGCCATTTCCGGCAGCGGTCTGCTGGGTGAGGGTTTGGCCGAGGTATGCTTTAACACGTAGAGCTGTGCTGAAGCAAAGCTCAGCTTGTTGATGTAGCTTTTTATTTTGGGTGGTGACACCATAGCTCTGATATCTGCGTACTTGTGAGTAGGGAGTACTTGTAAGAAGAAAAATAGGTGATAAGGAACTTAGTGTTTATCCAGCAGCTGACTGTAACAGGATCTTAATGCTAGGTCCACTTGGACATCCCTGTAAAAATCAAAGATAATCAGATCCTCAGAAGCTTAATTTTTAATTAGTGGTTGCTGCGCCTGGTTCCGTGGAGTTTAGCAAGTGCCGGGGTCTGAGAGAGGTGGACGGAGCCCGTCACCTTCCTGGAGGTGGCTGAAGCTGTGGTACGGGGGGCTCAGTGTCTTCTTGAAGGACTTGCTTTCTGTAAGCTCTTCCTAAACTAAATTAGGAGTTTGACAACTGTTCAGGGGAAACAATCAAGTGATAAACGTAACGGGGTTTTCACGATGAAAATGTTTGTGTTTACCGTGCCAGTCCTGAGCCGTTTGCTGTCGGGGCTTTTCCTGCTCGTCGCGTTGACTAGGGAGGGTAAAAAAAAAAGGGAAGATTAGGGCTCCCGCGGGAGCATGCGTCAGGAGCCGAGCCGGTTGTTTACGGAGCGCTGCCGGCGGGCCCGGGAGGGGGAGCTCCCGCCGCTCCCGGCCGCCTCCGCCGGCCGCTCCCCGCCGCCAGCCCCGCGCCGCGCCGCGCCGGGCGGCCGGCAGCCTCCGCCGACGGTGGGCTCCGGAGACCTCGAAGGTGACCTGTCAGCACACCAGGGGAGGGTGCTGCTGCGGGTTTGTGGCGGCGGGGTCTGGATGTGAGTGCGGGTGGCTGAAGGCCCTGGGTTGGTTTGCGGCTGGAGCGGCGGGAGCAGCCTGGTGGAGGAGCCGCACGAGGTTACAGGACACCACTGTCGCTGAGGGAAACATCCACAGCCGTGGATACCTGTGTAGTGCGGAGGGAGGCGGCACGTACCTGAGGGCTGTCCGCGGCTCCCGTGGTCCCCAAACCAGCCGAGAGGTTACAGGGTGCGAGGTGGTCCCGTCGCCTCTCCCGCCCCGCCCCGCCCCGGCAGGTTTCTCTGGGCCGGCCTTCGCGCCGGAGGGCGAAGCGCGGCTCTGGCCTGCGCGACTGGCGGTGGCGATGCCGCCCGTGGCTGAAGGCCGTTCAGAGCTGGCCCGATGGGTTGTGGTAGCGTGAGTGAGTACGTCAGGAGTCGATACGCAAGGGGGGGGAGGAGAGTAGCAGTTCATTACTTTAGCATAGAAGAGAAAAAAAATAGGTTTAATTAAGAGTATTTTAGACTCAGAACAGGAAGTGCCAGTACTGAAACTTCAAGCATAGCCAGAACTTTGACCCTTGCTTATCTGTACTGTGATTTTTTTTTTTTTTAATTTTTTTCTCAACTGTATCAGCATGCTGTTGTGCAAATACGATAGCTTGTGTTGCTTACGGTCTTGGAATCTAATATAGTCTGTGATTCTTATTTTCATCTGCACAAATCTACGCAAATTACTGCAAAGGTTTTAACTAGTGAGCAGACGCTAAGGCCCATTTGCAGCTGCTTCGGAAAGG
The DNA here is from genome assembly GCF_034619465.1 of Leptosomus discolor. Classification (NCBI taxonomy): domain Eukaryota; kingdom Metazoa; phylum Chordata; class Aves; order Leptosomiformes; family Leptosomidae; genus Leptosomus; species Leptosomus discolor. Next base: position 203,896,598 of record NC_141391.1, read on the forward strand.
TTAAAGAAAAATAGAGGCAGGCAACTAGAACCTTAGCTAGACCCATATATGCAAAGAAGTTACGATGATTTCGCCCTTATGCGTAGTACATATTTATCTGTTACATTTTTCTCTGCCACCTATATTTCACGTGACGACGTGGTAAAAAAAAAGTGTGAACTGTGTCAGATGACATTGGTAATAGGTAGTGTTTTAGAAATATGTAATTCATAGGCTCTTTTTTATTTGATTAATTACATGACAGTGGTACCAAAGCAGTTTAAACGCAATGTGCCACTATAATGGGAAACTGCTGACTCTTGAATTAGCAGCTGTCAACTTTTTAATGGACTCTTTTATATATATTCCGTAGAGTTTTTAAAATAAAGAACAAGGCAGTTGCTGAGCATTTGCTTTTGGAAGCTTTGATATGGTTCTAGATGTGTAAGTTTGAATTAAAAGGAAGTGAATACTATCTTGGTTCTGCATTATTCTTTAAACATACCTGATTTCTCTCAGTGTGGAGTTCTCAGAAAGAGAGGGATTACCTGCAAGCTTTAAGGGCTGTATAGTATCAGGTTTAATGTTGGCATTACCGCTTTCCCTCTGCTATGCTACAGTATGAATTACAGCTGAATTACTTGCAGTGTGCATGGATTACAGCCTCCCTCTATTTGTACTAATGAATTTAGAAGGAGAAAAGGTTCCCTATCCCTATCTCCATTACATTATTTTTTAAATGTGTATAACTATGAAACCTAAATGACACTAGAAAACTTTATTAGGGTTTTCAGAGGGGAAAAGAGAAAACCTACTTGTTTACCTGAAACCAGTGTTACCTGATGGAGGTGGTATCTGTCTAAATCTGTGAAATACTGTGGCTATTAAATGAGCTCTGATTTCTGTAAAGCTGGGAATGTCCTGAGGTATCTGACCAGTATTGCTTTATGTTTAATAAAAATATAAAACCAGCATAGAATAACTTGTTTTAAACTCGCTACATAACAGATTTTGACAGGTAATTACGAAGAGGAAGACAGAATTCATACAAAAGTAGTCCATATCACTACGGTATTTAATAATTTTAATTAGCCAGAAGCTGGGGTCGGGGGGAAGCATGTAAGGTTTGTGACTGGTAAACTGGCATGAAACTATTAAAAAGAGGGAGGTCGCTAATACAGGATGAATCAAGATTGCTTCTGAAAGCAGGTTCAGCAAGCCAATTTCAGTATACTGAATCTACGAGGCTACGTCTAGGGACAGCAATACATGCTGTACTTGCAGGACGAGAGCAACCTATTCTAGGAAGCAGTCACTGAAAGACTCAAGGTTATGTTATACAATGTGCCCGGTCTCCATTCCTACACCGTAATTCAGCCATGTATTAATACCAGGTTGAAGCCAAAGGTGAGCCAGGAATGTTTTGAAAGGGAGGAAGAGCAGAAGTAGAAATTGCATCTCTCTTTGATCCACAGTACAGCTACAGCCGTAACACACAAGGCCCGGTGCCAGCTGCCATGCTTTGCTCTGGGTCCTTCAGGCCGTAAACTTTGTGTCCTTTTGTAAGTGCCACCTCTGAAGTTCTTTGAAAGGGTTTCACAGTCTGTTGCTTATCAAGTTCCTGGCTAGAATTGGTGTCTTGGGGTGGGGGGAGCAGTAATGGGGTGGAAAGTTTATGTAAGTGCAGTTCACATGTATGTGCTTGACAGATATGCAGCCAATTTACCTGGAAGTTACAGGCTGAAATTTGTTGTGGCAGTGGTCCCCAGGAAGGGGAGATACCTTGAGTGTCTTTCCTCAAACCTTACAGCAACTGAGACTTTCAGCAGGGCAGGGGGCTAGTGCAGTGGTTTTGCATTTATGGTCTTTCCTAGTTTGATGGGGCTTTGTGGGGGAGAAGGGAAGTGTTGACCTAATCTTGTTACAGTAAATAAGAGATGGAAACTTCTAAACCTTCTGTTGATATGAATTGTTAAATGTTTAACAGTCTTTTGTTCCCAGTTGTTTACAGTAATTGAGTCCTTTCCCTTCTAGTGCTTGTGCTGCTGTCCTCATTAGTATGTGTTCCAAGATAAATACTATACACGAGACCTGCAAATACTGTACAGCAGAAGATACGTTTTCCATTTTTGTTTGCTGAATGTTACACCTTCCATATTGTGTTAGTCCTGAATACCAAGAATAAACTTCACGTCCTAAGGTAAAACAGCAAAGACAGACAATAAACCTTCTGTAACTTCCACTGCTGTCTCACCTTTTAGGCAGTAGGCATTTAAGGATCTGAAAGATAAGGAGAAATAATAACAACTAAAACTGTCAGAGTTCTGTGATAACTAATATCTGTCATAGTAAATTTTGATTTTTGAACTGTTCGGGTTTTTTTTCCCATGAATTACATGTTTTTCAGACCTTAAGCAACCAGAAAACTCCAGACATTTGGGACTAGGGAGAAGGAAAGGAGGGGCAATAAGGTTGTAGATTTAGGACCTGCAGATTTCCTCAAGTATTACAATGGTGTTCTGGTGGGATAGGTAACCTTTTTTTTCTGCCTCATCCTACACTCTGTGACCCTCTCTTTCTTGCTATCATTTGAAACTACTTGAGCAATTCTCTGCTACACATTGTGCTCTTCGGTGTAAATAAACCTTTTTGTCTCAGTATTTAGATACAGTAGGCAAATCGCAGGAGTGATAGCTCAGGCATGGTTAGTTTTGGTTCACTTGTAGGCCATTGCTGGTTAAATCTGCTGTACTGTCCAGCTACCAATTGGCAGACTCAGCAAAAAGCTTTAGAAAAGACTTGCTCTGTGATCCATTTGCCAAATACAGAGTTTAGTTCCTCCTCTGTAATCAAGCTGGAGTCAGCTGATTATAGCTGAGATTTTTCATGCCAGTATCCTGCTTGTTGTCCTTTCCCTGCCTCTTTGGTCAAGTGACTCCCATTGCTGGAAAAAAATAAACTGAATCTCAAACTCCTCCAGTTGAGAAGTATCTGTTGTTATCTCTGAACAATCAGATTTCTTTCAACTGTAGCAGCATCAATTTGATGAGGAGGGACAACTTCCAGAAGAGTCTAAAGAACATAAAGTCTCTTCTGGAGTTTGCTATGTCCTGACAGATGGAGAAAGGTTTCAACCCTTCAGCATGAACAGATAGTCTGATTCAGAGGAAGCAATTGGCAGGTAGGAAATACAATGTTGGATTTTTTCCATTTCCTTCCCTGTCTACATTTTTATTTCACTGTCAATTACACTTTTGGCATTGTGGCCAGGAAAACAGCTTCAAGCTGGATTGGTATTGTCTGTTGCTGTGTTTTTCTTACAGTTAGGAAAGCACTTGTGTTTTAGTTTTCCCTTATTTAGAATATCTGGTTTAAATGACTTAACTGTAAATCGTATCTCAAGTGATCTCACAGCTCAGTCCTTCTGCACGGAGGCCATCGCAGCTGTATTTGGGTTTATTAGTGTTTGCCATGCTGGCTGGTGCTTGGCTCCTGCGTGGTCACAAGTATCTCGTGCTTGTCTGCACTGAGCTCCCCAGCTCCCTGGCGTCCAGGCAGAGGACGCAGCCCTGACGCAGCGTGGCAGGAATGCACGCAGCCAGCTGGGGCTTGACTCTGTGCCTGAGTTAATAAAACTTCTTGGGACCCACAGCACAGGGGTAATGCTGCAAGGCAGTGGCTTCATCTGGAGTCTTTGCCAGTTTCCCCTATGCTCTTGCTTTTGGAGATGCCATACAGAGATAATCAAAGTGCTTCACATTAGATAAAAAAAAGACTTCAGGCTTATGCTGAAAAAAAGTTGTTGCATAATTTCTGGATCCACGCCGTCCCTAGAAGTATAGGAACATTTGCACTGAGCTGCACCTAAGCTAATGAGCCCAGCTGGAGCTGATTTGTTTCTGCATCTCTGGTACAGATAATCTGACCATGGATAATTGAGTGTTGACTCTATAAATAACCCACTTTGAAATCCTTGTCTTAAAATTGTTTTCTCTTCTTCCTGTTAGCTTCCAAGCTTACTCCCCCTGTAATCATTTCTTGGCTGACCAAAGGCTACTCGCATCTCTTGACAAACAGATGTACTATTCGTTCTTCCCACCTGAAGTGACATGCTACACCAAGCATGGATGAAGCCAGGTTCTAGCACTATAAAAAGCCAGCTAAGCCCTGGTAGGAAATAGTCATCCTAATATGTTTTGTCTATACTCCCGTTGATTTGGGTGGTTTAAATCAAAAATAACTGATGTATGACAAACATTTGATACCTTGGAAAGGTGTTTATTGCATACTTGTTCTCAGAGGCTTCCTGTTGCATGTGTTGTGGTTAAATATCTTCAGGTAAAACTGCTCCCTTCATGTGGCCTTGCTTGCAAGTTAGGCTTGAAATAATCTTGGTTTGTTTGCTTGATGTCCATGTTAAAACTCATAAGAATTGTTCTGAGTTGAGCTATGCCTTGCTTTAATGAGAAGTGATTTTTTTTTTTCCCCAATGAGCTTATGTAAGTAATTATAGAAAGTAATTAGAGTGCCTCATAGGACAAATATCCCGTGTCTTCAGCTGGTGAGTGTCTACACATTAATTTTTTTCCTAAAAGTTTTTCTAAAATGTAGTCTGTGTGTGCTTCTGAGAAGATGCATAGAAAGTTGGAACCACCTGCGCTGGATGACAGGTTGTTCAAGGCATTGGAGGCGGTAGGAGGGAAAGCTGAATTGCACAGCTGTGCTGCCACAGCTTTGCCACCTTGTGGAGTTCCTGCACCTTGCTGGGTAGTTGTTATGGAAATGATCTGTCTCTCTCCCCTGTGCCGTTCCTGCCAGATTCATACGTGACAGGGGCAACATGAGTGAGTAAATAAACTTGGAATGCCTTAAATTCAGGTCCGCACTCTAATCGCTGTGTGGCCTTGGAAAATACTTTTCTTCACATAACACCTGAAACGCTGACGGTGCTTTAACAAATTTTGAAGTCTCAATTTGTTATTGATTATATAGTAGCTTGAAAAAAACTGAATTAAGGCCCATCTGAAAGAAATCTTTTATGTAGGTAGAACAGACATTTAAAATTATAGACATACTACACTCTCTCCCATTCAGGGCAATGATGGAAACCAGCTGCTGATGTTACAAACAGGTAAGTAGTTTATCCAAAACAAGTAATTTGTAATACGTAAAGTTCATTGCGGTGAAGAATGGTTAAGAGGTGCATTCAGAGGCACAATACAAAGTAGTTGTCACTTGGACTCAGAGGTTGATTTAATTCATGTGCAGTTAGGTCTGAGTTTCTTTAGTTTGCGCAGTTAGAAGTCATAAATGATGCAAGTTAAAGTAGAAACAGTCTTTTTAGATCTGAAGTTGCATGCAAGTATAGTACTGAAGAGACTTTTAAGGGAGAGGAAGAGTTAAAAAACACCTTAGAAACCCACTTTTGTATTTGGATATTTCTTTCAGTGTTGTCCATTCAGTTTTGTTCTGTAGAAGGTTCAGAGTTTGATTTCTTGTTCCTAAGAGCTATTTTATGTACTGAGGGAAACATGAACAAGTGACCTCTTCAGGAATTATTTTGCACATTCAATTTGGAGGCTGTGTATTAGAGGGTTATCACTTGTGGGTATTCCTGCAGCATTCTAAATAATAGATTTTACTATCTGTGGCAAATAATGTGCCTGAAAGATGAGCGAGCTGATTCATGTGAAATGCCTGGAATGAGGAGATACTCTGCACTGACAGTTATGCTGCTTTTGTAGCATGGTTTGATAAAGCTAATTGAAACTTAAATATAAACCCATTCAGTTTTCGAAACAAAACTGTGTCCTTAGTTGGGCAGATGTGTTTGGTTACCTGGATTTTCGAAAGATGTCAGAATATTCCAAGGGGATTAATATGAAGCCTGGAAATATCCATGAGGAGTGGCAAACACAGAAAAGCAAGTAAAAAATTTCATATATAAATTTTAACTTGAGTTTCTTAAAAGATGATAATTATTGCAATAATGATAGTGGTAATAATAATAGCAATAAAGCTTATGTGATTATACCAATTTAGTCTAAGAATTTTTAACTCTTACCAATTTGGCTTCAAAGATACAAAGTTTCAGCAATCTTGTGGAAAATCAGCAACTGTGAAGAGACACCTTAATTAACGTGCCCCCAGAGAACAGTATTTCATGTGGCAGTAGCACACTTGTGCTGGCAGCTGTCACACGTGTACCTGCAGAACAGACAAAGCTCATCCTGTCTCTCCTGCAGGGGGGCAAAGGACTGTGGGTACAAACATTGAGGGTGCTGGAGGGTGGAGAAGCTCAGGGTAGCCGAGGTGGAGCAAATTTAGGGATTAAACTCATGGTTTTTTAGAAAAATATTTTTCATTATTTCTCTGCTTATAAAACAGCTTGTTAAGGAATATATTGTTTCACCAGATGCTGGTTTTGGATACCAAGTAACAGTTAGAGCTGAAAAAGCCAGAGGGTTTAAACAATAGATTATATAAAAGTCCTGCAAAGCTATTACTCTGCGCTAATTTCAGTAAAGTTACTGGGTTTGTACAAGTTTCTTCTAAGGAACGATAAAATGTGATGGTGATGTGTTATTTCGATATTGAATAAAAACTGACATGATATTGTGCACAAAAACAGAACAAGGAAACGTAAGTCTCCTAAAAACAATAGTTTGTTTTCTTGGAATCGTTGTACAGCATTGTTTTTTGCCAAACCACCTCAATAATCCCATCTCACTCTTCTATGGCTTATCTTTTCTTATCTGTGAAAAGAAATGCTATTATATCTGTTTGAATTAAGTAAAGCATTAAAGAAGTATCAGTTTTCTGTAATAGTTTTGTGATAGATGAGGGGAAACATCTGATGATTTCCTAAAACAATAATGTACATAACGTACACAATTGTTACTGTTTTGTAAATGTTGTTAAAGATGGAGATAGAGATACAGTGAAATATTTTACCTGATAAGTATAAGTAAATAAATAAACAATGTGTATTGTCAGATGACCTTGAATGTGAAAGATCTGCCTGAGGAAACAGGTCTGTTACGCAATATGAAGAGCGAGAGGATGGCAATACTAAATTTTCTTCTATTTGCAACAGTGTGTTTGGAGTAAAGTTATCTAAGTTGGGTGTTTGGAGGAATGAATAGGTGGGTTGCTTTTAAATTTGTATATTTAGTAAGCTAGAGTGCTGTTCCTTCTGTTATATTTCAGTGTTAAATGTAAAAATACTTTTTTTCCTTATATCCAGCAAATAGCCAAATAAAAGATTTTTCTTCACATACAAAATCACCCACAAAATTCTGATTTGTCAGTGGTGCTTACCTTTGCTTGAAGGAAGCTACTGTTGCTTGATTGCTGGTTATATTTTGGCATTTCATCTGATGTACCTCCCCTAAGTTTAGGGCTGATAATATATTTCCTTGCTCTGAGAACAAAAATGGTGGAATAACAGTTGTTCACTGGTCAGCGAGTGCGTAATAAGACACCAGTGCAAGGAACTGGTGCAGAAGGGTGGTGAGGGCTGGCCTTGTGGTATAAGCACCAGACAGGAGGTGTGAGATGGTATTTAACTCAAACACTTCCAGACACACCAGGATGTCTCACTCGTTTCATGCTAGACTGCCAGAGCATCTCGTCCAGCAGAACGGGAGATTTCTGTGCATAAGCTCTCCTTGCTTTTCTTTGGTAGAGTGTCACTCAAAAAGTGTGTACCCAGCATTCACTTGCTCTGTTATTTCTTTTGCCTTGGGATTTTTGGCCTTGCTGAGCTGGGAAGTATGTATGACTTACAGTTGGAAATTGGTTTTTCTGCAGTAACAGGGTGTCAGGTGGCAAATGCTGATTACACGTGTAGAATTGTGTCATTACAGGAAGTGATGAATTCCTACTTAAATCTCAGACTTTTTTTTTTTTTTTTAAATCAAGTTAATACCCTAAATCGTTAATATCCCCTTCTGCAGCTGAAGAAACAGGCCTTAACACCAGAGTTAAATCTAGGTCTTCCAGCTCAGTGATGTGAAGACTGGCATTGTCACTAGGGCAGGGTATTCACTCTTCCATCGTTTTCCTATTTCTCTGATCCATGAGTGGTACCTTGGAGCTTTGTCTATAGGTCTCAAAATCCTTGCAAAAGAAGCGGACAAGTACCCAGCAGCTTCATTTTACATTCAATGTAATTAATTGCACTATTTGAAGCATAATTTTTTTGCTGTGGTGGTATTCTGTTTGATCCTTCTTTTATTTTTCTTTATTTTTTTTTTTAATGCTTTCTGCGAAAGAGGAATGGAGGTATGCTGAGAAGTGTTGAGTGCATGGCTTTTTGTGGAATTTGGCCATTTTTAAGAGATTTGGCCACTTCAGTGTAATTTAGTGATATTCTGGAGATTATTCCTCCTGTCTCTTCTAATTAGCCTGGCAAATGCCAAGTTAACCCATAACTAAAGATTTTTCAGGAAGACAGCAGGTTCGTCCTACTGCATTAAACACAAACGCCCTCCTTCTTTCCTGAATCAAGAAAGAAAAACTGCAGTGTCTTCCTCTACATGCTTGTGTTTTTTGCTGCTTTTAATTTTGTACTTTGGTTCATTTCTGCAGTTACTTGAGTTTTATCAACAATTATTAAAAAAAAAAAAAAAAAACCCCCGAAGCCGTTCTCAGCGCTTGTTGTTCTTGGCACAGGATCAGTTCTGGTGTCCAACTGGTAGGACCTGAAACTTGGTGCTTAACAAGTGCCTGTAGTCAAAACAGTTGGTGTGTGCGAGCGCTGATCTGGTATTTGCTGCGGCAGGTCATCTGCCTGATTTTTTACCGTGTGCAGAATACCTAATCACGTTGCTGTGTTTCTCTGACGGCATCTGTGGCAATGTGAATCGTTTCACGTTCCAAAAGTACATGTTTACAGTCGTCGTAGAATCAGATTAAGTTGGCAGCTTGCTCCTCTCTGTAAGTGGCTCAGTTTACATTTCTTCTTCTAGCAGGATGTTTTGCATAATTTGCTGATCCTTACTCACTTGCAGACTTTGTGAAATGGAGAACCATTTTAGTGGGTTTATGTCAGAAGCGAAGCTCGTGTTTATTGTAAATAAACACCAGCAGAACGGTGGTTATTTTAGCACTTGATAATTTCCCAATTATGTCATTTGACCTGGAATGAAGCTTGCGATTGTTGAGCTGTGTTTTACGCAGCGGATCAGTCCGGGGGTTTGAGCTGGCAGTTTATTTCCTTTGTCAGTTTACAAGAAGTATCAAAATGAAACCGACTGTGCTGTTTCCTTTCCAGTGCGCAGCACAAGAAGGGTGGAACGGTTTGCGGATATTATTTCCAAACTTTTTCAGCTGGACTTGGAATAGTGTTTTGTCAGAAAAGCTGGTAAAGTTATTCTTCGGTCTTGCAACATTATGCTGTAGCTTGCTAGCATCAAATCCAAGTTTATTTTTGCTTAACCTCACGTACTGGGTTTTGTTAGGTTTTTTCGACTGTGGCTGCAAAATGAAAGTGCTTACAAGGTGTTTATGAACTCTTGTTATGAACCAGCTGCCAGTTACTGCAGGATGACACATTTCTGCAAGCAGTCTAGTTGTTCAGTTTTCTGGTTGCTGGCTGTCGCTTTTCGGGCATGTGTGGTTTTCTTCTGTTTTAGTTTTATTAGAATTAATGCCAAGTACATTTGCAAACTTTGAACTGGGATCGGTGCAAGGTGGCAGGTTTCACTTACTATTTACTGAAATTGTAAGTATACATTGCTCAACTTTGCACAGGGAAGGGCTGTACAACAAAACACCTCAGGATATACTGTAACTAGAAAAATGGTGATTTGTGCATAGGTGGTATATGGAGTTACCATAAGTAACATCTTAATCAACAAGACTGTGATGCGTTACTGGAACAGAATCGCGTTGTGGATGAGATACTAAATTTTGTTACCATCTGCTTAAATATTGTAAATGGGGAATAACAAACAGTGTTCATATCTTGGTAGGGGCAGTCAGATAATTTGGTTTATGCAATTTTGAGTATAAAAGGGCTATGAACTCAAGGGTTGTGATGAATACAAGCTTGAAAGGAGTTTTATTACTGTGTAAATGTTTACTAACAGCAAATAACTTTCTTACCTTTCTAGGTTTTAGCAATTATATTTTGTTTGTTTTTACCAAGCTATAAACCGTAACCCATCATATTCGTGGGTCAACCTAAAAATGATTTTTGCTTTAGGCCTCTTCTACGCAGGAAGTCGGATCTTGCTAAACGAGACTAAAGTTTCAAAATGACTGGTGCTGACAAAGTTCTAGTGTCTCTCGTCTCACAACGTTAGAGGGATTTTTTTGTTGTTACTTTGTTTCAGCTACCTGTGGAAAAAAACCCTGGAAGACCAAAAGCATATCTTTCTCTACACTCAAGCTGCTTCGTGACTTTTTTTTTCTTTGCAGTCTTCTGTGTCTCGTCAGTGGAGAAGACACTAACTGTGGGCAAAACCTGTTCACTTGATTTGATCAATTTTGAGTAGCGCATGTTTGGTAAGAATGAATGTAAATGGGACATACTGAGAAATGTTTTTTGTTTGTAGTCCAAATTAGAGAAAACTGCAGTTTCAGGATCATATAAAGATCTTTTTGGGTACAAAACTACTGCGGTCCACCTGGAAATATATGGTTGGTGTATTTTACTGGCAACATATTTACTGTTGTGTCATTGTCTGTAAGGTTTGCTGTGAGCTAAGCAAGTGCTTGATCTTGTGTGAGAGAGTAGGAGCAAAAATTCGAGAAGAGACTTTCTACTCAGAATGTGGTTTTGCCTCGCTTTCCCACACGCTGTGTTTGTGGCTCTGGAGCTCATGTTGCCTCTCTATTGCTTTGCTTTTTTGCTTATGATTAGAAGGAGATGTGGCGTTTCCTGCAAAACAGCTGCTAGTATTCCCTGGTGACCCGTCAGAGAGGATCCAGTGGAATTGCAGATTCAAAGGCAGACGTAGAGGAGTTTGGCAGCTGCAGCAGAGGTTTTGGGGAGAGGTAGGGGGTTGCATTGTGTAGGATACAGGAAGGAGAATTAGAAATGGAGTACAAGGGCATGGGAGACAAGCTCTGGAGATTCGGGGACTGTTAAGTCTCCAGCAACATAAGGACTTCACATCTACAAACAATTCAGATTTGGCTGAGAAAGTTGGACTATAGCCATGTTTCCATAGGACGTGGAGAATCTCCTGGAATAGTTTAAGATCTTTCACAATGCTACTGATGCAGAGTTTGCAATGCGCGTTAGGACATACGTAGCGTTGAGCTTTTAGACTCTTGCATTAACTAGAGAAAATAAGATATTGATCTGAAATTGATTCTTTAGAAAGTTCCATTAATTCAGTGAGAGGGTGTTAAACTTTCCTCCGAGATTAATGTCATTAATACATAAACTGTTTGACAGCAGACGTCACATGTTGCTTGTCACTTGCTGCAGTGGCTGTGCTGAGACAGCTGAGAGGTTGCAGAAGGATTAATGTGGTAAAGAGGATTGTAACTTTGATTGTGTTCCCTCTGCTCTTGGATTTGACAGCAACTGGTATTTAGAAACAAAACAGAATATGTGTTATTATTTATGTGGAGTGTAAACATCCATTTGGAAATATTTAAGTGAATCGGAAAAGTTCTCTTTCACATTTTAAACTTGAGCACACATTTATAGCACTGCAGGCTTCTGCGGAAACTGAAATGCACGTAGAATTTAGGTTGGTACCTTATGAGTGATATCTGGTTTTCTAGTTGCCTTGCAGGATTTTTTCATTTTTTAGGGGCAAAAATTTTCATTCTACTTTAGGTTCATTTATGTCCAGTGACTTCTGTATGTAAACGGGGATGGCCATGTCCACAGCTGTGTATGTATGTGTTCACCTGCTCTGAGAGATCTGATCTGTCTACACGTGAACGACAAACGAGCGTAGAAATTTTTATACAGATGACTGGTTGTCTCCTGAATGTGTTAGTATGTGAATATCTGGTTTTATAACAATTATTTCATATGCAAATGTCTTTTATTTACATATTAATTTAATACATAGGCTGTATAATAGCAGTTTTCTATATTGAATGTAATTCCTTGTATATATGTAAAATACGAATAGACAAACAAGTAAAAATTTTTAAGAAACAGACGTGACCAGGAAACTCGGTTTGATAGAGGAGCACTGCCACCCTGGTTTAAGCAGTTGATTTGACAGCTGACAGCCTTCTTGCTTTGTCATATATTCCCATTATTTCTCTTTGAAACTTATGACCAGTGTCTAAGGCTGATTCATTACCATATATGTAGTAAGGAAGGAGGAAGCAAGAGGCAACCTAATAGTTCCTGAGAAGGAAGGTATCAACATTTAGTTATGATTTATGCCCCCACTGTTGAGAGTTGTCTGTGAGGTTTCACACCTTTGGCAAGTCCAGCCTCCTGCAGCTGTCCTTGCCCAGCCCAAACAGTGATTTTCTGCCCCCTTGAAGGGAGTTGCTTTTCCAGCTCTCCACTGTGGCCCTGCCTGCAGGTTGTTGCTGCCATCTTTGCCTGCTGACACTAAAGTGACATTCGCTTATCTGAGAAAATGTGTAGATTTTGCTGATCCGAGCCACGTCTGAGAACAGCAGTGGTGGTGTGGCACTGCCTATTTACGTTCTTACTCCTGTGTGACTTTACAGTGGTCATCATTTCCATTTTGCTTCTAGGAAATTTCAAGACAAACTAGGTAATGCTGATAATTCTCAAATATGTATCAGAGTCTGTCTAAAATGTAGAAGACTTTTCTGTAGCCATGTTTTGGGGGAAGATAGGAGTTTGAGGAGGTAAAAGGATACACAAAATACAGCAATTGCTTCTGATCACAAGAATGACCACCAATCTGACACATTGACGTGAAATAAGTAATCTTGTAGTCTTTTCCTTGCCTGTCTTTTAAGTAAGTATTTATTTAAAATAGTGGAGTGCACTTTATTATATTGTCATAACAGTGCCTATCCCACCATTTTCTATATTACTGTAAAAAAATCCAAAGTTAATGTGCTGGTTTGCTCGTGGGAATTAATAAATTGAGAAGGTTGTCTAGGGAAAAGTGCCAAATGTTTAGCTTGACTAAAAATCCAGTGTAAAGAGACTGTTAAAAGTTAGTTTTCTGTGGCATACTTAGATGACTTTAAAATATAATTTTAGATGGTCAATATCTTGAATGTCCGTCTTTTAATAAGAGTGGTGTCTTTCACTTCCAAATATACCCATAGGGATGATATTGAACAGTTTACTAGAAGGAAGGCAGTCAGTCATGAGAAAACCAGTAGCTGTGGTGAAGATTTGGGGTAATTAATCCTGAGTTTATGTAAATCAAGTATGGAAATCACTTTTTTTTTCCAGTTTCGCTTTATATACAGCTTGGTTGGTTACATAGCAGTTCCTTTTCAGCAGTCCTCAAGTAATTAATGGGAAAGTTGCAAATTTTTGTGAAGTTAGTTTAAATTGATTAAGTAGTTTCTGAGAAGGTTGGTGAATCTTGAAACAATAACTGTTATTTAACAAAATAAATATAGTGTGGATGGAACTCTGCGTTTCAGAGGCAGATGCATAGCTTACACGATGGTTGCCACAAAAGTGAGGTGAAATGAATGTAAATCAACTGCGCCCTGCAAAGGACTTTTAAAGGCAGAGGCTGCACACTGAGGTGTGTGCTGCGGTGAAAACTGGCAAATGACACTTGGCATTTGAGGGGGTGAGGGGAGGTACTTTTTGTATTTAAAAAAAATTAAGACTTTTGTTCTTCAGTTGCAGGAGAATCTGGAGGGAAGTTCAGCATTTATAGTTAAAGCTGTGAATATGAAAATATAGAAGTGCTTCATCTTTTGTAGAAAATGCCTTTCTTTAGTCATTGGAGATATAACAGAAACAATTCGGAGTATTCTTTAATTTATTTTTTTTTTAAAGCATTTCTCTTTGTTCTTTAGATATTCGCCTATTGCAAATTAATCATGGATGAATCCTTCTGCTACTGGCAAGTTTTTACTTGTGAGGATGCCAGACAAATTGTCATGTTTTGATTCTCTGTGGGAAAATTTTTCTTAGTTATCCTTGAAATATCAAACTAGCGAGCTCAGGGTTGATGATGTAAATACAAAACCTTCCCTTGCAGCAACAGGTCACTGTTGCTTCCTTAACCCGCTCTTGGCTGACAGGGCGATGCTGTGCGAGCCCAAAGAGTGGCACCCACTTGGATTCTTCAAGTTAAGCGGTGAAGGCTTTAGACGAGGAAAAATTGCTGCGTGTTGACGGAGAAACTCTGTCTAGTTTGTCCGATGTTCTCTGTCTATAATTACGTTATGCTTGGTGCATTTGATTACCCAGATTACCCAGTAACCGGGGTACCTGGTTTGATCCCCACCGTGGAGGCTGTCAGTGCCGGCAAGCCGGAGTCAGCTGCTGCTGACCGGAAAATTCCTCTTCCCCCAGTCTGCCCGTGCTGCCTCTGGCTGGGGAGCACCGGGGCTGGCTCACTGTGGGGTGAAGGGGTTGGGGAAAGGGTGTTCCTGCAAATGGGGGGATGGGACTGTTAAGGATTTATAGCATCTCTCAGCAAAAATCAACTCCTGTCTCTTGTAATATGTTGTAGTTGTGGTTAAGCTTGCAGCACCAAGCCTGTTGCTTGCAGCACACTGTGATCCAGCTGGCTGGTCAAACCCTAGCACTTCTTCCCTGGAGAAATATACAATTTGTAGAGTAGCCAAATACCTTCTTAAAACAAGCTTTTTATTTAACAGTATCAGGGATAGGAAGTTTAGATTTTAAAAAATAATAATGATAACCAAACCCAAACAATTTTACTGAAGTCTGTCTGTCCTGAAGCCTGTTCTCCTGTGGCAGGGTCAGCCAGGCCTTGCTTTTTGCAGTACTTGAGAGGTCTCTCCTCTGAGCGTGAACAGTGCTTACACAAGGGCCTGACCTCTAGCTGCAATGTTGGTAACTGATACATAAACTTCCTGCTTTTTCGCGCTTACCATTTGCTCTGTGTGGAAAAAAATTAAGCTTTTACCTTGATTGGTGCTTGGAGATAACCTCCAAGCTACAAACCAGGCAGAGCCTGCCTCTCTGGAAGGGCTGGGAGCAGCAGAGCTTTTGCTGCTTTTCACTCTTCCGGTTGTTTTCCTTATAGCTTCCCATTAGACTTGAAACAAGATAGTCATAAAGTAAACTGCCAAATAACCAGGTCACATGGATTCTTCATAAACCATTACAGAAGCAATCTCATGTCTGTCGTAGAGCATTTCACTGAGTCATCTGAGCTGTTATTACATACTCTCCTCTTTCTCCTTTAGGTGAAAGGGCTGGGACCCGTAGTGTACCTCACACAGATGCTGGTGGTCGCTTATTGCTTAAAAAATGATTTGAGATTTCTTGATGAAATTTTCTGGTAGATTAACAGCATTTGTTTTACTGTTTTTTTACGTTTTTCAGAGCAGTTTACAGAGTTGATTTTTGTCTAATTATCATTTGGCTTGATGACATTCACAACAGTAATGAACTGATGTTATTCAGGGTGATGAAATCATTGTAACTAGCATAGAGAGGAACAATTGCCTCTTCCTCGAGTTCTCTTTTTTTTTTTCTTTTAGCCTATGAAATGCTGCAAAGTGTATCATTTTTTCATTGCAGAACGAAGACACGGTTCAATGTGTAAACCTTCCCCTTCTCCAGCTTCTCCAGCCTGCAATTCCAGAACATCCCTAGTACAGATGAAACCGAAATCCTGTATCAGCGGCCATAACCCTGTCAGCAGCAACTCAAAGCCATTCAAAACGCCCAAAGACAATCTACTTACCTCCAGTAGCAAACAGCACACAATCTTTCCTTCAAAAGTATCACGGGATAAACCATGGTAAGTACCAAAATAATAGTTACCAAAGATGTTGGTGTTCAAAAAAAAAAAAATTATGTGTATTTCACATTCATCAAAAAAATCCATATTCTCATCCTGTTGTAAGTTTACAGTTTAAACCTCTACATTTCCTAAGAGAGGAAACTGGGATGTTTTTTAATTTAAAAAAAAAAAAACATATATAGAAAGAGCAAAAAGGACTGGATTACTTTTCTGATACTCCATCAAATGTCTGCTTTTCTAAGATGCATACAGCAAGTGAGATATTGACCTAATTTGTTATCTTTAAGGTCCATCTTCCAGTACAGTATCAGCCCTTAAAACTGATGCTTTTAACCAGTAGGATAATTTTTGTAGAGTTCTTAGTATTGGCTTAACTGATGTTCATGAAAACTTACTGGTTATAGTCATTTATCTTCAACAGCAGCTGCTGTTGGAGTTCATTCTGTATTTTGATAATGTTTGATGCCTTATAAGAAGACAGAAGAAAATTCTGGCTGCAAAAATCACTATTTTGGGGGCGTCTTACATCATGTACTGTGATATATATACACATATAGGCTTTGAGACTGCCAGGCCCATCCTCCCATGACTGTGGTGATAGCAGCAGAGTTGCAAAAATGTAAATGAGAGCAGAACTGGGTCACTATTTTATCCCATAAGAAACTGTTTACAGTCTTTAGTTATTTACTAGAAAGAGGCTTTGTGATTAGGTCACCAGTTTGGGGATTTGAGATCTGGGTTCGGTTCCTGGTTCTGCACAGGCTACTGTTATGCCTTAGTCTCCTCAGCCTCAGTTCTGTGTCTGTAAACTTGAGATAGTAAGACTTCCTTTTCCTTAAGTTTTATCTACTTACTGTCTAAAGATCCTTCCCTTTTATATGTAATATCTAGCATAAGGTCACGATTTTAGGTAGGGTTTCTGGACACAACTGCCTTAAAGCAGTAATAATCTAATGCAAACCCAATGGGTTTGTCATGAGACAAAGCATAAACTCAAATTACGTCAAAGTAATAGCTCATATTTTCTGCCTGAAACGTCCACTAGTTGGTATGGTTTTGAAGCCAGCGGCCTCTGTCTAGCTGTAGAGTTTACCTTGAACTGGACCAAACTTGATCAAAGTCTCATCTTCCTATAAATCTGAACCCACCATCTCTGTAAGCATGATGAGCATTGTGGACAATTATGGTATATAACTCTGAAAACAGAAAATCTGGATGTTTAGATTACATGCACACATACACACAGATGAGATAGAGGCTATTCTAGTTAAGGCCTCATTTATTATTTTTGAAAAAATACTGACTATATAGTCACCTTTTCTTCTGAATGTTGGAGAGGAATTTTATACAAGAGAGGAGTGTTTTCTTTTTTATGTCTAATTAAAAAAAAATCAGAAAGGACTTCAGAGTATTAACGCTATGGACTATAAACCTGTTTCTCATCCTAGTGTTACAGACAGAAACTTTACATATCCACATTTCGGCGTACTGAATCTGTAAACAATATTTTCCATTCTGGCAACAGATGGCATTCTGTCAGTCAGTAAAAGCTGTACGGGAACAAAATAACTGAGCTTTTCCACTGATCCCTTTTCCCTTTATTGGGAACATCCCAAACGTTTACTGATGATTAACAAGATAGATTTAGCCATTAAAACTGTGTACTGCTCTGTTAGTACTAGCAATGAATACGTTGGTAACTCTACCTGTGAATTACCCAATTCTTGCAGCTCTGCTGGGAGATAACACTGTGATTTTGTTTACCAGTGGGGAAAAATGAGACATATAGTAGTTAAATATATTGTAATCATTACATAACAAATCAAAAACAGTCTGAAGTGGACAACAATGAAATAGTCTTTCAAAATTTAGTGTTAAGTGCCTTAGATTACATGACTTGTTAAAGAATAAAATCAGTCTGATAATCATCACAGGTTATAGAGAGCTGACAGCTGTTAAGGCAAAAAAGTGTTTGTTCCTATTCCATTAGTGGTTTATAATTTCTGTTTAGAATTCTGGAAAATATTCAGCAGATCTGATTTTCTTAAAGGAGAAATTATTCATAAAATTTATTCCTTTTTAAGATTGTATTTTCTATTCAGCTGTCTGTACAAGCCATAGAATTTCACCTACTTATCTTTTAGAAAGAAATACTCAGTTGACACAAATCCATTTGTCTCAAAAATGCAAATAGGATTCATCATGTATCCAAGTGTGTTGTGGTTTATCATGTTCAGAACCTTCCAGTTCTTCAGTGATTTTGTCTGTTAGTTGTAGTGTCGTACTACAAATATTTACTTGACATAGGTTCAGACAGTTACCCAATTAACTTAATCCACGAATTGTATCGCTCATAATGATTGCTTTCCAGAGCTGGAATGACCTTTGTTGTGCTTGCCTGATTCTTTCATACAGCATCTCTTTGAAATTTTAGCTGTTAGAATTAGTAGTAGTATTTCAGCAATGGCCTCTGTAACAGCATGGCCCAGTAGATCTGTCTGTTGTCATGCCTGCCTGCATGTAGACCCAAATCTTCCATTGTTTAATTCATTATAGTTTTGGTTGAGTCATCATCTAAAACACTGACCAGGTAGCTCATTCTCTTCTCCACATCCTGTGTTGTTCTAACTTGTGCCACAGAGGTTCAGGTTGCTCCTTGGCTAATACCTTAAAAAGCATGATCAGTATGATCAGATGAAAGAGATCTGGAACTGTTTCGGTTTTGTAGCTGCTGTTTCAATGCTTCCCTTCTTGTAGTTGGAGTATGAAGGATTATTGTGAATACATCATCCAGAAATATCTGTCAGCTCTGATTTTTTTCCCCTGTATCTCTCTAACATCGTTGCTATTAATACAGCAGTGCTTAGAGACTGGAGCAGTGCCGGAGCACCACTGCGCTGCACACAAGATAAATGTGAACCACCATTTCTGAAGCTTGCAGTTGAGGTGGTAAGAGGTATAGCGAAAGGATAGAAAATAGAGTCAAAAAAAGCAAAGAATAAGACGATTGGTAGTAATAACAATAACAATGAACAAGCGATCATAATTTAGTAAGAGCAGCCCAGATACTCCCTTTATAAAAGGCATTCCTGCGGCCAGGAGCTCTCTCCCTCGCTGCTGACCTGCCCAAAGGATGCTGCTTCTCTTGCCATGCCCCAGCGCAGCTTCTGAGTGCTGCCATGAAGGATTTTGGTGCTGTGATGCTGCAGGGTGTTCATTTCCACCCATCCGTGATTGTGAGGCAGTGTAAAATTGGGGTAAAGTGTTAAAGCAAGCTAGACTTGAGATACCAGCTGAAGCAATTCTCCTTGATGTCTCTCGCAAGGATTAGCCATTGCCTGCCAGAAGTTCTGAAAATGAAGAAAATGAGATGGATATTATATGGTTTTCATCAACATGTAGAAAACTGATGCTCTTTCTGTAAATAGAAATAGGATCACAAAGGTATGCTACCTATGGGTAATCACCTAAAATTTATAAATTAAAATTTATAATGTCACTTTTCAAAACATTTTTTTAATCATCCCTTAGTCTTTATTTCTTCAGGAAATACCATTATTCATACTGAGGCTGAGAAAGTGAAGCTAATCAAGATTTAAGGATATTTCTAATGCAGCATGGAATTGGAAACAAAATTCAGCAGGGTTGACTTAGACCACATGTTCTAACACAAAAGCAGAAATACTTCACTACATTGTAGAGACGATCCCAGCAATGTTAAAGAGCGCGATGTTTTGTGGTTTTAAATGTTTGTGAATTTCTTTTCTCACAAATTTGAAGAGCTGAATGAGTGGCTGAGATTTTAGAATTAATATAGTTATGAATAACAAAACAAAACAAAAACCAGAAAAAGGAGAAGTAATTTTAAAAAGCCTGAAGAAAGGAAAACAGCAGTAATAAGGTTCTCCAGGTATGAGGAGTATTGTGACATACTGCAATATTTTTCTTGCTTGGGAATGACAGTGAGAAGCAATGGCTTGGAACTAAAAAAAAAATTGCCATGAGATGCTCGGGAGTGAAATTCATTCTTGTTTCAGGTTCTGCTGAAGGAGTAGTTAGGATAGGATAGATTAAGATGGGTAGATTAATTTCAGTTGAAGGGACCTACAATGATTATCTCGTCCAGCTGCCTGACCAAGAACATGAGAAAACAGAAGGAAATCAATTGTGTTACCTGAAAAAGAGAATGAGCTTTTGAAGTCTGTCATGATCAAGCACTTTATGTAGCCCTCAGAATTTTTGTAGCGTTTTTCTGGTTCCCTTCTAATTCATCAACGTTGGTATTGAAGCACTGGTCAGCAATGCTGGAAGCCATATTCCAGTATCAGTATAACCACAGACATGTGAAAACTGAATTTGCTCCTTAATCTTATTTGCCATATCCCTTTTTTAATACAAGCACAGCAATACAATAAAAGCTCATATAGCTTATCCACTGTGACCACTAAATATTTTCATCACTATTTTCCAGTACGATGTTTTCCCGTATTTCGCTGCAGACTGAATAGCTTCTTACTTCGTGTGTAACTTTACATTTGCTTGTCTTAAAATGTTTTGGAATTAATGAACTTTACCAAAAATTCCATGCTACTTTTTATACCTGCCTTTGTCTCTTCATTTTTAGTTTCCCTCAGTCCTGATTTCATCAGCAAATGTTATCACCAGTAATTTTACATTAATTTCTAAAGACCACTGAAGCTTTCAGTGATGTCAGACTTGGTAATGATAGCTAAAAAGTGCCCCTAGCAAGCACCCTTATTGAATCATAACTATCTGAAAAACTAGTTTTTAATTTTATGTTGTTTAACATTTGCTTTTAAACTGTTCTTATTTGTGTTATATAATGCCTTTCAACAGTCAGAACATTTTCACAATTATCTTTGTCAGTTTAACTGGTAACCTCGTCCAGAAGTGAAACCAGATTTCTTTGCCAAGATCTGACTTTCAACAAAACCCTGTGAACTAATTGTTTATCAGTTTATTTTTATTATATTTTCCATTATTTCTTCCAAGATACTCTGGTTTGGATTTTCAGTCTGGATGCAACAGCAGCACTCAGCTAGCTTCTTGAAGTTGCCAAGTATTCCAAGATTCAGTTACAAATTAATATGCTGAGACCAAATATCTCTCCAGCTCTTTTGGAACTCATGGCCACATTATCCAGATTTGCTTATGTAAAAAAATAATAAATCATGATTTTTCAGCTGGCACTTTACACTTACTGAGGGAATCAGAAAATATTTTTATCTGATTGGAGAGCATTGTCGTGCTGCCTTCTTAGTATAAGCAATACGGAACATTTCTGTCTGTTTTGCAATACTAATAACTCTTTTTCACAGAATCACACACTGGCAGGGGCTGGAAGGGACCTCTGGAGATCATCTAGTCCAACCCCCCTGCCAAAGCAGGTTCACCTACAGCAGGTCACAAAGGATCACATCCAGGCGGGTTTTGAATACCTCCAGGGAAGGAGACTCCACAGCCTCCCTGGGCAGCCTGTTCAAGTGCTCTGTCACCCTCAATGTAAAGAAGTTTTCCCCTCATGTTCAGGTGGAACTTCCTGTGCTCCAGTTTGTGCCCGTTGCCCCTTGTCCTGTCACTGGGCACTACTGAAAAGAGCCCACTGCTGAAAATCCTCCTGACACTCACCTTTTAGATATTTATAAGCATCTCTCGGTCTTCTCTTCTCCAGGCTAAAGGGCCCCAGGTGTCTCAGCTTTTCGTCATAACAGAGATGCTCCAGTCCCCTCATCATCTTTGTAGCCCTCCGCTGGACTCTTTCCAGCAGTTCTCTGTCTCTCTTGAACTGGGGAGCCCAGAACTGGACACAGGACTCCAGATGTGGCCTCGGCAGGGCAGAGCAGAGGGGGAGGAGAACCTCCCTCGACCTGCTGGCCACACTCTTCTTAATAGACCCCAGGATACCATTGGCCTTCTTGGCCACAAGGGCACATGGCTGGCTCATGGTCCACTTGCTGTCCACCAGGACTCCCAGGTCCTTCTCCACAGAGCTGCTCTCCAGCAGGTCGACCCCCAGCCTGTACTGGTGCACGGGGTTATTCCTCCCCAGGTGCAGGACCCTACACTTGCCCTTATTGAACCTCATTAGGTTCAATATGCTATTATTATTAGAATTTCTTCTGTAAAAACAAAGTAAACTTGTCTTTACTGAATACAGATTTTTCTCACCTATCTTTGTAATCGTCCGTACTCCTATTTTTCTCATTTTTACTGGTTGTTGCGTGCCCTTCCTTAGTTTTTATGTTTGTTGCATGTTGTTTTTCTAACTGTCCCTTTCAGCAGTTGTCTTTCGCAAATCTAAACAGGCTCTTCATTCAAAAATTCTTTTTAAAATGTAATAAATAAGATTAAAAACCTTATTTTTTTATTTTTCTTCTTTTTAAAAGAAATCCTCGATTTTTCACTCAAAAAAACTCAGTTTGGGAAAAGAACTCTGACCGTTAAATATAAATATAAGCATTTGTGATTTATTTACCTTTTTAGCCCTTAGTAGTTGACCATGGTCACCGGTCCTGCGCAGCTTCCAAGTTTGCTGTTTGGTTATCAGTTCATCTTTATATGTTATGCTAAGGTGAAACTAGAGTTCCTTAATGTTGAATGCAATAACCACTTATATTAAAAAAAAAAAAAAAGGCAACATTATCATCTGTAGCTTCTAAAATCTCAAATAATTTACTGTAGACTGCCAGGAGTCCTGGAGTATTTCTCTTTTTTCTTCTGTGTTACCATGAAATGCATAATGAAGGTTGACTTGTTGATCTGTAACAAAACTGAGCAAAAATGTTCCTCTCTGGGCTTTTTTCATTATTGCAGTGATCCAGCTGTGTGTGCCCTAGGATTTGAGGTTCTGAACACTGCAAAACAGAGAAACTTTTTTCATATTTATTAACCGTATTTTACTACTACACCAGATAATACACTTGACCCTTTGAATCAAGATAGATCTTAGAAACTGGGTATGAAGATTTGTTTGTATGTTTTTACATAGACTTTCTATAGCAAAACTACTTGATCTAGAGTAAAAAAAAAAAAAAAAAATCTCCTATTTTCAGAAAATGTAATTGCCATCTGTTTAAAAGCCAAAAAAAAATTCATTCCTACCCTGAGATGTTATAATTTTTGTCTGTCGTTTAACTGAATGAATTCAGAGCAGTTTAAAAAAGTAGAGGATCAAGTCCTTTCTTTCATAGCTCCATGTTTGTATTTATTGAAATACTTAATGCAAGGCTGCTTTGTGAGTGAGTTACGGTTTTTTGCTTAGTTACTGGCCAGCGCTCTACATTTTCCTGCAGTCTGATCTTACTAGCTGACTGCTATATTTATGGAACCATGGGATATGGAAGCTTCATGTGATTTACTTCCAGCTCCAGAGTATGTCTCGGTGTCTAAATCTTCTTTTTAGTTTTATATACGTATTGTTTATATCAAAGTTTGTACATTTTTCTATGTGAAAATACCCTTTGAACAAAGATTAACAGCTTCCTATTATGGGGGAGTCTGCTCCAGCCCCACACATGCCACGCTTTCTGCTTATCGTCTTCAGCAGCTACGGAGGAACAGAGGTTTTGTAGTAGCCCAGGAAGGTCAAGAGTTATTTTGGACACTGCTTCCAATGTTTCCAAAGGGTGTCTCATGGAGAATGCCATCTCAAAGTCATCTTTTTCTGACTGTAGAAACTCCGCACCTGTTAACCATTCCTTCTGTAGGAAGAATGCAGCGAAGGTGCCATTTTTCAGTCACAAAAGACTGAAATTGTGAGACTTGTGAATGGGGGGAAGCCCCACACTGTACAGTGAGGTGCGAACAGGCAAATGTTCCTGTCTTGGGACACAACAGTGTGGTCTCTGGCAAGAAACTCCACTCACCTGAACTGCAGCATGCCAGCATACTTCAGAACATGCCGATTTAACAGCAGTTTGTGTTTAACAAACGTCACCCCAGTAATGCCCTTGTACAAGTTCTTCTCTGCCGTGCAAACCAGTGCAGTGACGTGCAAGCAGCAGATAGTTCTTTGAGTAGTTTGCTAAGGAGTAATTTCACATTCTGTAAATACATTTCATTTTACCTTTAAGTGTGTACGTGAAGTTAAACCTTTAAGATAATAATAGATTAAAGAACCCACGAGTTTTAAGAAGTTTTCCGTGTGGGACAGTATCGCCAACTTTCACCTTTATGCTGGGGATTAAAAATTACAGAGGTTAGTTTAGTGCTGTGCAATTCGGAAAGGAAAAGATAGGGTTACTGTTAAGGAGACTCTCGTGCTTCTAGATGAGGAATTTGTTTTACCTTTTCAACATCACCGTTGCATTTGTATTTAAGATACTTGTGTTTCTTTTGTTTGCTCAGTGTGGAATGATAGCCTAAGAATTGTCATTTTTTTCCAATCCATGTGTGAATTTGCTTATGAGGCAGATAGTCAACTGTTTGGCAAAAGCAACTCTTCAGGCAGTGTATGGGGAAGAACTGAATGAGATGTTTTAATATGCAGCCTCAAATGAAACCTGAGCTTAAAGCTCTGAGAATTTTGGGTTTTAAATTAATGTTTTTTCTCTATGTTTGTTTCAGTAAGGAGGGGTATATAATGTATATATTATATATTAATTGATAGTCACAAGACATCTAATTTTGGAGTTGTTGGGTAGGTAAAAAGCAGCTAACGTTGTTGGATATTTCCTTATGCAGGTAGGAGCCAGAAATGTTAAAATTCTGTTGGAATTGAAAATCACTTGTCTCAATCTTTTTTTGCTGCCAAATTGAGAAGGTAACATTTGTTAGTGTCACAAATAGGCTGTAGTGGTAGTTAAGTTAGGAGAAGTTAGTTATAGCAAACTTTCTTCTGAAAAGGGCCAGCTAAGCTAATAATTATATTGTGAATTTTTATTTTAAGTTCGTAAGGTTTTATTAAAAATACATTTAGTAATGCTTAATTCAGCAAGGATTTTAATACTTTTAAAGGGACTTACTGTTAAGATTTCTATATTTAAAATCTCTTTTCTCCTTGTTTCTAGAACTTCTATGTGGTTCAGACACATCTGAGCAAATGAATTTTTTGTGTTTGTTTAAAAATATTAATATTGTTAGCAAACTCCTTTGTTATCATGGTGAGTTGAGTACAGCATACACGTCTGATGTGCTTGTGTTAAAGGCATGAGACCTTATGTGTAAGGGGGTATGTTTTGCTTAGTACCAAAGACTTACTTTGTTTATGAATAGTAGGGGATTGGATCTTAAAAAAAAAATAAAATAAATTAAAAAAAATAAAATAACAAAGGTTCTTTTTCATGATTCTCTGCATTGCCAGGCTTTACAGTTGCCTGGTTATGTAAACATTTGATTGAACAAAAATAGTCAGTAATGGTACTAAGTATTTTGATTTAGTCTGGCCTGAAGATACTGTGTCACTTGTATTGAAATTTTTGTATCTGTGGAAGGGGATTAAGTAACTGTAAATCTGTGGTACAGAAAACACAACTTGAAGATTTTTCTTTGGTTTTGCAGCGTTCCTGTTCCAGTAGTCAGTCTAGAGAAAATTCCTAACCTAGTGAAGGCAGATGGTGCCAATGTTAAAATGAATTCTGCAACCACTACCACCATCACCTCCTCCTCAGCCTCTTCATCCACCATACCTGCTCCAACTTTGGTAAAATCTGGTTTGACATCCAAGTCGGTGCCACCATCACCAGAAAAGATTCTGAACGGCAAAGGAATTGTAGCTCCGTCAATAGACAAGAAACACCAAAACGGCACTAAAAGCAGTAACAAGCCTTACAAAAGACTTTCAGGTGAGCGGTGTTATAGTTCATCTTCTGAGGCAGTCTGTCTTTCTTCGTTAATATGTCTATAGCTCAGAAATAACGTACTGATAAAATGCTGTAGCCTGGTTTTGGTTTGATTTTTTCACTGTAAGATGCCAGTTTGCATATATGAAAATGAAACTTTTCACACTCTTAGCATGTGTAAAATATTTTCAAAGCACACATTCTGTTTAGCTTGAAATTAGAGTGCTTAATGTGTTTCTCAATTGGTCAACAGGCCATAAACTTTTAAGGAAGTAAATTCATTAAAACAGAAAGGCAGAAGGCTTCCTCAGGTCATTATGTAATTTAGGTCTGTTTACAACAAAAGAAAATGTGCCTTGGTTGGGTGACTTTAGTACAGTCATGATCAAGTTGAACAATTGAGGTTTAAGACGTTGTATTATCCACCAAGTCATGTTTTTTTGAAGAATCTTCTTGCTTGCTTTTAAATACTAGAAAATTCTAAGAAGATATGGGAAATGCTGGGGAAGTCTTAAAAGTGATAATTCCCCTCCACCTTTCTCCCCCTGTGATTCACACGTGAGTGAAGACATTTGTAGCCTGGGGATCTTGATCTTTCTCAGGTCTCAGGAACACAGGTGGGGTTGAGGCAGCAACATTACAATGCTCTGGATGGCCTTAGGCTGGGCAGTATTGAGGATGTGGGTCCCCATCCAAATCTGCCACCGAAGCACAGAACACCCCATCCTGGGGAGGGAGAGGCTCCCTTAGAAAGGTTGCCATCCATTGAGAGGAAGAATTATTTTCCATGGAATCCCCGCAGGTGACCTACGCCAGCTGTTAGGCAGTGAGTAGAGAATTTGCCTCCTAAAGCTGAAAACATATTTTTGTTCTGAGTGAAAGGAAACAAAGTGGTTTGAGGGATTTTTTTTTTTTTTTTTTTTTTTTAAAGCAAAAGTAACTGACTCAGGTTTATGGCAGCAGAAGCTGTGTAGGGTCTATTCATCAGCTGGCAGTACTTTGTGATTTGGGTAGGAACTCCTTGTGTGTACTGAAAGGCTAATTTTGCTAATGGCAGCATGATCTGCATTAGATCGTCCGTTTGGCAGAAAGTTAGTTCACATGATTTTGAAATGGGTGCTAGTTATGAACCAAGTATAAGTTGTAGAAGACAAATGCTTTCATTTCCAGTTAGTGAGTGTGCCCTATTTTTGGACTAAATATCAGGGGTTTTTTTTTTCATTTTCTCAAATTTGGCAGTCAGCCTGTGGTACTGCTACTTTGGCTTGATTCCAGACCAGTGCGAGGTGTTTGCTAGGGCTGTGTGGGGTATGGAACAACGCCATTGCCTTAAAGGATTCAGTACACTGATTGCTTTCTTAACTAGCTAAAGGTGGCATATAAGAAAACAGAGCTGTTGTTCATTTATAGCGCTCCACAAAATGAAAAAATATTACAAGAAAGTAGCTGATGAGGCTTTTAAACCTTATGTTTCAGTTGCTAAGATCCAATTTGTTGTTCTAACAAAAAATTGATGTTTTTGCAGTCAATTCAAAATATTTTGCAGTCAATCAAAAATACTGGTTTCTTTTAACCTATTATTTCCTTTAATGTTGGGTGCTTAATTTAGCTAATAAATTTTGAATTCCTACTTGGGCAATTTAAATGGATGCTATTCGAGATCCTTGTTTTCCTTGTGTCACCATGTACCACCCCAGGGCTGTAGGTGATACTCCTACCTTTTTTGTACAAGTGCTTGCTGAAATGTGTTTGTAAAGGAGAATCACTTCTGTAGGGCCTTCCTTCAGCTTGCTTGCTTTTTCTGTGGAGGTGACCTCCTCGCTATTCTGTCTCTAAGCTGTCACTTGCAGTGTCTTCTAGGCTAGGGGACGTTTCACTGGTGGAAATTTCTGCATAGGACTGTTAGAGCACTCCTGTAGGCATTAGGTTACTTTTATATGTTTAACAAATCCACAGAATTAATACTTCTTTTCTGTTTAAAACTCATCTGTCATTGTCAGATTTAGAATCCGTTCAGTCTTGCTTCTACTGCCTCATGTATTGATGCAGTAACGCAATAATTTAGCGATGATGCAAACAGGAGAAGTCCTGAGATCACTGTAGATGAATTGCCTGTAGATTGTGTGTCACTGTGATGGATTCCTCTCCATTATTATACAGGACTATGCAAAGTCTGAGAAAAAGATCTTGGAAGGTCAATGAGATGATTATTTTAGATATCCCATAAATTTCATTCATTTCACATTCAAAGAATGAGACAGTGGCTAGGGGATTTAGGTTTCCTTCAGTCCACTGCTGTGGGACTATATAGCCTTTAATTTTTGAAGCTCCTTAATAGATCTGGCCATTTTACAGCTGTTTTCTTTTTAGCAACCT
Source organism: Leptosomus discolor (assembly GCF_034619465.1). Lineage (NCBI taxonomy): Eukaryota > Metazoa > Chordata > Aves > Leptosomiformes > Leptosomidae > Leptosomus > Leptosomus discolor. The sequence continues at coordinate 203,924,634 of NC_141391.1, forward strand.
CCACTTTGTGTCACACCATTTCCCTTACAGTGGCTGAAGTTTGGGGTTTTTTTTCTTTACTGAGAGCTGGTGGTTGTTTGGGTGATGAATGAACCTGCCCTCTTTTTAGGAGCGCTGTTGCTGGTGAGAGAGAGGAAGCAGCTTATGGAACCACAAAAGACAGTGTGTAGCTGCCCAGCATAACTGGATCCATGCTCCCTAGTAGCAAACTAAAAAAGAAAACTTTTTCCTAAATCTTCCTCAGTTCTTGTTCTCTTTGGGGTGAAGTTAAAGAATGCAGATGCCCAGTAACACCAAGAATATCTGTTGTGTTGCAAACAGGAGTTTGAGACAATTCCATTTCAGCACTTTCTCTTCTTTCAGTAGGGTTATAATGAATACTCTTTGCTTCATTCACCAAACGTGAAGACATGGAATCCATTCTGGAGAAACAGCTTCCTTAAGCTATGCCTGTACACAGGGGTCTAGGGGTTCTCACGCTACACATTTCCTAATACAGAGGTAGTCAGAAGCTGCATTTCATTATTGATAAGAAGGTGATAATCTTCATTTAATGTGTTGCCCAAACCAGGCACGTCTGTAGCTGGCAATTAAATGTTCATGATTTCTCTGGAACAGCCCACGCACGCTTCAGCCAGGAGAAGTGGTTCGCTGTTTGTTTAGTATTTTCTGTTTCTCAGGGAAGGCATGTTATTTTGTTGTTCAGTAGATGGCAGAGACTTCAACTTTTTCTGACTATGATTCTCTCTGTTGATTTTACCTCTATGTGTTTTCCTAATAACTGGCTTTGCTATAATCAGTCCTGCAAGTCTCGGTTGGGACACTCGTATTGACAAGGAGCAATCTGGATGCTCCCAAAGGGAGCACTTTCGATTTTTGAAGTCTGTTTCCGCGTTGGTCCAAAACAGTCCTCTCTTGGTGACTTTCAGAACACATTCCACAGCCTTGTGAATACCCTCAGGATTTTTCTGAAGCCATATTTATAAGTCCATATAGCCTAGTAAGTTTGGGTTTTAATTGGCATTGAAGGTCTTTAGGCAGGTGATTCAGGAAACTGTGATAGGAACATCATATTCTCCAAAACCAGGAGTAGTGAACTCCTTTAGTTCATGAGCGTGTGTTTTCATCCATTAAGTAAGAAGAAGATTTAGTCATACACAGCTACTTTTCTGGTTTTGTTGTGCTGTAAAAGGGCACAGAAACTATAACGACTTGTGACAGATTTCAGTCACGTTGTAGATTTGACCAAAACACCAGTGCCAGCTGTTCTTTCCAAGTTCACTTTTTGGTATGTGCCTGCTAATAGGTCGATAACCATTTAATATTTGCTTTATCATTTTTAAGTCCATATAGCAGGATACATAGAACTGCTAGTAATTGTGGTACCTGGACAACAGTTGACATCTAATGCAGGCTACTTGGCCTCATGTTTCTTCTTCCAGCTGTTTTACTTGCTGTGATGCTGTCATAACATTGTAACATAGCTGTGATTTGCTGTCTTCATCTTAGCTCCCATTTGTTTGCTTATAAAGAATTTTCAGATCCTCAGATTAAATGTTGTATTTGAGCACAGGATGTTTATCTGAATGTAACACCACTGTATGGTTAAAATAGGTTTTGGCAAATAGTTTATATTCCACTATCAAACAAAAGCAAACCAGTCTGCCAATTAAAACATACAGTGGCAAGGTATATAAAGATAATGGTAGGTTTGGGGTTTTTTGGTGGCATAAACTAAAAACTGTCTGTCCATAGTTTTGTTACAGCTCTGTACTGCAAACCCTAAGATTACATTAACATAACCTAAAGGATGCTATATGTGGTATATAAATACTAAAATATTAATGAAAATTAAATCTACAAATACAGCATATTAAATATTAACGCACTTTTAATGTTAATCAGGAGTAGAACTCATGTAAATGCCTTTTTGTCATAATCTCTGCAAACTTTAAACTCCATGCCTCCCTTCGCTTAGGGAAATAAGAACGAACATACGTGTTATTTTTACACAGATTTAGGGGACAGATTTAGATAAAATTTGTTTTTAAAATGCCGCTACTAATCTTGCATTTACTTTTGAGACACCATGGGTTCTTTTTCAGAGTTTCTGAGTATGTCATAGAAATGTTGTTCAAAGCACTTGTGTGAGAGAGAGAGAGAGAGCGTACATATTTAGTCTATATGTGTCTTAGCCAAACTCGGAAGCTAAATGTGCAAACGCTGTGTTTCACGGCCTCAGAGGCAGCCAGCGTCAGAGAGGGAGCTGAACTCCTGGGTATTTGGCTTGGTGTCTGGGCCGCTCTGTTGAGTGCAGCTCTGTGAGCAGACTTATTTCTGCTTACGGAAGCCTGCTTCTGAAGTCTGCAGCTGAAATGTTGCTCTAAATAGTTTGAAACATGTAAGGACAAAAAAATGCACAACTGTAGGAGTGATGCACGTGGCACTGTTATGGGGTGCTGGGATTGGGATCAGTGGTTCAGGTTGAGCCTGTTTGAATTAAGTTCTGTCAAGCAAAAGTTATAGTTACTCTGGTTAAAAATCTCTGTAATAATATTTTTTTCTCCTTTTTCTACCCACCCCCCATCAAACAGAAAGAGAATTTGACCCAAATAAACACTGTGGAGTACTGGATCCTGAAACAAAGAAACCTTGCACAAGATCGCTCACCTGCAAGGTATTTTTCTTAGAAGATAAAATATCAGATGCTTTGTTGTAGTTTAAATCCTACCACAGTAGTTTGAGAGGTCATACCTGCTCCTGTCTTACAGACAATGGGTATGGTATTCAGACGCTGTCTTCAGGTAATTCTTTTGAGTAATTCTGTTTCTTTGAATCAGAGCATCTGCATTATTCCACTGATATTTTGAAAAAGTTTTTTTTTCTTGTCATTTTGTTACGCAAAAAGCATTAACGTTTCATGTAGAAGCACAAGTGTTGTTTTAAATGCTTCTTTTTTGGTTCATGTGTGCAACAATGTTGAAGTATAGTCAGGTTTTAGTAAAAAATTAACGTGATTTTTGTATAATAAATTACTTGGAGACTGCCCTTATGATAGTAATAAGTCTCATGTCAAAAAGTAGCAGCAGTATAAGACATTTATAATGGACATTTGTATGTGTACGTGCTGCCTGTCAGTAAAGAAGATCAGTTAAATTCACTTTAAAATGTATTCGCATTTTTCAATCCAATGACATCAATTTTTCATTGTAAGTGAAGAGCTACAATGGTGTTACTTCTTAATATTTTAAAATCATTGGAATTATATTTTCTGTCTTGGGAAAGGTAAGTCAGTAGTCTCTATTATATGTAAATTGTTGCAAAAAGTAATTTTAGCCTTGACGTTGGCATTTCTTAAGATTGGCTTTATAAATTATCAAAGATAATGTGGAGTAACAGCTTTATTTCCCTAACTGTGGCTAAAGTTGTTTGAAGTAGATTTTATCTTTTAGAGTTGTAGTGTATCAGAAGTATAGAGGACTCATAAACAATGTCATGCACACACAAATGCTTTTTAACCACCCTATTTTTAGACTCATTCACTTAATCATCGACGAGCAGTTCCAGGCCGTAAAAAACAGTTTGACATCCTTCTAGCTGAACACAAAGCTCGATCCAGGGAAAAAGAAGTTGCAAAAGACAAAGAGCATCCACCATCTGCAAGGGAAAGCTATCAGAGCCAGCCCACACCAGCACAAGACTCTCTGTCAGGATCTTCAGTGAACTCTGGGCAAGAATCTAAAGTAACATCTCCTGCAAAATCTAGACCACCAAATTCTGTACTTCCAAGGTAAGCAATCCTCCAGTGTGGAATGTCTCATTCTGAAGGTGCTGTAAGAAATTACTTAGTCTTTCCTACTGCTTATTTTATAAGCGTTTGGTACTTCTTTAGGCTATCACATGATAAAACATACTAACATACGAGTTTCTGCTAGCAGTAGTAGGTAGACTGTGCTTATGTTAACCTAAACCTGTCCATGGTGGCCTCTGGTGTGATTGGGAGTGAGGTACAAAGTGATGTCCACCCTCAGCTCAGAATCTCAGGCTAACTGTGTTTTTTGGCTAAAACGGTCAGTAATAATTAGGAAAGTTTACGTTCAAGTCATTCTGGCACATTTGGGAATAAAAGTCCGTTTGTGTGAATCAGGGTAGGTATCAGTGGTGAAATTCTGCACAATTATGTAGAATTTTTCTCTGCAAATACTTCACCAATTACATCAATGGAATGTCTTGTAAAAAAAAAAAAAAGGTATAATTTAGTGTAAATGAGAATGTAAGCAGCGAGTTCTTCAAACTATTGAGTTGAAGCTATCCATAGCATGTCCTTCCTATTTTGAAGATTTTTCTTAGAAAGGACAAAAACAGTCTTCAGGAGGACAATGCAAACTTGTAAAGACATCTCCTTAGAAAAACTAATATGAGGTATTGGATCTGCTGAATTCTAATTATCCTCTGGTAAACTTCTCGTAGGTTTTGTTTGTTTGGGGTTTTTTTGATACTAGTTTTGGTTGGAGTAGATAGAGCTAAACTAGTTGGGTTTGTTCATTTTTATTTTTTCATATATTTTTTCAGTTTGCAGAAGCCTTGGGTCAGGATTGGATGCCCGTTTTGGGGTTTTGTACTAAGACAGTCCCTGTTTCAAAGAAATACTTGTATTTGCTCTCTCAAGTCTTACAGAGACAGCCATTTCCAGTGTTTGCTGTGTGTTCATCAAGCCGTACTGAAATTTTATTCATATAAAGGCAGAGGTGGGCCTTACAGGGTTTGAGTGAAACGACAATGAAAGAATACCTGTAGATAAATTCATGAGAAGTCTGCATAATTCTTGTAGGAGTGACCTTACACAGTCCTTACTTAAGGGGGGGCACAGAGGGACAGGCAGACATTGTTTTTAGTAGGTGTCACTAGTAGAAGCGAAACTGGAATGCAATTCAGTGAGAGTCAGCTGAAGGAATTGGAAAGGTGGTGGTACACGAGGAGGATTTTAGCAGTCATACGTTGTGTTTGTACAGTCTACGCTTCTGTTTCTGCTGCTGTGCCTCTGTTCTGTCGTCCTGTCTGTTTTTACAAGCAGCCGTGCCAGAGGAAAGCCTTGCTGCTGCTCTGCTGGGAGCCAGCGAGCTTGCAGCTCTGCTGCTGGAAGAGGCGATGAGTGCTCCCTGCTCTGCCGAGGCAAAGCTTGCTGCTTTCACTGATGGTGGCTTGGCTGGACCTGGCCATTTTCTCCTGAAGGCTAAGGAGCATTCGCACCATCTATCCCTTGCAACAACAACTGCAGCAGTTTTTTCTAGCTGATGGACACTGGTGAGCAATCCCTGCTCAGTTCAGAAGAGGGCACCTGTCCACAGTCTTAGAGACTGCTGTGTCCTGATAGCGTAAATTCATGAGATTGAAGATCCTCTTCTTCAGATTTTGCTCAACACGACGTCTCCTCCAGCCTCAGAGGTCCACATAGATACTTGGTTGTACAGGCTGTAACGGAGAATCCTTTTCCACTGTCACTTCTAATCTAATTCGTTTCAAGCTGCTTGTGAAAGGCAAGGCACCATTGTGCCCCGTGGTGCAAAGCCATTCCCACTTTGTTTTACTGGATTTTAGACAAAGGTGAAGAAAACTGTCATGCTGTAAGAGATCCTCCCAGTTACTTCACTTACTAATCTAGCTGTAGAGGATGTCACCTAAACACTCTTATTATATTTAGTACACTAATTTCAGTAGGATTTTGGTATGAAATAAAATTTCATGAATGGACCCTTGGGATTAATCAAGTCACAAAGTAATGATGCGATGTAAGAAGATTTTACACAACTGATTTTTGTTTGCATTTTTAATATACTTTGCCTGTCTCAAGATCTGAAACTCAGCTTTATGGCGAATTTAAAATTCCAGGCAAAACAAAGGTGCTTCTGCTAACATTAGCTTGATGATAACCCATGATATATTTCTGACAGGACCAAATGTCAGCTATTCTGCATCTTTTACTGTCTTTCTTTATATGATCATTTCTGGCGTAATTTACTTTGATGCTTGACTCCAGCAGGTGGGTTTGCAGAGCCTTTGAACACTGGTGATTTAAACGTATATTCTCCTTCTAGACCCTCATCTGCAAATAGCATAAACAGCAACAGTTCTTCAAACCACAGTGGGTACGTACCAGAACTGCCACTGCCTTCCATGGGAGGAGATTTAACGAGCAGATTGTCCAGTGATGAAGGAGAAGCGGATGGAGCTGAAGAATCTGAGAAATTAGACTGTCATTTTTCTGGACACCATCCCAGACCTCTTGGGGTATGTGTCTGTCTCTGGCATGCCTTGCTGTTATTCTTACGTAATTAGAGAGGAGAGAAAAAAGAAGTAACTTAGTAAAAATGTAAGGAATGAAGACCTTACATTCTGAAAACTGTATTCCGAAGAGAGCAGGTATACTTAACAGAAAATGGTGTGAGTGGGATAAAGTAGGAAAAGACTGGTCAGAGCATGTGACACATAGGTTGCAGGACTAGATGAGCAGCAGAAAATCAGAAGTTCTAGTTTTAGATTTCCTCTCAGTAGACCGCAACTCAGGTGTAATTCTGCTAAACTGAGGAAAGTTGTATTGTTTTAGGTGTGACATGAACAGATAATCTCTCTGTTCTCATAGTTGTTACAAAATTGTACCTTGCAATTGGTTATAGCTCTGTAAAATCTCTGAAAAAGGGTTATTACAGTGCTTCGTTGATTTTTGTAGTCTGGTTTGAAGCAGTAATTAAATATCATTTATGTGAGTGTATGTGGACTTAGAAGCTGTTGCTTCATTCATCTAAAACTAGAAAGTCCAGAGCACGGTGTAGCCCATCTGCTGTGGTGGTGGCTTAAGTACGTGCTTCTCTGGCAGCTGTTTTTGTCTTTCTCCCCTGTTAGCAGGAAATTTCATTGTAAGCAGTAAGAGCTGCCTTGCATTATGCCTGCAGTGTGAATTTGTTTACACTGCACAAACCAAGAAGCGATGGGAGAACTCTTGAACTTCTAAGCAGTTGTTTCTCATCAAAATTGAGCCAAGGAATAAAATTAATGAAGACTTCACTTATGTGCTTTCCATATGATATGCAGAATAAAACAAACACTGTGATTAACTGTAACATTGTCTAGATTCCTAGAGCAAAGGACAACTTGTTACTGTCAGACACCAGGAAAAAGCATGAGCTGAACATAAAATGACTGTCAGATGGAATTCTGTATTTGGTTCTTACACAGAAAGTAAGGACTGTTATAGCCCGTATAGTACTATCATACGTAGTAACCTCCTGCTTGCTTGCGTACTCTCGTGTTCTACTTCATTCCTGTTGGCTGCTTCTTTATGAATTAAAAACTAAAGGCTCCTTGCATGCGTGTCCACACAATTTTAAAAAAAAAGTCTAAATGCAGCCAGTTTTTGTACAGGCATTGTCAGTGAGGCATGGCTGTCAATAGCCATTTTGTTTTAGAATCCTAGCTCTGTTTCAAGGCAAATTCCACTGACTCATCTATTCTTTGGAATCTTGGCTTCTCTGGACTGAAGCAGTTACTGATAGCGCAACTGTTCTTAGTCCGTATCAAGTTGAAGTCGGAAAAGATGGTGTAAATCACCTTCAGCCCAGCTCATGCTACTTGTCAAATCTCATGTTGAAGTGGACTGTTTTCCTTCCATAGTGCCCGTCCCAGCTAGGTGGTAGTTACTGACAGGGAAGAGGCAGAAGCTCCTTAAACTGCCTCTTAGTGGTAACTGATCTGTGTCACTGGGAGGTGAGGCTAGTTTATCAGCTTAGGTGGTGGTTTTAATTAACCTATTTAACCTTGTCATGAAACAGACTTAAGATAAACAGTTACAGTCACCACTCACTGTCCATTAAGCTGAAAAGTACTTTAAACGGATGCTTTTCTACTGCATCAGTAGCTTCTGCTCTCAGCTAGAATTTGTGTGACTTGGTCCCTGCATGATGGAGAGTTGTCTTATTTTCTGAGGATGGTTTATAACAGGTTTCTCTCCCACAAATAGGTGTTGCGGCAGTTCTCTGCGTAATGTGAGATCAGTAAGACTGAACTGAAGAAAGGGTAGATTCCCGAGCATACCATTTCAGTGTAGTAGGACTTTGCAGGAAGTTCTCCAGAGGAAGCGGTGCACATACTCCTGAGCTCTGCAGAATTCTCAAAATATTTACTACTCCTCTAGATGATTGTCATACACTGTGAAGAGTGTATCCGGTGTTCTGTTGTAGCGCAGGTGCCATTGACGATAATTTTTTTTTTTTACTGAAATGTCACTGGTTTGTTTGTTTATTAAATAGATACTAAAGATGCTCCCGTTGCACCTTTTTCCTCTTCAGTTATGTTTTTATTCCTGTTACACAATTATGAGATTTAATGTGCACAGAACAGTAAAACTCTCATTCTGAGGCAGCGAGAGTATCGTTAGCCAGAATTGCTTCCTGAACAGTACCTCAGCATTTATACTCTTTCCCTGTCACACACAGGTACCTGATAGTAAACTGACTTGTTAGTGAAGTCTGAAGTATGCTTTACACTAAGCTGAAACATTATGCACGTATTTCGTATATCATGCAGAAAGTATTTATGCTGCAGATAGTGGAAAACACCTTTTTAAAGGTGTTATATGTGCACGATAAAAATTAGAAAGATGTTCCTTGATCTATAAATGAGAATTATTTTATAATGTAGAAATACTGTTTTATAAACAATGTTGAAATATTTTATCTTTCAGTTTTGTTCATATGGCAGTCGCTTAATGGGAAGAGGGTACTATGTCTTTGACAGAAGATGGGACCATTTTCGATTCGCACTAAACTCCATGGTAGAAAAACACTTGAACTCACAGATGTGGAAGTAAGTGGGATTTTTACACTTGGTGGGTAGTTTAACACTTTTAATTCTGTAAAACTTCTAAATTAAACACTCCATGGGAAGCGTTTGTAAAATTGCCTCTGTATTAAGGCATAGCAGTAATATGGGTACAAATTTTCTCTTCTCTGTTAAGGAACACGCAGTACAACAGAACAATCTCCTGATGTAAATTTCTGCCAGATTTAGGACTTCTTTTTAGTCCCTCTGAATCTTGGGAGGAATAATTCAATAGTTCTGTTAACAGTACTTAAAGGCATTAAAGCTCAGTGTTTTCTGTGTTTGGAGATATGTTTTGATATCGTATCGTTTTATAACACACAGGTTAGATTTTTGCCTAGATTTTTGTATTGGTATCATGCACCCATATCACCCATTCCAACTTTGCTCTGTCAGATTCATGTGCTGTAAGATAAGGAACTCAGTACACATTTGCCTGTGCGTAAGATGGAATATGATAGGTTTATAGTCCATAGTGCCCTTACTGGTTTGGGGGTCTTAAAATTCTGATGACTACTTACTCTTGAAGCAGCCCTATATCACGTATGCAGGTTTCAAACACTACAGGCTTTGGCTGCACAGATCTATTAAACAGACTGCACTTCTAAAAAGGATGCTAATCTTAAAAAAAAAATATATATATATAAAAAAAATTGTAAAAGCTCGTGGCATCTGCAGATAGGATTGATTGGGAGTGTTCTGCTACAGAATATGCATTCTTCTTCAATGTAATGACACTAAAGTGCAGTGTTTCATGTCACTGTTTATTATCAGGACTGTGTTATATTCATTGGATGCCAGCCATTAGATAAACAAGGTTTGATTTTTTTTTTTTTTTTTTTTTTTTTTTTTTAAACACATCTATTTTTGAAACACTAAAGCTTGGCTTGTCCGACTAACCTGTGATGATAACAGTGCTACTGTGCTGGGAGACAGTTTGGAAATGTTGAGTTTGCCATAAAAGGGCCAGTTTCCTGTCTGTTTAGAGACGGATCATGCTTGATCTGCAAGGGGTTCCTCTCTTCCACTTTGTAAATTTGGCTGTTAACTAGTGTCTGTCACCTTCCACAAAAAAACCTAATTTGGTTTCCTTAAACGGGAAGATTAAAACTTGTTATCTGTTGGCTTTGTTTGTCAGGAGAAAAGATACTTGGGCATCTGAGAAAATGTGTCACTAGTACCGCTACTATCACGAAAACCAAAAATAACCTCTACAGTAGTTATATGAGACAAGAAATAAACAGGCCTCATCCTGCTCCCACTAAATCCAGCTGTAAATGTTTTCCCAAATTCTAGATGTTTATGTAATCTCTAATATTTTAATGAATTCTATCCATACTTGTCTGTGTAACACAGGAAGCTCACGCTGCTTAACCCCTCTTGTATTTTTCTGTTGTCCTCAACCCTCCTCTGGACTGATCTTTTCCTGTCTTCCCCAAGCAGGGGTATGCGTACAGCTGTTGTTTTAGCACCGGTGCTAGTGCAGCTCTGTAGCCGTGGCTCATCCAGCTGACACAAAGGGTAAAGGGATGCGAGGCCGTATTTTGAGAATGATAGTAACATTTACAAAGTACATTTTATCCCTAATTCTCAAAGTACTTTACAAAGGTGGGTAAGAATTATTGGCCCTTCTTTAAAAATAAGCCGAGGAACAGATGTGATAAGCAGCTTTGTTTGCGTAGCGAGTCATAGGCAGTAGGGCTCCCTCATTTCTGGCGGCATGGCCTGCGTGTAATCCCTTATGTAATGGTGCCATGAACGGCGTTCTGTCTGACAGTCTCCATAGGAAGAATACCAGGAGAGAACACTGGTAATTAGGTTTTGATTTATGATAAAACAGCCCACCCAGTGCTGCTTTTTTGTCATACTTCTTTGAGGGCGAGAGTAAGCCTTTAAAAACTGAAAAGGTGTCAGGAGCGAGGCTAACAAGGGCAGAGTTATGGCGATGTGCAGCTTCTTAACAAAGAGAAATAGGATTAAACTATGAATTAAATTTTAGTCTGAATAATGAGAAAAGCTGACATGATAATTTTCCAAGAGATGTTATGGAAGTCTGGTTCTTTGTTAACATTGGACTAGATAAAATAATAGATGATCATGGCTGAATAGAAAGAATTTTGAATACATTCTCCTAATTTCACAGGTAATATTGTTAGATTTTATTCTCAGAATAGTATCCAACTAGTTATAAAGCTTATCAGGCATTGTTTAGGGTTTTTTCAATAACTTGCCTAGTTAATCCTGCCTAACCAGCTCTCAGATGAGCTGTTGGGAATCGCATTGCATTTGGAAAGGGAGGAGCTTTCCTCCTTTCCTCTTTAAACTCAGTAATTAAGTGCTTCAGACCTCCCAAACTGGCTCATTTACTACCCTCATCAAATCTAACCTGTGAGTTTAGATTGATACTGAAACTGTTCCCCAACTTGAACTTCCAAGCAAAACGTTTGCAATGAATGAAACGTAGCGACTAGAATGTTTATAGATCCCACGATCAGGCATTTTGTTTGCATTTTTAGTTGTTTGTTAAAATAGGAGAGGAAGAAAGGAAATTAAATTTGTAATAAAGTGATTAAATTGTAAAACTACGCACTTAATTGCTACATGGGGCACTTGTGCTGAAGTGGAGCTCAGTTTAACTGATTTACACAGTTTAGGGCTCATGTGCCATGACAGGATTTTATAGGGAAGATTACGGTGCATAGTTCTTTACCTGATCATCGTCTGTTAGGTCTCTGCTGCCTTCACAGATTTCATGTGCCTCATTTCAAAATTAATTTTTAAGAAAATATACTTCATAAGCCAGCTTTCCCAAATCTTTACAATATTAAAACATGTGTGGTTTGGGTTTTGTTGTTTGTATTAAATCCCAAAGACCCTCATAATGGAATTGCAAGTTTAAAAAGAAAGGCGGGGGGGGGGGCGGGGGGGAATCACAAGCGCTTTGAAGCTGCTGTAGAATGCAGAAGTGATTTTTGAACTGTGAATATTAAAATATATGTGATTGGTAGAATAGGAAACAAAATTAGAATGAACTAGGTTTGCCTTGTTAATAAGTTGGTCCTTCCCAGAAATTGGTTCCTATCTGCATTGTTTGGATGGCATTTGGTATGTATCTAAATCTCCTGTGGTGGTTTTTTTTTTTTGGTTTCTTTCCCTTCTCTTTTTAGGAAAATTCCTCCTGCGGCAGATAGTCCCATGCCTTCTCCAGCAGCGCACGTCTCCGCTCCTTTTCCAGCATCAGTCTTACAGCCTTTCAGCAACCCCAGTGCGGTGTATATTCCTTCAACACCTATCAGTTCAAGAATTACTTCTTCTTCTTACATAATGACGTCAGCCATGTTATCAAATGCAGCCTTTGTGACCACATCGGATACGAATTCCATTGTGTCACACACTACAGCTTTTCCTCATGTTGCTGCAAGCCTAAGTATCATGGACTCAACTTTTAAGGCGCCATCAGCTGTGTCACCTGTGCCAGCAGTCATCCCTTCCCCATCCCACAAGCCATCCAAAACAAAAACCAGCAAATCCTCAAAAGTGAAAGACCTGTCATCGCGGAGTGATGAGTCTTCAAGTAACAAAAAGAAAAAGCCGCAGTCGTCGTCATCATCGTCGTCATCGTCCTCATTATCTTTGCAGACATCTTCCTTGTCTTCATTTTCAGGGTCCCACAAGAAGAACTGTGTCCTGAACCCCAGTTCAACCTTGAACTCCTATCAGGCTACATCTTCCTATAACAGTATGTCTGTGCACAATACAAATAACGGAACAAGCCCACTCAGTGCCAAATCGGAGCCCTCAGGACGGACTTCATTGTCAAGTAGTTCAACAGACTCAGTGAAACACATGAGCATGGTAGTAAGCAGTATTGACTCTTCTAATCTGTCTGTATCTTCTCTTGTGCACCACTCAGGGGACCACTCCCTGGGAGCACATAATGCAGTGTCTTCTCTACCCCTTTCTTTTGACAAATCAGAAGGAAAAAAGCGTAAAAACTCTAGTTCTAGTAGCAAAGCCTGTAAAATCACTAAAATGCCTGGTATGAATAGTGTTCATAGAAAGAGCACTGCCAACCTTATTTCTGCGGTGCCAGATCCTACAAGCAGCTCCATCTCTCGGCAGGTAAGGGACTCTTCCAGTTATTTTTTTGCAGGTCATGTTTGACTGACTTGAAATATTTTGTGCATTCTGAAAAGAGAATACTATGTTTGCTTCAGATTATTTTTCATCACACAACTTACTTTCTAGGTTAATACAGAAACATATTTGTATTTGTTTTGTACCGATCATAGAAAGCTGTTTTGAGAGTTAAAAAATATATATATCTACTTTCTTAAAATTTTTTAATGAGGTTTTTTTATTCAATTAATAAAGTAGCCATTTGTATCTCTGAAAGTCAAATGGAATGTCCAGAATGGATACATAATTTTTAGAAATTAATTTTTTATTTTAATTCTCATCTCTCTGAAATAAATTGTGTCATTAAAACAGGAAGATAAGAGTCAGCATTTCTGTTTGTTTCTTTTCCCAAACTTGTTGCTGATTCATTTCTTAATGTTATGCGAGACTCTTCATTTCTCTTCTGTAAAACGCTCACATCTGCCTTTCCCCTGGGGAGAGTCTGAGATGCCTGACCTCAGATGCTGTTTGGAACTGGAAAATTAAGAAATTAAGATCTTAACCGGATGACCTTTAGTGGACATTTGGTTATCTTTTGTAGCGTGCATGTGTTTAGAATATTGGTGTCAGTGCAACAGATAAGGTTACACACTCTTTAACTTCATTGTCAGTAGCGATAGAGCTTTGACTTCTCTTTCAGTGACGCTGTTTAAGGACAGAAGTGTATGTGAAGTAAAATTTGGTGGAAAAACTGCCAATATGATCTTTATAATAAGCTACTGTTTTCGTTCTGCTACCATGTCCAGTGCTGTGCAGTGCACAGAAAACAAAGCGTAGCCGTGGTGTCTGGAAGACAAAAGCACAGAAAACCCAGAGAAGGTAGCTTAGGAAAATTCTTGTGTTTGTAAAACTCTCATTTCCTAAGGATATTGCACACAAAATGGAATTTGGAGATGGAGAGGGTAAGATCTTGGGCAAGGCAGTCCATAGGTAATAGCAGGCAGAAATGGGAGTGGAAGAAGGGAATAAATGAATTCTAAAACTGGTACAGCCGAGAGAATGAAGGTCTCAAAGAATGGCTTAGCGGGTATAGTTTCTTGTTCCTACGCCCAGCAGAGGTGCAACTGAGATGACTTGTTTGGCTTTTAAAATTGGGTAGTGGCGTTGTCTTTCTATTCTAAGCCTTTTAAATGTGTCCTGCAATCAGAACTAATCTTTAAGTCACTGAAGTCAGTGGAGGATGCTGTAAATCTTCATTCTGTCACACGTCTGATTTTTGAAATACGTGTGCCCAAAAAGATTCAGTTGCCCTGAGATATTCAATCTCAAATGGGAAGAAAAGCATGTACAAATTGTTACTTTGATACAAACATCAGTAGTAGGAAATGGAGTGTATTGTCTTTTCGCAGTCCATAGACTGTGTCTGTAGCTAGTGCAGTCTGAGGAAGTCTTACAGATACACACAGGAGGGTCTGAGTTCAAATTCTGACCCCCCTAGTGACTAAATCCGTTCCTGTGGGACATTCCTGTTCCAGTCTGCGATGTGTTGCACAGTAACGGAAGTAAAGAAACAACAAAGAATCAGTCAGAGGTCTCTTCTGAATATTTGTAAATCTCTAACTCACACTAAAGTTTTTTTCCTTAGGTAAAAGGTCTAACATATGTCATGAATGTAATGATATACAGATTTTTAAACATAATGTTTTTACGTACATGTAGAGGTGCATGCACATATATATGTATACATGCATATATGTGTGTGTATGTGAAAGTTTGTGTGTTTCCTCTTACAATGCTGGTCTCTGGAGCTACACTAGTAATTAAAGATAGGAGGTGAAGTGGAGTTGATTGTATTTCAGATGTGTGGCTGGCAGCTAATTGTCTTTGTGACAAGGATACTGAACTGTATGCAATACGAAACAGACATTTCCTACTGTTTATTGGTTCTATAAATAACTGAAATTTGTACCCACCTAAGCATGTGGGTCAAATAATGTTACATACTCTACATGTGAATATTAGAGCTCTGGAGAATACACTACTTGAAATCACTTTTAAACTGTGCTGTTTCGACTTGCTATGTTCTAGAAATGCAATCGCAGTAAAAATTCCACCAAAAAAGTCAGTATAACTTAAAATCATGCTCGTGTTCCCTGATGTAATAGGGCAAATTGAATTATGCGACTAAGAACACAGACAAAGAGATCAAGTGACTGGTGATAGGCTCAGGGGTTGGGTTTTTTTCTGATTTAATTCAAGACTGGCCTGGATAGATAGTAACTGAAAGTTTGGGATTTGAAGTATACTTTATTTTTAAAAGAAGAGGAAAAAAAAAAAAAAGGATTTGAGTCTTGGCCTGATCCTAATCCTTTTGAAATGGTTTTCCCATCATTAAAGACCCAACACAACTGGGATCTTTCTTACTTGCACTGAGTGCTGTAAGTGTTCAGTGGCTGAATTACCCTCTGTCCTGGAGCGCTGCCCTGCCAGCTCGAGTGGAGACGGGACGGTAACGCCGCTCGAAGCCGACCAGCGCTGCAGGCTGTGTTGCTCCTTGCTCTGCCTTCTGCAGAGCGCCAGCCCGTTAGTCGGAGGCGCACTGAAGGGAAGCGAGCCTGAAGAGGTGTCCCGTTCCCGCTCACGAGTCTAGGGTCGCAGCAAGCTCACTTCCTAGCGGCTATTTTTCCGTTTGAAAGGTGGACGTGTATTTTGTTACGGAAGGGGCTTGCAACTGTTATAATGGTGGATGTAGAGAAGAAAGGTTTGCAGGTGTGTCACGATGTTCTGAATGGCTAGGAAAGATTGTACCAAGTTGTGTATCTTTAGTCAAGATTTGTATATTGAAGAAAAGCGCATTCCTCCTAGTAAACAGCTGTGGCATGCAAACCGACAAGTCCAAGGGAACAGGATAGGCAGAGGCCTGCCCTTTTAGTCTTTGTGCACCACAGGAGCTGCCTTCAGAACTGGCTGTAAATAAAAACTTGAAACATTTCTTCTGGGTAGAATCTGAACGGAGAACGCTGTTTAAACAGTCACCGTGTGAGAAAGGGCAGATGCAGAGAGGGGAACAAAGGCTACCTTAGGCTAGGTACGTGAAAGGGCAAAACAGCAAATGATGGCAGAAGGGAAGGAGAAAACTGGGGTTGGTGAAAACCCTGCCAGCCAGTGCCACGGTCCCATCTACTCTGTAAGAAATGTGCAGCTGCCTTTCTCCCTGTTCAGAAGACAGGTCCTTGCTGCCTCTCCATCAAATGATTGAAGTTGGTGTTGCCTGAAGTCCGTTGACCTTGTGAATAACTTCAAACTCCAGTCATCTGCCATTTGTAGGCAATTGTCCATGGTTTTTGTCAGCCTTGTAACCCCTGAGGGTTACTCCTCTGACTCAACAGCTGTCTCCCCTTTGGTATTGCCACAGAAATGTCTACACTATCTTTATGGGTCTTTGTAGAAACACCCAAGACAGACAGCTCTTGTAGAGTGCTGTAATCTCTCAAGCATTGAAATGTGCAGATTGAATATTGCAATATTTTAACTAAGTACTTTTAAAATGTATGTATGTGCACTATCAGTTTGCACTCATTCCCACAGAAATTCTCTGATGCAGTAAATTGATAAAATTGCAAATTTAAACGTCTGGAATTTGAGTCTTCTGGTTAATATTTGTTTTAGTGAGCAGTAATAAATGAAGGCTCTATATGGAAGAAAATGGAGTAACGCAGGGCATGCTATGGTGCTTGGCCACTTGCTTTACACTTCCCCCAGGAGTGGGGAAGGTCCCCTGGGGAGGAGTCTGTGACCTTGAGCACTCTGT
Source organism: Leptosomus discolor (assembly GCF_034619465.1). Taxonomy (NCBI): domain Eukaryota; kingdom Metazoa; phylum Chordata; class Aves; order Leptosomiformes; family Leptosomidae; genus Leptosomus; species Leptosomus discolor. The sequence goes on from NC_141391.1 coordinate 203,941,438, forward strand.
GCTCTCTCAGTTGCTGATTCGCTGCACTAAGTGACTCCAGTAACTAGAGAAACCAGTATTTCAGTCTGGAATGGTGGGGGGTTACAATCTTTATTCCCTCCGTGGTTGTTACGTTGTGTTCTGACCTGTAGGAGTATTTATGTGCCTTTTAAGAGTTTATTTAAAGTATCCAGGCTCTAAGAGGTAACTGTGGTTCTCTCTGAAGTGTGTCTTTTGTAACAGCAAAATACCTGTCTTCCAAATGCAAAGCAATTGGTGCCACTTCACACAGGCAAGGGAAGGCCATACCAGCATCTGCATTCAACTGACAAATACGCCTCTCAATACTGCTCAATTAATGTCTTTCAGATTGGAAAAAATAGCAGTGTAGCTTTGTCACAATCCAGTCCTTCGAGTACATCAAACCCAGTACACAACAGACAAGTAAGTTGCTTTTAAAAAAAAAGTGTACTTAAGTTGTCTGTAAGCGGTTTTGAAATATTTTGTACTGTAAAACCTTAAAACACGGTTTCTTTATGAATACAATTCTTTATAGAAGCTTTCTTTTGGTGAACTGATACTAGATTTCTCCTCTCACTTAATTTTTTTCCCCAGCTATTTTCCCCTTCAAGATTTATGAATAACAAGTTTTCTGCTTGTTTTTCACCACCTGTGATACGCCTCAGGTTGGCTTATGTGCTGCTCGCGGGCTGTCGCTGGGGCGATACAGGCTCAGCAGCAGCAGCAGAAACTGTCTGCGCAGGATCCAGCTAAGCTGATGTGGTTTTTCTATCTTCCCTACCCAGCTTCCCCTGCTGAGTGCGATGGCACAGCAGAGCCCTCAGGCTGGCACGGGGTGGGGGCAGCATTTAAAAATAGGCCAGAAGTGAGAGTAGCAAAGGGAAGACAGAAACAGGACAGAGGAGACGGGGCACTTGGCTATTCAGGGAAACTAATCGGAAAGCATCACTAAGCTAAGCATAATCTGAGTTCTTCATAGACTGTGAGAAGTCCTTAGTGCTCCCACCATACCTGTTTATCACACAGTCTACTAGCCAGATAATTATAATAAATTCGGTAACTCCGCTTTTTTTGTGAGGACAGCTGCTTGGCCTGTGATCCAGCCCTCCTCTGTCTGGAGGACTGATAGACGAGTTTATTTTTTTAATATGGCCCCTACTGTTTGAGTCTCCCAAGCTGAGTTGTTTACCAAGAATTCATTATCAAGATTCTTGGTATGACAAGGTCTCCCAGCTCAGCAAGGTGTAGTCACAAGCAAACAAATACTCCAGAGGATTTTTCTGTACAGCTGGCCAATATTTTAGAATTCTGTTACGTATTCTGGCTAAATCGTACAGGAGTAGTTATTGCAAATGTCTGTGCTGCTTAGTGCCTGCTGTGTAGACGCAGCGCAAGAATAGTAGTGATTGTAGTAATGGTAACCCACAACTGTATCCCCATTAAAAATATCCTGAATCCCTCGCATCCTGAGATGAGCTGCCAAACGAAATTTATTTTTTTTTCCTCTCTTGGTGCTGGATGCAAAGCAGTGTATGTATGGAAGAGCTGCTCTGAAGGGAAAAGTGGGAAGTTTCTTACTTGTAGGGACTGGCATTTTCCTGTGTGAGACACTGTCATCCAACTGCCAGTAACAAACACAGGCTAAAGCTGTTCTTGAAGTGCAAAACTGGTTTCGCTCTAACCTCCTGCTCCTGTGTATATTGTATAAAATACACGCTGCCCGCGGAGCAGAGCTTGTTGGGATCTGTTGCCTAGATCCCGCGGGGAAAACCTAACAGTACAAAACATTAATTTTGTGTCAGCCTTATGTAAACAGAGGCTATTGCTGAGCTTTTTAGCTGCCTGTTTCCTTAACTTTATCAAAAATAGACGTGCTTGCTTGTTTTAAACCCCACAAACTCTTCATTGCCAAAAATATGTTTCTGTCAGTTTGGTGGTTGAGTATAGAGCTCAGAATACAATTACAAAAGAAAATCAAGAGGTATTAAGTTTTATTAAACTTTTTTTTCTGTAACTCTAACACAGGATTTTAGTATTTGGAACCATGAATAATTATTACCTATCTAATAAATGCTTGTCACTGTCAAAGTAAATCTGAGCTGCTTTGTTGACAGCTTTCATCTCCAACCTAGGAACTGAATAGTCTCTAAATAAAATTTTAGTCTTAAGCTGTGCTATAATATTTCTGTATAATGGTGTTATTAATTAGGTAACAACGAGTGGATCTGCAAGTATATGCTGTGTCAGTAAAGATACTACTGGGAGAGCCTGACCTCTCTTACCTTTAATGTTGGTGTTGCTATAAGCATGGCTGTCAGGGAGCCCGAGTGAAGCAAGGTCTGTAGGCAGAGACACTGCTGTGCACTGGGGTTTATAGTTGGAAAAATCAGGCAAGTTTTCACGCCTACAAGTCAGAACAACAGACCTGTAACGGTGCAGCGTGACGCAGGATTGCAGCCGTCAAGCCAGACGTGGGCACAGAGCCGTTGCTCTGGCCTGCCTCCGCTGTGTCACCTGGCCAGGCAGCTGGCGGGGTTGTCCCCTGGTGCGGAGCGGGAGGAGGTGGCGGTTGTTTCTCAGGAGAAGGCAGAGGGGACCTCTCTTCGCTGCTCCCCTTCCGAGGGGCCCCAGCCGGGGCGAGGGGCCGTGCGGTGGTGCTGTGGAAGTCACCTCCCGCCGAGAACTGGGTGTTTCTTGTCGTTCAGTTGGGAGATAAAGGTGCCCCGCGGTTGTTTTGGTTTCACACAAGTTGTTTCTTCTGGTCGTTTGCTGCATTAGCGGCAGTACGCTGTGCCCTCCCGTACTCCTGCAGGGGACTGTTGGGTTGGGAGGACAACTGTGGTGGGCCTGCCTGCTCTCTCCCACCGCATTAAACTCAGTTGCGGTAGACTCGGAGAAATTGTTCTCAAATCATGTTTAATTTGAATGTTGCTGCATCTGTTTGAGACCTGAACAGCGGCTTGTATACATAAAAGCGTGCCTGGTTTTCCAACTATTGTTGTTTTCATAAAAAAAAAAAATATTACTTTTCCCTACAAAAACTACTTGGTTTTTAACAAACATTAATGGAACGGTAGTTTTACAGTCAAATTATTCGTGCCTGTTCATACAGATTTTGTATTAAAAGCTTGTTTTTTCCAGATTTTATCCTAGGTTTATAACTAATCAAGTCTTTTTGTCTTCGTAGTGCTTTTAGGTGCCTGAATCTGTTAACTCTTCAAGACCTCAGTATGCCGTGGTTTTTAAATACTGAGTAACTAGATCATTTTATTAAGGGAAGGTGACAACGTGTGTGCTGTGTGGGGATTCCTTGTGCATGAAAACATGCTGTGTAGAGGAAAAGATTCTTCAGAGTTGTCGTCTAATTGCTGCTCTCTATTTGTAATGATACACCAAGTTAATGAACATGAGATTCACCAAAGCTTACTAAAATCAGATGGTCCCAAGAGGAAATACGCTGTTCATTCGAAGCAGGTCCTTCTCTTAAAGGCCTAATGTAATCAGTAAGCAGGGAGGGAATTCAGTTCAGGGACTTGAAACCAGTTCCTGCTTTGAGTTCTGTCAGATGCAGATGTTATTGAAGTATTATATACCGAAAGACATTTTGTGATTTTGAACCTGGCTCTGGTTTCTCTTTTAGAAGACATCAAACCGGACTGGTAGAATAAGGACTCTTCCATAACAAGGAAAAGGAACCAGCCTATAATCTCTAGCTCTCAGCAGCCCTACTCCACAGGGTTTTTCTTTTCTATGTCCTGCAGATGGATTTAACGTTTTATGAATTTGTGGTTTTAAAGAGAATTAAATTTACAGAAAACTGTAATGGTGATTTGTTTAGTTTTTCACTTGTATTTGCCACTGATCTGTGCGTTCTGCTTGGTTATGTTTCACGCCTTTTAAAGCTGTTAGCGTTGCAATGCTCCCTTTGTTTCCTTACCAGAACACAGTGGACATTCCAAAAAATATCCAGATCTTGATTTGAATTTATTTAAAGGATCTCCAAATTTTTTCATTAAATAAAAATTACAGTAATTCTGTATTTAAGCTTGTCCTATGGATAAAAATTGAGTGCATTTCTTAGTAATTTGCAAACAGCTGGGGCACTGCAACTGTAGGGACTAATCCTGACTGGTGCTCTGTACCTACAGCATTTGAGAATTTCAGTGGGAATTCTGAGTGTTCAGCCTCTTCCAGGACCAGGCTCTTAGGGAATCTATACTTCAATCAATGCATAGCAGATTTTTGCACCCAACTGTAATTCGTGTTATCAGGGCCTCCACACGTAAAATCCCCGTGTCTTGGTGGATTTCTAGACCCTGAAGATCACAGCGCTTGGTAACCTCGGTGAACAGTTTGGGTTTGCAAGGACAGGAGCTGAGCAGATTGGCTTGCGTTCGTAGAATTGCACTGACAGTGTTTCTTATAGGATTACTGAATAATTTTTTAATAAAATATAGATTTTATAATCAGGAAGCCAATACTAGGTACCGGAACAATAGTACAGAGGAGTTAATTTTTATTTCTACAGTGTTAAAAGTGCACTTATATGCTGGTTTATTTACATCTTGGGGAAAGGCGAGAGACTGCAAATAGGGAGATTATTACTACTTTCTTTTTTAAAAAAAGAAGGCTTAAGGCAAATTTTAAGACTAAAAATGTTTAAGCAATTATAAACAAGGCTAGACCCTTTGAAAAAAGTTTAGAAATATTCTTAAAATAAATTTTTATAGTGTTAATTTTGTAATAATTTATGTTTTGCTATACTTCAGAGCTAACTGACCGGTATAGTTTCAGAAACAGTATGAAACTTAGGAAAGTTTAAGCAATGTTTATATTTTTAAAATGTTCTTTGAATTATGTTTTTATTGTACATTTCTTCAGACTGAAAAATGTGTACATATCTTTGTTATTTTTGCACAATTTTTGTCTTGTTCAGTTTTAGGAGCAGTACTATGTTGATTTTTTTAATTTATTTTGAGTTATAAAACTGCAGGAGTTTAAAAAAAAAATCTCAGTAACAAAGTCATCCTCTGTAATCAATGAACTGCTATTTCTAGTTGTTGAGGTCACTGAAAACAGTGGTTGTGAGATTCAGCGGTTGCTTCTGAGAAACAATGCTAATCAATGACTGAAGGAGCAATTTTGTAGTTTTAGGAAGCTTTAGCTCTTTCCATGCATCTTCTAATTGGAAAGCTGGATTTTGGAGCCTGTCCTTTGAATGCTGCTTAATTTTTTTTCAACTGGCCTACACCTGACAGCATTTCAGGAAAGTTAAGCACCAAGTAAAATCCCACAGTGCTCTTTCATCATCAGAGAATCATTATTTAATTATATGTATTAAAAATTTCAGCCTGAAAAGTGAAGCGGAAGTAAACATTGGAGACAAATGGATACAAACTGGACCAGCCTATAATGCATTCTTAGTGTAGCATTCACTCAGTAGTTCTTTTTCTTCCCCATTTGCCTGAAAATCTTGTGGTTTGTTCCCAGCAATAGAGGCTCAGAAGCTTTGGTTGTTACACATACGCAATGCATAGGCCCGTCAGCCATAAAAAGCGACTTGGATAACTTGTATGCCTTCTTTTGTATCGATGTAACAATTGTAAATAGTGCTGATCGACCTTTGTAGAGAATAGTTTATACAGCATATTCTATTATTGCTGATTCTCAGTGAACTATTGTTTTAAAAAAAAGAAGAAAAAAAGAAATTTTTCTATTTACACCTTATATTTTGTTATGCTGTTGACCCATGGCACTTTAACAAAACTCTGTGGGTTTTGCATAGCTGGTCAGTCATGGGATATATTAATAACTGTTGTTGCACAGAAATGAATTTGCACCTGCTATATTGTGCTTTCCTACTACAGATTTTAGAACCTTTTCCAGAAGACTTTTGAAGAAAGCATGTCCAATCATTCTAAGAAAAAAAAATGCCATACTTGTACAGCCAATTTCTTTTCTACAGTCCATATTTTGTAACACTAAGTATTTTCATTCTTTGTCCTGCACCTTTATGTATTAGCAGTATCAGATAGAATTCATTCCATGCTTGTGATAATTGTAAGCAGAATAAATGTCTAAAGTAGGTGTAAATAGTAAATTCTATGGCTTACAGTTTAAAAAAGGAAAAACAGAACAAACACGTATCTGATCGATACTGCCATGGTTCAACACCGGGCCTGGAGATATTCTCTAGTGAGCGATTGTATTTTTTGTTTTTTGCTTTATTATTATTTTTTTTTTGTAACATGGCTTTGTAAATAAAATAATTTATATGTTTGTAAGAAACAGGTGGGTTTTGTCATTATTTATCTTTGCAAAGCAAAATCAGTGTGCATTGCAGGGCTGCCCTTTGGCTTCCCGGAGGCTGAGATACACTGTGCAGACAGACAGCGCTGGGAATCCCTCTGGTAGTGCGAAAGACCTGCCCAGCTCTCAGTACAGGGCTGGATTGCTCTGTGATTATTTTGGCATTCGTGTCTGAACTATTTCTGTACGTACACGTCAGGACACATGTGACGATCAGCTACTGCGGTTTTCGCACTGATAAATCATTTTTTAATTCCTTTGCTTAGCTGGATGCGTTTTCTCATTCCTTATCAGTGTGAGAATTAACTTTGCTACAGCTGCTAGATTTAGGAATTCTCACTTCAATGGGCAGCACAAATTTCTAACCAGTCTTTTTATCATTGTTAATACTAAAAATGCAGCTTTTATCTAGGTGTTAAGATTCTTGTTCTGTGTAAAGCTTGTTCCAATTACAGATCAAATGAGACTTAAATTGTTCACTGGCTTGTCAGTTCTGCAGAGAGGATTGCCGGTTCTTCTCTCGCAGTAAACCTCTCCTGCAAATCTGGGAAGATGTACATTTCTGTGCTCCTTTTGTGAAGTATCTGGAACCTCAGTGTGGGAGATACTCACAATTATGGTATGATCTTTTTTAAAAGCAAGAAATTTGGCCTGCAAACTGCATTTTTGTATGCACACACTCAGAACTGGCAGAGGAGATAGAGAGCTGGCCTGCCTTAACAGGAAACGGTAATCGAAGGAGGAAAGTTTTGCCTTCTAGGTAAACAGCTTTTTGTGTACTGTCCTGCCTGTTCTGACACCTGTCACAAACCTGAGCTTCCTCTTTACTGTCCAATCTGTGCCTTGGTCTGAGCCGCTTCTATTTTGAAAACTTTTTTATTTTAATCTTGAGTTTATCTTTTCCAGTATAGAAAAACCAAACGTCATGAAGTAACAGTAGATACGGAAGTTTCATCTGAGAGTGCTCCCTGTGTATGGCCGGAGAGTGACGCTGGGGTTGGAAGATGCTTTGCTAGTTCTAGCAGCCATTAGAAATTAAAATTACGGCCAACAAAATGGAATATTGCAGCCTTGAGTTATTAGTTGTTTGCCATCCTTGCCCATGGCCAGCAAAGGCCGAAGACCACTGAATTTATATTCCAAATATGAATCCGAGTCATTTTTTAGCACTTGCAGGTGCGTTGGAATGATTTACAAGCTCTTCTCTATTTGGAGTTGGTTTCCCCCACCCTTTTTTGGTTTTAGAGCAAGTTTTTTGCTTGTAGCAGTACTCTTGCTTGTATTATCCAACATGCTCTAAATACCACTAGTTTCAGGGGAAAGCAGATCACACTGGAACTTTTTTATTCATTGCACTCTAGTTTTTATGCTTCTGCTTTTACCACAGAACTATTTATTTTAGAAGAAAGTCATTGCTGTCTGCAACCAGTATCTGTTTTACTCTTCCAAATCTGTCAGGATTCACAATTGGAAGAAGTGCCAAATACTGATTCCAGAAATATTTGGAGGAGATTCACACAAGAGATTCAGACTTCGGAACACAGGAATGTTTATTTCATGCAAATTTTTATGCTGTTTTGCTCCCTGAGTACCTCTTGAAAGCTACTACTCAAAACAAATACGGACCTCTTTTAAAATAGACTTTCCTAAGTAGAAGAAAGGTAAAGCTGGTAATTAAACAGCAGGTCCCTGTTTGCCCTTTGGCTGGAGAGTCCATGGTGGATGGCACGCATACTCTTGTTCTCATTTTGTAATGCGTCGCAAATGACATGGGCTGGATTCTTCCGTGTGTGGTGTTTTGTTGTTTATGGGTGACCTGAAGAAATACTTTGATCTAGTCTGTGATCTGCTCTCCCTACAGAAGGGATAAAGGAAGCTGCTCCCCTGTTTAGAGGAAGCTTGCCAGAAATAATCAGGATCCAGGAGAACTTGTTCTGTGGGTAAGGACATCAGCAGGGACTCAAGATGGTGCACAACATTCAGCTGCCCCTTTGCAGATTTCCCAAACCTCAAAGATTTAGCTCTGAAACTGAATCTGGGTTTGATTAACTTGGAGCAGTTACTAACATGGCTGATGTGACACCACAACAGACTATCTTTTCAGAAAAGTTGCGTAGCGTGAACAAAGTATGTTTACAGAACGCTCCAGGTGTAAATACAGTGAACGGCCTGAGGAACTCAGGAGTGCAACCCTGTGAGTCCCGTGTCTGTGTCAGCTGTTCCCAGTCTGGCCCCTACTGAGGCAGGGGAGGGGATGGTGACAGAGTAGGCAGCGCTGCAGAAGAGAAACCGTCAGCCCTTCCCAGTGACAAACGTACTCGCCGATGATTTGGAGAGCTGCAGCACAAGTGAGTAGACAGGTCACTGCAGAAGAATTACTCGGGCGCAACGCGTTGGCCTTTGCCACCGCAGATGCAGAACACACATGCCTGTCACCTTAGTGCTGAAGATACTCTCATCAGCCGATGCAAGAAACTTTCCCTTCTGGTCAGCTCCACTCTTAAATTGCAACTATTTGCCTTCCGTTTTCTTTAGTTTTCTCTTATTTTGATTCATAATTCATTGGGGGGTTATTTGTTTGGTTTGGTTTTTTGGAGTTTTGGGGTTTTTTTAATCTTGCCTTGAGTTACTTCTTCCTTGTTAATTCTCTTTAAGATTTGTGTTTGGACTCCATAGCCTGAACAGTAATACCAATGCACTTGGCTTGCTGCTTCATCATCAAGGAGACACCAGGAAAGTGCAGAAAGCTGTTTTTCACTTGTGTTATTTTGCAGAGTGCTTCCAAGGCCTACAGCTTCACACCCTGAGCAGGGATGCTTCCGAAGAGGGGGGGGGGGGGGGGGGAAATTCAACGGGAAATGCTCCATTTGTGCCTCTTAACTTAGAACAAGCCGTGTGCACATTTGCTCCTGGAGTACCTAACAGACTCTGTGTTGGGCCTTTCATTCCTAATGGACAGTCCTCTAAAGCATCTTCTACTTTTCCCCTAGCATGTTACTGGACCACTCACTCCCATGACTTTCACTGCTGGTCTTCCAATCCCAAACTCCTTTCATCTGCAGTTAAATCCCAATGACACCTGAAAGTTACCAGCATCTCCATCTCCAGCTTCTGTCCAGCACCTCTGGGCCCAGACTGGCCTTCAAAATCCCGTATGAGCTTGCCAAGAAAGGAAAAGAAAAGGGAAAAAGAAATTGAAGCACAAAGCCAGTGGGTCAGCACTGTCATGAACCTCTGGCTCCAACTCACCACTTGCCCAGACTTAAGGGGGCATAATGGCAGCCTGACACTACCCACGAGGAGGTCACTAGGAGACCAGAGCCGGGCGCTGCAGTGCTGCACAGTGGGAGGGTCAGAACCAATGGGCATAAGCTGATAAAAGGGAGGTTCAGACTGAATACAAGGAAAAACCTTCCTGCCATGGAGAGTGTCAAGCATTAGAACAAGTTGTTTAGAGAGGTAGGTGCAATCTCCAGCTTTTGAGGTTTTCAAACCCAAACTGGATGAAGGTCTGAGCAACCTGGTCTGACCCTGCTTTGAGCAGGAAGCTGGGCTACAGACCTCCTGTCCTATGATCCAGGTGAGAAGAAAGCAATAAAAGCAGTAATGATGATCTAATGCCTCTCTCAAGGACTCATGGTGTCATTTTCTCAGAAATGCTCTCTAGGGCCTTCTTAGGGTGTTTTCCAAGTACCAAACCCTCTTCATCGCTTGGTCTTTATGCTACTCATTAACCAGCTCTTTTGGTAGCTTTAATTCCTACTCAGAGCTGGTGACGTGCAAGACCTTATCACTGGCCTTCCTCACTCTACTGTGTCTTTCCTAGACAGGTATTTCACTGTTAGTTTTTTTTCAAATCTCTCCCTGACATATACCACAGAGTTCCCTTTGAATAAATTTACCTGCTTTGTTTCTAAGACAGCACAGGATGAGGCAGAGAAACTACTGCCCACCCTAAGTCTTGTCTTTTTACATTCACAGAACCAAGCACTTAATATGTTCTCCAGGCATGTTAACCTTTTCTTTTGAGGAATCATGAACATCTTTACCCTAAGGCTGGCTAGCTGTGTGACGGACTAGAAGGCATATTTTTTAAATCCTACTATCCCCAGTAACCACCACATTCTCTATTATAGCATGTGCAGTATTGCAGCTTATATGAAGAGCATATAAGGGAAACCACCTACATTGACATTCACCTTCACCAAACATGGATGCATCCAGAAGCATTGGATTTGTTAGAGCAACGCTGACATCGGGGAAGCGCTCCAAGACGTCTTCCTGGTAACTGTGCTTTTACAGGGTATGGCCTGAAGTGACTACCGTTAGACTAGACATGTGGGCTTACAATCAAATATGGGAAAAGACGTTACTCATCAGTACCATAAGTCTTTGGAGATGCATAATCCACACTTACTTTTGCTTCCTAACTCCATGCCCAGCCTGTTGTTCAAAATGTCTCTTTTGGGGCTGGGTGGGGTCACAGAAACTACGGTGGTGGAGATGGATCTCTGATCTCTACCACCCCATGTTCACTGTGTGAACTCGCTTTACAGATACTGCTGAACGAAGGCTCCTGCTAAGTAGCTTCTTTCTTCCCTTTGCCTTCAGCAAGATTCCCACTGTAGTTCTACGAAATCAATTTCTTGGGTTTTCAGTCAACTGGGGAAGTAGCCAGTTCTGTAAGAGAGCTAAGTCTCCTGATATTAAACTAGCCTTTTTGTGACCTATTTTTACGTCTCTTTGACTCAGAAGCAGTTAACTGGAAGTATTTTTCTGATTCCTGATATTTAATTTTTCCCACTATATGTTTTTTAATGGCAAGTTTAGTCTTTGTTTTGCAGTTGAATGAAAAAAAAAAAAAAAACACCCCAACATTTGCATCTTAGCCTTATGACTACAGGCTCTTGTTCTTGTGCAGTGAACTGGGATGGCAACATGGTGGAGGCACAAGTGATCCAGGCTACTTCTGTAGTACATCAAGGACAATTTCTTGACAGAAGTGCTCAACAAGCTGAATCTGGCTGTGCTAGACTTGCTACTCACACATAAGGAAGGGCTGGCTGGGAACATTGACATTGGTGGCAGCCTTGGCAGCAGTGACTACAAGATAACAAAGCTTCTGAGGGAAGTGAGAAAGATGGATAGTTGAATTGCAACCCTGGATAGATAGTTGAATTGCAGCCCTGGAATTTAGGAGAGCAGACTTTGTCTCCTGCAGATGTTTTGTTGGCAGAATCCCACAGAAGAGTGTCCTGAAGGGCCCAGGGGAGCTAGCTGAAGCACAAGAACAGTCCATTCTGACACGCAGGGAGTGGAGCAGACATGGGAGAAGGCCAGCATGGCTGAATGGTGAACTCCTGACTGAAATCAAATTCAAAAGGCAAGCATACAGACTGTGGAAGCAGGGGTGGGCTACCCTGGAGGAATACAGAAACGCTGCCTAGGCACGCTGAAGTAGAACCAGGAAAGTCAAAGCTCAGCTGGAGCTGGAATTCCTGTACGTTAACATGGAAGGAAGGCTAAGTAAAACATGGGCCCCACTATGTGGAGTGGGCAACCTAGTGACAAAGGACATGGAAACGACTGACGTACACTCGGTGCTCTGTTTGCTTCAGGTCTTAACTGGAGAGGTCTGTGCTCAGATATTCGAGCAGAGTCTGGGGAGTGAGGTACTACCCACATAAGAGGAAGCCTGAGTTAAGGACTACTTACCCTGCATCTATACCAGTCCACGGGAAAAGATGGGCTCAATTCAAGGATGCAGGCTGATATCGTTGGGGGGCTATCATCCTTGAAAGATCATGGTGAACAGGGTTTCGAAGGACTGGAACAAGGCAAATGCCATGCCCATTTTCCAGAAAGACCTGGGGAACTACAGGCTGCTTGGCCCAACCTCAGTCCCAGGGAGATTGTGGAACTCTCCTATAAACCATATCCAGACAATATGGATTTACCAAGGGGAAACTGTGCCTGGCCAACCTGCTTGCTTTCTGTGATGAAATGAATGCCTTCAGCTGCTGACCAGAGAGCAGGGAATGTTGTTTACTTTGACCTTAGCAAGGCTCTTGACACCATCTGCTTTTGTATTCTTACAATAAATTGGAGAGATACTGATTCAAGGTGTGGACTGTAAGGTGGGTGGAAAACCTTCTCGACAGCCGGGCTCAGAGGGCTGAGGTCAGCCGTTCGGAGTCCAGTTCGTTGGTTGTTACTAGTAACATGCCTCAGGGATTAATACCGGGCTAAATAATGCTGAAGGGTTTCGCCGCCATCCTGGATGTTGGGATGGGCTGCAGATTCATGGATAACAATGAGTTGGGGGTAGGGAGGTGATTGATACAGTAGGGGCAGCAGTCAGAGGCAGCAGTCAGAGGGAACCCTCTATTCTGGCACTTGTGAGACTGTACCTGCAGAACCGTGTCCAGTTTGGGCCTCCACTGTACAAGACACAGCAAGCATACTAGAGTGAGGCCAGTGGAGTGCTACCAAGACAATTAGTAGCTGAAGCATATGATGTATAAGGATATGCTAAAAAAAATGCTTTGTTCAGTTTTAAGACAAGATTAAGGAGGGGAGAGGTGCCTTAGAGCTGTCTTCACTACAAGATGGGTGATTATAGAAAAGACAGAGCCAGACTCTTCCTGGTGGTGCACAACAAAATGGCAAGAAGCAATAGACATAAGGTAAAGCAAGGGGAATTCTGATTAGGCCCAAGGCAAAAATTCTTTGCAATGTAGCTGAGCGCTGGAACAGGGACCAAGCGATGGTGCGGATTCTCCATCTTGGAGACAGTAAAACTTGACTGGACAAGGCTGTGAACAACCTGATCTCAACTTGGAAATTAGCCCAGTTTGAGGAGGGAGGGGGGTTGGCCACATGACCTCCAGAAGTCTGTTCCAACAAAACAGAACAAAAGATTAAAGGGTTCTGGCTGTTGAGATAATTAATACCCAGAAGCTTAATATTCCTGCTGTTATATTCCCCATATAAATGTATAGTGTAAAATCCCCTCGTGAGGAACTTGCCTGTATCTTGGAGGTCCCTGAGGATACACAATGGAAGGGTGCAGCGGAGCTCTTCCGAAGCAGCTCCAGGAATGGCAGGACCCAACCCTTACAGCTCCACCCTATGCTCCCTAACACAGAGCGCTTTCTCACGTCCATGTTGATGAGGAGCAGAGGTGAGTAAAGCATTACAGGAGCTGCTACTCAGCATGTTCACAGCGAGCGGATGGCAGACCTAGGCAACTCTCCCAGCCCTTATTGTTCCTGTGTCTCCTCACAGCCCTAGACATCAGTTTTCTAACACTCCCTTTTGGAAGAGTATGTCCGTCTGCCTGTTTTCCTCAGCGAGACAAATGCTTGTTCTGCAACCAGCTTCGTATCTGACCTGCTGTCCCTGTTCCTCTTCATTACAACCCTTAAGACTCCTGGTAGTCTATTTAGCTCTATGTAATTAGATAAAAGGCTCAAGTTACTAACGATATTCTGCAAAAGGCTCAGCTCCTGTCACAACAGGTATTAAGTCTTTCAACCAAATTCAATTTATATAACCAGGACACTTTAAATGCATGAAAATAGAATTGATCCTTTAGTTCTTGATTCAAACTCAATTAGCAGCATCTGTGTAACAGAACCAGAAAACTTGCAGGCATTTGTCAAATCCTGTTTTTCTCTGTCACCAGAAGTTCAATTTCTCTTACAGCAGTCCATGTGAGCTTCTCACAAATTGTCCTAAACTATCATACTTTTAGGAGTCATAAATATAGCTGATATTACCATCATATGAGCAGAGGATAATAATTTATTATTTAAATAACAAATACATGATTCATTATCAGAACATTTTTTTTCAAGGAAATAGATTGTGCTTTCTTAACAGTGAAATAGAATAAGAAAATATTCCTAGTTGCAAATCAAATTGCTCTGCCTAGTGATTTTTTGAAGCATTCCTCAGAAAAAGACACTTCGATCTGTAATTCCTGTATTTATTTCATTTGCTCCTTTCTTTCCTGTCAATCTTCCTATCCTTAGGTTCTCATTTTCACAAAAATATTTTCCGTGTCTTTATTTCTCCTCTGTTGGGCAGCTCAATCTCTTGTTTGTACTTCTCCACACTTCAACTTACACTTTGGCCCATCATTCTTCTTTAGGAAAAAAACTTTGCTAGTGCAAACTCTATTGAAAGGCATAGAAAAGGCAAATGCAGGAATGGGTTCAGTCACTGTGAATTGTATTCTTGGAAAAGGAGGTTTCCATCACTGCCAGGTAGCTGTCAAGGGAGGTAACTTAGAAATCTACAACTCCTCTAGCCCTAATTAAGACTGGAAGCAGGTAGGATAACCAGTTTAAAATTAACTAAAGAATACAGCCAGAGCATGGCTGTACACTCTCTCCAGTTTTGTGTGCTGCCTTTCTCTAAGAAAAAAAAAAGGTGAATTCTATTAATGTGTTGCGATATTTTTGTTTCGGCAAATTAGTTAGAGATAGTGCTAGACTTTTGACAGGAATACCATTTTTTGTGTACTATATGCTCATTTATCATTGTCTATTATTTGATGGCAGATGGTTATGCCTTTATAGGTTTGTTTGAATTTTTTTTTTTAGTGGGACAATTTACTTGATTCTCTTTCTCCTACTCACAGCATTAGTACAATAAAAAGGTTCTTTGTTTCTTCCCTGTTTCCACAGGCCACCTCAATAATGATTTTAAAATGTAACCTTTCTTATTCTTAGTTGCTAATCATTGATTTTGCATATCATAGCATGACCATGTTCCATGAGGTGGCATCTGAACATTTTGCTCTCCCCTTGCATTTACCAGGATTAACCAAGAGCACCTGCAGCAAGGGCGTCCAGGTAGTGGATGGTGGATGGGAAGAGCAAGAGGTGTAGCCTGCACTGCCGCATAAGGAAGGCAATGTGGCTGAAAGTGAGAAGACTTGCATAAATGTTAAAAACAATGGCATGTCATTTGCTTTCCCCATGAATTAATGCAACTGCAGTACAAACTAGTGGCTTGGCTGGAAGCGATGATTTTCTGTTCTAGTGCTAACGTGATGACATCCAGGCAAATTAATTCTTGCTTTCCACTTTCTACCCACTGAAGCAGGGGCTGCGCAGTCAGTAAAGTCTCAGTAATCCCATTTACTGGCCTCTTCCCAGCACAGGCTGGGCCCTGTCCCAGTACCAAGCGGCTCCCCTTGGCCCCATCCCAGTGAAAACTGGCACCTGCAGCCCAGAGCCTGAGGGGCGGCAGGGAGGGTGCCGATGTTTGGTTTAGTGTTAGGCAGGCCTGCCGGGGGGGGGGGAGGGTCAAACTCCATGATCCTTACGGGTCCCTTCCACCTCGAGCTGTCTTCGGTTCTGTGCCGCCCCGCCCTGACGGAAGGAGCCCCCCGCCAGCTCTGGCCGCTTCCTCCCCCACCCTGCCGAGACCCCACGGCCATTTTCTTGCTGTGTTTCCTCCCCCTCCCCCTCCGTGTACGAGCAGCTCCGGCTCTTCCCGCCCCCGCCGCGCTCCCCTCACGCTGCCGCTCGCCAGGGCGGGGTCGGTCAACGGCCGGCGCGCGCGGCGGGGCGGGGCGGGGCGGGGCGCGCCGTCTCCCAGCGAGGCGGGATGGCGGCGGGCGAGCAGGAGGGCCGGGACTACCTGCGGCGGCACCGGATCCCCGAGCTGCTCCACCGCCTCAGCGCGCTGCTGCTCTACCACCGCCCCGGTGCGGCACCGCGACCCGCGGGCAGGGCAGGGCCGGGACGACCCGTCTCGTCCT
This sequence comes from Leptosomus discolor, assembly GCF_034619465.1. Lineage (NCBI taxonomy): Eukaryota > Metazoa > Chordata > Aves > Leptosomiformes > Leptosomidae > Leptosomus > Leptosomus discolor. Next base: position 203,957,522 of record NC_141391.1, read on the forward strand.
GGGCGGCCGTAGAGAGCGGGCGTGGGGCTGCAGGGCGGGGAGAAGGGCTTGGCCGGCCTCGGTCAGGAGCTGGTTGTCCTGCTTCGTTGCAGAAAGACCGCGCGAGTTCCTGATCCAGGCGCTGGAAAGGGTGAAGGCTGGAAAACGAGCGGAGGGGGAGTACCCGCACCTCATGGACGAGGCCAACCTGGCCGCCATGTTCGGCTTGCTGGACGTTGTAGGCCAAGGGCACATAACGGCAGCGCAGTACAGAGAAGGTGCGTCTCGCCTGAGCAGCAGGTCACACCCAAGTGTTTGTGTTTGTTTGCACAGGGTTATTAAAATAGTTTCAGAGATACACAGATGCATACTTTAAAAGCATCCGCACATCTGCCAATACACAAACTGGAACCTGGAAAGTTTAAGGTTACATATTTTTAAGTTACATACGTTTACCTTTTGTTATATCTAGGCCACTTTAAGATGTTAAATTACTCTTTCCAAGACTTGCATAGGAAATTCTCTTTCCTTAACTTTAGCTCTTAAAACTTTGGGACTGAGCACTGAAGGTCTGCAGTTTGGAGATGATGAGAATATCACACTGGACGTATTCAAGGAAGAAGTGTAAGTTTAATTGAAAGGGGGTTTCTTGGGTGGGGAATATGCACAGGAGATATTTTACTGAGATTTGATTTTTATTTACAAAGCTGTGTCCTTAAAACACTTGCTGGTTTAAGCTTAACCCCTTCACTTTGCACTGCCCGACCTTGCTTGGCTTACTGGAACCTGAACCAAACTCAGCATTTTCCTCCACCATCTCAGTTCCAGGATCCTCTCAAAGCAGAGCTCTCAGATTACCTACCCCTCAGGTCAGACACAGTCATCAGGTAGCCCGGGGGTTTGAATATCTAGATGATGTTCTAGTCATCTAGAAATGTGAAGCAGTGTTGCCATCTTTGCTCAAGGTAGTAGCACTGCTGTAGATGAAACAAGCTCAGAGTTATAATTTCTTGTGGTCAAGTTATGGTTCTAGGGGCAAGTTTTTTGGTAACTGTTGGAATCACTGAAAGGTAACTGGATGTAATTGTCCTCATTGTTATCAGCGGGAAAGATGACCCTGTTGAGCTTGACTCTAACTAGAATTCTTTTTTTCTGTCTTAGGAAGAAAAAGATGCTGGAGAGCTGGGCTGGGTATTAGTTTGAGCAGTGGTCTGCTGGATGTATTAAAAAAAGGCGTTTTGCTCAATTCTTCTGGTTTGTCAGCTGTGGATAGCTGATTTTAAGCAGTACTCTCTTTTTCTCATTTCCCAGCCCATTTGAGCAAGCAGGTGCGAAGGACAAATGAAATTTTTCATGTTTACCAGACACTGGAGTGGTATCATTTGAGTATTGCTATTCTTAAAAGAAGTAGGTGGTTAAAAAAAAAAAAAAAGTAGAGATCTCTTAGACCGCTGAAAGTGTTTTTGAGTTTCCTCCTCTTTTGTAGCTTACAGGAAGGGGTTGTTACCTGTTGGCTCACTACCAGTGAATAAAATTCAGTTCAAGAGTTGAGCTATTTCTTAAGTTGGTTTTGTTTACTGGGCTTGTGGTAGTGATTTTTTTTTTAAAGGAAAGACCAACTTCAGCAAAATATGACAAGTGTCCACAGTTGAAGAAAGGTAAAATGCTATTTTCAAACATACAATGCAGCATTTGTGCAATTTTTAAGTAGAAACTTCAAGAAGTACAAGAGATGGGTACAGCAAAGAAAAAAAAATTTACTTAGTATAAATAAAGAAAACAAAGTGACATATTCCTTCTTTCTGGGTTCTGTTCATACACATTTATAACACCAAACATCCATTATCTGGGATTTAGAGGTTTAAAACATCTGTGTTTAAGTGAAGGTGGACCAGGTCACAGGGAAGAGCTGTCCATACTATACCCAGGTGTATTTACACTGTAAATACTCTGTACTTGTTAGAAGGGTGTTACAGCCCACAACACTGACAAGGCAGGCACAGTCATTAGAGATGAAGAGATTTAGCTTCTAAATGCAATGGCAAGGGGGCTATGGAAAATAAAGATCTGCACAGTTTGAAACCAAGTCAGTAATGTTTTGAAATTTTTTTAAAACTGTGTACAATAAGGCATAAGATCAGATTAAACCAGTCATTCAGCATACAGTAGTGAAAAAAAAAAGTATATTACAACATATTTACTTATTTCAAAAAAAGCAAAGAAATCTAGAGCAAGTTATTAACCATTTCCAAAGAAATCTTATTTTCCAGTATTTGGCCAACTAGCTCTCAAATTGAGAAGAATTTCAACATCCTTTTGAGCTAATTTATAAACTCCAAGTTCATTTAGTGCTGCTGTTGCAGATGGCTGGTTTGGCGTTAATGTTTCATTTTCTGCAGCTGACTGTAGTACATCCTTCAGAAGCAAGGCAGAGCCAATATTCAGGTTCAGGATAATGCAGGCTTCTTTTATGCTGGAGGGAAAGGTTACATGGATTAATGCAAGAAGCACCTGTGAGGTACCCCTAATTTTGTGCACACAGTGGTGAAAAAAAAAAACCTGTGTGGACTTTGAAAAGGATCCGAAGTATTGAACTGAGAAGTACTGCTTAGATCAAGGCAAAGAGGGTATTTGTTCTTCCTGTCTAAGCCTTTTCCGTTATGTATGTGTACTTCATCAGCATCAGTATTTTGCCTCCCAGTGCTCAGCATGGCTTTTGCTTCCTAAGTTTTTCCACCAGTATTAAAAATACAGACTAGAATTTACCACATGATCTCTCTAGCTTTCCCTAACTACATTCTCCCCTAAGATAATTAGGAGTTTCTTACCCAGTATATTTTAAGAGCACAATTTAACACACAGTTGCTAGAATGTGAACGTTTTCCCTAATTAATACCATTAGGGAGCAAACAGATACCCTGTCTTTGTCACATTGTTTCTAGCCTAAATGCGATACACAGCCATGTCCCTATTACGCATTATTTTTTACAGTTCCTTTATGCACTGCTTCCTCTTAGGCTGGGAATAATATGTATGTATCAGTTACCTTTGTGCAGGTGATGTGCTCAAAAGAAACCTTAAACCTGAAGATGGTACATGAATATTCCAATTCAAAAATACCAGTATATAATCTTTGTCTTCAAGTGTTCAAGAGTGAATGCCATGCTCCGTATTAATTTAAATACTTTTAAGATTTCTGCCCCAATTAGCCTAGGAGTTTACCACTGGACGCTAGAAGACTGTGGGCTATTTAAAAAAGACTAACCACAAAGAAGGCAGCTTCTTCTCATCCCTGAGAGCAACCAGACTGCTATGAAAGGCAATTCTGAGCAGTAACATAGGTTAAAGTCATCTTTCTTCTTCTAACGATAAAGAAAGTCTAGTAAGTTTTAACTGTATCTTTGAGTAGTTTCTTTGGCCCCACTTTTTAAGTCTGGGCTACTTACATTCCTTCCAGAAGTTAATTTCTCTAGACATCCTGACTGCACAAAATACTCCAGAACACATGCCCGAGTCCGTTGCTATCCAAGTACATGCTGCAGAATCAAAACTTTCCTGGCTGTAAACACTGGAAGCATAAATGATCCATGTATTCTAAGAGTAGATCACAACTAACTGTGAAAAAAAATCTCTGTGACGTGTAAAACACAAGCATTTGTCTGGACATTCACTTCAGAAACACCGATATATCAAAGTTTGCCTACTTACTGCTTGAAGTAGTTCTCTGGCCTCTTGCAGTAGTGTGAAAACAAAGGGAACAGGTTTCTACTCATGTCAAACTGGAGTTGTGCTGCTCCTCCTTCATTGAAATGATTTGCCATAATTATCTGCAAACACAAAGAGGTGCATCTACTGTTTATGCCAGTCACTGACACCCACACTGAACTGCATAGGTCACATTTTGCTGACACCTACTTCCTGATATATGTATATATCCACTTTCTCTGCAAGCATTTGCCAGAAAATTTTGAACAGCGAGTGACAGAGCTGCTGTTCCAGTTGTAGCAAGCGGTCTCGTAGGGTCAACAGCATTGGGCAAGCTGTACTCGATAAAGACATTACTGCCTGCTCTGCCTGAGATGGTAAAGATAACCACCTGAAAGAAATTCATATTGCACTGAGGTCATTAAAATGAAATTATTCATATTACAACAACTGAAGTTAAAATTATCCTTTAAAAAAAAAACCTCACCCATTTACAACAGTTCAGAGAGAGTTCTCCTTTCCCATTTTAAATCTAAAAGTAATCCCAGTCTAATGCTATGTTTAAGTTTCATTCAATATTAAACTCATGCTTTAGTTATAAATCTCTGAACATGCCATTCAAGGAAACCCCATCTAATCTAGAAAATCATAGAGTTGTTGTATTCCTTTTGTGAAGTACTTCAGAAATTCTACTCTGGAGCAAACATTCTAGCCCTATGAGTCTCTGAAGACAGAACAGTCATTACAGGCCATTTCATATTAACCCTTTAATGCCACTATAAGGAAAATAATTCTTGTCCAAACTAGAGTGGATCCAGATTTTTTCCTAGGGATTTTAAGATAATATGCCTGCTAATTGTGGAACTACTTTAGAAATATAGCACTAAAATAGTCTTGAAGCAAGCATTAAGAGAGTTTTCCAAAACCTACTACCCTGTCCCATTCTTATTCAGGAAAATAACTTTGCCTATTGGCTATTCCTGCCTTTATTTACCTCAGTATTTTTAACAGGAAATAATACCATAATACGGGAAGAAGAGAAGAAAAGACAGAATCACCTCTCTCTCTTGTACAGCTTTGCAGCATCTTTGACCTCTCTGAAGACATGATCTACTTGACGAGTCAGCATGTCATGTTTCAGGCGTTCCAGGAGGTTAATCATGTCATCAAAGACAGAACTCTCCATCGAAGCCAGCTGCCCTAGCTGTAGTTTACTGACAGCACTACTTTCTGCATGAACCTCCAGTTCAGCCTGCTGTAGCTCCAAGAAGAACTAGAGAAACAAACCCAGATATGAATACTACAAAAAATAATCTTACCATTGGAACTTTCCATTGGTACTTTAATAGGCACGGTTCTAGAAACACTCTCCTGACACATTTAAAATCTTAAAATTTTAAGGTTTTAAAAACACTTTCTTATCTTTCCCCATAGTCCTGATGTACTGAAAAACAAAACACGGTGGTTTAATCCCAGTGATGGAACTGGTATGGGTTTCAGATACAACAGCAGATAGCTAATGGGAACAGATCTGAAGAAATACTAAAAAGGTATTTTAAGATTGACAGCAGAATGCTTAAAAAACCAAACTGATTTTCATTTTTTTAATGTTTGCAAAAGTAAACTAGAATTGTTTTAGTAAACTAAGTGGTTTTAGAAGTAATCGTTCATTAAATCATAAATTTGCTGGGCTGACAACAGCAAGACAATGGATCGAGATTAACATGACATAGCGGTAAGAAGTTGTTGGGTTTGCTTTTAAGCAGATCAAGATGCTTAGACAGACACAGCTATACAACCTGAAGGCTGCTGCCCTATCAAGTCAAGATCATCCTCTGCTAGAGCCACAGTTTCCTCCAAAAAAGAACGTGGAGGCTGCTCCTCTCGCACACAGTGCCATAGAAAAGCCAAGCTGCTGTCAGGTTGTTATATAGCAAAGTAATTCATTCTCAGTTCCCAGTTATCAGCGAGTGGCCTTCCTGAGCAACACCTACACCACGTTGCAACGCAGACACCCGTGCTGAATCCGTTGAAGCTCACCTGCCACAGGAGTAGCTCAAGTGTCGCAGATAGGCTACTGCACGCCCTTCAACATCGATGCTGTTAACACCAGCTCAGAGATCTCCAAAATCAACTCACTAAGTTTTTTTTTACAATACAAAGCATGTAAAAGAGGCTACTTTTTTGTCTGTTCAGATTATTCCATCCCCCAGGCTCTCTTTGCATTTCCCTAGAAAGTTTATAATTAATACAGCTTAGATCTCAAACAATAATCTGTCCTTATCTATATACATCTTTTATTAAATCTGAATTTACATCTTATTCTATTTTTTCAGTAATTAATTCTTCTGAATACTCTTAGATAAACAGTGCCGAGAGTAAAATGTTTGTTATGAAACAAACATGCAAAGCCCATTTTTAATTATTTTTTTTAAGTAAGATAATTACTTACTACATTGTCAGCCCAGTCAGCCAACACTGTTGCTATGTAGTTAACAGCATTAAGGATTGCACAGTATCGGAATCCTAAGGAAGCTCTAGTCTCTTCCTTCATTACTTGAGTTAATCGTATCCTGAAATCATCAACTAACTCCTTCTGTAGGCCCAGGAACTGTAGCTTTCTAGAAGCTGTTGGAAGATTCTTATACCTGTCTGGAAAGACATTAATAAAACGTTTTTAGGTTTTCCAACACCGAATAAAAGCTTTTCAAAAAGAAACCTTACAGACATCTTACTGCACAACCTCACGCCTATGAGAACATTATACAGGATTTAAAACAGCTGACATATTTTAATGATTTCAGGGGAACTACTCGATACAAAGGCTAAACGTGTAAAGGAACGACCTTCTCCCCCCTGCTGATTTCACTAGCATTTTTTGTTCTATTACTTGAAGCAATACGTGATTACATCACGTCATCCAGTGCGGCCCCTAAAGCGTACACGCACAGAGTAAGACGAAGCCATTGAATATGCAATTGTCTCCTGAAAACTTACTTGCTCTTACTTCTGTGCCAAGAAAGCAGATGTTACTTAGTGGCTTCTAAATTGTCACAGATTCAAAAGGAATAGCAGATTTTTTTTGTTACTGTATTGTAACAAATTATAGTCTCTCAAGTATGAACGAGTTTTAATATGCCAAATATCAAATCTTATTTTTTTAATTATTACTCTGTAAACACATCACTAACTCAAGATTATTCATGCTTGAGGTAGTGTCCAAAATACAAAATGAACACGAAAGCTTCTAGTAAATTGCAGACATCACAACTTTGCAACATTATTTGATGACTACTGCTGACAATGCATATTTACTAAAGAAATAGGTTAGCTGAGGTTATGTTACTATTCATGATAAATGAGCGATGCCCACCGATTAATAATTACCTGTTATAACTAACAACAGAGTCATAAAAGTTTCAGCGCAGTCTGGGACTTTCATTTCATCTACGTCAGTGATATCTTTGTATTGTGATATCCACGCAGCCTCTGATGAAAGCATAGAGTCCATTTTCTGAAGAGCAACTGAGATGGCGCAAAACTTGTAAATTGTTTTTTAATAGTAAAAAAAAATTCTAACAAAATCCCCTCTAAAATATATAAACATATAAGCCTTCTCTCTAGTAAGAGTCTGCGTTTTCAGTTATAAAAACTACTGATGACTGGCTTCATACCAAACCGGCTTCAATGTACCTGCATTTGCAATGCTGTTAACAGCTATTGGGGGTTGATTGGCGGTTCTGTTTTGGTTTTTTTAATAGTTGCCTTGCTCTTTTCCAGTATATTTCCTCTTAATTTCTCAAAAATTAATACCCTTCCCCTGTTTCAATTTAAAGTACATCCTTGTCTGCACACACATAAATAAAACATTTGTCTAAAAATAAGCATATGGATTCCATATGACAATCTCTTGGGGGCAAGAGTCCTACAAACTACAGAAGCACTATTAGACCCTAACCAATTTTTAGTCAAAATAATCACACAGTAAAAAAATATGTATGTCTTATGTAGTAGCCCTGTCCAAATGACTTATCCTATTTGAGAAGGCTATTTGTGTACCTATATACATTAACTTTCTGATTGCACAATATAAAGGCCAAAATCCACCGGAAGTCTTACATTTTTTCTCCACTGTTAGCCACCTTTGGAAGCAGGATTCTTCTGACAGAATATGCATGCAACTGGGAAAGCTGCTGAGATAACCGTGAACGCTGTATAACTCTCTCTCAAATAGAAGTACCTCATCCACAAGGTGACAAAAGAGTGTATCATCATACAACAGGCACGGAATATCAGCAGCCAGCTTCTCCAAAATCAGCATTACTAGAGCACGAGAGAATTCAAGCTTTTGAAAGAAAAAAGTGAGTAAAATGTCAGCGATAGGAAGCATTGACACGTGCAAACATGTACCTAACTGCTTCTAGACAGAGTTAAGTCTCACCCCATACTCAGTGACATCAGTGCAAGTGGGCTGACACAAATATCTATCAGAAGCTGACTCACACATTCATATATATAAATCATGAAAGCGCTTACCCCAGCATTCACTGAAGATCCTGCCTTGTCCAGTATTGGCTGGATTTTGTCATCAAGGAACTTTGCGTGATTCCCAATCCACATAAGTACTTGTGTTAAATACCACTCAGGCTTATTTAAAAAGGAAAAGGAAATATTAAATGCATCCAAACAACATTTACTCAAGTGCTACTAATATTTTAAGACAAACTTCTAGAAATACCAGTCTCTTTCCCTGCCTTCTCTTGATCTCCTATCACACAAGTCTTTCACTCTGTTTTACTTAATTTTGATTTTCAAAAGAGCAGTATCAGAGAAGTATTTCTGGATTTGAATTGTCTTAAATGCACCAATTATTCTGTTTCTTCTCAAGCAAAACCTCCATTTTTTATATCCCCCTTCTCTACTGCTTTCTCATGAGGTCCTCTTTTCTGCTTTGCATACTTCCTCCTGCTCCTCTGTGTGGTCTTTATTTCTTGGTACAGCAAAAAGAATGCACTCCTGAGAAAACTCTTCCCAGTAGCTCTGTTCTTACTGTCATTGCACCCGACCTCAGCCCACGCAGGAGGTGGGGAATCTATCACCTTCTCATTTTACATTTTAACGTCTTTAAGATTTTTCAGTTTCCACACCTAAAAATACGGTCTGTAGTTTTTGATGAACACTTCTTTCAATATTAGTGCAAGTGGAAGCAGTTCCTGTTGTCCTCACTCCCAACAGCCAAAGAACCTTCTGTTGAACTGTGCTCACAGTCTCCCACGTTTCGTGGGCCTGTTTCTCATTTCTGCACTGATTTTCACTTGCCTATTGAATTTCATCACTTGTTGGGGTTTTTTTGACAGTCCCTCCCCAGATTGCCAAAAACTCTAAGCCTGTCCTCTGAAATACTTGTCATCCCTTCCAGGTTGATGTCTTTCAAATATTTCACATGGGTATTTTCTTTACTCCATTAGCCAAGTTACTATTGGAAAAAAAAAAAAACAAACCAACACAACCAAAAAAACCAAACAACAAAACAAAACACCAACCCTAATTTGAGCAAGCCCTGTTGGAATATCTTTCTGATCTGACACTGGATTGCCTGTAAACTTTTCTTCACAAGTTTTTTAGAGAAATGGCTGTTCACCTATTGTTGTGAAAAACAAATTTCATCTCTTGAACATAATTTTCCTGTCTGCTTATGAAATAATAATTTCGTTTGTGTCTACAAACACTCTTCCCCACTAACATACGTAACATTATTTTAAAAAGCACTGTAGTAGCAACTATCAAGACTGCAAATATATTTGCATTTTCCCAAGATTGTCAACCCAAACACACAGACTCATGCAACTAAACTGCTACAAAACAGCTCCACACGTATTACAGCAGCGCTACACATTGGAACTTGTTCCAATGATAATTCTCAGATAAAAACCCTCAGTCTTTGAAGATGATTCATACTAAAAGTGAGTCAGTTTCCAACTGGTAAACTGGACATCCCTTGTATGTCAATTAAAAAGTTTAACTCAGAAAACTAACTAACAGTGCCTTTAGACTCAGCACATCTTATATACTAACAAGCAGAATCCAACATTTTCATTCACATGAAGGCAGCAATGCCAAAATGTGCCCAAGTCACAGCTTTGTACAGCCTCTGAGCTCAAGCGGTAAGGAACACAGCAAAACCATTTGCAAGGAGAACAGAGCAAATTAATCAAAACTTCTGAAATGAAGGGAGTCAGTCTAAGATTGTAATAACGCTTTCCAAAGGATCTGGGCAAGGGAGAAATATTGCCTGGCCCAGAGAAAATGCTTCTGCCTCCAAAAGGTCTCTTGACGTCTGTCCACACTTCGGTAGGCACAAAAACTGCAGTTCTGAAGAATCTTAGTTTCAGAAAGAAAAGTGTTAAAGCTGTACAATTTAAATGCAGCAATCTATCTGTTGCTTAAAAAAGCAATTAAAAAAAAAAATCAAACTGCTTTTTCCCCTACCTTGTTTAAAACATTGGTTTGTTTATTTCCAGTGAAATGATACTTGAATCTTTTCTGAAGAGGATTCAGCATGATCTGTATTGGAAGGATAATGGGTGGTGATGGGGGTAAAGAGTACTTTTCTGGCAATTGTTTGCGTTTGGTTAACAGTTCATCTCTAAGTTTGACAGTCAAGGACAAATTCAAGTGTTGAATTCTCCCAACATCATCATTTCAATAGAATGGGTTTATAAAAATGAACATTTCTTAGTTCTACCTCATTGGCTGCAGGCAGTATTATGCAATAAATCAATACAATTCCTCAAACACAAGGGATACTCAAACTATTTAAGTTTATATCATATTTAACACAACTCAGGCGGCTAAGGATTATTTATTCAATGACAACAGAAGTCACTTAAGTCAGTTGGACTTAGGAAACTCCTCTAATTAAAAAAAACCCACAGAAACCCACCATTATCAGTATCAAGCACAGGGGCTGTCCAAGAGACTTGCTTATTCATATGTGTTAACAAAGGATAAAAGATGCCAGAGATTGATAAATGCCATAATGATTTCCCATTTTCATGTAACTGATTAAGTGACCCAGTCTGCCAGACCAGCATTGTTACCAACTCAGGGTTGTGCAGAATGGCCTTGTACCTTCCCACTCCGTGATTAAAATAAATAAATAAATAAAAAGGGCAGCCACAACCCCAAAAATTGCTTGGTTGAGTTTTAGTTGTACTTTATTTAATTCACAACAGAAGGAACAGGATGAGCAGCAGTGCCTTCTGATTAACCGCAAAGGCAGACTACTATCACTGCACAACAAAAATCCTTCTGCAGCATCCCGTTTTTCCAAAGTCTCTTTCTGAGACATGTACCTTTATCGCTCCCTCTTTTCCTTCTGGGATGGGCCACATTAATATGATGAAGGCTGATTTCAAGTAAGCCTATGAAAGGAAAAGTATTAACTCTATAAAATAAAATCTACATCACCATTTCTTTTTATTAACATGGGAAATCTTGCTGAAGTGTGAGGCCTGACCCTCAGGAAACCTGAGCCATCAGCTACCACGAGATCTGATGACTTGGAACTACAATGTCACTAGTGCCAAAAGGGCAACTTTGGCACCTGGCATTTTCTAAACAACAACAACAAAAAAAAACATTCTAATGTTAATACAAAGTAAAATAAATTCAAATTATCTCCTGTCTTTATTGAAAACAAAATTTTAAATAATTCTCCTTAAGAATGTACATTATTTATCATTCTTAAATAAATAGATTTATTAGTCTTACTAAATACACCACAACAATTTAAAAGGATACGAGGTTTGCAATTTCAGAAGCTGACTAAACAACATCTCCAAATTGTTGTACACATCAGGGGCACTGGCTGGTGCAGTAAGGCCAAATGCTTGAGACTGTGGTGGCCCCACAAACGGCCAGCGGAGCTGGGTCAGCACCTCCTCAAAGTCACTGCAAGGCAAAACAGGCACCTCAACATGGACTTACAGTACAACGCAGAGACGAGGGAGTGACAGTGCATCCCCTACCTTGACAATTTGTCCTTAAGAATTTTATGCCAGAATTTAACAGTGGATCTCATAAAAGCAAGAAGATGAGAACAAGATGACTCCTGAAGTTTAATATCCAGTTCTGCCATGAATGCTAGAGTACTGGCTGCCTCTGGAACATTGTTGGTCATCAGATATTGCTGAATGCTATCACTATAAAATACAAAAAAAAAAGTCAAGGCAAAAAATTCATTAAAGATAACAGGAAAGAATCATTTATATATTGAAAAATGAAGATAAACCTTTCTCAAATCTTAAATATTTTAATGATGGGACAAACTAAGGTACCAGTCTCAGAACATACATGCAGTACTCAGAAACTTCACCTTAACTCTTCTATTCGTGAAATCCACTTAAGGTAGGCCAGGTGTCGTTCAATCTCTTCTACTTGACTAATGAGTACATCGAGATCCTCCATCCATGGCTGAGCTTTCAGTAAGTGGCTATTGATTGAATCAGATAGAAGAGCTTCCTCCTCTAGAAGCCGACTCAGAGACTTTTTAGAATCTTCTGCATTCTTTAAGGCATTCTGAATTCTTTTAGGGACTTCTGATGAAACTGTAAGCACCTACATTCACAGAGAAGTATTAAGTATTAATACTTCACTTTAATTTACTTAAATATACTTAATCAATCATACAGCATATTCAGAAATAAAGGGGGAAAAAAAGATGCTTACCTGTTCTTCTAACTGCTTCTTATTTTCAGACAGCTTGTCAATAAGGTTGTCTAGCTTACTCAGAGAATCATAGTCGTTTCCAACTTCTCTTTCCACAAATTCAGAAACATAGTATGGGATATCACAATGATCTAGATCTCTAGTGACTTCTTTCTTTCTAACAGCAACAGTTGCCATGTTTTCTTTTGCTGCAATACTGATCATACAATTTCTAATTAGTCACCACTAAGACAGCACAAACAACTATGTATATACTGAGGACACGAAACTCCATGAAAAGCTGGGAAGTTCAATTTAAATTGAAACCTAAATAAGGCAGTCAAGAAATATACTGCTTTTAGTGAGACAATTTGCTGGCCTAAGCCTTAGCTGAGATACGACAAAATCGTGCTTACACATCCAACTGGTGATTTATCACACGTTAATTACTGAAGAGAACTATGCCTGTTAATGTCTTCCTTCCCCAAAAGTGCAAATTTTATTAAAAATAGTTCCCTCTATATATAGTTTCCACATATGTAACACGAAAAATTAATGAAAAATAGTGGAAAAATATTTTCATAAAATACAATGGAAGGTAACAATGTTCTGCTTTGCCTTTTCATACAGTTTAGGATGTTCCAGAGGTCTCAGTTGATGACTGACATATTCCCAGCCAACTATCCACTCAGGTCTTGCAACAATTAGTAAAGTAAAAGCATCACTGAAATATTTGTGAGAAAAGCCACACAGCATAACAGAGAGTGTAACACTTGCTGATCCACACATTTGGCAGCACCCAGAGAAAACCAGACCTGAAACTGAGAGGATGATCACGTACGGTGAAACAAAAAAAGGCAATGGCAAGTGTTTGGCTAGCTCAGTTCTAAACTTTTTAGTATCACTTTAAAAACAGTATTTAAAAATGAAACGTGCATACTCATACTTTATCTGCTACAAGCCTTTATTAAGTGAAACCCCCTACTAAACAGCCAACCAGAAAGAGTGAGAAAATGGTGCAGCTGATGAGCCAAAGCTGGAGAAGCAATAGAGAGCATCAGGAGGAACAAACCGGGAGACCAAGGGTGTTGCTGAGGAAGAAGTGAATAAAGAAGAGCAGCAGAAAACAGAGTAGTAAGAAGCACCGTGCTGTTGGCAGCGATGCGAACAAGTAACACCGCAGAAGGCTACTGACCAGGCGCTGCTCTCCTGTGACTAGCGGAAAGGATCGGGACCCAGGGGGAAGAGAGCAATGGGGCAGCGGGTGCACCCCCCCCCCCACCTCCCTGCTCCAGCGCAGCCCTGCACCCACCTTCGCCAAGGGCCGGGCCGCTGCAAGGGGCGTTAGGAGGCTCCGCGGGCCCCAGGCACGCACCGGGCGAGGCCCCCGGCCGCCCACCGCCCAGGCCCTGTGACCAAGCAGCCCCTTTCCCCGCCAGCCGTTAACGCCTCAGTGTGGGCCCTGCTCCCCGAGGCGGCGCTTTCCCTCGCAGGCCGGACGGCGCCCGGCAGGGCCCCGCGGGCAGCGGAGCTCGGGGTGGCAGGCGGGCAGCGGAGGTCCCGCGGGGCTCCCCCCGAGGCAGGCCGGGGCTCCCCGCCCAGGGGCGGCAGCCGCCGGGCCAGGCCCCTCCGCGCCCTCCCCGCGGCGGCGGACGCCAGGCGGCCCCGCTGACAGGCCACCGGCCCGCGCCCCCGCCGCAGCCCCGCCCCCCGCCGCGTCAGCAGCCCTCGGCACGGCGGCCGGCGGGTCACGTGCGCGCAGCACCGCCTGCGGGCGGGGCCGCCCGCCCGCCCGCAGGGCGCACGCGCACCGCCAGCTCCTTGCCTCCTCTCGGATGAGGCGCGCCGGTGGGCGGACCTGGCCGCCCTCCTCCAGCCAGTGCGCATGTGCGGGGGGCGGGGCGGAGGTTTGGGGGCGGGGCGGAGGTCTGGGGGCGGGAGCAGCGCCGTGCGTTGCCGTGTGGGAAGCACCGCCCCGCGGGGCCGGGAGGCTCCGCCCGCTCCTGAGGTGCTCCGCGGGCGGCAGCGGCCTCCCAGGGCCTGCAGCAGCCGCAGCCGCCTTCTGTTTCCCCGACCTCAGCCGCGCAGGCTTTCCGCTGGCGGGCAAGGCCGTGTCTCTTTAGAACGGCTGGAGAAGGGTTTTCTCCCCGCCGAAAGGCGGCTCAGCCCGTGCGGGCAGCGGGCAGGCGAGATGCGCAAAGGAAAGAGTTACTGACACACACTTCAAACTTTCAGGTTAATTTATTTTCGGTACCTGTTCTTTGGTACAGGTACTGGTACAGCACAAGTGTTCTCTCCCTGAAAAGGCCAGCTAACTAAAACAGCTGTACATCTTCACCGCACATAAAAAGCCTTGCTAACACCACCCTCTACGCATCAGTGCAAATGCGACCAGCGGCAACTCCCGCAATAGAAACGTGCATCGATGCCTTCCGTTTGTGGCAGTTCCTTTTTTTAAGCTGTCATTTAATGTGGTTGAAGGAGACTTCAAGGCGTGCTGAACTCATTAAAACATTCAGTGCTTGCCAAATAAAAAAGCAAGCCAAACATTCTTCCAGGTCTGAAACTATTATAAGCCCGTTTCTTAAAGATGCACCCATGTTACAGCTCAAGCAACTTACTCATTCATTAAAAAGCACCAGTCACTAAAATCTATTATTTTACAGCCCCCATCTTGCAAATGACTACTGAAGTTAAATGCTAGCACTAATAAAAACTTAAAAAAATACAAATCTCTTCCTACCCATCTTTAAAGATTTGTACAGAACATGTAAATAGGAGAACGCTTTACAGATGTTAAAATCTAAGCCGTTTTTGCAGTTCATTCAGCGTAACCAGGTAGTATTCAGTTGTGTCTGGTTTTTTATGCTTGTGTCCATTTTCAAAACTTCTCGAATCGCCATGGTAGCATAAGTGGATGGGGGAAGGGAGAACTCCATCTTTAGTGCCCTGAATTTACCATCTATCACAAGAGGTAAGGAGACACAAAACAAGAAAGAAGTTAAGGGCACAAGTAATGCTTATTCTCGATGCCATCTAAACTGCACTAGAAATTTTCCACAACCAACCCCCCCAACCCATAAAGCAAAACAACCACCACCACACTCCAATTTACGATCCACAGTGGAATTCCATAAAACAACTTTTTTTTTTAACATTTTCTCACAGCAGGAAGTGACGTTTGGGGGGTTTTCTTCTTTTAAAAGCAAAATTAACTTTTGTTCTTTCAAAACTGAGTTCCTAGCATCTCTTCACTTTTTCTGGAAAGCAGCACCAAAAGATGTTGTGATCAGAGTTATATATTAAAAATTCCACTGATTTCTGTTCAGTGTTTGAGTAGTCTCTTGTGTTCGGCACAAATAATATATGCTTAAGCATCTAGACATTTGTGACTTGATCCCATCTTCATGCATTTCAGACATTTACTAAGCATTTACTCCATTTTACAGATGCCTGTAAGAGGACGTTTGCAGTCACCACAGTCTGCTGGGAGAATTGCTTGCACTCTTGAGAAATAAGAGTCCTTATTTAGACACCTAACTTTGGAGATCTTTAATACCATTGCTTAACATTCTAGTTAAATGAAAGCTCTTCCTTAAAAGAGCTTTCAACATATAGCAATTCAAAGCAACAGCCAGATCAAACTTCTATTTTGCAAACATCAGCAGAAAAATCAGCTTACCTGGAGGAAGAACTGGTAATGGTTTTCCTTCCAGTTTATCCAAATCCGTAGTAAATAATGGGATTCTGGGATCATCATATGCAACAACCTCCCTTTATAATATACATAATTTTTTTTTACTTATTTAAAATAAAATTATATGTTTTATTGTTTTACATGAATTTATATTTATAATAACAACAGTAATATTTATTATTCTTCCAGTTTGGCAGTTACAACTGAAATGGAATTGATTTTCCAATAACATAAGGTAAGACAGCATTTATGGTGCAATAACTGGTAAAGCTTTATGTAAAAGACTCGCCTCTGTTTGATGAAGAGTATAAAAATAAAAAATTCAGTGAGAAGTTTCTTTGCATAACTCATCTGTTTTCCCTCATGGGCTGTCAGGATTTCCAGCTATACAAGAAGTGTAGTTTATGAAATTAGGGGAAGAATGGTGTCAACTCTAAGAACCCTTGGGGGGGGGGGGAAGCCTTCATTTTGAAGAAAGCCATCTAAACTTCTTTGAAAAGGCTTAAATACATACTCTACTCTTTCTGCCATGCATTTCCCAGATATTCCGTATGTAATGATGGGCTGAAAAAGTAACTGGAAGGTAGATGAGCTTTAAACATCAGCACTAATGAAAATAAAGTGTAAACTTCTGTATTTTTTGTCTCGGTCCTAAACCCTCTGTATTTTTTTTTCTGTGCATCAGTGATCAAGTCTTTCTGCACATCTGTACAGTCACTGGTTTAAAAGGTATGTACTCATTTGCCTTACTCTAACACTGATTTAGTACGTTTAAGTGACACAAATCTTTCTGATTGGCAGACAGGTAACTGGAGACCAACTTTCTCATAGCAAGACTACAAAAAAAATTGGTTTGAATATTATCTACATGGTTTCTACATAAATACATATCTATGAAGTGTTCAGCCAAGCCCTTGCAAGGAGTGTGACAACTAGATAGATGTCTTGCATCACAGAACCAGAGGACCAAGGAAGAAGTAAGGCTATGGTTCAACTTCAACTGCATTAAAAACATGAGGGAAATGCACAGAGATTCCTCCCCACCTGTGCCTCGGCCTGCATGTAAGTCCCGTGGGTCAATCTAATGGTCCTTGTACTTAGTCATCCCACATATACTCCATGCTGTCAATTCAAGTGTAATTTCCTTTATCCTCCTACTTACCAATTGACATTCTGAGGTCGAATGATAACCTTTCTGTATGCTCCAGAAAGTGAATAATCTCTGATCTTATGCCTCATGTTGTTAATATCAAGATTGTCAGCTACCAGCATTTCCTTGTAGGCCTCACCAACTGCAAGAGAGGAAAATATTTAATAGGAGAGCATAGTGCGGCTGCTTGAAACAGCACGTTTTCACAGATCATTCCTTCCCTTGTATTTAGTAGTTTTCAGCACATACGGGATAAATGCTACACGGAATTTTAAAATTATGAAATCTTTATTACCTACAATGTTTACTTCTACAACCCAACTAGTAGAAGCAGTAACCAAGAAAGAGTCTTAGCAAATAAAAACTTCAGCTGAAAACAAGATTCATGAAATATTTTATAACATTTCATTAACATCTCATACACGTTTTCCAATTACCTAAACTTCACAAGACTAATCCAAAGTATATGGAAAAAAAAATGGGCCAGACTACCCATTGGTCTATCTTTGAAAAAGCAGAGTGAAATGAGTTAAGAGCCCTCTGAAGAAATCAGCCGGTAGGGACCTTTAAGTACACTGCCAACAGAAGGAGTAATTCTATTACAGTCTTGTATCCTTAAGTAAGGGCGTGTGCACACGTGGGGAAGACAGGGAAGGCAATGGAAATAGAATATACTGCAGCTAAAATGCTGTCTGGTGCCTTTGATTTGCAGTGCAATTGCCAGCATTACTTCATGCAGTTGAGAATTTTAAACAGGAATAAGTTTGGCTCACTGTGGGCAAATCCCAGTATAAATATACTGAATGTAAAAAATTGCAGCTTTTCTTTCCAACCTTTTAACTCCATGTGGTTCAGTGCCACACCTCATCACAAACAGATCTTTACCTTCCAAGTGTTTCAGAGATGGGTGATAAATGGGATCCCAGCCCTGGGACTTAGCTCTGACAGGCAGAGGAGGACAGCCAAGTACAAAAGCAGTTCAACCAACTATTGAGGAAAACAAGCATATGTATTGGGAGACTGGACTGGTTAAGTAGGGAGCTCATGAATAAGCTCATATGCAAGGACACATACAGCAGGTGAAAGCTAAGGCCAGCTACAAAGAACGAATATGCAAACATTGTCCAGGCACACAGGGATGGTGTTAGGAAAGACAAAGCTCAGCTAGAATTGAAATTGGCAATAGACATCAACAGCAACATCAAGAATAAAAGAATACAACAAGGAAAATGTTGGCCTGCTGCTAAACAGGGCAGGTGGTCTAGTGACAGACATAAGGCTGATGGTCTCAGCACCTCCTTTGCCTCGGTCTTGACCAGCAAGGTCTCCCAGGCCTCTGTTCCTAGAGGCAAGGTTCAGAGAAGAGAGAGACTACCGGTAGCGGAAGAAGATACAAGCTGAGAGAGCTTGCTCTCGTCATGCTAAAGCTCTTCTCTACCATCTCTGAAAGATTGTGGAGATCTGGGGAGGTCCCAGGTGACTGCAGAAAACCAAGTGTTGCATCCATCTTCAGAAAGGGCAAGAAGGATGATCTAGGGAATTACACACCAGTCAGACTCACTTTGGTCCCTGGGAAAAACAATGGAGCTAATCTTCTTGGAACATGTTTCTGGGCACACAACGATAGTGAGCATGGTTTTACTAAAGGGGAAAAAAGGAAAACCAAAAAACTCACCAACCTTACTGCCTTCTATGATTAAATTATTACATCTGTGGATGAGGGGTGAGCAGTGGCTGTTCCCTACCTTGCCTTTAGCACGGCTGTTGACATGTTCCCAGAGCATCCTTGTATCCGAGGTTAGAACATTACAGTGAGTGGACTGCTAGATGGGTAAAGAACTGCCTGCCTCATCATCTCAAAGGATAGTCACTACTGGTTTAAGCTCTACCGAGAAGCTTGTTACAAGCAGAGTTCCTTGTTAAATACCTTTATCAGCATGCGTGGAGGAGGAGCTGGAATTCACCCCAACAAGTCTGTGGACAAAATTGAGCTGGGGTGGCAGTCGATCCACCCAAGGGCAGGACTGCCATGCAGAGGGACCTAGGCAGGCTAGAGGAATGGGCCAAGAGGAACCTCATGAAATTCATCACAGGCGAAGTCCTGTACCCGAGACTGATTAACTCCTCGCAATGGTGCAGGCTGAAGAGCAACTCTGCTGGCAGTCACCTGGTACTCCCAGCAGAAATGAGACTCAGAGCTCCCTGGCAGCAATAAAAGCTAAAGCTTAGCCAGTGGCTACACCAAGAAAAACAATCACTACCCTTTACTGGGCACTCATGAGACTGCACTTGGAATAATGTCTCCAGTACCAAGCAGATGCTGATAAACTTGAATGCGTCCAATGGAGGACCACCTCAGTGGCCAGAGGTTGTAGCCCATGCCCTGTGAGGAGAGTCTGAGAGAAGTGGGCTTTTTTAGTTTGGAGAAGAGAAGACTTAGAGGAGAACACAGAGACTATCTGTTCTTAAAAGTTTCAGACCTGACAGGACGATGCTGACCTAAATACAGCACTGACCTTGCTTTGAGCAAAAGGTTGGACCAGATGGCCTCCTGAGGTCCTTTCCAATCAAAATGACTCTACAACTCTACGCCTTAATAGTAACATCGTGTGGCATGCAGATAATTACAGATCACTCAATGTATTCCATTAAAAACAATTTAGATCCAATACACTTTATATGCAGGAGGTGCGATACGCTTTTTTTAAAACATTCATATTGGTTAATATTTAAACAGATCTGATTCTTTTTCCTAACTTCAAGTGTTTGCTCAGGTTACAAATTTTAGAAGTTTGCTTTATTTTCTAATTGAAAAATCAAATGCATACACTTTTCAATTAACATTTCATCTTTTTTCCCCCCCTTGTGCAGAGACAAATAATTTTGCCTCAGTTAAAAATTTCTTTCTTTGGAAAAGCTACTAGCTAAAAAGAAATATGAAACAGATTTAGGTTAAATGAAACAAGTTACACTGCAGACTATTATTATGAGAATGGGAAAGGCTGACAGTAATGTATCAGAGCTCTGAAACCGTGTATTGTTTTAATGGTCACAAAGGTTGCACAGATCTAATCTTCCCTTTAAGAACGATCTTAAAGCAGAATTACATTTTTAGAGTGAGTACATAAGTTAACAGTCAGACTTACTTTTATGCTTTGGATAAATAACATCAAACCCAGGCAATGGCATCACTACATCGTGGATAGTGTAGTTATCAACATCCCCTTCTTCGATATGAACAGCTGTGGCTACAATCAGGACAGAAAAATGAAGAGTTACCAGTATGGATGCCTGTGACAGTTAACATTAGCTAAATTTAAAATGAACCACTTGATTGAAACAAGCCTACTTTGAGGGATAACTACTGTGTTTTATCTCTGCTTAATAGACAACATGTCCAAGAAAAGTAATAAGTCTTCAAGGCTGTCACAGTTACTGGCAGAATCACAGCCTGTTTCCATGACATTTAAAGCTGAATGAAGTAAGGACTGCTAGATGAACAGTCCTCTCTAACCAGGCATCAGACATATATGAAGCAGAAATACTGTGGATATTCTCACCCCAGGGAAATGCCAGAGCAAATCCAAGTGAAGAAAGTTTTGACTGAGTGGAGCCTCTGCAGATAGTAATGCAAACAAAAACTTTTGTGGTTAAAACGTACATAACAGCCTTCCATAGTTCTCCATAGCTCAACTAGGTTTGAGTTTGTTCTTGAGAACCATCAGTCCTTCATAGTTTCTCTTCCCTATCCAGCTATTTAGAAAAACAAGCAAACAAGCAGCTCATGGAAGTGTAATACCTCACTTCCAATTCCTTGCAAAATTTGACTAGAACTGGCCAATGGATTCAGAAATCACTGGACCAAAATGAGTGAGAGGGAAAAGAAACACACATGCAGTATTACATAAAAAGATACGTGCCTTGTTTTCCTAGGAATTTGAACTACAGAGCATCACTGGCTTTTTGTCTGATTTTACCTCCTTTAAGTGTGAGATCTCCTGGTACAGCTCTAAGCCCATATTCTTCTATTCTCTTGCTCACCATATTATTCCACACGTAACTCTGGTAGCTGTGGATGTACATTAAACGATTATTTCTTGGTATCTAGTGGTAAAGAAAAAAAAAAGTGAAGTATTAGAAAGATGTATTTTTCATTTTTTCTCTCAATCATAACCAAAAAGGCATATACTTGAAATGTTACCTTCTCCAGCAACAAAACTAACACAATTTCTTGGTATACAGATTTGGGGTTTGTTCATTATTTTGGAAAAGAGTGTATGAAGAAATAATGCTTTTACACATTTGAAACGTGCACAAAATCCCCCTGTGCTTAAATTAAAAAAAAAAGCTTTTTTTTTTTATTGAACAGCTCAAACACCAGGGCTATTATAAAACACTGAAGTCATCCTCAACCTCCTGAAATCGTAAGTAAACTCTGCAGACGCAAAAGCGCAGTGTTATTGTAATTATCTTCTTCACAAACAAGAAATTATTCCTTGGCATCTACGATGGGCCCAGTAGTTTGATGATGATGAGGTATTTTCTCCAGAGACTTGATCTTGATTACAGTACTTGAAAATGAGAGGGAATCCACCACCTCTATGCCAAGCTGATTCATTAGCACACTATCCGCTTGATTTATACTTTTAAAGCAACAGAAAACCTCTGATACAGAACTTTTGCACAATTCTCTGATCTGTATTATACATGGTTACTAAGTATAACTGTATTGCTTCCACCACACCAGAGTGATTGTTGTATAAATTGGAAAGCTCATTATGCATACGATAATTACAGATGTCGTCAGTTACCATGCAGCACTGCCTCAAGCAGAGGCAGGAAAAATGTGAAGATTTTACACTTAACCTTCTACTCTTCAAGCACCTATGAGTCTATTTCAAATTCATCATGGTACCATCAAAAGAGCGTTTATTCAAGTAAATACCCCAGAGCACTTTTACACTCACTATGCCAAATGCAGAGATTATGTTCTTCATTCCATACTTTAAGAGTCCACGTAGAAGCTGTCCTTCCACGCACCTTTTTACAGGTAGTTTCTTGAGGGCTGCTGCTGGATCTTTAGTCTTTGCCCATTCTTCTCTGCATTTTACTAAGTATCCCTTCTCAGCTAGAACGAGGATGTAAAGTAAAAATATTTTAACTACACAGCAAAAAAGCATCCATCTCACTTTTTGTTAAAACAGTTGAAAAATTAAAGTTTCAGTCTCGGTAATTACACAGATTAACAGAATCACAGAATAGCTGAGGTTGGAAGGCTTCACGTGGAGTCTGAGCAGACTCTGTGTGCAAGTATTCAGGTCCCTTTTCACCCCCACTGCAAGAAACTGCACAGCAAGGAAAGAGAAGCAGAAAGACAAAGAGTCTGAAGATTGCTTCTCCACTGCTAAACTGACTGAAGTGAAGCATGTGCAAAGCTGTCCTCACAAACGTCCTTTCAAATTAAAAGAATCTAAAAGTGTTTTTCCTGAACATACAATTCTTGGAGGAGAGGCAGAAACACTTGATGTATCATTTTTCAGTCCTTACCTCCTGGTCGTGGTTTTAGTATCAAATCCATTACTTCATTCCAATTGTTTTGTAGAATAGCTCTAAGATTCAAACAGGAAAGTGTATTAAGAAGTGACTAAATATATTTTAAGATTTAGCCAATTTATCCAAAAAAAGAAGTATTCGTGTTTAGATTTATGCAATATTAAAAGTAGTGGTGTTATGCAAGATGTTTCTGAACTTGCTTCAGCGGGTAAGTTTTCTTGAATCTAAAATTAAAACTGTCACATGCAATATGCTAGAAAAACATTCCCAAAAATACATTAGAAGTTATAGAGGGATAAAAATAAAATTTAAAACAAAAAGAAAAAAAAGGGATGGAAACAGCACATACCTGCCGATTTGATATGTAGGAACAGCTGTGGTTCCAAATCTTTGCATTCCATAGTAATTAATGAATCCAATTTCCCTGAGAGAGTGCATTGCTTGCTCTATCTGGTCATCAGTCCCTGTTATGTTTCTAGCATTTAAAAAAGTAGTTATGGACAGATTATTAAGGGCTTACACTATTTTGTGATCCCCACAATATTAAAGCTCAGCATCAACATTATATAGCATGTATCAAATTCAACGGACTCCTGCCAATAGAAGGACTTTTCTTTTTGGTAACACAAGATGCACTGATCTCTCTTACCTATTTAAAGAAAAAAAAAAAAAATTCTAACAGAACTGTCTAAATATGTACTAACATATTACCTGAGAACAACAGTGAAATGGTTCCCTTGCAGTTCTCCCAATTTCAGTGGATGGTTCTTGTAACTGAAATTTCCTAATTTGAAGTTCATCAAACATTTATTCAAATGAGCAAGTCGTTGTGCAGTGATTCTAAAAACAAACAGACAACAGTGACCAACCTACGCTTAGAAAAACCCAGTTAAATAAATATAGAAATGCCTATATTTGCATTTCAAAACAAAAAGCAGTGAGTCCAGTCTCCTCAATTGTCTATTGTTGCCTTTTGAAAGTATTTTAATGAAACATCTAAAAGAAAAGAACAGATAATTCTTAAGACTGCTCATACAAGAGAAAATATACAGTGTGACACAGACTGTTAGTACTGTCTTTTCACATCTATGTTACAATACACACTCAACAAAAAGTATCTTGCAGTATTGATGTATACTGTACCGCACAAGCTGAACTTTGCTTCATTTGAGTAACTACACCACGAATACACTCCAGTTAACTCTGTGTTTACGACTGTGCTAAGTTATTAGCCACTGCGTAAGCTTCGTGCAGACGAAGGAGTGTGAAATCCAGTCTGCCACTGCTATCCGTCATTTTTGTTGCTAGTGCTTTTGGAAGCGTACCCTGTTCTTTGCATCACCAAGCCGCTCTTTGACACTTCGCTAAAATTTATAGCGGGATAGACAAGTTTATTAACTAGCATGGCCAGTGTAGTCAGCTCAGAGAGGGCTGATAAAGGTAATGTCTCCTCTCCTGTGCCATCCTTCCCCACAGCTGTGCAGGCGAGTCAGGTACTGTGGCACTACTGAACAGGCACCGCAAATCAGTACGTTCCCCCAGCAACCAATGCTTACAACACATTGAAACTCTTGGACACAATATTCAATGTGATCATGTTAAAAGTAAATGGAACAGCACCTGAGATGGCTACACCACAAGTCTTGTTAACTGTCACCACTTTACAAACTTGCCTTCCAGCAACAAGAATCTGGGGCTTCTCATGACTCACAAATTAATAATGCCTTTTATATGTGCAAAGGTATGCACATGCAAACCACTGGGAGGAAAAATGTGAACAATTACATAATGAATGCCCTCCTTCTCACAAGGATTTGATCAAATTTCTGGCTCTCAAACCTTGGAATTCCTCACTTGTAGAGTGTGGTTTTCAAACAGTTGTAAATAGTAGCCCACGCAGAATATTCCAGCTATCTGAAGAGATATTGTAATACATGACTGCAAGGCATCCATCATTCTCAGTTATGGATGTAACACTAATTGCAAGGGCCCAGAAATCATACAATTATCTTGGAATATGACAAAATAAATTTTATTTTCTTAGTAGGCGACTTATGGGAGTAGGTTAAGGCAGGAAAAATTCCTTATCATTCTTTGCCCCTTCTGGCTACTCAAAAGATGAGCAAAGGCAGCGGTTAGCCTTCTCTGGAGCCATTCAGACAGTTCAGTGAGAAAGAAAATAGGATTCCAGCTGGAGGAACGGAGAAACAAAAGTCAGGAAGGAAACGGGACATAACATTCACAGTGTCATTCCATTTTCCTTCTGCTACATGGGAGCCATGCAGTGTTAGGGCACACGGGCAATTTGGCCCACTGCTTCAGCCAAACACATGTATATCCAGTCTATGGCTCGGAGCACCACTGACTGAAAATACTAGCAATCACCATGGGATAAAAAAGGATTGCAGCATCTCATTAATGCATGTACTTTACAAGATCAGGACCTGAATCTGCCATTTGTGTCACGTGCATACCGAGTCTTCAAGGTATTTAGTGAGGTACTTATTTGCACCTCGAATACCGTGTGCAGTTTTGGGCCCCTCACTACAAGAAGGACACTGAGGTGCTGGAGCGTGTCCAGAGAAGGGCAACGAAGCTGGTGAAGGGTCTGGAGAACAGGTCTTATGGGGAGCGGCTGAGGGAACAGGGGTTGTTTAATCTGGAGAAGAGGAGGCTGAAGGGAGACCTTGTTGCTCTCTACAACTACCTGAATAGTACCAGTATACTTTCACTTACCTAAGAACAGCGATCTCTTGAACTGTTATAGCCCTTTTATCTTTAGTTCCCATGTAGGAAAATATGTTTGGCTTCACTCTTAAAAGCAACAGTAACAGAAATTATGTATATTAAAACAGCCACAGATCAAACATAATTTTCATCATGATTACCTAGAATTATTAATTTTCTATAGTAAAAACAGAAAATACACATATATTCCCCAGAACTTGTCTACAATTTGACATGTGTGACATTTTCTAATCTCATTTATAAGTACATAAAATATAGGGAAACTTCTCTGTTTTAATTACATGTGGACAGATTCACTTTTACCACAACTGTGCTTTCAGAATATGAGCTTTGAAGTACTTCTCTATATACATCCACTCAATGCACAAATGTGCAGCCACCACTAATTTCACTAAAAAAAAAAAAAAAAAAAAAATCATGTCCATTTCTTCCTTAAACTTCAAATAACACGTCTGTCTGAATACCTTGCATGCACATTAGGTGAGAACATGAAAAGTTAATTTAAAATTTGACCCAGTTCTTTCCTTGAGAGGAAAATTTCCTTTCCTTTCCACTTTGTACTTTACAGGCTGTTACACAGGGAATATTTCCAGTTATTCCAGCTATGGGCACCAGGGGGTAGCAGGATTGCCAGTACATACATTTTTACACCAAACTATGCTCCTACCATTCTGTTCTCAAATACAAATACTAGTAGTAAAATGGTTAAGAGTCTAGATTATGAACATTTATTTTTGGACAGGAAGGGCAAAGGGAAAGGGAGGGGAGAAGTGGGGAAGTTTCCCTAGGAGTAGATCACTGAATTGACCCAATTTTAAAATAGTCCTTCCTCTGCAATTCACTGTGTTTGCATCACGCCTTTGGCAAATCTTATCGTTGCTGCACTTGATGGGGTGAAAGGAACTAAGACTGTGTTGCCATGGAGAAATTAATACATGGAACAACAGTTTATCAGCTGTAACTGCTTAGGAAATGATCAGCGTATTATCACAACAATATCTGACAGGTTCATAACATACTTGCATATATTCACACCCTGGGAAAAATCTCACTTTTAATTCAGGTTAGGCACATCAAGGCTTTGAGCTGCCAAGCCTTTCTCAGATCAGCCAACTTCAATTGCGGACCTTTTTCCACTGAAGTAGTAGAGTACAGTCTTTTAAATTTCTTGGGATCATTTTGTTCCATTCTCACCTCCTTCCAAAACTTACAAGTTTCAAATCTGATATTCCAAATTAATTTCTTAAAAAAAAAAAAATTTAACACACACTAGCTACAAATTAGGCAATAGTAATCACTTGTGATGCCCTTCCATAATTTTGAAGTATAACATTTACAGTAAGATGAAACATACAAGGAGAGGACTGCATGCTAGCCAGGCCAGCAGAAACAGCCACCTTACCTTAAAAATTTGGATAGGACATTAATGGCATCCATAGTATCTTTGTTCTCCTTGTACAGGACGAAGTGGCAGTAGCTTCCCCTAGATTTTGGCCAAGAGTGTTTTCTTGGATCTTTAAAAACAAAAAGTTAAAATTTGTAAAGAGTATTTTTTAAAAATTTAATTAGTATCTTTCCCACTGCAGCTACATTTAAACAAATATGTAAGAGTAAATTTCTGTTAATTTCCATCTGCCCTTTTTTTTTTTTAAAAAAAAAAAAAAGTTAATTACTGACAGCAAAAGCTGCAAAGCACATCGAAAAAGACCTTCTCCCCTTCCACTGGGTTGTAAAATTCTCTTTAATCAATTCTGTCACCTAGAAAATCTTGAATGAAATGGTGACAGTTCCTTTGTCATGAAATTATCTAAAACTATACTCTAGTCACTTAACTGCCATATTGCCCAATTAAGTTTCTCAAAAACATTATCAGCAATAAAAGCCATTCCACCCTTCACCTAATGCCTTCTATAATTTATAGATGAGGACCATTGGAGCCCTGTTTGTGGGAAGACTACAATTATTATTTATAGTACTAACATAGTCTTTATTTCTGTGGGATTTTTTCTGTGTGTCATGCAAAAGTGTTGACCGTATCGCTACAAAAGCCTAAAAAAAAAAAAGTATGCTCACAAAAAATTACTTTAAGGTGAACTTTTTTTTTTTTTTTAAGTCCTATGGGAGAGAGGAATCTGGCACAATAGAGACATTAACAAATCCTTCAAGCCAGATACTGTGCCGTGTTTAGAGAAGGCCAGAGGGTGAGATAACTTCAGCTCCTGCAGACTAACAACAATTCTGTACAACTATTTGGCATTTTCTGGAGAGGAAAGAAAATGTATTTGGCAAGCTTTTGTTGCACATAAAGGCCTCCAGAGATAAAACTTTCCTTTTACAATCATCCACTGTTGATGGCATTACTGGGAAGGGGGACTGATTCTACATAGCTTTAGCAACCACCTTTGAGGTGCTTTGTTTATCAATTATTTGTTTTATAAGAACAAAACTAAGGATTCGTTTTGTTTTAACTAAGTAGTCCCTTATCTCTTGGTAGCTATCAAGCAGACATTCGCGGTTTTGTACAAAAAGGGCCTATGCGTCTTTTGTAAGAGCAAAAGCCCGTCCTATTCCAGTATATAAACACCAATGCAGGAAGGAATTTCTTGGGGAAGTTTTGCTCTTTTTTGTTCACATTAGTTTAATAAAGCCCAGAAATCCCACACAGATAGTGAATATGTTACATTTTCAGGAAACTTTCTGGTAAAAGATAATTTTTCTTGCTTTTTTTGAGAAGCTGCCATCCACACACACACTTCAGCAAAAACAATTTTGGATGCTACAGTATAAAATACTATACACGTAGTTTTTAATCACTTAAAAGTTATTGCAACACTTGCGTTGTGCCATCAGTTTCTAAGCAAAGCCCCCCCCATGGAGTTTCCTAGGGCCTAAACTGAGCAGTATGGTCCAAAACCTGTTAAGAGACCTCATGCTCCTGCTGGTCTCCCTTCTGAGCCACCACTGCTCTTAAACACAGTCAATGAAACACTGCATTCAGCTTGAAGAGCAAGGTCCTTCATGAAGAACTCAGTAGTTAGAAGGGAAGAGGAAGACAGAGCATGATTCACAAGGAAAGTCTTCTCCAGCTGGAATTGCTCTTAAATTTAACTAATCCATCTTGTACACGGTCATTTCAACACCCTTCAGAAAGCGAGCCCTAATCTGGGCTAGAGTAAGAGGACTCTATACCAATGGGCTCCTCCTGCTTTGGGCATCGCAGCCATGTGCCTGTGCACCCCACTGCCAGCCATGCCGAGTAGTGGGAGGCTGCAGCTACAGTCCTGATATTTAACCATTGCTCACCCAATACATCAAAGTATTCAACTGAGTAGATGGACCAGAGGGACTGTTTGCAGTCCTCGTTGCTATGTTTCAAAGTAATGTTACGTTTCTGACAGTAAAATTGTATTTCCAAGCCATTTTTCCAAACCTTTTGCTGCAACTTGAGGGATGGAAGCTTTTTTTAATATTGGGGTGTATTATATATTGAGTTTTATAAATACAGATAGTGGTGTCTGAAATACCAGGCTGAAGGGCAAAGGCTTGGCTTAATGACATCAATGGAAAATTTACCATAGAAGTCAAAAGTATTGTCAAAACTGGTAATTCACATCACTTATTGCTGGCAGACTTTCTCTGCAGCAAATGACTACTGCCTATACTGCACCAGGAAAAAGAGGTAGCACAAGCCCAATTTTTGGCTGTTTCAGGGAGTTTTAAGTATTACTTATGTGTAGAGTTTTTTTAAAGAATTAATTGTTACTAGTTTGGCCAGTCTTGTCGCTATTTAGGAGGTCATAACGGTTGGCATTTCATTTTGTTAGTATGAAATGTCAACATCTCTTACCTGTTGCAGTTCTGACCTCTGTCCCAATGCATAGCATAAAGAGCACAAAAGAGTAGCATTTAATTTTTAGACTGTCGAAGGGTTTTTAGAGGTGAACATGCAGGTTTATGGTCATGGCATTGTGTATGCTTTGGGGAGCATCCAACGGTTAGGTGGTGGATGACAGCAATTTAGACAGTTATGCAATGGAATCGTGCAGAGGCAAACAGTGAACATATGGAAAGCTTCAATCGGAGATGCAACAAACTTCATTTGTGGACAATGATGAAACAGCAGTTTACCGACAATTTAGTAAGGCGGTATTTTAAGTATTTTGGGTGTGAGCTTACTATAGACACAGAGCAACTTCTGATTTTAAATTTTAGAAAAGCATGTTTGGTAACCTTTTACATTATCAACAGAAGTAATCCGGTATCTCAGCTGATATTCAAATATTCTACACTTCTGAAATGTTTCTTGCCTGGGGAACCCGCTCAGGACCAAGATGTGGCAATATAAACATGAAAGATTAATATAATCCTGACTAAAAAGACCTTGCACTCTTAAATCCTACATTCATAAGCATTTACACACACACACACACACTGAAACCACACACATCTCCAACGCACACAGGTGTTTGTAGCATCACAACTTAGGAATCCAGGTTTAAATAGAAGATGCTGCTTTGCATCACAAGGCGGTGCTCCAGATAATGTTTTAATCCTAGAGACACATCACTAAATTCTTTTCAGCATATTTCAAATACTTAAATTCCTTTATACAGTATCTCTTAAATCAGACTGGTCAGCTTAGTAACAATCACTTTACTGTAACAATGGATAAAGAAGAGAAGCAGCAGAAGGAAAAGGTGGAGGTAAAACCATTACAAACCAACAGAGAACAAAACTGGCTGAGGAGAATTTTGTGCTGGTAATACATACTCCATGCATAAAGCATGCAAACATACAAATTTTCTAAACATGGTTAAGCAAGATACATAAATACATTATAATTGTACCAATAAAAGTACCACATTCCCACATTTGCTTAGAACAAGCCTTAAAAAAATAGTAACTAAACTGAATGAGGAGATGGTGTTATTTCCAATTTTAAATTATCTTATCTCCTTACCATTTCTCCATTTCCTTCATCCTTAAAATGAAAAGGCTAGGTTTACGTACTGTCATTTGTAGTAGGGGGAAATTACAGAGGAGTGCAATCAGTTTAAACCAAACCTTAATACCTTTCATTAAATGCGCAACATTCCGTACGTATACAGTCCTCTCAACTTACAGTAGCAACAAATTCGTACAACATTAAAAGATGTAGAACACATTAATTTAACCCCAGGAACCAAAACAGTATTTGGCAAGATTAAGGTGGGTAACACTTCATTTTGAAAATCCTTCATTACTTTGACTATTCCAAAAAGAGTAACTAATTTATAATTAATAAAGACAATTTTCTGCAAATATAATTAGCCTTGGAAGCACAAGTAGCCTTAAAGATCATGGTAAATATATTATGTTTATAAAAAGTTTCAACTCTGAGAAAACAAATAGGTGCTTGTCTCTATTCAAGTCATTGAGAGCTTTGTCATGGTTTTTCAAGACAGTCAAGATTACACTGACTTCCAGTGTAATGTATGCATTTGAACTACAGCTTCCTACTACCACAGTGCACACTGACACATTCAGGTAAGTTCATGAAAGCTGAGTTCAAACAACACTGAAAATAAAGCCCCTATTTTGCCCATTCCCACTGCAATAACAAAAGATCCTCTCACTTCTAACATGGTTGTATTTGATGAATGATTTGGAAAGAAAAACAAGTAGAAATTTCAATTTGAGACACTCCTTGTGTTCCCAGTCATTTTAGATGCACAGCATCAGTTGCAAAGAGGAAAAAGCAAAGCCAGACTACATTAGCAGCTACACTCCACTTGAAGTACTTACTAATGGTTTTTATTTTGGAGATAATTTTAGCATTTACTTTACCCAACTGCTGTGATACTGAAACTCACTTGCCAGTGCTTTTTTCCCAGCAGCATGATAAGCAATAATGTATTTTTTTCCATCTCGATCTTCTGTTTTAGTCTCCAGTCCAGGAAACAAGGACTTCACAGCCTGATGGATAACCGTTCTTTTTTCTTTGGTGTCTTCAATTACCTGTGTCAATACACACACATGCAGAAACAAAATAAAGTAATACAAAAGGGGAGGGATTCTCTCAGAGTTAAACTTTGCATGCTTAAAGAAAACCTACCAAATCATACTAAAGTACTGAACAGGTATACTTCTAAAAGTCTGCCCCACTTATTAAAATTAGTTTGAAAATAATAAATAACTCTGCTACAAACGCCAGTCTCAACATTCACAAATGAAAATTCTCAAGATTCATTCCCCTCTTCTGTGCTTAATAAAATTCCTTCTTCTAAAGAAAACACTGTCAAAATGCAGTTTTTCTAAACGCATTAAAAAGGGGGGGGGGAAGCAGCTAGAAAAGATTATTTAATGTGTGAATGTTTATTTGAAATGACCAGATTTAATCCTGCTCATCTCTGTGTCCCAAATTTAGGGCAATAGTTATTTTTCAAGTATATGGAACATTTGGATGTTTAAAAATACCAAGTTTTAATTTCATTTTGTACTTTCTTATTTTTCTTGTTACAGAAGAGCATATTTATCTTCTTTTCTATTAAATAACTAAACACTGACCTTGAAAATAGTCTTTCATCAGGATGGATGTTTTATTTAATCCTTCTTACATAATTATTCTACAAAACACTACTAGTCAAAAACCAAAATAATGTGAGAAAATTTTAACACCACAGAAACGAAGATGTGTATTTGAGTTCATGTGTAGTGTCCCACCGAAACCAAAATGACAACTCACGTGCACGAGTTTGAGAATATCTGTAACGCTTTACAGAACTAAACCCTAAACCGGAAACATTTTGGTATACATGCACTAGAAAGTACGTACCTGCCACTCACTCACCCTCTCATGCCCCCCATCCCCTGCCCCATCATTTATTAATTTTACCTCTATGGCAACACTAGTTTCCTTATTCTTAAGAAGCTGGAGCTCCTCTAAACGCTGCTTGTCTTCATCTGACAAAACTGTAAATGTTTCTTCTGATGGGTCCTAATACACATTTGGGGAGGGAAAAATAAATATCCAGTAACCCTCTTGGAACAACTTTCAGCCTTTTTGTGATTTTGCTTAAGGAGCATAGCCATTACCGAATCTTTACCTCAAAATTTACCTCATCATCCACTGGAACAGAAAAGTCATCTAAGTGGCTCACACGTCCATCTTTGCCTATTTCATGGACAACAAAGTCCGAGTATCTGATAGGAAGAAACATGCATTAAATTTGTAATTTAAAAAATAAAAATCCCACATCACAAAGTCCTTTCCCAAGAACGTGTTTGTTAGCAGAATTCACGTAAAAATTCTGAATTCACATCATTCAACTTGCACAAAATAAACTTCAACTGTGAAAAAGCTGCACCTATTCCCACCCCACAGAAGAATACCACGAGAGCACAGAAGAAAGTCTGGCATATCTCAACACAGCAGACTTCTTTGCAGATACCAAACACCTGCTGTAGTTATTCTGAGTCATTTTCTCACTAGCTTGCAGAGCTCAGTAATGCATGTCCTCACTTCCAGTCATTACTGACAATCAAGACTCTACTGCATTGCCACAATGTGAACACATATGCACTAACTCTGCCATTCAAATAACCTGCAGAATAAAGTGCATGTTAGCCACCCTAAGGAAAGCAGGACAAATTAATCTCTGTTACATATATTCATTTATAGAGAACATCTTTCAAAGAAACAGTTACTCTGCATACTCTGTGACAGCAACAAAGAACTGGACTGTGACATTTTCGATCAAGTCACTATGTCCAATAATAAAAACATCCTGACTTTGACAGAGCACAGACAGCCTATGTTGCAATTGCTAAATGATTTTTAAGTAGCATCTGCTTGTAAAGGAAAAAAAAACCAAACAAAACCTTAGTCTATGAATGATGAAAGATTAATAAAACTTCACAATAGGAATGTTTCTACTGTATCTCCCCCAAGCCCCCATTTGCTGTACCTCTGTACGTACCTACATATATCATACTGGTAGAATTCCTTCCTAAGGAGTGTTATGTGTCCTCACTCTTATTAGCTGTAGCTGTCTAGACATGCTAGTGACTGCTACCATCAAAATGCCAGGACGAAATTAATGATAGGTGTTACAAGCTAAGATCTAAGAAAGACCCTGAGCCCAAGAACATTTCTACCACCAGCTACCTTTGGCCACCTCAGCTCAAAATTGGCAGATTTCCCAGAAGGAAGTTCAACACAGACTGTGTTCCCCAGTGAAGGACCATGCTAGCTGCTTAATGCTGCATATAAAGATTAAATACATACACAATATGTATATATCGCTTTATTATGTAAAATGATCTAGATATGAAGCCAGTATTTAAAAACAGGGACTTCTTGGTGTGTAAACAAAACATCCTTAACTGTTTTGTTTAAGTCAGGGCAACAATGATACTCACCTCAGTGAGGTTTTTGTATTTGCATTCTGTTTTATTCAAAGATGTTATTTAAAAAACCCTAGAAGTTTCATTTTAAAAAAGCTACTAAAACCCAAACATCTTTTGAAGTATATAATGTAAAATTCACGCCCTGAGTTATAAAATTCCCTTTTATGTTTTGGAAATGACATTACAACTGATCAGACTATAATTTAAAGCCTAATGGACCATCTGACAACATACATGTTTACAGACATTAGCACAAAAAAGCCAGGCAAAAGCAAAGAACCACCAAAGAGGGATGGTTTCAATACTGTTCTCCAGTGCATCTTGTATCAGCACTGAAGAGTGGTACAAAAGGTGAGTGTACTGTATAAGGTTTCATGCTGCATGCTCCTGCCGGAGAGCAAGACAAATGGCAAAGATCAGTGTAATCATGTATTTCTATCCATACACAGCTTCTTCTTCAGAGCTCCATTTGAAAGGAACGAAGAAATTTAAAAAAATTTTAAAAAAATATCTAGAAAAGTCCCAAATTAAACCTCTCTTTCAGTCTCACCACTAGGAAAAGAAAGTGATGAACCTCTCAAGTGGCCATACATAATCCCGCTGCATCCTGCAAGTCGGAAAAGAAAAATGGAGAACAGCAGCTCCTTAACACAAGGAATTTACATACATAACAAGACAAAGAGTTACCTCTCTTTCAAGATTCCAGAAAACCCTTTATGAGAGCTAACAAATTTAGTTATGCCAACATCACTTTCTGTCAGTCCGTGCTTCATCATGTCTGCAAAGCTCTCTGGATCTCCATCTTCATCACTGTCCTCTAGCTCCTCATCTTCCTGCTCCTCACTTTCCTCATTGGGGATTATTTCATTTTTTGTGTCTTCATGAAGAGATTTGTCAGGTTGTCCTGTTACAGTCTCAACGCTCTGCCCAGAGTCGTTCCCTGTCTGAGACTTCTCTGAGATCTTCTGTCTTTTAATTTCGTCTGCATTAGCCGCATCATCCTCAGAGCGAGGACGTTTCAAGGATACGCTGTTCATTTCTACAGTTTCCATGTTTAAGGCACAGTATAGGATAAAAAGCCCTGAGGAGCGAGAAGAACGGCTTATTTCCTGTCTGTTTAAGAGCAATATCAATACATAGTCTCCACTCCAAGGACTCTGCGCCCCGCAACAGTTCAGGAAAACCAAGTAACTTTCTGCATTTTTAAGTTAAACATCAAGTAAAGATTTTGTACAGCTAGAAACAATATGCACTTGGGAAGAAAGAAGGGAGATGTTAAGGGGACTTAATACCCACCCAAGACAGCATGCACGTCAGGCCACAGAAGAGCAGGATTCAATGCTACACCAACCATCTACCACCATCGCCACTCTTGCCGACTCTTACCACAGCTGCATCCAGCCCTGTGCACACAGGCTCTGCTGTCAATAGCAATTTAGTGCCTAAGAAACTTTTTGTTCCCAAGCCTTCTGTTAAACGTAACTATTCTCGATTATTTCTTGTTCTACCA
This sequence comes from Leptosomus discolor, assembly GCF_034619465.1. Lineage (NCBI taxonomy): Eukaryota > Metazoa > Chordata > Aves > Leptosomiformes > Leptosomidae > Leptosomus > Leptosomus discolor. The sequence goes on from NC_141391.1 coordinate 203,992,961, forward strand.
AGACTCAGTCTTGCAAGGATTGAGAGAGGATGGCTGAAACCTAAAATCTCATCTCTTCTAACAGACACACACAGTCCCACATGGAAGCCAAGGTAGCAGCAATACAGACCAAAAGACAGGAGGGATAAGATAACAAAATCATTGAATGAGTGGGACAAACAAAACAACAAGGAAGTGAAATGATCTCAGAGAAGAACATGACTACTCACACTGGTCAAGCAGAGATCTGACTCTTCCCTGGCAACTTGAGCTGCTGCCTTTGCGTCAGCAGAATTAGTACTTTCAGATCTGAAAAACAGAGGAAAACTAACTCTTCAAGAAAATTTTAGGCAAAAAAACCTGGCTATGAAAACATGTATGAAAGTGATCATTACAGAAACTGGCTGCCTCTGAACCCAGTAGTTACACAGGAGCGGACACTACTGAGACAAGTTAGTAACAAATACGATCGTAAAAGTGTAATCAACTTAGTGACATAACACAATATTGCTGTTTATCGAGCTACAGCAGAGAAGTTTGGTTTTATTTCTATGTTTATGAAAGGAGACCAGAGTTCCTGTAATTAGGCAACAACAGGACATTTCTCCCAGCATCACCCAGCTGGCACACTTCTGTGCTGGGGACAAACCACACGTTCTGGTAGCAGGGGGCTGCATGGGAAGAGGCCATCAACCACCCTGTGCTGGCCACGGCCAGTTCCAGCTGGCTCCATAACAAACCAAACTCACTGCCTGCCAAGACTCCAACTCATCAGACGAGCACACAGTGCCTCTGCTCTGGCTCACTTAAGGGCGGAGCTGCCGGTGGCAGAAAGCACAGGAGAAGGCGGGTGACAGTGTGCTAAGTGACACAGGGGGAGGCACGGGGAAGGGGACATTGTGCTGGAGATGCACTCTTGGAAGGAGGCTCTCCACACCAGAGCAGGGACACCCCTAGGAAGACTGCAGCCTGTGAAGGTGCCCACACTGAGGCAAGGACTCCCCTGAGGGCACTGCGGCTTGTAGAGGGGCCCACACGGGAGCAGAAGAAATGAGAAAGAAGGAGCAGCAGAAAGAAATCTCCATGCACCAACCCCAACCTCCTGCACCACCACTGGCTCACACAAGGGACAGAGTGTAACCTACAGGGACAACCACGGGAGGGGAGGTGTCTGGAGTGAAGGGAAGCCGGAGGGAAGGAGCTTTCCCCAAGTGTTTAACTGGTTGATTCTTTGTATCTCACTAGCCAAATCAGTAACTAAAAGTTTATGTTAACTGGCAATAAATTAAACTAAATTCCCCGAGTCAAGAAAGTTTTGCCCACAACAACAGGCAAATTTCTAAATTAATAGTATTCAACTGTTACTAAGAAACTAATCTAGGCACAGAGCAGTATTTTAGAGCTACACACATCATCCTGTACTATTTCTCCAGTCACTAGATAGCATATTCTATTTAATTTTAAAGGGCATGTTTTTCAAGGAAGACTCATTACTAACTCAATCACCACGTGCTGGGTTGTTAACTGTTACCAGTTAGCTGTTAGCCACTGCTGATTTCACTGCCTGGACTTCCCATTGTAGAGGTCACAAACTTAGGGTGAAGAGGCAGGAACAACTGTTTTAGAAACACCTGAAATGTTTTGCTCAAATGAACTGAAAATGAACACTAAAAAAAAAGAATGGACAACAGGGAAATAAGGAGAGACTTATAAAAAAAAAAAAACCCAACGTACTGCCTAAAGAGTGACAAAACACACAGAGAAGAAAGCAGAACAATTAGCAAATCAGTGTACCTTCCAGCAGAAAGCACCAATCTCAGTTTGTCCTCAAATAAAAAGAGTACATAAAATCCTTCTTTAAAAAGAAAAAAAAAAAATCATAGCCAAGAGAAGCAATTCACCATCATTTCCAGATTCTTCTCCTATGTACTCAAATTTATGGAGCCCGGATTACAAAGCACCAATGTGGAAAAGACTTCTAGACAGCTTGTGAATGTCTTTGCATGGCGAAAAAAACTCCACTCCTCCAAGACACCTGCCAAAGGAGGTAACAACACAAATCTCGTGTTTCTAAAATAAAATTGTAATACCCAGTTATTGAAAGATATAAACTGTTAGAAGAATTCAACGTTGGCCACAAATACCGAAAAGTTGTCAATACAGCCTATTCTCACAGCAGAGGAACAACTGTCACACACAAAGCACCACCCTGTGCCAAACAGGGGCCGTCATCTGGGAAAATTTCTGCAGGAAAATTACTTGAAGGAGCAGGTTGAAGTGAGCGGGGCACGCGCTGTCTCACTTGTGCAGATTGCTGGTGAGAGGCGCCTATTATTTTTTGACAGCTGCTCAACCACCTCAGTCCTTTTCCTAGCAAACAGGTGCTTCCATAAAAGCCACAATCTACATAAGCAGCAGCTCCGAAGCAATTTCAGACGAGACCATGTTTCAGCAGAGACTGAATTTACAAATAATGGGCTTGACTCTCCCAAGCAAGAGACGCTGAGCTATTATTTATTATCTCTGGCGCGGTACAGGCTGGTGGGGGCTACGGGGTCCTTCCCACTTGATAAATAACAGAGCAGGGGCACACGCCAGCGCCGGGTACGAAGCTGGTTCCTTATGAGACGAGACAGATCGGATTAAGAGGCGACCGATGATACAGCAGCGCCCGAAAGCAGCCCCTGCGAGGGGGCGCAGGGGGCAGCGGGGACCCCGCCTGGGTGCAAGGCGCGTCTCCCGGCCGCGGGGGCCGGGCAGCCGGCAGCGGCTCGGCACCCACCCGGCGGCGCCAGCCAGGGGGAGTGGGTCGGGCGACCGCAGGAGGCAGCGCTCCGGGCGGGCCGGGCGAGCGGCGGCCCGTCCCGCGGCCCGGCACTGCCGCGGCCAGCCCCGGGGCTGCCGGGGCAGGGCGAGAGCGAGCGAAGGAGCTGGGGCAGGCGGGAGGACGGGGAGGAGGGAGAAGGAAACGGCTGCCGCTGGGGTCCCGCCACCACGCGGCTGCCGCCCGCCGCGGGAGCCCCGGAGCGGGCCGGGAAAAGCCTGAGCCAGCGGGGGGAAAGTTGCCCCGAGGCTGAGCCCCCGCGCCTGAGCTGGGAGCCGGCCCCGCCGCGGAGGCCCCAGTTCCCGCCCGCCAACCGAGGAGCCCTGGGCGGCCGCTGCTGCCGGGGGAGGGCGCGCCTCCGCCCGCCGCCAGGCGGGAGCCGGGGAGGGGGTGCCACTTACCGGCACGGGAGGACGGGCCAGGCGCCAGCGCCGCGGGGAAGGAGGCGGCGGCAGCGGGAGCGAGCGGCGCGGGCCCGCCCCAGCTCCGCGTGTGCGGAGGCGGCCTCCTGCCTGCGCCCGCCCCCGGCCGGCCCCGCCGCCGCCGCCGCAGCGGCCCGGCCCAGCGCGGCCCGGCCGCCGGGGAGCGCTGCCGCCCGGCGCAGCCATTTGCCGGCAGCAGCACCTCCGCGTCCCAGCGCGCCTCCGCAGAGCCGCCGCTTTGCGGTACGGGGCTGGGCCGCGCCTCGCGGAGCGAAAGCGGCGAGTAACCGCCGGCGCTGGCCGCCGGGCTGGGCCCTAACGCGGGCGGAGGGAGGTGCCCTGAGCAGGGCGCCCTGCCGCGGCGTAATCGTGCTTCATCAGAGAGTTTCCAGGCCGGGGCGGCCCCGGCTGCTTGCAGCGAGGGCAAGGGGGGGGGCGGGAGGGGCGGTGGGAGCCATCGGGGGGCTGCTCTTGCACATGCTTTCTTTGACAGTAAAACACAGTTTGAAGCATCCAAGGGAAGCAGACAGGAGTTTACAAAATAACAACAGCTCTACAGAGAAGTTTAATTTCCAAAATACAGCTATAGCCAAAGCAGGGAGTCACGTACAGGAGGTAGTGGCCTTCCTGAGCAACCCTGGAAACGTGGCGCAAGTCGACGTTCGTCCCAGGGCGCTGGCATGTTCGAGCACCATTTCAAAACCTACACCATAGCTATGCAAAACATGCTACCATTTTAAAACTAAATGGATCTGTGCTATGAGTCTTTTCTGACATTGTCAGAATGTCGTCTTCCACCCTCCTTTCTATTTTAAGCAGTGGTGCAAAGAGCATCTTTTCATTAATTTTGACACGTATGATTTGCCTTTACTTTTAAGACCCTTTGTGTCATATCTTAATCCCAACCAGCCTCAGAGCTCCTCTTTGCCAGGCTATTAACACCACTTTTTAGTTTCTCATTCTCTAGTTGTGTGTGTACATCACTTGTATGTGATGAGACTTACAATTGCTGTTCATATGTGGGTGACTTATTTTCTCATCCCTTGTACTTCCTTTCTTGCTCTGCTCCTAGAGGGGAGGTAACACAATGGACTGCTTTGCTTTGGTTTGGATTTAAAAAATCCCAGGTACGCATGTGTTGCTCTGTGGCTAACTTATAAAAGACCACGTCAAGTAAATGCATGTTGCAGTTAGAAAGGAAGGGGCAAAGATTTGTGGCTATCCTTAGTTCTGAGCAGAGATGGATCCATAGAGATTGGTTTTATCAAGTACTAGGGGATCAAAGCTTTATCTTTATCACAGAGCTTTAGTTTACCCCCTGTTCACCCTTCACACTTGGGATTTAAATAACGTACTAGAAACCAGTATGGGTATCAGGAATGGGTTTAATGAGCTTCTGTGAACAGGTCAACAGTGGGCTGGAAGCAGCAGTAGACATCAGCGATCGACAAGGCAGGGTATGGTACTCCTGAAGACTGTAGCATCACTGAGGAATCCAGAGCTAGGCCTACCGTTGTCCAACTCCCAGGCTGTTTCGATGTCAGGGGCAATACAAAAGGAGCTATGTGTTGTTTGAACATTGCTGTCATCTGACCAATTACTATAGCTGCAGTATGTAGATGTTGCAAGGTAGCTCCTTCACCTCTCCCAGGCAAAGACATATTATCTGGCTGAAAATATCTGGCTGGAGGGATCCTTCAGCAAGACTTGCAATACCATGCATCGGTCCAACTTTTTTTTTCTCATGTAACTTTTTGCTTCTTTTGTCTTGCACAGGGGAAGTTCCCTGAAATACTTATTTTTCCTCCTCCAAATTCCTACATTAAGTACTTTGCCGTCTACAAAATCCTTGTCAGTAATTAAGAGGCTTGTATGTTACAACCTGTGCTTGGTATGATAATTACCCTACTGTTAGTTCTCCCTGTTGACTATGTTCATCTATCATTCATTACCATTAGCTCAGATCGAATAGAATTTGGAGTGGTATGAAGTGCCTCATACAGTGAAGAACCAGCATTTTGAAGGACCTGCAGGTGCTAGCACAAGGTAAATAGCTAATATCATTACTATGCATTTCTCAAGTTTTCTAATATATTCAGCAAAGTTTGTTACTCCTCTCTCAATACCAGTAAGCCATCTCCGACATGGTAAAGAACTATTTGCCTATGTCTGAGAATCTGCAGACAAAATCCTTGAGACCATCCTTCCTATGGTTCAGGGGCTGGAAGGAGGGAATCTCTAGTTCTGCTTCTGAGATAAAACTGAGCTTTTCTGGCAAGTAGAGACCATCAGTACTTAAAAAAAAGAGGTCACATTCAGTGACCTTCTGTCATGGTCTAGCCGTAATATGTTTTCCAAATGCGAGCTTGCAAAGGGCACACAGTCATCACCACTCTCTCTTTCCATTAGTCAAGTGCTGATTTTATGTACAGAAGTGTAGTGTAAAATATAATTAAGAAAATAATGATATGTCTGCAACTTCAGCTTGATGTTTTCCTCTGCTTGGTTTAACAATTAAAAATACTTTATTACAAATGGCCTAATATACTCGTCAGGTGGTACCATTATTTTTTTTTTTTTTTAATATCAATTAAAATGTCAGTATCAGTACGTTCCCATAGAAACTTCATTTAATGCAACTTAAAGAAAGTTTGTTTTGTGCAAAAAAAAATTATGACTGACCATAGTTATGGCCTGTAATAAGTTTATAATGTCTTCCTACTCTCAAGCTCCCCAGGAGGGGAAATCAGGGTAAGACATGTTGGCAGATGGGAGCATAAATCTGGCTAGGAAGAGAACACAAGTGGGAAGCATGTTGAGTCAGTCTTCTCCAAAGATACTCCTCAAAAACCGAAAGGTACAAAGTTGAGCTGTTCCCACTCCATAGGAAAAACTAATAAAATAGAGCAGCAGTAACTGCACTCACTCTTCAGTTTTATGCCTCCCAGGGGCACAGACAATCATTAAGATAAGTTGTAATTTTACACCTCTTTGCACCAGCTGCACTTAACTGGTCTGATTTTTACCTGTCACTAATAGCACCACAGAGAATTAAAATGAAAGAACTATTAAAAGCCTAATGTATTTTTCATATGTAGGTTGTTTGCATTTCTAATGCTTATTTTGAAGCCTTACATGAAGCGAAAAGTGGAGGTGATAATTCCTTACCATGCAAAATTTAAAAGTACAATGTTACGAAAAAAAAGGGGTTTTTTGGAGATAGAGAACTTAATGCACAAGGTAAGTAATTTCAGTGAGGAGGATCTTTGAAGAATGTTGAAAACAGTCCAAAAAGAATCATACAGGTTTCCAAAATAAGAACAAAAAATGGTTTTCCAAGAACACAAAGTATCAAGGTTTATAGTGCTTTAACAGGCCATCACCTTTAAGTTGATTCTTCCACTTTTCCCTTCCCCTGTTTTTTTAAAAAAATGAAAAGCTGCTTATTTTTCAAATTCATCTCTCAAAATCCCTTAGTCAATTAAGTCTGCAATAGGGGAAAGGTGGGAAAGCCTCTTATCTAGACGGACCATGAGAATTTTAAGCACAGAGGACTGGGGGTTTTTTTGATCAAGTTTGTTCCTCTCTAAAAAATTTATTATATAAAAATAGCTGTAAACAAACGGTCAGGTACTGTGCTGTACAGGGTAATTTTGAATTAAGAATGTATGTGACTATAGAAGAGTAAGTAAAACCTTAATCATAGGTTTGGGAGGTAACTGAAATATATTTTCTTTTTGTACCTTTGTGTTGCTGTTAGAAGTTTGATTCAGGGAGGTTGTAAAGCTTTGCAGCAGCATAGACAAAACAGGATGTTATCGCCCACAGATCAAGTATGTTTGAGTGGCAGCGCTCAGTTTTTGTGAAGATAGTAAAGAGCCAGTATTACAAGAAACAGGAATCTGAGCTGGGGGAATAATTATATATTTCTACTCCCACACCCTATTATCTCAGAAGGCCTTTCACCTCCCAGGGCTGAAAGACCTTTCTGTGTATTTGGGCTAGTGCCACATGCATGGGAGGAGGCAAACAGCCGAGATAGGATGCAGAGCGTGAAGCACCAGCTGCCAGCAGCGCTGGCTGCTCCCGCGGCTCTCACAAGGGCTGTAGAAGAGCAACGATGCTGAGCGGTGCTGGGTGAGACTGTCTCCTGCAGCAAAGCTGCTGCTTCCCATGCAGGAGGAAAAGCAGAAGGCTGCAAAGGTGGAGGGAGAAAACGAGCTATCCTGGCAGCTCCTACTGCTCAGGCACTGGCCTGCAGGGTAGCAGAGCATGCTCTTCATATGCCTGCCTGCCTTGCCTGTGCCTGCTGTCACACTGAGTTTTCCACTAATTTTTTTGGCTGCCTTTGATTGCTGTTATTGGTGTGAAGTTTTATCCCTTGTTAAGCTCCTGGTAAAATGCCTGTTGTCCTCAGTACGACTGGATCTGGTCACTAAAAACACTTTAGAAGTCACAGCAATCATGTCAAAGATTGACAGACATGAAACTAAAATGGATTATGGCAATACCTGTGGTATTTAGCTGTGAATGACTTAAAAATCTCATTCCCCATCATCCATACGGAAAATCCTGATGCCTGCATTTGGTTAACTTCTAGGCTGTAGCCACATCGTAGTATTCCTGTTTACATGGCTAATGCTTCACGTAGTTTGTGGATGATAAAATCCAGAATACAGGCTATCCTCCACCTTTCTATCACCCTTCTCTTTCCTGCTGCCTGTAGATAATATTGATCCTTCATTTACTTAGGGAGTTGTCCAAACTGATTAGCACTGGCGAAAGTAATCCCTGAGTCCTCCTGGCTGCTTGACAAAAGGAGCACGACTGACTTCAAGCTACTGAAGAAGTACAGTAAACACTCATGATTTTAAATAGGAAATAGTTACTAGGAATGTATTCCACCACCGTGTCATTTCACAGCAGCTTGTTCAGCTGGGCATTCACTGGGTCAGTGTGTTGGTACTGGGGACACACAAATGCAGCTGAGGATGAGGACTAGAATCCTGAAAACATCCCAGCAAAGTTTGCCTGTTATATGGAGCTAGAGGTACTTGCCAGTTTTTAATCACTGAGCTTAGTGACTGGCATGACAACATTTTTCTGTCAGGGAAATTATTTACAGGCAGTTGGAAGAAGGGCTGTAAGGAGGTCAGGAGGCTGAGTCAGTGGCAAACTGAGAGTACGCCTTCCAGTCAACCCAGTCTCTCAGCTACCTGCTTGGTGGTCAGCTGGGAGCATGGAGTATGTTCTAAGAGCAGTCACCTTCACCGGATTTTTCAGGGTACAACTTTACCTTGTAATTATGAAATAAGTGCAATGTTAGGGAGGATTCTGCTTTGAGTCTAAGCTTGGCTGTGGTAGAAGCCATATAGTGGGCTGATACAGTGGTTTGCTTGATTCTCTTTCTTGTGCCAGACACTTGCCAGTGTTGCTGATGAATAGTAGGGGGAAAAGAAACCTGGAAATGCCCTTAACCAAGTGATAAAATAGAATATTAGTTTTGTATTCCTGCTGCCAGATAGTCAGGCAATCCATGGAGTTACTACACAAGGTTCAAAATGTTGAGAGAGAAGTTCCGCATATGATTTTTAGTATCCAGATAATCTTTGAATCTAAACTCTAATAAAGCTTTTCACCGAAATGGGGTGTTAATTAGTCAACACTGTATGCAGACTCTTGGTACAAAAAAAAATTTACTTTGCAGAAGGCACCCAAAACCCTGTACTATTCATGCTACTCTGTTTCTGTGGAAACTGTGTGTTGGAGTGGAATAGGAAAAACAGAAGGGAGAGAAGGAGAGGTGAAGTGTTTTTGGCTGAAGTCCCATTGGCCAGTCACAGTTTCGGCTGGGGTAACTCAGACAAGCAAGCCCTCAATGCTGAAGTCCAGACAGTTTTCTTCCCTCCTCACCTTAACTTGTGGCAAGGGAGGAGTGTGCTTCAACAGACACTGTTCAAAAAGTGGTTACTTAAGCAATTTATCTGTGCTTTTACCCTGATTTTTACTCATATTAAAGAGGTGATATTTACAGATTTTTATGCAATAAGAATTTTAGTCAATCAGTAATGGTAGTCAATAGCTACCTAAAGTGGTAAAGCAAGGTTTGCTCTGAAATGAGCCTTCCATTGACAGACGTTGCACAGTCACTGGTCTTCTGAAAAGCACTCTTGTGTACTTGAAAGGATACTCTCCTCTTCCAAGACCGAAAAGACACCTTTTTATCATTCTGGGGCTTCCAAAATATTTGTGGTTTTGATGAATTGCTATGAAAGACAGACAGCCTTGACTAAACTCAGCTCTTTATTTTCTGTTCCCTGTTAACTGTTTCATGGACAGTCATATTGCTTTCTCCTAGAGTAAGACAACTTTACTTAAAAATAATATCTAAATTAACACAAGAATATATTGTGAATTTTTTCTGTTGTTAATCAATATTTGCCTGCTACCTGTGGGTTTGGGTCAGGGTAAAATTTCTAACATTGTACAGTTGTGATTGATGGCCTTATTCTGTAGAAGTAGAAAGTGATGGTGGAGTCTTGTTTCTACCACATACACACACAAAATGACCAGACTCTTACTGTGGTCTGAGGCTCCGGGTTGGAGAGCCTGGGCATCTTCCTGTCTAGCCTCAGCACACGCATGCTACCACAGAAGACCAAATGGAAATGTGCAGCACATAACATTATGTCCGAAGTTCAGCAGAGAATTCTGAATTACTGCAGGAAAAGAGGAAGGGACAGAAAAAACAGCTTGCAAGTATGGAGGTTATGGGGAAAAAAGTAACTAAGGAAATGACATTATCTTTTCAAATTCAGGTATAAGTGTGTGCAGACCCAAGAATTTCAGAGGACTTTCTTACAGGTAGAAGCTAAAGGGAAGGGCCAAACTCACAGGGACAGTAGCTGTGCATACTCAGGCCCCTGCATGGAGCAATCACCGCCGCCCTCTTGCTCTGCTGATGCTTCAGCTTAGTAAAACATTAAAATCTCTGCAAGTTTCTTGCTAATCTCTATGCATGGGAGTTGGCAGTCAAACATGAAGAGGGTTAACTGGAACAGTTCAGGGAACCCTGCAGCCTGTTCCCTTTGTATGCCTGTAGTGTGTTGTGCTGTGCCTGAAATAATCAGGGAGGGAAAAAGAGAAAAAAGCAGAAAAGAAGGCAGTTGGTGTCAGGCACTGGTGCTGCCTTCATTCTTTTCTGTATTAATGTTTTCATAAACTACAACTGAGTTGCAGTTCAACCTAACTTTCCAGTTTTATTCGATTTGTAAGCCATTCTACTTTTTAGAAAAGTGTTTATTGTTTACAGTTGTTGGGTCTGTTTGCACTCCTCTTTAGGTTATTCAGGCTTTAAGTTTGATAGCTTAAGAAATATCTGTTTGTTGAAGTGCTTATTGCTGTTCACCCATTTGTGATGAACAGGAAGTTCAGACCACACAGAGATATTATTAATACAGTCAGAACATGCCAGAAACACAATACATTGAAGCAACACTCCATTAACCCAAGTTAGGTAGTGCAGAAAAGTGATCACATTTATATGAGCTATATGCTTTAGGAGACAAATTACCCTTTTATTCAGTGTAATTCATAAAGTTCATCAGGCACAAGACAGAAGGCATTGATCAGCAGCTATTTGGCTCTACCCTCCTCCCTACAATAAGGTCTAGGTCTGCCCTTTACGAGCTGAGAAAGTGTGAAAAGCTCTCACCAGCGCAGTATGAAAGTCCCATTTGAAAATCCTCATCACCATGCTAAGTAAACAACCAAACAACCTTCACAGCAGCACTGCACTCCTCCGTGGATAGACTGTTCTTTGCACAGGTTCGTTAGGTCTTTGTGCCACTGTGAGTCACCACTGGTCCACAAATAATAATGCCACCCATCTTCTTGGTGTTAGTTTTCCTGCTGCAGAACTACAGTTGAGGATAGAGTGGCAATTAGGACATGGATTATCTTATGCAAATGCATTGTATTTCCAATGCTTTCTCTCTTGCTGACAACCATGTAGTCTAATAAACTGCAGAAGCTTTTTCTTGCATCTTGAAGCATCTCTCTACACAGCTGTTCAATCACATGCTGACTTAGGATACAATCAGAAGAGATTCCTTAAAAAAAAATTCACAGTAAGTGTGTATTTCTACGAAATCCATTTACATAGTGTGTGGGCAGCAGCTGCATCCTCTAGCAATGTTCAGTATTAGCCATTGACGTGATACTGAGAAAAATGCCCTGCAACACACTCCAGACAGATTTTTAGAAGGCTTCTGCTCCAGGTAGGTTGAGAAGAACTGAATCGGTAGCTCAAGGTAACCAGCTCACAGGGCTGTACCCAATTTAAAAGAATTTAGGTTCAGGATTTTTCATAACTTTTACAACAACTGCAGACATGACAAGGGCAGGTCACACGAATACCGCCCTGCTCAGCAATTGCTTATTGATAAAGTTATGCTCAGTTTTTCTCAGCAATAGCTGCCATATAAATACCCACTCAACAAGCAGGCAGCTTGATGGACAGCATGGCTGCAGTTGAAACAATGCACCTGAAGTGAAGTTGCAGCTCAGACCAACAAACCCATGATTTGCTTTAAGGACCAAGATGCCAAATGCTGATTTTCTATTGTAAGACTAGACAGTTCACATAACTGACATGGAGACGGTTGTACTTTTAGAGATAAGACTACCCACAGAAGATCTGTGTTTATTTGACTTCAAATATATTTGGGACACACCGGTAAAAGTGTGAACAGAATTTAGACATTGGGAAGAATGCAGTTCAACTAGTCCATGAAAGAATAAATGAGAAGATCTGAGCTTGGTGCAAAGAGAAAGTAGTATCTTAGAATCATAACCCTGCAATTTCTCTTGCATCTCTCAATCAGAATCAAGGCGTAAGGTATAATGCCCATTTAAAAATCTCTCTTACTTATAAATCCCAATAGGTTTATTAGCTGAAAACAAATGTGATGACAATTGAACCAATTTCTGATCACTCAACCTACCAAATTTGTAAAGCCAAAACTCTCTGATTTGCAAATCATATTTTTTCAAGTTTGAAAAAGATATGGAAATCCCAAGACAGTGTCCAACTTACACAATCATTTATACCAGTCTCTTCTCATTTCAAGTACTGATTCAAGTTCAGACTGGAAAAGGTTCTTCGCTGAGAGGGTGGTTGGTCACTGGAAGAGGCTCCCTAGGGAAGGAGTCACAGCACCAAGCCTGTCAGAGTTCAAGGAGTGTCTGGACGATGCTCTTAGTTGTATGGTTTACTTTTAGGTAGTCCTGCAGGGAGCTGGACTCGATGATCCTTATGGATCCCTTCCAACTTGAGATTCTAAGTTGAACAGGCACATTTTAAAGAAAAAATGTAGAAATCCCGGCTACAACCCCATTTTCAAACAACTTTGGCAATTAGTATGCAGATAGGTTCCATCAAAAAGGACTGAGAAGATGCTGACCTATGAAACCACGGCTTTGTTTCATGAGTAGTAAACCAAATGAAGGTCATTTTTTAATAAATTTGTATCCTGTGTTCCCTACACCTTCCCACCACGATGCCATCAAAATATTCTCCCAGTCTTTTTCTTTGCCTCCTGCACTTCCTTCCAATACCCTCAGCTCCCTGCCATCTCTCAAATGCCTTCCCCTCACCTTGTAATATTTCTAGTTCATGTGTACAGGGCCACCTTTGCCCTCTGCTTGCTCTTTTCCAGCTTGTTGCCTGGACCACAGTAGGAGAATGGGTTGACTCACTGGTGAGGATGTGGCACCTCCTGCCAAATAGAGTAGAAGGCTCCTGAGTTCTCCTTCCCTTGCTGTCAATGGAGACATGAATAGTGTCTATCCTTAGTATCCTCATCGTAACCTCATAGTGACTTTGAGACTTCTAACCTTCTGACAGCCCCATCTGAAATTGGACAATGAATTAAAAAAATACCAGACGGGGACCACCTTTCATACAAAGCTTGTTTTCTTAGAAAATATGCTAAGAAAATATTAATACAAATCCTATTAAAAAATAAAACATTAGTAAAATAGCAATTAAAGTAGCTTTAGGGATGATTCACTTAGCTATTTTAATTAGTTTAGAGTATTAAATTGCTTGCACTTAGTAAAAATAAATAATTTTTTACTTCAGGGAAAAAAAGTTTAAGAGTATAATTATAATTTTGGAAGAGGTTAAATGAGTTATGAGATGAATAAGATATTTAGAGTTAAAACTTTAAGAACACAACTAACATTTCTGACATTTGCACATTCTGGTGCCAGCATTTCTTGGCATTTTAAAATGACTATGTTGCAAGCTGCAGCACTTATGCAGGGGAGAGCAATTTGACATATATTCCTGTTCAGATTCAACACTTTTGGCCCTACAAAAGGATGATTTTCCAGTTTAATTAAGTGCTGCTCGAATAAAAAACTATGTCTCTGGTTAACTGAGTGTCTGGTCTTCATCAATAGATGTCTTTGTTTTATTTCTTAGAGGACAAAACAAAGCAGCATGATAACAAATGTGAAACATTTGAGATAGCTGTTTTGAAAAACTTTCAGACATTTCAAACAGAAATGAGAGTTAGGGTACTATGACCTCATCAGTTAAATTAAACCTTCCTTAAAGGATGAATGTAGTAAAAATAGGTAAGTTTTTAAATTCTAAGTGCTTAAATATATGGGGTGAATTGTTGCTATATATAAATAGGGATTATTCCTTCAGCCAGAGGTCAAGCCTAGAAAACTCCCACAAAAGTAACTCTTAAGAAGCAGGAAAATAATGGTATGCTACTTTAAGAAAAACAGGGAAAGAATTTGAAATATCTATGCTCTTTTACCGTCTGCTGGGGAGGCATGATTAAGCAGTGATTAAATTCAGAAAAAAAGAACTTTTATACACACAGTGTTTAACAAATTCATTATTCATCTAAACCAGTCTGAATGTTCTCAAGTCCTGTCTAAACTGCACAAGTGTTGTGCTGCACAACATACCCTAACCCTGGTCCCTTAGTTTCCTAAGTACAGCTTCTTTCTGGCCTCATGCCCAATTCTTATTCCACCCATCCAAACCAGGTGGTGGAGAAGGTCGAGTGTGGTTGGATTTCATTTCAATGTAAGGCTGAGAAATAGCTGGGGATTCTGGGTCCTGAATTCCAGATCAACTCAGTGATCTACTGGCCACGGAGACTGCAATGTGTTGCTACATGAAAGGCTGTTGTGATTTAGGGTCTAATGTCGCAGAAATATTCTCAGCTCTGCAGATCCTGTGTAACTACAGCTCATATTAACAAATTTAAGCTAACTTTAACTAGTTAGATTGCGTTTATCCAGCAGTGTAGCCTGCTTATTTTCTAGGTTACTAATTCACTAATTCAGTAATTTAGCACAGAGTAACCACAGGTCACCAATAATCAGCTGTTGCCATAGTACCCAGGCTGGCTCATTTAAAGGTAACACAGATGTGCTTATGCAAGTCGCACCTGTATCTTTGTCTGCAGTAGGCATTTAAAAAAATTTCAGGAAGGCATGTTTGACCCTGACAACAAGGAAGTAAAATTACTAGGCTACGATGAAAAGCTGAACCATTTTTTCTCAGAGAGAAGAAAAGTTAAGTTACACAAGGCCACTGATGTCCAAAAATAGGACAGGAGAGGAAAAACGGCTTATATTTTCATACCTTGTGATCTCTTCCTGAAAAAGTCGTATTAGGAAATGTTCTTGAAGTCCTCTGAGTCTAATTTTATCTGTAAGGGGGTAAATTAAAGTCATGTTTTGCTTACTTGGTATCCATCCCACCTATTTTGCCGTGTGAACATGAATTGCGGCATGCACACTGTGATATTGGGGGCCTGCACAATTCAGTACAACTTCTATTTTAGTCTGTCTACTTATTCATTTACCTCCCAAGTCTGAGGGACCACAGAGCAGTTTAAGTCCCTATTTTCACAGGACTTTCTCCGTTTCTGTACAGCTGTTTCATTCAAGCAATGCAAAAAGAGGCTCTCTGGCACAGCTGTGTTCCAGCATGCTGTGAGCTAGCTGGAGGCTTGCACAACCTTCTATTGGTCCTCGGGGGTGAGCATAGAAAAGAAGATTATTCTGGACGGCACACTCTTACATGATTACTTTTCGTAAGTTTGAGGAGGAAAGGATCAAGCAGGGAGTAACTCAATGCTAGAAAAAGAAAATAAAATGCATCTACTGGCAGATTCATACAGGACGGCTTTTAAGGCAGAACAGTTTGTCTCAGGTTTTAAAATGGGGCAAAAAAGGGCCGTACTGTAGGAATTTCCTGCAGCAGAGGTAGTGAAGTGGTAACCTAGCTGTGGAGCAGACCTCAAAAACAACCAAATGGACAGAGACCATGGATTTCTCAAAGGATGAACTCACATAGAAACAGAACTGATGACAGAGCCACCAGGTAAAAGGTCTGCTTTTGTTATGGGTAGAATTACAGAATCACCACAGCATAACCCATGCAAGTGTTAGTGGGGGGGACAGCAGGCACCATAGTATGACCCTTCCTTTTGTCAGGGACAGAAGGTGCATCGCTCCCCCATCTCCTTTTCCCCCTTGGGCCCCTTATTCTAGTGCGTATGTGCACATATGATCCAATATAAATTCCAGCTGAGGAAAACTTACTTATGTAATTAATGATTTACTCTAGCCTTGGTTTAACTGGTAACTATTAAACTTATTCAAAACTGGGATTAGAGGCTTAACAAGAACCAAGTGCCTTTTAATCTATACCTACTGAATTCTGTGAGCGTTATACAAGTACTAGCATTAAAGCACTCTTCCCAGGGAGTGTCCACGGCAAGTCTCACTTGTATTTAGTTAAGAAATAATTTTATCCTTGCATTGTTTGGTCTGCTGTCACTTTTTGTTCACAGTATGCTTTCCAGCCAAAAAGATAAGAATCAGATTTATTTTTAGCTAGCCTTGGCATCCTAATTCAGTATCCTTTTAATGCTCACCTGCATATTTTCCCTGTTCCTGCTGGATGAGTCTCACAAACGACTGAAATATGAGAAAAGCACGGTGGTCAGTGAAATTGCTGGAGAGAGCTAACTTCTTGTATCTGTTCTACAGCTTCCTGGCTGTCTCCATTCAGTGGTCTGCTAGTCGGTCACCAGATCTTAATAGTCTTCTACCAGATGCTGGGAAAAACCGGTTCTTCTTCCAGTCCAGGACCTCCAACTGATTAATATATTCACATGGCACTGCTGTTTGAAACCATAACTGGTAAACATCCCTTTTATCTGACAGCCCCAGTCCCTCAGCAAGGGCCTCCTAACCATCACAATTTCTGTGTAAGAATGCATTAATATGAAATACTGTAGGCTCTGTAGACTGGCAGCATGGGGTATAACTGTTTCTAAACAGAAAAGAGAGATGAAGTGAAAGCACAGTAAGAACATAAAATATTAATTTAAGGTGTAGTATGATACAAAGTGTTACAGGGGTGATACTTTCGTTCTTTTCTTCTCTCTGTGGGCAAAATCAGATACTTATTTGGTGAAAAGGACCCAGATCCAGCAAAGATTAAAAGAAAAACAAAAACAAAACAACAGAGATTCAAGGATAACCTGATGCAAATAAGCCTTGGACATAGGCCTAATGTGCATCTTGAGTTCTACTGAAAAAGGAGCTGGGAAGAAGGAAAAACTGGTTGCCAATAATTTAGAGAACAATTGGAAAGTTAGAATATGCGAGTTACAAAATCAAGTATAATTTCTCGAGTTGCTCTTTCCAATAAGCTGCAGCACGCACATCTTTACCAGGCTGTATGTGATATACAGGAAACACATATTTCACATCATCAGGCTCCTCAGCTGTCTAAGCAATTCCAGATTTTAAATAGTAAGAGCCAGCCATAAACTACTGAAATGGAAGACTGCCTGGATAGATGTACTTCTGTTACATGAGGACCAGGCTGGTGCTAGAGAAAAGGTATGCTGGCAATGCAAGTTTCCATTACAATTGAGATTATTGTTAATTTCACTGCAAATAAGGTTTTTGCATATTTTTCTTATTTGCAGCTAGATTCCCAGTACTATTTCATATGGTACATTAGTTTGTAGCAGAATTCTTGAACTACGTATTATTTTGGGGAAAGAAAGAAGAGACAGGGAGCCTTATTCAAAGATTTGAACAGGGCAGACAAAGATGCTATAACCAGAACTGTATTAGATAAATCGGTATGTGGACAAAACCACCAACAAAATCACATTTCCACATGGATTTCAACTACAATTCAAAGTGAGAGACAGAAAAGGCACACTCTGTTCTCCTGGATTTTCAGTGCTAAGAGGTATGCTCTGAGCGTATGCGCTGGAGTTGTCATATTGAGTTCACAGCAACATTTCTTACTTCTGTCCCCACAGAAATGGTACAGTGCATTGTTCCATTGAATGCAAATAGCACCGAGCATATTGGTAAACAAATAGATTTGGATGTATCCTGCCATCAGCTGATCAGATGTGCATTCTGTTACCATTTTGCAATTGTTTCTTGCTGTGCCATTCTGCTTTTGCTGCTGTTTTCTGCAATTGTGTTCTTACTTTAAGAATAATGCATAACCACTGAATCGTAGAATCATTAGGTTGGGAGACCTCTAAGATCATCAAGTCCAACTGTTGACCTAACACCACCATCCCCACTAAACCGTGTCCCGAAGTGCCACATCTACAAGTTTTTTGAACACCTACAGGGATGGTGACTCCACCACTTCCCTGGGCAGCCTGTTCCAGGTACTGACCACTCTTTCAGTAAAGATATTTTTCCTAATGTCCAATCTAAACCTCCCCTTTGCAACTTCAGGCCATTTCCTCCTGTCCTATCACTTGTTACCTGGGAGAAGAGACCAACCCCCACCTCGCTACAACCTCCTTTCAGGTAGTTGTAGAGAGCGATAAGGTCTCCCCTCAGCCTTCTCTTCTCCAGACTAAACAACCCCAGTTCCCTCAGCCGCTTCTCATAAGACCTGTTCTCCAGACCCTCCACCAGTTTCATTGCCCTTCTCTGGACACACTCCAGCACCTCAGTGTCCTTCTTGTAATGAGGGAGGACAGTAAGTTGGGACAGAGAAGGAGATTTTAGGAAATGGACTTACACGCCTATTGTAACTAGTGTTTGAAGGGAATAAAAGCCTTTATTTTCAAAACTGGTAAAAGTCAGGTATCTGGACAAAGACAAAATCATTGTACTGCACTGTATTTCTTCCTCACTAGGAACTGAAATAGCCATAATCCTCTAGTTTGGTGCTTAATCCCTCCCTGTATCAGTGCAGCCCAGCTAGTAAAGTACTGGGTGCTCTGGAAGGTGGGTAAAAATCCTGATACGTTGAAGTTACTGTAAATAGATGGATATATTGTGTGAATGCAATTTTACAGGATAGTGACTTTAAAGGCCCGGCTTGAGTAAATACTGCAATGAAGACATACTCTTCGGTGACAATATTTATATTCTTAATGTTTATTATAATACTTTGCAGTTCTGAAGGCAAAAGCATGTGAAAATTTCCTACCACAGTCATTTGTGTTACTATAATAAATGGCAAAGTGGGTGAAACACATGATTAAATCAAATGTGAAAAATCAAGCCCACTGAATTAATTTCAAAGAAACAACACACAAGGCCAAATCGCAATGGATTAATTCTCTGTGCTTTGAATGAACATAGCTGACTGTTTATAATATTTTCACTGTTGTTCTTACACAACTGTTGTGGTTGTTATAAGATGTTATGCATCTTATAGTAGGAGCACAGGAAATTTCATGTGCCTAGAAGTGGGTAATCAGTATTTATTCAGTTCTTTGAAAGTAACAAAGGTCAGTTATGAGTGTTCTTTGTGAAGGCTGGAAAGAAATAATGGTTGGCTAAAAAGCAAAGCCAGTTCTGCTTTTATTTAATTAATTAGCTGTAATACTTTCTGCTTTTAAAAATTCATTTTGCTGTTTTACATGGTATAGATATGGTATAGACATATCCAGATAGAATGAAGCTGAATGGCTAGTTCACACATGTTGTGAACCAGGCTGGTAGCGCCTACAACTATTGAAGCTGGCTGACATTTCACTTTGTAAGTTCACTTCACCAGCTACTGTTAACTTTGTAAAATTTTAATCATATGAGATGAAATATCTCATGCTGAGTAATGAAATAATTCATACGTTTTAAAGAATGTTGTTTTGATCATATTAAGAGAATCCTGAAAGACTTCTTGGATATGCTCCTCTAGCACAGTAGTTCCTTGGATCCAGTACATAGTCAAGGCAAATTCAGCAAAAGTGGCACTATTCTGTGCCTTAATGGTAAACAATAGTGTACAGAGAACTGCAGCTGCTAATGCCTGTTGCTTGTGTAAATGAGCCATTGTTTACCAAACGGTTACCTCCTACAAAACAAGACAAGCTCACTCTGCTGTTGAGATGAAGTTCTTGAACTGTACCCAGACAAACCAGTATGGCCAGTGGTTCTTCACCGGCCGTTCCACTAACAAAAGTTTATTTCAGAATGAATCGTAACCAGAAAGCTTGTAAAGGAACACTGGTCCTTGCTGAGATGCGGTAGGGTAATGGCTGTTAATTTCCCAGAAAGGTGTTGGTGAGGGCATTATAGCGATGGCACACTGAAGGATGTGTGAAGAAAGGACATCTGGGACACTCCTGACATAACATGGCACCATCATACTAGTCAGCTGGTGTGTGATTTTTCTGAAGGCTGTGAAAACATCTTGTATCAAGTAAAAGTACAGTGGAGGTTGTGGGGAAGAAAGAGGCTTTATTCTTCAAGAGAAAATGAGTCAATTGCTTCCTCTTACATTAAGCTTGAGCTTACAGTTGGTCCCTTGTTGTCTTCATTGTGATGATTGTTTGTGTAGTCCAAGCCAAGTGAAAAGGAAACTGGGTAAGCCCTCAGTCTGATTTCTAATGGATTCACATCTCATTGGTTGGCAATCCCTACCTTCGAGTAGGAAGCTGAGATTTCATAGAAAGAGGCCTTAATATCAAAGATGTGCCTTTGCAATCCCTATGAAAATCTTCTCAAATTTGTTAAAATTATGAGACTTCGTAAACCAGCATTTTGCACATGTTGGATAGAGACATGTGAGAGTTTAAATCTCAAAATATTCCATGCTCACTTCGCAGATAAATCTCTCACACGCATGACCAGACTGCATAGCTGCCATTCAGAAATAATAGGCATTAGTCCAAACCACCACTGCATCCCTGCTGAAGAACTTTCCCTATAATTGCTTGTGTTGTGTTTGATCAGGAAACTGCAAGCAGTCACTAATCTTTCAGTGATCCTCTCTTCCCTTGCTGATCTTTAATCAGCATGAAGAAACCATCCCACTTAAATAGAGAGAAAAAAAGGCAATAGATTGGAACAAGGAGATGAGGGAGACTGAGAAGAGAAGGGCAAGCTGGGTAAAGAGCTGGGAACCAGGAGGGGAGGGGGCTAATGAAGACATTTAAGACAAGGACCCAGGGAACTAGGGGAAGTTTAGTTGAAGGGATGTTCGGGACCTTGCTGAAAGTAACGGGGGAAGCTAGAATGAGTCATTCTGGAAATCCAGGTACTTCAACACTAGAAGAAATACTATCACAAAAATATTGCCACAGTCTGTTTTAATCCTATTTCAGATCTGAGTTAAGTCATGCCCGTTCATGCCCTATTTTAGACAATATGTATCTGGGTTGATGCAGCTTTTCTGGGCATAAGTAAGTCTTTAATTTCATGTCAGATTGGTGCTAAACGGGTCTGCTTTGTCCTTTGTATCTTTCTTCTTTTATAAGTAATCCCAATTAACTTGATAAACAAGAGGTCTCTACCAATGTTAACTCTGTGCAGCTGGCATACACAGTACCATTTTATAGATAAAGAAAATGAGTCAGGTGAGTCATGTAATTTGCTTCAGGAAGAGCACAATGGATCAGTGAATGAGCCAGGAACCAAAATTCAGGAATTTCTGACCTCCTGTTTTTTCTGAAAATCCCAGCTCATGCTTCCTGCTATTTTTAATTCTTACACTACTGAGATAACAGGCTTACTTTTCTTGTTTAACGTGTGCATTGCTCCTATTAATGTTATTGGGTTATACCCAAGCAGCCATGAGCCAGCAGTCCTCCTGACTTTAAAAGCAAACCCAGCTTATTAGTTACTGTTGCTTAATACTTCCTGTCTGTAAGGTCGTTGCCCGTGTTGCTCAAAGCCTAGCTGAGAATTGTCCTCTTTGCTTTGTTTACATACTAGAGGGGAAAAAATAAAGCACATTGATGGCCAGAAAATTCTTTAAGTGAACAAGAGAAGGACAGACTCATTGTTTTTATGCCTACACAAGTGTATCATGCTTAAAGAAATGCAGAATGGGGGTGGGAACTGAAGGAACAAGAGACAACCATGAAAGGCGAGAGGATGAGAAGGCTGGACTTGCATATTAATGAGAATTCTTCTTTAATTGGGAATTTCCTTTCATTACATTGGTCTTTTCCACCACCCATCGGGGTTTTTTTTTCTTTCTCTGCCTTATGTGTTATTTTTCATTCGTTCCATTCTGTGCAAGAGCAGCATGAAGTTGGCTCGTACCCTGATTTCTGAGAAAGCGCAGTTCAGAGAGCATGCTACCACACAGCAGGAAAAGCAGTGCTGAAAGGAACTGCTACAGAAATCAGGGCAAAAGCTTCTAACGACCCTCTGCTGAAGGAAGAATTTTGAATTATTCTCAGAAAGATGACAATATATCATGTTTACAGGATTGCTGCTAGGTAACTTTTTATTCTGTACAAATGTATTCCATTCGCATCTGAAAAGTTAACGTCGCCTTGTGTAAGTGGGATATTTCAAAGCTAAGTGCAAAGGAAACAAACCAAAGATCTGTGGAGTGTCAAGTGACGGGTCCAAACTGTATTATAAATAGGAAAAAATATCATTCCATAATTTGATATTTTCTCCTTCTCCCCTGATGTTTGCACCTAAGATCACCTAAATCTGCTGTTGTCCCTCCTTTCTGTGTAGGTCACATCACCTAAATCTCAGCACCCTTCCCGAGAGTGAATGAGCTCTATGGTAATCCTTGTAATAAAACAGACACCTGTTCCCATATTATGTTCAAGGAGAGAGAGCCAGAAACAGATACATTCTGACCCAGTCCACTGTTCTTTATCTGTGTTGTGTACCGATTCTGCAAATGCCTTCTTTTGCTGTTTAGGCTGTCTTCTCTCTTGACTCATCATTTATTTTTGGAAAAGTGACGTTACACACAATAAGACATATATTGAAATAAGAATGGAGAATTTCACTGAAATGGGGGGATTCAAATAAACATAATCCAGGGTAGATCCATTCTTAACAACCACACACCTTGAATTATTTCTGTAATTTTTTAAATTGTCACTTACTCCTTGTGTTGTTATGAAGGGAATTACACTCTCAAGAGTCTGCAAAAAAAAGATGGTGTTTCTTTTTTTCTTTTCTGAAATACATCTAGCCCTTACCAACCTTAATTTACTCACCAGTTAGTTAATTGCACGTGGTAATCCTCTACACATACATATAGAGTCTCAGTGATTTTTTTCACTTCTGCATGAGCATCCTCTGAGTGGTTCTTCAATGGGTGTGGGGAGGAAACAACAAAACCCAGGAAGAATTCAGTCCCCAAATGTGTGCCCATTAGAATGGAAAGAAATTGACTATGTAGCATACACCCACCTGGTCCTAACATAATTCCTTCTCTGTGCGTTAGCAGATTGTTCCCTCGCCCTGCTCATGCTGCTGACACTATGCTCGTGAGGGAAATTCCTTTCTGACTCCAGATTTGATGAATTTATAATCCTGTTGATGTAAGCAAAGCTCACTGTACTTATCTAAGACCCAATTGTCCAATCAGTTCTACATATAGACCTCCTATTGAAGCAAGCAGAATCGCACACCAGAAGGTGAAAAGGTGATTGGGACCCTGATATGGTTTCTGCTCTATAGCCATAGCCACAAGGTTAACTTTAAGCCAGCAGCACCCCTGACAAAGGAAAAAAACAGTCTTACTATTTTCTCCATCATCAGCTGCTTGTTTCTACCATTCTCTGTACAGGCACAAGTATTCATGCAGGAGCACAACTGAACCAATGAAGTTAAAATTAGCCTGGAAACAAAAGGTAAATATGAAATCTGCTTTTTAACTACTATTATTTTTTATGCATCTGAACTTTGTCACAGAAAGACTTCAAAATTTCAGTACAGTGTTCTGTTGCCTGACCTATCACACTGAACTATCACTAAAAGACTAACCACAACAAGGGAGACGTGTAACACATCAACACTGCATGTTACCTGAGTAGTAGTTTACACTGGAAATGTTTTTTTTTTTTTCATGTGTTCTTTTATGGTGGCGGATAGGACACAGAAAATGTTTTGGTTTAGAAACACAGCTGCTGTGGTGCCTCATGAGAGCTGTAGTTTGTTTTCTGTTCCCCAGGCTCTCTAGTCAGACCAAACAGTATTATATATTGTGGTACCTCCTCTCTGAGTTTTCTAGCTTTATCTTTCTCTTCCTGTCCAACTCCTAAGCTGAACTAACCATAACTAGGGATTCAATTTTCTGCCTAGTTGAAATCTCAGTGATCCAATTACTTAAGAGCGGTGATTACTGCCAGTTCCCTTCACTCTCATAATACCTTGACCGCAGCTGCTTTTAGAACTTCATCCTTATGGATCTTTTGCCTTGCCATTTAGGGAGGCAGTTCTGCCTCGAAATTTAATGACTATCCCCCATTATCTTTCCGTTACTCTGCCTTTGAACTCCAGTCCCACGTGAAGGTAAGCCAGACAAGCCTCATGCTCATACTGGAGTCTTTGATATGACCCAGATCATCTTCTGCACCAGGCTAAAGTTATAGACAACACAAAGTTTCAGTCATAACGCTGTCAAAACTGATGCATGCTATGCACAGCACCAGTGAGGAGTGACCATTTTCAACAGGTCATTACTAGGCCAAATTTGAATAGGGCCTGGTATCACGGGCAACGAGGCATCATCGGCAGGAAAAAAACAATTGCCAAGAGTTGTCCATCATGACAATCAAACAACTTAGTGAGAATCAGACTTAAGGAAATCTAATTTTCCTGGATTTGTGTCATGAGGTTAATTGGTTCTGGCGTCTAACCCGGCACAGGCCTCGGGGCGAGCTAAAGCTGATCTCGCCCCGCTGCTGCCAAGGAGGCAGATGGCCGCATCCACCCCCGCCCCCCGTTTCTCTCCTTCTCCTCGCAGCTCCCAGGGCCCCGCGGCAACAGGCCGGCTCGCTTCGCCACTCTGACCGCAAACCAAGGCGCCTGGGGAGGGAAGCGGCGTTTCCGAAACTCGTTCCCAGTCGGTACGACGACGTGACAAAGCCCACCAAGCGGCAGCCCCCTAACAGACGCGGACCTGTGGAAGGGGCAGCGGCTGCTCAGGGGCCAAAGCCGCCCCCTCTGCCAGCTCTACAGCCGGGCCGGGCCGGGCCGGGCGATGAGGGGCGCCTCCGCGCCTCAGGTGCGCTCTCGCTGAGCGCGCGCCGCCACCTGCTGCCGCCCCGCCCCTGCCTTTCCGGCCGCGGCCCCGCCGCCAGGGCTGCGCCTGCGCAGTTGGCAGCGGCGGCGCGGGGCGGGCGGCGCGGGGGTTGGGGGTGCCGCTGCTGCCGGCCGGTGCCCGGCGCGCGGTCGCGTCTGGCGGCGGGGCCGGGGCCGGGGCCGGGCGAGCCGGGGAGCGGCGGGCCCGGGAGCGGCGGGCCCGGGGAGGAGCTGTGCGGCGCGGGGCGATGAACTCGCGCAAAGGTACCGTGCTGCGCCGGGCGGCGGGGCGGGAGCGGGGGGGCTGCGCGGCCGCCGCTCACACCGGCTCCCGGCTATTCTCTTCTCCCCGGCAGTGCTGGTCCTGCAGGCCCGCAGGCGGCGGCCCAAGCAGTCCGCGGCGGCCGGCAGGAGGGACAAGCACCCGCCACCCCACAAAAAGTGAGTACGGGAACCCCCGACCCGCCGGGACCGAGCCCTCCCCCCCGGGACAGCTTCATTGTCCTTCTCTCACGGTTTCCCCCCGCCGCCCCGTAACGTCTGTCAGGGCAGTCCCGCGGCCCGGCGCCACTGCTCGTTTTCGCGGGGGAGCTCCCCCGCTCCTGCCGCCGGCGGGACAGGCGGGAGCTCCCCCGGCAGAGCACACCCCCCTCGCTGTCACCGGGCCGGGCCCTCCCCCGGGAGGTGTCGCCAGGTCTCCCCGAGGACTGTCCCCAGCCCTGGCCCCGGGCTCAGCCTCCCTGGGGCAGGGCCTCCCCCCGCCGCAGGGGCCGGCCTGCCCTGGGGATCGCTGCGGCTCGTCCCTGAGAAACCCCTATTTGCCGAGGATCTGCGCAGGCTGGGTCTTTACAGCCCTCGTGCCCCTGTTGAATCGCCTTCCAATTCTCTCGTCTTCGTGGTCTTCTTTCTCTCCCGGTGCTTTCTGTTCTGAGGTTTCTTGCTGGCGGCATTGTCCCATCCGTAGGCAGTCCTTTTCTCATCCTGCTGACAGCCTGATAGACGCATCCTGCTCTCTGCCTCCTGCTCGGTACTGTCAGATTATGTCCCATTCCCACATGTGTCTAATTTCCAGCAATGCAAATACCAGTATCTTTTTTTACTTTTGTTGTTTAAATCTCTGTTGGCCTTGCAGAAAGGGACAGAAGTCATGGTCTGTTTTTTTTCCCCCTGTCTTCTGCTAAACTTTCATGTTCTTGACACTGTCCAGTTCATCTTTTCTTGTTCTCATGTTACCTGTTTTCACTGAACCATGTAGGAACATTCTCCTAGATCTCTATAAGTGATCCCACTTAAACTACTCTTTCCTAGGATAATGTGGCTTTGGACTCTTCTGTATTTTATTTTTTTCCCCTCCTCACAGGATTATGTGCTTCTCTCACTAACTTTTGCTGTATTTTGTTCAGTGAGTCTTTATCGGTGACTCATTAAGTCAACAATAGGCTCTATTTTTGTTGCTTGGGAGTGCAGTCCACCTGCTTTATTCTGACAGAGAAACATACATCCTGATGTTCCTCATCCCCCTGTCCTAGTTGGCCAGTCTTTAGAACTGGGAAGCAGGGTATGGTGGATGGATAGATATGTATGTCCTGGGGTTGCTATGTGCTCTGGCAAATGATTCAAGGGGCAAGGGCTTTTTCTTTCTGATTTCTGTAGAAAGAAATAATAATACATCCCTGACCCTGGAGGGATTTTGGTTTTAGTTATGATGAGTGGGCTTTTTTTCCCCTTTGAGGTGGGTAAAAATAATGTAGGATGAAATGCTGATGTAGTGGTCGTCAGGCTTTGACAGCTAACTTTTGTTCACATCCTGTTCTGCTACCGCTGTTTTCTCCAGTGTTGTATGAAAGCTGCATTCAATTGTGTGGATTTGGAGTTACTGCAGTAGAAACAAATTTTATGCGCAAGATACGCGCTCTGATTGGGTTGATTCCCTTGTTTCCAAAAACCTTTTGGAAAGTCAGTTTGTAACATTACATGGATTTGGTTTTCCACTTTGGAAACAGAAATGCGTTAAATTTATTGTAACTCTAGGTTCAGAATTATTTTTATAGCTTTCAGTTAAGTCTTAACCACAAGGTTATTAATAAACTTCTGTTCTACTTGAGTGATACAGCGTTTAATACACTTCTTAGTGGAGCTACCTTGGGATGTCTTGCTGAATGAGTTTGTCAAAAGTTCGCTTTCACAGGCACTTAGTAACCACGGAACTGGTACTCTTTTCGTGTTTGCTGAAGAAACTGGCTACTGTTAAGTCAGGGTGCACAGTCAGTAGCTGGCCGTTTGCCTTCCTGAGTTGGCATTTCCAGATGCAATGTCCCAATCTGTTCATTTGCCTCAGGAAACAGTGGTTTTGCTGTGGTAGACAACAGAGCCATCGTTTCTTTTCTGCTATGTATGTTTTCTTCTCTCTTCGAACCACTTCTGTGCTGTGGAGACCTCCTACTCTGTTTTATGCTTCTTTATGAAAGGGAAACTCCTTTCAAGTTTTTAAGTGTCCTTGCATATGGCTAAATAGTTTAGGCTCCCAAAGTAAAGCCAGCATCAGACAGTATTTCAGAAGACAATCTCAACAAAGTATCTCTTTTCTCCTGTTCCTAGCCTTCCTTTAAATTCAATGGCTACAGCATATACTAGTGTGTTAGAGCTATGCAGTATCTGTGATGCGTACCAAATGCACAGTAGCTGCAAATGAAAACGTTGATTTGAGGGGTGGAAATTCTGTATCGTAAGGTCTCTGTAGTGAACTTGTTCACTACATGAAGATTGTGACTTGGTTTTGAATCCAAAGCTCGTTTTTTTTTAAACTGGTTCTTGGGAAGACTCTTCTCTGCCAGGTCGTAGCTTTATGGAGCAACTTCCATTGTTGCTGGTAACAATGTGCTTCAGAGGAACTGCAGGATTCCTCTTCTAGAATTGGCTAGGAGAGTTATATCGCATTGTAGCTTACTTGCAGGCCTTTGTTTGAAGCGTATTAAGATGATGACACAAGAAGAAGAAAAAATTACAGTGCTTTTTAATGCTCAATAGCTTTTTGTCTGTTGTGACCTTAATTGCCATAGAGCACTGTGAGATCAGTCCTGTAACTGCTCAGTGTTGACCCCTTAAGTCAATGATGAGAGTTGGTGGAGGTGAATCCATACTTATTATGTAATAGGGTGAAAAAAAAAGAAAGCAAGTAGAAGTGGCTTATGTTCTGAAGAGAAAGCACTTTGTCTTGAATCAAGACTATATCTAAAATTGCATGTAATAAAAAAATCTGCTTGGTATGGCCTTACTTTGAATTCAATCATCCAGGCTACTAGAAAAGAATAGTATCTTGCACTTTTAAGATAACAGTTGGCATGTGATTTTGGACTTGCACGCAGTGTGTACGACCTGCTTATGTATTTTTTGAATTGTACAAAAATCAAAATGGTTAATTCAGGTCCTCTGTGAATTATTTCTCCTTAAAATGGAGATCTGCATTGAGAGAGGTCTGTGAAATAGTGTTTTCCACAGATGCCTAAGTCTGTGTTCAGGGACAGACTTGCTTACAGATGGACAAGCCTCTTCACTGTTGTTTACCAAGCAGTAACAGAACCCAGTGATGTAAGAGATGGCCTCAGGCTTGTCTACCTTTTGCATTCAGCAGAATGGTGGGCTGCACTTTATATTCAGGCTAGTACTGGCTTCAACTGGAACAAAATTCTATCTTGGATATTTGTATTTTGCTTGACTTTATTTCTAAGTGAATATGACAAAACCCAAGTGAATACCCAATCAGAGAGTTGTCGTTAACACATTTACTATAAATTTTTATCCAAAGTTAAAGAATAGAGTTTATATGTTAAAAGATCCAGATGATGATGTGTGGATGTATGGAGAGAGGATTAAGTGTGTTGAATACTTCAATACAAATGTGTAAATCCAGATAGCAAGATTGACTTCTCAAAATTTGGTTTTCTTGTAGAGCAGGGTTTTTGGTTTTGTCTTTAAGCAATACTTTGTAACAGGTGATAAGAGCCCATGTGATACTGCTTTGTAGTGGTGAAGAGTATGTATGTTAGATAACAAAGGAAGTGCTGCATTTCCGTGCTGTGCACTTCCAGGTGACTAACTTCTTGGACCTGCAGGTATTGTACAGCTGTCAAGGTTTTGATATATAACATTACAATGGAATCTTAAATGTCTGAAAACCATTCACTGCTTTTATTTGTCAGTGTTTCTCTACCACAGTGTTTTTCAGCCTCTTTGAGTAACTCTTTGAGGAGAATAAAAATACCCATCTTGCGCAGTGTTACAGTGGCTTTCATTAGCTTCATTTGTTTTTTACTCGCAGAAGTTTTGCAAACCCTCCCCAAGGTTTTTCATTAGCTTTTTTTGCAAAGGTGAGAGGGTGAGGGTGGAACTGTGTGTGTGTGAAATATGTCAAATGGGCTTTTTTTGACCACCAGTGGTCTGAGGCTACAATATGTGAATATCCTGGAGCGGATATATGTCCTACGGTGGATCAGCTTAGAAAGCTGAGCTTCCACTCAGTGTTGTTTTGGATATTTACTCGGAATGGGATGTTGATGGGAATTACTACTCTTGCCTTCTTTATTAATAGCCTTTTGTCTTCTTGCTAAGAATATTTTAATTGGAACTTTATCTTCCTGTTTCTGTCAAATTTTAATATTTTATTAAGCTACCTGTATTTCAGGGCTGTAACTTTCTATTTTGGTTACTTGCTTGCTTAGTGTATGTAAGTTTCAAGTGCTTAACATTGTGCCCTCTTCAAGAGTACAATATACACAAAGGTTCAGCTGAAAGAAACAAAGTTGGTTTTAGTTGTCTAGATATAATACTAATAAGTCTTTTGTAAACAATTGCATGTATTGAGATTACAGAAATTTAATTTAAAGAAGGTGTTGTGACATGTATGACCTTGAATGCCTGAGTCAGTCCAATGCTTGCCTTTGTAGTCTGATAATGAAACACATACCAAATACTTTTGGTGGGATTCAATGGAATCT
Organism: Leptosomus discolor; assembly: GCF_034619465.1. Classification (NCBI taxonomy): domain Eukaryota; kingdom Metazoa; phylum Chordata; class Aves; order Leptosomiformes; family Leptosomidae; genus Leptosomus; species Leptosomus discolor. Next base: position 204,022,729 of record NC_141391.1, read on the forward strand.
AAATTTCAGTGTAAAGGAGCACATGTATTACAACTGTGTTCATCTTTCAGTTTTGAACTCTATGTCATGTAGTAAGAAAACATCCTGCAACTCTAATATACTTAATTTCTGAACTGGAAATGGCTCTGAAATTTCTGATATTCTATGGAGGTCTACTTGCAGATTTCTATAATGAAAGTAGTTATTGTCGTGTAAGCGTCTGGACATCTGTTATCAGAGAATTATCCAATCATACAAATTTGCCAAGATTCATGCCTTTTTCATAGAACAGAATCATAGAATAGCCGAGGTTGGAAGTGACCTCAAAAGATAATCTGGTCCAACCTTTTGTGGGAAAGGGAGCCTAGATGAGATGGTTTAGCACCTTGTCCAGACAATTCTTGAAAACCTCTAGTGTGGGGACTCCATGCGAGTGGAGTTCCATATGGGGATGTTGTTCCAGTGATTGATTTTTCTCACTGTAAAAAATTTCTTTCTTGTATCAACGTGAAACCTCTCCCAGTACAACTTGTGCCCTTTACCCCTTATCCTTTCTGTGTATCTTGTTTTTGTAGCCACCTTTTAAGTACTGGAATACTGTGATGAGGTCCCCCCTGAGCCTTCTCCAGGGAGAAGTGGCCTAACTCTTTCAGCATTTCCTCAAAGTGTTATCCAGCCCTTTGATCATCTTCATGGCCCTCCTTTGGACCCTCTTCAGTCTGTCCACGTGTTTTTTTGAATTGTGGGGACCAGAACTGGACACAGTACCCCAGGTGTGACCTGAGAAGTGACGAATAGAATAGAATGTTTACATCTCGATCTCTGCTAGTAATGCCCCTGCGTATGCAGGCCAGGATTGGACTTGCCTTCATTGCTGCGGTGTAGTGCTGACTCATGTTTGGCTTTGTTGTCCACCAGGACCCCCAGGTCTGTGTCAGCAAGGCTGGTCCCCAGCCACGCACATCCTAGCCTGTACTGGGATCCTTGGTTATGTCAGGTTTTGCAGAGGCAATGAATAGAGATGTCATCCTGGGACCTTAATTTCAATTGTAATAGTTTTATTTGATGAAATAACATTAGTTTTAGCATAGCGGTTGTTTTATTGAGGAAAATACCCTGGCTGGGCACAGTTATGTTAAACAAGAATGCCTTAGTGGAGGAGGGAAAATGACCACATTGCGTGTTTCAGATCATGGTGAGATGAGCTGTTGGGGTGTAATGTTCATGATGACCAGGCCGCTTGTCTACAGTGCGTCTTTATTTTTTTAACTCTCTTGTGTACTGTAATTACAGACTAGGATGGTAATAAATTTTGTGGACAAAGCTTGAACATGGATTTTGAAATGTAAACATCTCTCTCTTCCTTTTGTCCTCGAGATAATGACAGATTGTAGCAGATGTCAACTTTTTTAACTACAATTTGAAGATGTATATGGCAGTCTTTACTGAATAAATAAGGTCAGCTTGTATAACAAATGTAATTTGATTTGATAAAGACTGGACGAAATAAAGTTGTCCAAAACTAAAAAACAAACAAACAAACAAAAAAAACCCAACTTCACCGAATTCTCACACATGAAGGAAAGAATTTCTTTGTTACTTGGCTTCTTGATGGTGTCCTAAATATGCTTTGTGACCATTTTGATGATTTAGTGTCTCTGGAAAAAAGATTGGAAGACATGCACACATGGCACACTTTTGATGGCCATAGATTAGATATGGGGCAAAAGTAAAACCTAGAGAGAAGCGTGTTCTTCTCATGGCTATGCTAAATATTCAACTTTTTGATTGCTGCCTTACAGCATGAATCTTCTCAGATAAAGTTTGTGGTCAATCTCAGGCATTTTCTAGAGCAGTAGAAGTTGTAGAAATAAATGTGTCTAGCTAAGCTAGGTATTACATAAAAGAAATAGAAATGTGGGTTGAGAACATTGTATCAGTACATTGTATCAGATTAAACGCTCTCTGTTTCCTCTTTCAGAGGAGAACTACTGGTCCTATTGAGGAACAGACGCAAGACATTTGCTTTATTAATTTACTGTTAAGAGACAAGGAGTTTGTATTTAAAATCTGATATTTGTTTGGCATTCTGTTCATGTTTTTCAAGATTGCAGTCTTTAAGGATTGTCATCGTTTCGCTGAAAAAGCTAGTGGCAAAGATGAACTACTTCTGCATTCACTAGTGAACTGTAGGGCGGTGGTGGAAACAGCATGTGCTTCTTGTAAGCATACCTGTACTTCTGGTGGATTCACTGATTGCTGATCTGTTTGTCTTCCTAATGCCTGTAATAAAAGAGTAAATCTATACCTCTACTGAAAACAGTTCTCATCTGGTCTCTCTCTGTGATTGCATAAGACAATGAGCTTTGGATAGTAAGTCTATCTAGCTTCCTTTTCCTGTCTTCTCGTGTGAAAATGCTACTAGATTTGCTACTATGCAGACAAACATACATACACACAGACACATTTATACGTAATGTATATAGAAGTTAAAAATTATGTTAATCCTTCTTTGAAGGAAGCATGGGTTTAGGTGTGGGTGAGGAAGACTAGAAAGTTAGTGTCCAGGAAATTATGAAAGTATTTCAATGCTTCCTCAAGCGTGTTATGCTTAGACAAAATAATAATTTTGTATTGTGACAACAAAGATGTTTTTCTTAAAAGCAGCATCTATTAGGCAGTTGCTATGCCCATGGGTATTCACTGAATGGTTTCTGTTCACTGATCGAAGGCCACAGGTATACCTCTTGGGCTTCCTGTATGAGAATGACCATGAACTCTCATGGTCTGAGGTGGACTTGCATCTGCCCCTCAGTTGTAACGTGTGCAAGGTTGTTGGTTGGTTGTTTTCTTCTTTTTTCCTTTTTTTTTTCCTTCCTTCCCTTGGGATGATTTACTGAAGAATGTCAGAGAAGCTAATGTTAATTTTCTTAAATGCTTTTTAAGAGGAGGACTAGGAAATGCTGAGCAGGATAGTACCCAAAGTTATGCCAGTATCAAATGAAAGCAAGTGAGCTGACCTCAGTTCTCTGCAGAAGAAAACGGATATGACTATTAAAAATGAAAACATAACTATATAGCAGTTGTCTTCGTAATTGTTCCCTTTTCTTACTGATTACTCCTGTGGTAATTCTTCCCAACTTCCCTTTGTAATCTAGCCTGTATTTTAATAATCAATGACTAATTCTGTTCTGATTGCCTATGGGGACTTTGGGAATGGGCTCATTTTGCTAGGCTGCTTTTAAAAGAAAAAAAAAATTTAAAAAATCTTTTATTAATATTTGAAGGATATTGATATCTTTAAAATGCTGTTGGTCTCAGCCTTCATATGTTTGAAGTGATAACCCTTGCTTTCTGCTTTTTTTTTTAATAAGACCCTTACCCTTGTTTTCTCGTTTTTCACATTTAATCTGTTAACAATTATAGCACATTGTAAGAGGGATGGTTCTATTTAAAGTTGGCAGAGCTTTGGTAGTAGTCTTCCTCCTGTGCCCCCCTTTTCTACCCCAGTAATATGCCTTTTAGGGTGAGCTCTGCTTTTGGGAACTATTGCGTTTGAATGGATCTCTGACAAAGTGCAGAATGTATATGGAGAAATGGCTGGGAAGATAAGCAAAGTGTAATAAGCACATGTTACAGAGCAGAACTGCAGCAGTTTGTATCTTTTTGAGCCTAAAATAACCACAGAAAAAGTTTTTGTATTTAACAGAAGACATTATGAACATGGTTTTTGGCTCAAAAAGGTGGTCTACTAAGTTTCAGAGTGAACCTCTGTAAAGGTAGTAACTTTTTTTTCTGTTTTGTGTCCTGTTTTTAATTTAGCCCACACATGTGGAAATCCTGATTAAAACAGTGCACATGTCTAAATACCACATATTCTGGTTTTGTCCAGCAAAGTAGCTGGCAGACTTTTGACTTTTATATCAAGTCACTGCATAATGAAGTAATGTTCTGCTGGAGATTCTCTTTGAGTGTTAATGCTAAAGGAATCTTATCTTGAACTTGGTTAAAGGCAAACCACAGAATAGACTCTGGTGAAATAATGCCTCTTGACAGTATTGGTGCCTTACTGTTTTTTCCTCAACTGAAGTTAGTCGATTAAAAGTCAATAATTTGAATGTAGGAGACTAAAAGAATCAAGGGCTTCCGTTGCCTTGAGCTATTGTCAATGCTTAGTTTGCAATTTTCTAAAATGGAATGGAGATTTCCATAGTTAGAGGTCAATTGTATTTTCCTATCCCTGAGGAAAAAATTTAATATCGCTGTTTTTCTTGTTGCAGCGATAAAGGTCAGAACTGTCTAGGTACAATATCTGTGCCTTAAATTATAATATTAAAATCAATTGCTTACTAATTTTCAAACTGTACTAAAATTATTCCGTTCTTGTGTTCATGGTTATGAAGAAAATTCTGTCTTGGGACATCTCTTTTGTTTGCATTGATCTGTTTCTTCTAGTCTCCCCTCTTACCCCAGTAATTTCTTTGTTTAATAGTTGTGATGGTCTCCCACTCACTACCCTCATGCTGTTGCTGGCCTATATGTGATGTTATCCCTTCTTCATAGACTGAGACATGTATGTTTGTATAAAATCACTACAGAAGAGGTTCTTAGGTAGTTACATGGAGCCTGGAGATGGGTATGATGGAAATGCTGTTTCTTGCAGGATGCTTGAAGGGTTGCTGGAAGGGGAGCAAATGCATGATTGAGCTGTATCTCCAAGAGAGAAGGTACGGTCAGTAGAGCAGGGTGACTACTCCCACTTCCAGAGTGCTTAGGAGGTAAACAACTCCAAATTCCTTGCCAGGACCTTTGGGAGGTTGGGCTTTGGTTGGGGTTTGTCCTGCTGAGCGGTGGTCAGTTACGTGGGCTGGGCCGGCTCTGTTGCGCTGTGTGGGACTGCAGAAGTACGTTAAGGCAGCTGGTTTTATGCCTTTCTCTTGCCAGAGTCCGAGTACCTAGTGGTCACTTAGCACCTTTGGCAAGGGACAGTTGGACAGTTTGAGATCATGTGTACTGTAGAAAGAAAACAGTGTAACACTGAATTCTAAGGAAAAAAAAAAGTATAAGTTATTAAAATCCAAGTAGAAAGTAATTAAAAGAATGACAGTTAAGTGCAGCTAAGGCTGTAGTTAAGTGAGGTACATAGCAAGACAATTTTATTTGAGTTTTTTCATGGCTATTTTAATGTTTGAAAGCTAATTATAAAATATTTCAAAGTTGTGCTTCTATATAAATTGTGGTTTGTATTTGTGATCACGTTACATGGTTCACATCTTAACATCTCAAAAAAGTTTATGTAGAACTAGAAATTGCTCAAAGAAGGTGGTAGTAAAGGTGATTGAGGATATTGGGCAGCTTCATTTATGACTAGTGCTTTTCAGATGTGTAAAGGTGGTTAAGGAGCATTTTGACATGCCTGAAAAATCGTTACTGGTATAGAAAGGGAAGAACAAATAACTCTCCTTTTCTCATTACAAAACAATGGTATCCAAAGCGTGACTTTAATGCAATCTTTTTGTACAGTACAATCTTTTTGTACAGTACAAATGGCAGAATGTGGCTTTGCAATATGTTGTAGAGGTCAAATTTTAGATGGGTTTAAGAAGGATAAGACTGGACACTAGAACCATGAGTAGTTTTTAAATGCATTACTGATGGTACAATTTGATTTTTCCAAGCCAGTGTTTGCTAAATCCCTGTCATGTAAGTTTGTCCTAATATAGATTGATCCACTTGTATACTCATCTCTAAACATATGTTTTTGACACATAGTGGTATAATACTGGCCTAGGTGTGTATTTGATCTAAATTAGCGTGGCAGCCCTTAGATTTTTAAGGCCACCTCAGTAGATCACTTGCAACATCTGATAGTATGCATAAGCCCGACAGTATCTGTGAGTCTAGATCTAAACGGGGCTTGAGTGATCTAATGTGTGGCACTCCTGTACCTGGCTCAGGAAGGAGCTGTGAAACCAGAGTTGGCTAATACATCTGAGTCTACAGTGAAGCGGTAGGGGTGTTTGAGAAGAGCTTTCGTAAACCCAAGAACAGTGAGGTAATGATGAAGGGGTGGGGAGGTGTGCCAAGCAGTGCGAAATACTGAAGGAATGGGCGTGCCTGAAATTCTATGTTTTGTGTAGACTTTGATGCCATCTGCAGGTCTGAGTTTGACTCCAAAATAAGCCTGGGATTTAAAGTCGTGAATTTAAGAATTTGGGTTATTTCCTCTGTTGCTGTGAACACCTAGCTTTGTTTTAGTTTCAGTTCTTGTGCTTATGTAGTAGCTCAATAATTCACTCATCTGTGAAATAAGTTAGATGCCTGAGGGATTTCAAGCTTATTATTTCCACCTGCCACGTGCAAGTATCAGTCACAGAATTATAGGCTGTGCTAGGCTTTGTTATGTGAGGGACAGCCAGTAGCTTTACATCACTCTTGTGGAGTAATCAAGAGTAACAGGCTGATGGAGTTGGAAGACAAGTGATTAAAAACTTTGCTGTCAGGTTTCACTAATACACAGGTATCAGCATGCTGGTTATAGCATCTAAGTTACAAAACAAACACGTGGTGATTTGGTCAGAATGAGGCTGTTTGGGTGATTAAATGATTCTTCTTTTTAGCATAGCAGTCACAGTTCAGCAGTTTTATGAAAGAGGGTGCCCTGAGGAGATCAAAGGCTTAAACTTTCTTTCAGTTTCCCTTTCCTGGTGTCACAAGACACAGTATGACAGATCCCTGTTGCCAGGTGAATGTTTTAAAATTTTAGCAGTGTCAGGGAAAGTTAAAAAAGACCAGGAGCTTCATGATACTATTATAATTTCTAGCTCAAAAGAATAGGAATAATTTTTATGGATAGTAGTATCTGAAAAAAAATTTTACTTTTTTTCCCATTTTTTTAAGGTAGTCTGTTGCTTGGGACAACCTGTTTTGTATGTTAGTAACACAGTGTTCCAGCACATGTCGGTGTCCAAGTCCATGATACTGGTCCTAGACATTTAATCAAATTCTACTCAAATACTATTAGAGCATTGCCTCTGGGTTTTTTTAATGGCAATTACAGATTTTCATATATTTCTTTGTTTCCCAGTAATGTTTGCTATATAGCAACTTACAAGTCTTGGATTGTGTCAACAGTGTTGAAAAGATGACACGCCACAATTTTGGTAGTTGCTTCCAGCCCTGTGCATTGTATAGAGTCTTTGATCAGAGATGAGCAGTCCTGGGTACAGGGAGCTTTGTGACGAGCTGTGTATTGCTGTTGTGATGTATCTGGGCACACTTGCCAGTCAAGGCTCTTGGAGAAGCTGGATGTGAAAATACAATGTCTGAATCTCAAGTTGACTTAAAATGTGATATAGAGCTATAAAGAACTAGGCTGAGGCTACCACTATATTTTAGATCACCAGTTACCTGTTAGATAACTGCTTTGTTATGTCATTAGTATGGCTCAGGTACTTCTAAGTATTGCATTCTCACTGCTAATTGAAGTTGTTTAGTAAATCCAGCATCTAGAAACTAGATTAAAACTCTTTATTCAATAGACAATACCTATTTTTCCCCAGTTGTCTAAAAGAAGTATTGTTGTGAATTGATCACTTGGTCTGAAAATGTTGCAACAAAGCTGGCAAACTTTCTGAATATTCATGGTGCAGAAAATAAAATTATTTCTCTTGTTCTTATTATTGAGAAATAGAATAACTGTATTCTCTAATGTTTATTTCTGAGGCCAGAAAAATCAGTTTTGGATAATGAGAATATTTGTCTTGGGAATAAGATGTTGTTCTTTTAAAGTGATCATTTTGATCTAATTTTGTATTTCCAAAATGACTCTCACTAGCTTGTGTCTCACAGGGTGCCATATCTTGTCCTAATTGTAGCATTACGAAGACTTGAGATAAAGTGTAAATAGACCAAGCTACCTTCTTCTCCACTGGTACCTTCATGGTGATAGCTACTAGTCTTAACCCTTGCCCTGTGCTTTGCCAAGCCGGTGAAAGCACAGTATTTTTAATAGCTGCAATGAAAAGGAACATTAAAGCAAACCACAACTGAATATGTATATTGAAGTGAAAACAGTTACAGATATTTTTTTCTGAGGTTTTTGCCGTTTTCATTATAGTTTTTTGCATGCATCAGTGCCTGGTGTGCAGAATTCATATTATAGATCACTGATGATTAACTGAGAATGTAGCTTGGATAGTAGAATTGGGAAAGATCATGGAACGATTTGGGTTGGAAGGGACCTCAAAGATCATCTAGTTCCAACCCCCCTGCCATGGCAGGGACACCTCCCACTAGACCAGGTTTCTCAAGGCTCCATCCAGCCTGGTTTTCAATGCTGCCAGGGATGGAGCATCCACAACTTCCTTAGGCAACCTGCTCCAGTGTCTCACCACCCTTAGGGTGAAGAACTTCTTCCTTGTATCTAGCCAAAACCTGCCCTTTCCCAGCTTCCAACCATTACCCCTCATCCTATCACTGCAGGCCGTTGTAAAAAGTCCCTCCCCAGCCTTCTTGTAGGCCCTTTTCAGGTACTGGAAGGCCGCTAGAAGATCTTCCCGGAGCCTTCTCTTCTCCAGGCTGAATAAGCCCAAGTCTCTCAGCCTGTTGTTGTAGGAAAGGTGTTCCAACCCTCTGACCATCTTGGTAGCCCTCCTCTGGACTTGGTCCAGCAGCTCCATGCCTTTCTTGTGTTGAGGGCTCCAGAGCTGGATGCAGTATTCCGGGTGGGGTCTCACAAGGGCAGAGTAGAGCGGCAGAATCACCTCCCTTGACCTGCTGGCCACACATCTTTTCATGAAGCCTGGGATACAGTTGGCTTTTTGGGCTGCAAGTGCACACTGTTGGCTCATGTTCATCCTGTCATCCACTAGCACCCCCAAGTCCTTCTCCCCGGGACTGCTCTCGATCCACTCATTGCCCAGCCTGTATCTGTGCTTGGGATTGCCTCGACCCAGATGCAGGACCTTGCACTTGGCCATGTTAAACTTCATGAGGTTGGCCTGGGCCCACCTCTCCAGCTTGTCAAGGTCTCTCTGGATGGCCTCCCTTCCCTCCAGCGTGTCGACCTCACCACACAACTTGGTGTCGTTGGCAAACCTGCTGAAGGTGCACTCAATGCCACTGTACATGTCGCCGACAAAGATGTTAAATAGCACCGGTCCCAGTACTGATCCCTGAGGAACACCACTTGTCACTAGTCTCCACTCAGACATTGACCCATTGATTGCAACTCTTTGAGTGTGACCTTCCAGCCAATTTCTTACCCGCCGAGTGGTCCATCTGTCAAATCCATGTCTTTCCAATTTGGAGACCAGGATGTTGTGTGGGACGATGTTGAAGACTTTGCACAGGTCCTGATAGATGACATCAGTTGCTCTTCCCTTGTCAATTGATGCTGTTACTCCATCATAAAAGGCCACCAGATTTGTCAGGCAGGATTTTCCCTTGGTGAAGTCATGTTGGTTGCCACCAATCACCTCCACATTTTCCACGTGCCATAGCAGAGCCTTCGGGAGGATCTGCTCCATGATCTTGCAAGGCACAGAGGTGAAACTGACAGGCCTGTAGTTGCCTGGGTCTTCCTTTTTTCCCTTTTTGAAAATGGGGGTGATGTTTCTCCTTTTCCAGTCAGTGGGCACCTCACCAGACTGCTATGACTTCTCAAATATGATGGAAAGTGGCCTAGCAACTTGGTCTGCTAGTTCTCTCAGGACCTGTGGGTGGATCTCATCTGGTCTCATGGACTTGTACACCTTCAAGTTCTTTAGATAGTCACAAACCTGCTCTTCACTTACAGCGGGCAGATCGTCCTTCTCCCAGTCACCGCCTTCGGCTTCTGCAACTTGTACAGTGTGGCTACAGCCCTTGCCGGTGAAGACTGAGGCAAAGAAGTCATTGAGAACCTCAGCCTTCTCCATATCCCTCATGACCAGTTCTCCTGTTTCCTTCCGGGGAGGGCCCACAGCTTCCCTAGTCTTGCTTTTATTACTGACATACTTGTAAAAGTTTTTCTTGTAACCCTTGATGTCCCTGGCCGTATTTAATTCTATCTGGGCTTTAGCTTTCCTTACTTAATCCCTGGCTGCTCGGACAACTTCTTTGTATTCTTCCCAGTCTACCTGTCCTTTCTTCCACTTCCTGTAACTTCTCTTTTTGTCTTTAAGTGTGGCCAGGAGTTCCTTGCTTGTCCACGCAGGCCTCATGGCATTCTTGCCTGCCTTCCTCTTTTTTGGAATGCATTGCTTCTGAGCTCAGAAGAGGTGGTCCTTGAGCTTTCTTTGTCCCCTCTCCCCTTCAGGGCTTCATCCCATGGTACTTCACTAAGCAGGTCCCTGAAGAGGTCAAAGTCTGCTCTCTTGAAGTCCAGAGTAGTGAGCTTGCTGCACAGTCTCCTTGTTGCCCTGAGGATCTTGAATTCTGACATTTCATGATCACTGCAGCCAAGGCTTCCCTTGAGCTTCATGTTAGCCACCAGCCCCTCCTTGTTGGTGAGAACAAGGTCCAGCATGGCACCCGTTTTCGTTGGTTCCTCTACCACCTGGAGAAGGAAATTGCCATCAATGCATTCCAGGAACCTCCTGGATTGCTGGTGCCTTGCTGTGCCTTCCTTCCAACAGATACCCGGTGGATTGAAGTCCCCCCATGAGGACCACAGCTTGTGAATGTGAAGTTACTCCTATCGTCTATAGAGGGCCTTGTCCACTTGGTCATCCTGGTCAGGTGGCCTGTAGCAGACCTCCACTATGATATCACCTTCTGCTGCCTTTCCTCTAAACCTGACCCATAAGCTCTCTGTCAACTCCTCATCCATCCCCAGGTCAAGCTCCATGGACTCCAGCTGGTCCTTGGCGTAAAGGGCGACACCCCTTCCTCTTCTCCCCTGCCTGTTTTTCCTAAAGAGCCTATACCCATCTATTCCTACACTCCAGTCATAGGAGCTATCCCGCCACGTCTCAGTGATGCCTATAACATCATAGCCTTGTAGTCGTGCACACATCTCTTAACTCTTCTTGTCTGTTCCCTATGCTCTGTGCATTTGCACAGAGGCATTTAAGTGGGCCCCCCATTGAAGCCAGCTTGCCAGCTGGAATGCTTACTGGCTGGAATTCATTATCTTGCACTTCACATGCTTTCTTGTTGGCCTGCAATCCATCTCTGGTGCCAGGGCATCTATTTCCAGCACTGGCCTTGAAGTGGGATAGATTGAGGATCCCCTCCCCTGGAAAATCTAGTTTAAAGCCCTCCTTACTAGATTGGCTAGCCTATCCAAGATCAATGGATTAAATTTATTTTGGGGATAACATTTCATTCAACCAAATTATATATATTTTTTTAATTTTCATTTGTTGTTTGAATTAAACACCCTTTTATGGAAAGCTTCATCTATCTCAGGAGGATTCATAGGAGAGAACATGACAGTCTAAGACTGATTAGATGCAACGGTAAGTTTAGTTTTAAGACACACATGGCTGACCAGTGTGGCCAAAGGTGACAAGTTGTGACAAGTTGTAACAAGTTGTGACAGTATAATTTGAAACTACAGCGTGAATTCGATAGAGAAATTTTGGTTGGTGATTTGATCCATCATTCTTTCTGATAAATTAGATGTTGTCTTTCCCTGCTAGTCCATTTGAAGGCTTGACCAGTAGTCACACATCTGGCTTGTGGGCTTTGCCACTTCTCTTTTGCTACTTTTTCAATGTCACAGTCCCCAGATGTTGGTCACTTCCCTTGTAAGAAGGCCTTAGGCCTTCCATTTAATTTTGGTATTTGCTGTGCTTGGACTGTTCTGCATCTTCTGCCAGCTCTTCTGGCCTTGGATTAGCCACCACCAGTGTCCGCAGCTGAGGGCACAAAGATAAGTGTGCCAGCGCTGCCATGGGGTTGCAGGAAGATGAAAGAAAATGGATTCTGGAAACAAGCAACACATAAAATCAAAGCTTATTGCTCTGGAGTCAACAGGGATGCAGTTTTGGAGAGTGCAAGGATAAGCATTACAACCAAAACTGGAACTGCCTCAGCACCTGCAACTTAAAAGACCATGAGTGTGTTGAGGTAGTGAATTCAAAATAGTTTAGAAGAAAGGGGAGAAGGGAAGTTATTTTTTCCCCCACAGAAAACTGTTGACCTTGTAATGTAATAATTCTTATGTCATCATTTATAACTATGTAACATTAGTCTTCTGGTATTCCTTGGTTTTAGGGCAGCTTGCTTAAGTACTGACATGGTGTGACTGATCATAGGGAAGCTATAAATAATCTTCAGATGTTGTAATGGGATTAATTAACACCACATCAAACATTTAAAATATTTTAATTTTTTTTCTCCATGGTTGATTCAGTGTCAATTCTGCCAATATTTTATTTTTGAGAAAAAGTGTATGCTGTAGTTCATATTTCATAGTTGATTGGTAATAAATAATGGTTATGCATATGTATGTAGATGAAATGTTGCCTTTACATAAGAAACTTAATTTGGCAGTCTTTAAATACCATTTAAACTCAGTACATAAAGTGTCTTAAGACTCTGCAAAGGTCTAACAGCAGGGATGAAGTGTGTAATTTCTTAGTATTTCAGGAGAGGCTGAAAACAACAAAGTAGAAAAATTGGTCCCCTCTTTGCCTAGTAATATCAGCTTTCTTCATGGGTTTGCTTCTTGTGGTGTTCTCATCAAAGCATGGCAATGTTATAAGCAAGTGAAATAAAAAGGACCAAGTGGCCTTGTTTCTGTTTTAAGATATGTTTTCCTTCAAACTGATTTACCATAGATAATGTGGAATTAAAACTTAATCAATAATTAAAAGCATCTTCACCCCATTTCCCAGAACAGAATTTAATTTCTGCTTTTATGAGCAGCAGTGGAAAGCAGCGAAGCCTAGATTTGCTGCCAATAAATGTAGACCTAGAATATCAGAATGAGAAGTGAGCGAGTGTATAATGGCATTTCCTTATCTAAGCACATGTTCATGAATACGGTGAGGGTGTTTGGAGGAAGGAGATAGAAGACAGGGCAGAGGCTGAGTAAGAGGACCATTATTTAGCAGAAAAGGAAAAGTCTGATTCACAATATGGGGTTTCACTGAAGGGGAAAAAAATGTATACGCATTCCAGTTGGTGTGAGCAGACACCCAAAATGCTCAAATAGGTCTGTGAAAATTGGAAACTGGGACCTAGTGAGGTGAAGAGACCATGTCTCTATGTGTCTGTATGTACATATAAATAAAATTGCTTGCTATTTCTCTTCCTAGTAACACATTGTCTTATTTAAAGGATGATAAAGTAAATTAATTCTGAACTCATTGCTTTCTTTATGGAGGCTGGGAGGGAGGGAATCCAGCCATTCTGGCTGTATGCTTTCTCAGCCTGGAGTTCTTCTCTGCTTATCTCTCATCTTTGCAGCATGGTCTGCACCCTCCAGCTGCTGAGATATTGTACTAATGCAGCTTGGACCTGTTGTTTCTCTTCAGGCTAAATATCTACTGATGGATCCATCTGTACGTGCTCTCCTTCCAAATCTTAAGAGTCTCATCTCATTGCTTTGTTGCATCCAGGTTTCAGATAAGTTGCTGGAATTTGTTATGTCAAAATTTTGTTATAAGCAAAAGGAATGATCAGTGTTTGCGGAGTCAAGAATTTGCAGTTAGCCTAGTGAAAGTCTTAGCGGTCTGATCAAAGAATTATTGGTAGTTGAGTTACAGTGATACTGGTATTTGTTTTGAATTGTGTACAATCAAAATGATGAATGCACAGACTTTGTAGTATCTGCTCTTTCTCTGCTGCTATGTCTGCCCTTCTAAGGTGGGTTGTTTCAGTTGGGAGGAAGGAGGGATATGACCTCCGAAGCCCCCACTGGGAGGTCTATGAGGTTGATGTTGGTAGCTTCTTCCTCATTCCGAAATCCACTTGAGTCATTTTCATATGTTTCTACAAGTTGTTCTTTCTGTGCTGCCTTGTAAATCCATGTTACAATCCATGTCAATCCCTCCAGATTTACTATATAATGATGTATTTACATGTATTTGGTACTTGCTCTTTGTTGCCCCTGTGAGTGGCTTTGCCCAGCTCCCAGGCTGCAGTCCTGCGGCTAGCAACTGACTATTGCTAGCCACAGGCCTCTGTGTCATTCTGTGACTTTCTAGTCCTCTACAGTTGTTCTGTGTCTCTACTCCTCTATACTGCTTTTTATTCCAGCATATTAAACAGTTCACTTTACACAGAATAATTATTATTGCTTTTTTAGTTCCAGGTATATGTGTTACAGTAGCTGCTACATCGCACAACTGTACAAAGCTGAGCAATAGCTAAAACAAAGTAGGCAATAGTCATTTGATTAGCAGACTGTTGCTGTTCAATCCTAAAACAATTCTCCAGACAGGCCAAGACACGTTAAGACAGAGTGCGGCAAGTCCCAAGGCTTGTGTGATGAGCTTAACACAAAGCCTGTGGCCCATTACAAACAACGGCAGCGCCATATTTATGGGCTACGTGGTCCTGCTTTGCGTGGTCTGTAGTGAGGAGCAACCAGTGCTCTTCATTTAGGTAACCTGGATGCAAATATGTTGAATTTGTGAAATTGCTGCCACGCTCTGGACCTTGGTGCTGCTGCTCACGTGATTTCAAAGCTTGCAAGAGGCTGCTAGGAAGTGACAAGGCATAAATTTAGTGTGATCTGGTGATGTCTAAGTGAAGTGGCATTCTGGACCTTTTTCTGGGGAAATGGATGACCTTGGAATTTTAAAGATAGTACTTGGATCAGCACATCTGAGGGAATATTTGAAAGTAGCACTCCTACTGTAAGCAGAAATTGTATCAGACAAAGGGGCTCTTTCTGTACATTTGAAAAATTTTAAAGGGATTAACTTTGAGTTCAAATGCAATCTGCTTTGTTTTTACAGAAAGTCTATATGGTCCTTAACTATTTTATTAACATTTCAAAATTATTTTCTTGCTGGGAACTGCAGTAGTAGATAGTGGGAAAATCCTGGCTAGTGGGAAAGTTCCCATTTGCAAATTGGCTTTGTAAAGACCTCTGAAGGTTGAATCTGGTCAAAGTAGTTTCTTAAAATATTGGTGGTTTGCACAGTAGCTTTTGGTTTCATTTACATTTATCATGCAGTTATCCAATGTTTCATTAGAAAACTGTTACTTCTTCTCTCAAAAGAACCTTTGTACCTGCCATCATGAAAGAAGCTTTAGGGGCTTTTACATACAAGTGGACAAAGCTATGTAGCATTGTATGTTGAATAGTTGAAAGGGCTTGAATGCATTTTCAAGGTATGAGCTTCGTTCATTATAGAAATACTCTCTGTGTTCTAAAATAGATCAAAAATGTGCCAGGAAATAATGGAGAGCTGTTTTGAGTGTTTTAGAGAACAATGCTATAAGCAAAAGACCCCTGGTCTGTATATCCAAGGTTGAGAAAAAAGAATTATTTTTTTCTTTCCTGACTATGACATTGGTAGCATTTTTCTATGAAATGTTTTTAAAGAAACCCCGCAGTAGTAATAACCAATCTCTGTATACTTGCGTGCATATATAGTTATGAGATGTGCTAGAATAATACCAATTAGTTAGTTTAAAGCAGGTAATACAGATAAAAGAAAATTAGTGTAAAGCAGATAATTCAGTGCTGTTACATATTTCAGAGTGCTGCGTAAGTTAAAGAAGCTGTATTAACAATTTTGGGTCTGTGTGCATTTATATCCAACATCACCTGTATCTCGCCACCACAGTAGCCTTTTGGATGTGCTGTGGATACTCCTCTCTGCGGTCCACCACAAGTCCCAAATGTGTTCACTTCTCTTCCCATGCCCGTGAAGTCTCAGTGCGTTTGCTCTCTCCCATTCTTCAGTGGGCTCTCTTCGATAAACAGAACTGTTCCTTGTCTCTTAAGCCTACCTAGTGCTGTACTGAACCTTCCTGGCTGAAATCGATGGGCACCTGCATGAGGATCTGAGCTTCTCCTATAGCTAACACCCATCTCTGTGCTAGCAGGGCAAGTCAGGTAGTGCTTGTGGTGACTGGTGTGGAGTTTGATCTGGGCTGGTTGATCAGCTAGCAGCAGACCCTCAGCAGCTAGACAGGCTAGATGGAAAATATGGGAGCTGGACTACCCTAACTTTGCCTCTGTGAGGTACTAATAGGGTTGGCTTTTTTCTTCCCAGCTGCCACAGAACTTGTAGAAACTTACTAGCTTAGAGGTCTCCATCCACTTTTTTCAAATGATGGAACTGTCAAAAATTATTATTAAAAAAAAAAAAAAAAAAAAGGTTGGATAGACACATGAAAATTACATGAGCTCTGTTTTTTAAGCAGCAGGGTAAAAAAAAGATGGGAGTTATATTTGTTTGCTAGAAGAAAAATGGGTTTAAAAGCAAATTACTGGTTGAAAATAATTGTGTGTGTTCAAATTTGATCAGTTTTTTGCATGCATGCTTAATTTCCAAGGCTACTAAAATCATTATATCTGAACTGAAACAATATTACAAACTGTTTGAAAATTTTAATTTTTCATTAAAATGTAATTGGTATGATTTTTTTGTCATGTTAAGTAGGGACATAGAAGCAGAAAGGATTAGTCTTGTCAGTCACCTGTTACTGATGCTGCATAATAAGCATCTGGGTTTCCACAAGATACTGAAGGTGGTCGTAATCTGAACAAACAGGGCTATCTGTAACTGTAGGACTCTTATGTGTGTGTACGTTGGTTTGGATTAGAATGAAATAGCAATGGAAAAGCTGCATAAATACGAAGAACTTCTTGTCTGGTTTGTCTCTCTTACAACTAAGCCAAACTTGCTAGCAGAAACATTTTAAAAGTTGTTTTCTGTTATATTAGGTAAACTGGGGCTTGTTCTGCATTTTATTTCCTGTGTTTAGGGTATTTAGATCATCTTGCCATTAAACATGTAACAGCAAACCTACAGTAAACCAGAGACAAGAGAGATGGGAAATATGTTCCTCCTCTCTATTTTGTATTCAAGACAGTGAAAGAAATGAGCTTTAAAAATAGATTATAGTAGCAGTACTTTTTATCTGAAATTGTGTTTGTAGAATTATTCAATATTGGGTTATTACATAACATAAACCAAATTATCTGATGATACTGTTTTATTCTGCCCAGAGAAATTATTTTATTTTAAAGAGAATGTACTGCCTTAGGCTTAATTCTGTAAGTGGTCCTTGGCCATTTCCTTTGTTTTGGGTGGGGAGCAGTATAATATTTTTCTATATTGGTGAAAAGAATTTCTGATGGGTTTTCTCAAACTTAGTGTAGATGCTGCTGTTCTCATGCTGGCTCTTATGATTATTTAATATTGTTGAAACAAACCACTAGGTGGCAATATCAATTAAAAAAATTCCAAGAAGTCCAATTAAAGTTGTCATCTAAAACAGGATGCTAAACAGTAGGTTTGATTAAAGTTAAAACATTAAACTTGCTTCTGTGTAAAATTGTCTTGATCTAGAGAGGAGGTGTTGTGCCAAAGCACTTGGTGTGGCTGATTGGTGATTGAGGACAACTGGGTGTATTTGCCTGGATACAGAGGAGACATCGTTTTCACTTTCATATGTTTGCAATATATATGACACATTTGAAAAGGTGGATTATTATCATACTACTTCTTGATGAAACTTGTTTTAGCCTGCCAGTTAGAAAGAATTAATTGAGGTTGTATCAGTGCTACTCGAGAAACAAATCCTCACTGGCATGAATGTAAAACGTTTTAAACTAGTTAATGTGAAATCAGTATGAATTTACTTCTGGATGTGGATGAACTTATGAAATACCGAATGTGTCTGTTAGAAATAGACACTTGTTAATGCATGTGCTGATTATATCTTCTTTGGTGTAGGTGCCACTGCACAGCACACAGGCTGGGTTTGTACGTGAGATAAAAGGCTGAAGAGACTTGTCATTAAGTAGCTTGTGAATGAAGTCTGCCTCCTGCTCAGCTTAGCACATACAGAAATCGTAGCCTTACATCCTAGGACTTGCCTTATCAAAGGTGTCTTGTAGTTTTTTTAGGTATGTATATCCTTTTTCTTATTGAAGATGCTGTTGCTAATATTCCTGCTGAGGAGCTGTTATAGTTTGTATCAGAGTCCTGTATGGGTTATTACTTTGGAAATACACACAATGAAATTGCTGGCATGCAGTAACAGTGGCATTTCTACTTGAATGTAGTTTTACTGGAGCTCCTGTCTGCTGGCTGCGTCCAGCCTGTAGCACTCCACATGCACTTTTGAAACATCTGTGTAGCATGCTGTTCTCTCGTTAGATTTAATTGAAGTGTGATAGCCTATCCCTCTTCCTGGGGGCTTTAGTTCTTTGGGGTTTGTTCCCAATGCTTTGTGCTGTCACTGATGGGTAAGCCGCTAACCCTGCTGTGGTTCTTGGGTGTTTTCGAGAACGTAGTGCTTTCTCTTGCTTTAACTCTTGGTGTTTATTTTTTCAGGTTTTATAATAATTTTATCTGGCAGTGCCTAGAGGAGATAATTTATCTTGGAGTGATTTATATTTTGGCTTTCTCTGTTCTTTTTGTCTGCTGTGTTTTAGGGTGTTGCAGTGACTTTGCTTCTCAGTCCTTATGTCATGCAATTTCTCCTAAATTATTTCTGGTGTGGATGATACAGCAGCAGCATTCCCTTTAAGTACTGCTTTTTTCAAGTGGAGTTGAAAATTCTTTGTTTGATGGTCTGTGTGCCCAGTCAGCTCTGTCATAGACCAGCCAGGACTGCTTGTTAGATTGAGAGTAGTGCTTCTTAAAATAAGTGGTAATGTTCCAGTAAGGGGCTACATCTAGGTATGTGAGGTCTGGGGAGATAAGGATCATGCCTGTTTGGGTGGTGGGGTTCGTTTGTGGGTTTTTTGTTTTGTTTTGTTTTACAGTACTGATTTAACTTCTACTGCTCCATGTTTTCTAAAGATAAGTAGTTACATCATACATGGTGGTATTGTCACTGTAACTTGATTCCGTGCATGCGCTTCCTCTCTAAGTGTAGACAGTTTAATCTTGCTGTATTACAGTAGACATTTAAATACTACTGGGAAGGAAAGGATTTCCAAAACTTTATTCTGTAGTAAGACCTACATCTGTAGAGTCTGCTGCTATTAAGACATTTATTAAGTTTAATAATTCATAGTTTATGTACTATACACTCTGAGGATGTGTAGAAAGTGCTTCGTGGGTATGGGCTATCTTGGGCACAAAGAGCAATAGAGCCACATCAAATCTGTATCTGGCATAACTGAGCACGGAATGTAAACACTAAATTTCACTTAGGAGGGGGACATGAGGCAAAATGAGTTGGGAAATGCTGTTAAAGGTTTTTAGACTCTCACCCAGAGTCCAGTGCTTTCTTGCTATGTTTTTCCTCTTTCTGGTACTCAAAAGTTGCATGTTCCTGTAGGTGAAGTACCCTCCTTGTGTTTGAGGTGGTCTGTGTTAGTGCCAGGTGGAAACTTGCTTATGTTATATATTAGGGTGTATTTTCTGTTGTCATGTCAATTTTGAATCCTGGTGGTATTTCTTCTTCTGTTATAAGGAAACACCTGTAATTCTCTTAGGCATCCTTTTTCTCAGGGGTATTGCAGACAAAAATACTGCCGTGTCATTTCTGCGTAACAGCTTTTCTTCCAGGTGTAACAGGTACTTTGCACAGTGGATGTCTGTGCCCTCGTGGCACTCTTGTTCTGAATGCTTTGCTTTCTGTGATAGCATGGTGTCCGTGTTACCATGGGCTTACTGTGTCTGAGCCTTTACAACTGTTTCTCCCTAACACTTTTCTAACACTTTTCTGTAATTTCCACCTTACTGTTTCTCCCTTGCCTTTTCAGGCCCCTCCTGGTTCTACAGGGACCAGGACAGACACGACAGAAACTGAATTTCCCTTGTGATTCAGTGTCCATCGTGCTTTGCTTGTTCTGTTGGCTGCTTTTTTTTTTTTTTTTTTTTTTTTTTTTTCCTTAGTTGGTTTGGTTTTGGTTTGGTCTTGTGGGTTCCCCCCCTCCGATGTTGAGTCCTTCATTAGAATTTTTTTTTTAATTCTGAGGAATCCCATCCTGAATGTCATTGTTCCTCTAAAAGCTGGGTCTTCTGTTACTGACTTCAGCTGCGTCAGTTACTAAGCAGGTCCTTGATCACATTCATGTTTGGGAGAGCGTTTTTTTTTTTTGGAAACAAGAGTCCTTGAATATGTTAAACCTCGTGCCCAACATCAAACCAATAGATGGACTGCTTGAACTACCTGCCTCAGCGAGCATCCTATCAGGATTGGTGCTCTGTAGATAGCCCTGCCTTTTTGTTAAAGGCACATCAGCAAGTGGGAGGTTTCGTGGGATGTCTGGGTTTTTTTTTATTTGCCTCATGCTGCAAATGTTAGCTCTGTTAACTCCTTCCACTTAATCTGATTTTAAATGTTTTTTGCAGTCTTTCCAGTTTAAAGCTTACAGGCTGCACATGCTTTCAATAATTTTTTCCATGTAAATCACTGGTTTGTTACTCTCCCTTCTGCTTCTTGAAGATAAAGTAAATTCTGTTGGTATGCACTTGGCTTGTGTCTCCCAGTGATCCAGGAAAACAGTACCTGGTTTCGCGTCTAGCAGCAATGCTGCCTTGGGGAGCAGGGACTGCAGGCTGCTTCTGTGGTAAGGGAGATGGGGGCTTCTGAAGAGGAGAAGACCTTATGGAGAAGATGCTCTAAAGCAGTAGAGGTTGAACACTCAGTATCCAAGCTAATTGATCCATTGTTTCTTTAAAATCACCAGAAGTGCTTAAAATAATTTACTGCTGCTTCCTGTACCTTATTATTTGTGCTCAGGAGGTGCTACCAGTGTATGTGTATTTGTAGTCCCTGGTAAATAAAAAGTCTTTGTGGTTGGTCTGTGTTCCAGTGGCTCCTTAAGCCTGACCTGACAGGCAGGGAACAGTGATTTGCAGTGACTTTGCAGAACCACAAGAAACACAAAATTGACAGAAGTAGTGGTCTGAGAGATTTTGATGGATGGCAGTGATCTTGGCTCCAAAACCTCCTTAGTCCATCTGCTGCCTGTGTGGATTTTCATTCTTCTTCCAAACTCCATGCTTTTGAGAATCGGGATCAGCAAAGCCTGGATCTATTTTTGGTAGCTGCAATACAAAAATATTCCTTTGTGTGTAGTAGAGCTATTTTCCTTACTTGTTTTTTTTCTTTGAAAAAGAAGACCAAATGCAATGCAGTTTGGCTGCAGGGAATTATATGACTCATTTAGTAAATACTGAATACAAAGCAAAGTAGTGTTTCTATTGTATTGAAGTTTTCTGCTGTATGGTTTTGTTGTCTCAGATTTTAATAGGCAAATTGTCCAAGTAGCGTAGGTCCAAGATGTTGTTTTGAAACATAACTAAGTTGTATGCTACAAAATATAGGTGTGCCCATTAAATTAAATTATTTTTCCATTTGTGTTCAAGTATTTGTTTGTCTTCAGGGTACGTGTTGAATTTTACTTCATTTCTACTGCAGTAAAAGGTGACGACTGTCAAACATGAATGAAGTTTAAAATATAAAAAGCTGTGTAAGTGATAGTCAATGTCTACAGCATTAAAATTTAAATTTTAGTTGACAAACCACACAGTTATCTGTGTGCTATGAGTAATTTGAACATAAAGACAAACTCAAATACTAAAGGGGAGTTGTTTCCACCACCACCAAAAAAAGGTGGCTTCTTTTAGTACTCTTTAGTATATTTTTTTTCCAATTATAATTTTTCGTCTGTTTAATCTTTCCACAAAGGTTTGGGAGTCCTGTGGGAGCAAGCGGGACATTGTCCATCAGTTGGTATTATAGCTCAGCTGCACGCTTGGGTTGACTTTTTTTTCCACTTCTGTTTGCATTGCACGATCAATAAAATCGGTCAAAGATGCACTATTTGAAATGCTTCACAGAAATAGATATTTAGTAGTTTTTTATTAGCATCATGGGGAGTATATAAAAAAATGGAACTGTTCTTGTAACTGTTATGAAATCGTGCCCAGCGTGATTTTTTCTCGCATGAAGAATGAGAAATGTAAGTAATAACTTGCTCCGATATGGGTGAAGGATCCCAACTATTGTCCTGTTCAGATTTTCTGTGAGTGCTGTCCTCTTCTACAATGACAAAAGTTTTCTTTTTATTCTTCAGTATAGGAATTACATTTAGTTTTGGTGGATTTAAGAGCCGGCAGCACACTGGCTTATTTTTTTTGTCAAGTAGAAGAGGTCTCATTACTTCATGCTGTGGTATGTTTAAAATTCTATTCTAATTTGCTTTGAACTGTATTTAGCTGATGAAACTAATCTCCATCTTAGTATGTTGAGGGGCTAAGATGAGCTTTACATGTCAATAAATCCCTTGATGTGCATATGAATTGGGCATAGACTGAAAATAGTAGTAAGCAGTAAAATACATATTTTTGTGACTAACTACAGGTAGTATTCCAGAGAAGTCAAGAGAGCTTCAAGATCTTTCAGGGCCCTAACAGGCTTTGCAAGCAACTGCCTTTTTTTAGGCTAGTCCTTAAACCGGATCAGAAAGAGATAGGGGTCTCAAAGACAAACCTTCATGAAAATGTGTTGGAATTTCCTGCTGGGCAGGGAGTGTTGGACTACACACCCCTGAGTTTGGCAGGTGACCGAGTTTTGCCCTCCTGTGTTAGGAAGGGGTATCAGGGGAGTACTGGAGAAGCTTGCATAACTGGAGTAAGAAAGTGGTAGGGAAAAAAGATTCAAATCATAGGAAATCAGGAACTGTTGATAATGCAATTCATTTGTGACAACTTTCTTGTGATTACGTATTTTTGCAAGTATTTCTACCCATTTAAATTTAATTGAATTTATTATGTGAACATACTTGAAATCTTGATATATAATGATTTTAAAATTTAATGGAAACTGATTATATTATCTTAATTAATGCTATTAATTGTGAAAAGTATTGTAGGAAGGAAAGGGAAAAGGGTACTTCTGTCTCCTTGTTTAAATTGTGGGCATGTTTAAATAAAAAAATTTCTAAAATCAGCATAAATACTAACCAGATTTGTCATTCTGGTGCAAAAAGCACTCCTGGATGACCTTGTCATCCCTTTTCCTGCTGAAAGTGAGCTTTGTGCATAACACATCATGCTTCCTTGTACTTCTAAAGGAATGAGGAAAATTGTGGAATTATGTTTTATTGCACGAGTAAGTTTACTGTATTACAATGCTCTCTATAGTCCTGGTGTTGAATTTTTACATTTCAGTGAGGACGTGTCGAAGCTGTTGCATAACGTAAACACATAGCTTGAGTTTTTGACAGAGTTTTCTTGGAACATGACATTTTTATGGTTTCCATGTTCCTCCAAGTGTGAAGGCAATTGTGCCCGTTTTTTGTCTCCAAGAGCTGCTTTGTGCTTAGCTTATGTGACTTCGTTTAATATTGTTTGGAGAAATTCTCAGGCTTTTTTCCGTCAGTTTTTGATCTAAAGAGAATTTACGTGGTGTTCATTAGGCTGCAAGACTTTTGCTAAAATTAGGGCTGACTTGTCAGACTTGTGATGCCACCATTTGGTTTGCATTTGCGTTTGCTGTTTCATAAACAGAAGAATTTTTTTAGTAATGCACTTATACTAATATGCAGTTTTTTAATGGAGAATTTGAATTTAATTTCTGCAAAACCCTGGAAAAAGGGCTGATTTTGATCAATAGCGGTGGGTCTGTGGATCTGTTTGTCACAGTACCCACTTAGTGAATTTTTGACCTAGAGTTCTGTTGTCTGGTTGCAGTACAGCTTTGACCCAACTGTGCTGTAGATTTGCCTTGTGCTTGAGAGGGAGCTGTGCTGCTGTGGAGATTATTCTTATGCTGTACTTGAGATGTGCTGCTTTGGAAAATGTGCTGTTGTGTTCTGCGGACCTGGAACTTCTGTCTAACAGGGATTTGCGACTTGTGACTGCATTTGTGACTCACTGCTGGGCTATGGTGGGATAGGTGTAGAAAGCAAAGCTTATGGAAACTCTCATCACTGTGTTTTTAGAACTAAAACTTAAAGCAAGTATTAGTTATTCCTATACTGCATTGTTTTTGACTTTAGACTATGAGTCTGTCTGAATATGTTAACTGCAATGATCAGGAGTGTGGATTTGTCTATATAGACGTGGCATTTCAGGACTGCAATATGTACATTACAGTCTGGTGGGGTTATAATTTCAGAGAGAGAAACATAGTTATCAATTTTATGCTGTTCTTTATGCAGTATTATTTAACAGTGCACAGAGAAATGACTAGTGTGAGTGAAGCTAATATTGTGTTATTTAAATTTTTGAATACCATTAGGATGATGTCATTGCCTTAGATGTGGCATTTTGCACTTGCACTGAGGTGAAAAGTACAGAGTGGGCAGAAGTAGTTGAAAGGCTCATATTCAGTCGTGTGAGAAGAGCAATCAAAGCACTAGTCTTACTATATCAAATTAAAACAGCAAAAAATACAATGGGACACAGCTTAATTTTAATACCAGAAGAACAGCTAATTTTACTTTAAAAAAATTAGATCACTGAGGAGGCTGCTTGGGAATTATTTTAAAAAAGTAATAATAGAAATTGGAGTATTAAATTTTTCTGGGTCGGATTTGGGGAATGAAGTTTTAAACAAGGCGTTAGGGCATATATTATTTGTGAAGACTTCCATGGAGATATAAACCCAAAGCAACTAGGAATACTTAGCTACTTATTTAGGCAATGATTGCGGGGGGGGGGGGAGAAATCTGACTTGTAAACGAAAAACTCACAGTTTATAGAGGGCTGAAATATGCATAATTAAAATATTAAGTCACGGTGAATTATTCCAGCATGAGCCTACTTCTGAATTTGCTTCATTATTTGATTGTGGTGCTGCTGGTGTTGAACTGAAATCAAGACCTTTGATAATTTAATAAATCCAGTATAAGGAGATGAATATGATTAGATATATAACCTCAGTGGTGTTGTGCTGATTTTTAGGTACTTGCAGCAATGCATGTATTTGAATCAAGTATTCTTGAATCACTGTTTTAAAGAATCACTATTTTGCATGAGACCTACATTTAATTTTGTTTTGGACACTTTCTGTTGCATTTTGATGTTACTTGTAGCACACTGATATTCTAAATTGAACAAACTGCAGGTTTTTTTGTAATAACTTACGCTAGGTGAATTCAAAGCATTTAGCAAAGGTCACACAGGAATATAACCTCAGATTCATGAAAGCCTTAGGCTCCTACTTTCA
Organism: Leptosomus discolor; assembly: GCF_034619465.1. Taxonomy (NCBI): domain Eukaryota; kingdom Metazoa; phylum Chordata; class Aves; order Leptosomiformes; family Leptosomidae; genus Leptosomus; species Leptosomus discolor. The sequence goes on from NC_141391.1 coordinate 204,047,968, forward strand.
ATTTCAGTGACATGTCAGAGGTCACTTAGAAAAGCATCTTTTAGGTAAGACAAAGGAGACCTTTCATTCCCATCTGAGACATCAGCTGGTGGTGCTGTCCAAACAAATTCTTTGTTTATGTGCATCTCATTTACAGTTATTAAATTACGAAATGAAAGCTAAATGCTGTCGTAGGCACTCAGAATATTTGTACAGTCAGATTCTCCATCAGAGCAGGAATTACTTGTTGGAACTAAGTCAGATCAAAATTAAGAGGGTGGGTTTAACACTTGTGATGCTGTAAACAGGACAAATGTGTATATATATATATATTTATCCCTTCAAATGATGTATTACAGAATTTCTAAAAGTAGAATTGCTTGTCAGACTAATTTGTGGACTGACAAATCTTTTATTATATGTGTTTAGAAATTATTTGCTCATTTTGCCTACTCTTGATACTTGTGTTAGAGATGACTGAAGATGTTAGAAGTTCTTGTATATAGCAATATCTTTATCTTAACTATAGTTACAAACCTGGATCGCTAACACATCATAGGTGAAACCAAGCTTTTCTAGTGCTTTGGTAAGAAAATAATTAGCTAACTAATAGCCTATAAATAAATGGAAAAGATAAATTCCTGTAAATGTTCTCAAGATGTTTAAATTTGGAGGAGTATTTGATTTTTAGTCTGCCTTTCAAGAGAAAGAGATTTGTTTTGAGCCTCATTACTTTCAAGTTTTTATCTGAAAGATTTCCCTTTTGGCATTGATTCCAGCTTTTAGAACGCAGGCCACTACTATAAGGAAGACTCAGTTGTGCAAGGATTGCATGGCGTTACACACGCATCTGAAATTCCTTTGGCAAATGGTTATGATATGTTTTAGAGCAGTTGCACTTTTATCTGCTCTTAGCTTCCTGCTGCCCCTTACTGTTACTCTGCAAAGGCAAAACAAACAAACAAAACCAAGAAAACCAAAAGAAACTCATAACTGGATCAGCAGTTAGCAATGCAAAGTCATGTGCAGTCTTAAAATTCTTCATCCTATTTGCGGCTGAATTGTATATTGTACAGCCTGATGAGATGCCTCCCAGAGTCCTGAGGGAACTGGCTGATGTAGTTGCCAAGCTACTCTCCATGATATTTGAAAAGTCCTGGCAGTCAGGTGAAGTCCCTGGCAACTGGAAAAAGGGAAACATTGCACCCATTTTTCAAAAGGGTAGAAAGGAGGACCCCGGGAACTACTGAGGTGCCAGCCTCCCCTCTGTGACCAGGAAGGTCATGGAACAGATCCTTCTAGAAGCCATGCTAAGGCACATGGAGGATGGGGAGGTGATTCAAGACAGCCAGCATGGCTTCACCAAGGGCAAGTCCTGCGTAACCAACCTAGTGGCCTTCTATGATGAAGTGACTATATCAGTGGATGAGGGAAGTCGTCTATCTGGACTTCTGTAAGGCCTTTGACACAGTCTCTCACAACATCATTCTCTCTAAATTGGAGAGATATGGATTTGATGGGTGGACTGTTCGGTGGATGAGAAATTGGTTGGATGGTTGCATCTGGAGGGTAGTGGTCAATGGCTCAATGTCCAGATGGAGATCAGTGACAAGTGGTATCCCTCAGCGGTATTGGGACCAATAGTGTTTAATACCTTCATCAATGACATAGTGGGATCATGTGCACCCTCAGCAAGTTTGCAGAAAACATGAAGCTGAGTGGTGCAGTTGACATGCCTGAAGGACGGCATGCCATCCAGAGGGACCTGGACAAGCTTGAGAAATGGGCCCATGTGAAGCTCCTGAGGTTTAACAAGGCCAAGTGCAAGGTCCTGCACCTGGATTGGGACACACCCTGGTGTCAATACAGGCTGGGGGATGAAGGGACTGAGATCAGCCCTGCAGAAAAGGACTTGGGGGTATTGGTGGATGAAAAGCTGGACATGAGCCGGCAATGTGCACTCACAGCCCAGAAGGCCAATTGCATCTTGGGCTGCATCAAAAGAAGTGTGGCCAGCAGGTCAAGGGAGGTGATTCTGTCCCTCTTTTCTGCCCTCATGAGACCCCACCTAGAATACTGCATCCAGCTCTGGAATCTTCAGCACAGGAAAGATATGGACCTGTTGGAGCAGGTCCAGAAGAGGGACATAAAGATGATCAGGGGCTGGAGCACCTCCCCTGTGAGGACAGGCTGAGAGAGTTGGGGTTGTTCAGCCTGGAGAAGAGAAGGCTCCGGGGAGACCTTATAGCGGCCTTCCAGTACTTAAAGGGGGCCTACAGGAAAGATGGGGGCAATCTTTTTAGCAGGGCCTATTGCAATAGGACAAGCGGTAATGGTTTTAAACTAAAAGAAGGCAGATTTAGGCTAGATATAAGGAAGAAATTTTTTACACTGAGGGTGGTGAGACACTGGAACAGGCTGCCCAGAGAGGTGATAGATGCCCCATCCCTGGGAACATTCAAGGTCAGGTTGGATGGGGCTCTGAGCAGCCTGATCTGGCTAAAGATGTCCCTGCTCACTGCAGGGGGCTTGGACTAGGTGACCTCTAAAGGTCCCTTCCAACCCAAACTATTCTGTGATTCACACCGTGACACTACTGAGCGGTATCCACAGACCGGTATTGACTAGGCACTTGCTAAGCACAGTTGTAATGGTTTGGCCCGGCAACATTTAAGACTCAGCGTCTTGTCTAGGGACCTTTCTGTTTCAATCCATACTGGTTTCTAGCTTTGTCAAAGTCTGTATTGTCATCTTAATTTTTTTTTTTTTTTTTAAGCATGTTGCTAGTTAAAAGATGCATTAAGCTATTGTACTAGGTATTGTATATATGTTCTTTATTTTAGCTTTGAGGGTGAGGTCTTTTTTTGTTTCACTTTTCTTCCTATATGTGTATTTCATTTTGCTGGACTTTAAACCTAATGTAGCGACGTATCTTTTAGATCATGTTAAGCTCTGTAATTGTTTTCTGTAAATAATAGTGAACATTGTGATAAATCACCATCTGCCAGCTCTCCAACAGAGAAAAATACTTTGCATTCCTTTAAATTACCCTCTTAGTATGTTTTATATCCTTTCATTTGACTCCTCCTAGAAAGTAATTTTAAGCTGAGGGCTCTGGAGGCTCTATTGGATGCTCCTCACTCAAGCTAACTCATGAACTCCCTCATCAGTAACAGCAGCTCTGAATTTTCAGGTGTGTCTTTCCTGTATGGAAAAATGCCTCAAGCACAAACCCAAGTCTGGGGATTGCTTCTGATGCCTTTCTTCAGGGAGAATTGTAATTATTAGGTATTATTGTATTCTTTGACTGTAATGATTAAATGTACAATTGTCCACTTATTTTTCAGTAATTGTAATAGGTACTGCTTTGGAAATGAATGTCTTTAAGTGTGGCCCTGCATGTTTTGATTAATGATCTATGAATATTAAAGCATTATCCTGTGAAACCCTGTCCCATTAGGAAGTTATAATTTTGCCTTTTTAGTTATTTTTAATAGGATATGGATTAAATACACCATTCAGTTAAAGAGCTTATTGAAGAGGTAAGATATTTTAAGATTCAGGCTCTTATGCAGACTACACGTGAATATGAAGCCAGCAGAACTGACATAAACATTTTGGAATTAATATTGTAGATATCTTTGACAGCCGCACTTAAAACTCAGTTTCAGTAAATTTATTCTATGTTGTTTTTCTCACTTCTAGATTTAGTTTCATGAAACTTTAATAAGTTTTAATAGATTGCCTTGAAGTTAGGAGAGCAAGGAACTTGAACTGTATTGTCCTGATGATAAGGAGAGTTGGAGCTGTCTCATCCCTGTGTGGATAACTATTACAATTTACAGTCTTCAGAGACTCTTCTCAGTGAGCAGGTGGTGCTTATGACAGTGATAATGCTACAAGATCATTACACACAATTAACATAATTTAACTTAATTTAGAATAGAGCTTTCTGCTCAAGAATGAGAAGAGAAAGAATTGATAGACAAAAAAGGTTTTGATCTTTGTTGTTTATTAGCTGGTATTTGTTTATAGAAAATCATTAGGTGTATGCCCTTTGATTTTTATAGATATATACATAAAGTTGTTTAACCTTTCTCTCACGTGAATTGGCAAGCCACATGCAGGTAGAAATTGTGCATGCTAAGTTTGTCCTTAAAGTGGGGCTTAGACCCCTCTTCTCTTGGGTAGCGGAGTTTAGGGTAACATTGGATGTTGAGAGTAGATGCAGAGTGGAAACTGTAGAGGCCAAAGATTAATTTGATTTCTCTAGTGTCATCAAAGTATTGAGAGACGTGACCCATGACCATCTTTTGGACAGCTAGTTGAGTAATTTAGCATCTTTTGTGGTTTGGGGTCAACTGTAGTAAGGAAATGGTAATTAGTTGTGTGACATTGTTGATAATTACTATCAGTCAGTTACACTGTGCAGTTACCCATTTCATGAGACAGAAAAGTTTGAGTCAAAGACATTAGAATATAAATGTACTGTGGCAGTCTCTCTGTATTGCTGCATACTTAGAGGCAAAAAGCAGATACAGATAGTGTTAACTGTGTGCACCAGTGTTTTAAGAGTTAAATAATATTACTGAGATATTGCCAGTAACCTACCATTCAGGTGTATAACTCAGTAAATACAGAATTCAGTTGAGATTTGGAAGAAATATACATTTATTTAAGAAATCATTGTAGTTTTGTCATGCTGACGATGTCATCCAACAAGTAAGAGGAAAGTGTTTTAAAGTATATGGTTCTAGAAGACACAATCATTTAATAATAATTTAATATTCCTGCTCTCTGAGGCATTACAGCAAGGAGATTAACAATCCCTTCTCCTTCCAGATTTTGTATTTTGTATAATATTAATCCCATGTGTTAAAGAACACTGTGCTGCTAGAGATACCATCTTGCAGATGAAATTGTGTTAGACTACCAGTTTGTTTTAGGTGAAGTTAGTATGGAATCATGAAACCTCTAAAAAAAAAAAAAAAATAAAATAAAGGCTACAGTGCTTGATGTTGTGCTATCACTTAAGATACAAAATGCAGCTTCTCAAGTAGGTAGAACCAATTTGAGAAAGAAAATATGTATGCCTTATCCACCAACTTGATTACTGCAGGATCATCCCTTCTAGTCCTTCCAAGAAGCATATGGAAAGTATTCTATTTCTTATTTGACCAAAGTAGCCTTTTGAAGTTCTTCATCAACATTCGCTGTTGAGTTGATCCAGCTTATTTATTTTGTCTGCACTTGCCCATTGTGTTTCTCCCTTGTGTGCAAATCTGATTGCATCGTGTGTCTCTTCATATCTGTCAACATTGTAAGCCTTGCCCACTCATCCCTTATCTCCTGTAAATGCTCCATTCTTCCTCCCATGGTGTTCCTTTTGCTATAAATACCCTTCATCACCAACATTTGTAGCTGCTGCACTCTTCTTTCAACCTTCTTAGCCATTCTGCCATCATACCCATAAGGAGTTGAGGGGATGATGGATATGGTTGGCAATTGCATTACTCTAATTATAAACATTGTCTATGTAGATGCATTTATAAATGCTTTTATCTCCCCATGCCTGCCTTCTCTTCCCCCATGGGGGGGAAGTCTTGTCTCTGTTTTTATATGGAACAGTATGCTCTAACTGTAATGGAGGCTAATGTAATGTAAACCCTGTATAAGAATACGTTGTTATTATGTAAGGTGTTCTGTCTGGTGTAAACAGGAGCCTCAGCGTTTGCTGTGAACTCTGTGTGTGATGGCAGTGTTGAAGCTAGAATATGAAGTCTTAGGAGGCTTTGAGGTCTGTCACAAATGCTCCCCATGGCTATAACGCTGAAGGAGATAAAAATAAAGATTTAACATGAAAGTGTATCTTAAAACAGCTTTAATACCATAACATGGATATGTATTTGGAGCACACTTATCCTAGCATTTCTTTATGAAGGTACAAAAAACCCCTACAAAGGTGCAGAGGAAAAAACCTACATGATTTTAATTGGACGACACTATAACAGTCCTCAGAAGGGAGTTGTGTTGTCTGGGCATCTCCCTGCCAGTTGGCACTCTCACAGTCACTTGCAAAAAAATACATTTTGTATTTTGAATGAAGTTTTGCTACAATGCCATGTCAATAAAACACAAATGTATCCTGATACTTAGTCAGCATAATCGTAGTTTTTTGAGGAACTGCGGACAGTACAGCTGTCTCTGCGATGAGAGAAAAGCAAGGCTTCAACAGCATCATCAGTACCAAGTGTCCTCTACAGCATTTTGCTTACAAAGAGAGAGAAAGCAGTATTATAATCAGTCTGTCTTGAGGAATGCCGAATGAAAAAGATGATTAATGATTTGGGGTTTTTTTAAACGGTAAAGCAAACTGTTCAGTAACAGGGATTATTAAAGGGATTTAGTCTTAAACATGGACTGCAATAAAATATTGATTTCAACCCTTTTTCCACTCCACCATACTACTGAAAGTTTTCATTAAGGGTTAACATGTACTTTGTCAAAATGAGTCTTACAGGGCAGAACATAGGTCAGTGATAAACTCTAGCTCTATTGTTAGAGCAAGGCTGGAATGGTTCTTGTCTCAGCATCGGAAACCTGTGATGAAACCTGCTGTGAGATCTTCAAACCTGGAAAACACTTAACTGACTGAGAGGGTCAGATAAATTAAAGTGAATAATATTTGATCAGTAGTGATCTTTTCAGGCAGCTGTGGGGTATATAGCTTTGTGTTTAAAAATGGAAAACACAACTATTCACCATGTTTGTTTTCCTAGTTACTACATAACCATTTACATATATTACAATATTTTCAAATTCAGTAGAAGGTCGCTGGTTTTTGAGCCAGTCACAGCAATGCCACAGCGTAACAAAGCTATTTGAGAAAATGAACTCAGCCTGACAGAAGTTGCCATCTGAAAAAAAAAACCAACCCTGCTTTTGGCAGAAGCGTGTCTCTAATTTTATACTGCCGTTGCTACGTAATCTGTACTGTCTTTGAGGAAAGAAAACATCCTTTCAAAATTCTCTTATTAATGTTCCCACACAATATAAAGGAGACTAGTAATCTAAAACATGTTTTCTCTGAGCACATTCTCTCTGAGTGGATCTCAAGAGGTTCACATGCTGTTTAAAATGTATAGCTAGTCTATCTGGTGTACAAAAATAGTCTAAGGACAAGGCAAAAAAAATGAATCCTTGACATGATTTAAGAACATGTATTCACAATTGAGTAAGGAAAGTAAGTAAAATCCTGCCAGAGGGCTTAAACTGGGGTTCTGGCTGATAGCACCACATGTGAGTACTACATGCAGATCACCGGTTTGCTTTTGGCATGTGTTAGCAGCTAATGATGTGTAAGATTTTATCTGTACTTGTATGGCCTAAGTGCGTTTACAGTTTAGTTTCATACTTGTGTTAGTTTTAGCCTCACCAAAACCCCTTTAACAGGCAAAGAGGGCCAAATCTGGGCTGTAAACTTGTGAATCTTTAAGGCAAAATTTGCGAAATTAGCAGCAATCTGGAATATTTGATTGTGGTGAGTGTTCCAAGAAAAAGAAGGAGGAGGAAGGGCTTCTTTAAAGCATACCGCTAAAAGCAAGAGCTTTGGATGACCAGCAGTATTGAAAAAATAGTTTAAACCAAAAGGCCTTGCTTGAGGAGAGACTAAAAGAGAGCTAAAAGCTAGCTACAATTTAGGTAATATTTTCACTTTAATGATCACACCTTTGGCTTGAATTTTAACTGTATATTATCTATATTTTAAACCATCTGTATAATTCATTTCAGTATAAACATTTATAGTGAAAGTGATACGTCAGAACTGAAAGACACTGTATGTCAGCACTCTGGAATAGATTTAGCTACACAGCAAAAGGTGCTATTTTGTTCATTGGCCTATTTATTTTTTGCCTGTTGCTTGGATTGTGGGAGATACTGATTTTTATTCTATCATTCAGCCACCTCCTAGTGGACCTGTTAAAACCTTAATTCAATGAATGCTTACAGGACTAATTCTTCTATTGTTTAACTGTTCTGTTCAGTCACTTCTCAATTCTGTTTGCTAAAATGTGCCCTGCACTTAAGTGTTGGAGACACTTAAGTCTCTCCAATGAACAGCAATTTGAGGATTCTGTTTCTTGAATCTGCTGTGTGTCTAAAACCTTGCCTTCTGACGTTAACTCACATGCTCATATGTTAGCTTATAATGTGCTATTAGCTTGAAAGTTTAAAAAAAAAAAAAAAATGCACAGCTGAGTTGAAAACAGTCAATAATGATTGCTATAACTGTGGCAATATCCAGAGTCTTTCAGAGCCTGGCCCTGGCTGCAGAGCACAGACCCTGTCCGTACCTGCTCTGGAGCACTTGCATTCTGGCAACAATATAGTGGCTACATTGATAGCTCTTTTGTTGTGTTGGTGACAATAACAATATATTTATCCCCATTGAAATTTTAAATTCTCTAGGGCAGTAAGTAAAAATACTGATTCTGCAATGGCCCTTCTAGATTTTAAGAGCTTGGTTTGATAACCAGAAGTTTCATATGTATAGAGATTTGGAGCAGTATAGGGCTGAAAATGTTCTTACAGTCTTATATGTATCTCTTAATCCACAAATATATCTGCTTAGACTTATCCCATTTAACATTACCAGCCTGAGTGGAGTTACATCACTACTTAAATTTCCCTGGGCTGTTGTGTACTTTATTGTTTATCTTAGAATCATTAAGGTCGGAAAAGACCTCTATAATCACTAAGTCCAACCTTCAGCCCAACACCACCAGGCCCACTAGACCATGTTCCCGAAGTGCCACATCAACACGTATTTTGAACACCTCCAAGGATGGTGACTCCACCACTTCCCTGAGCCTGTTCCAATGTTTGACCACTCTTTCAATAAAGAAATTTTTCCTAATATCCAATCTAAACCTCCCCTGGTGCAACTTGAGGCCATTTCCTCTCCTCCTATCAACAAGTTAGTTGGGAGAAGAGACCAACACCCACCTCACTACAGCCTCCTTTCAGTTGTTATTCTGCCTTAATACTTTAAAAAAATTTTTTTTAGCCTCTGTGTTACTTTACACAAATATGAATATAAGAATGAGAATGAATTAAGGAAATACAGCAGAAATTTCTCTTTGTTTTTCCCCATCTAGTTTTTTTAAAATTATTTTTATCAGCCAACATGCCCATGCAGTCTTCTTTCAAATTTTTTTTTTTTTTTAAACTTTTATAAGTGCTTCCCTTTTTCTCCACTGGTACTCTTCCAGATTTGTTGTGCTTTCCTGTCTTCAAACTTTGTCATATCTGTATTCTTTTCTTTTTCAAGGAAGTTAATATGATTGATTCCTTGCCTCTCTATAGGGGGATTTGGGTGCTAATGTAGCTATATTAGTACCTGTTCCTAACGTTTATCATTTGTGGATTGCAATGAATAATAGCAATTTAAAAAACATTTTTGAACCTCTGAGTGACTCCGCTGTAAGACCAACAACCCATCAAAGCCATAGCCTTCCTTCCCTGTCTGTACCTTATGGAAGGAAAGTCGGCTGGTGTATTCAATACACAAAGAAGGGTGACATTAAATGATATTTTAATCCCATGTTAAATCACCACAGGAATCGGTAACTGAATAGGTGACTATTATATGCATTGATACAGCTACCTGAATCCAGGCAGTAAGGATGGGATTCACCTGACCTCATGTGGATGTCTGCAGTGTAGGTATCTCCATCTGATCTGGTTACCCAGATTTCTTTATTATCAGTGGAGAGAGACTGGCAGTTGTGGTGATTCATCTTGTTAGGGATTAGATAACCAGCTAATGAGGTGCACTCTGTCCTGAACTTCCCATTTCCCTGTCTACAGCAAAAGGAGCCTACAGAAACTCAGAGGTAGACACTAGCAGGTAGAATTCATTTAAACCATCTAAAAGTTAGTGGTCAAAAATTATTGTCGTGCCTCTTTGGTCAGTGGAACAAGTTACTATAGGAAGGCAATTTCTTCTCCCCAAAAATAATGTTGATGTCCTCAATGATCTCCATAGTACACCAGGGATTTAGACACTACAAATGCGGAGTTTTGGTAGCTTTTGAAACTGTTTCAGCTAGATTTTTAAAAGGACTTATGGACATAGCCAAATGTAATGTAAAATAATTTAATTTACACTTTCTTACGTACTACTTCTGGAGCTGGCCTTTTCTTCATCTAGTCACTTCATGTGCTTTCTCAAGCAGATTAACAGAGGAACAAAATAATTGTAATAATTATCCTTGGGGGATAAAGCAAGTCTGAATATTTTATCACTTTCAGTCACTTTTTCTGTTAATATGTGTAAGTGAAAATAAACCAGGGCAATGTTAAGTCTTGCTGTCTTTTTATTCTTGTTGGAGGAGTGGTTTGATGACTCATGTTGATTGGGAGTTTTTCCAGTTTTAACATAGCAATTGGGGGTGTTGCATGTTTTTTAAAAAAAATTTTAAGAAAGGCAATCTCTTCTCTCCAGTCTTCTAGTAAAAGAAGCATGAAAAATAACAGCAAAAATAAACAAAAATCTGAAAAAGATCCTGGTTTTAAATGCACATTTTATTTTGTGTTCATGATGTTATTCTACTGCCTTATTCACAAGTTTTTATGGGCAAAACCCGAATTTCTAATGTAAAAAAGCAGATGCTACAGGTTCTCTAAATATACTTTAGGCTTTTAAAATAGGTGTAAATTGTACTCAATATTTCATATTTTTCAGTATATAGGAACCTCCAAAACATGGTTTTAAATGTAAAGTGCTGGGTACAACTCATGGACTTGCTACTTTCTCAGCTGCTCTTGTCATTGCTTAGTTGCTTGTTGGAGTAGAAGGAGCAGTGCAGGGGCGGGGAAGTAGTAACCTGCTTGCTGTCATGTCCCTTTTTTCGGGGGGAAAGGAAAGATGTGTGATTTTCCAGTACATATTCTGGTGACTTGTGTAGACAGTGCATAGAAAAGCACAAGTTGATCTTCCTTAGATATTCAAACTGCTCTTGCCTTCCTTCTCCTAAACAACCAGACATCAGCTCACTTAAGCTGAGCACATTTGCTACATTCAATGTTTTCCTTTGCAAGATTTAGTCCTCGTCTTTTTTTAGTTTGCTTTTCTTCCTACACTCTCCTGAGCTTTCTCATCCTTCTTTGTCTACCGTCTTCAGCTATCTATTTTCGCCTTGGCAACGTACCTTTTCTCCCTCTCAATGTTCTTCCCTTCTCCTTCTCCCAGAATTTTTGCTTTATTTTTCTGCTACTTGATTTTCCTCTGTGCTCAGTGATTTCTGATGGTTTTATTTTCCTCCCCGTGTCTCCCAGCTCTCTCTGTACTCTTTCTTATCTGTTTTCCTTCATCTAGATCTTAATTAACATTTGAAGGTAAATCGGTGATTCTTAAGACTTAACAAAATAATATTGTTTAGAATCGACTTGCAAGGTTAGCTCTTCTTCTTTCCTTATTATGGATATACAGAAGTATCTTATTATGGATATTAAATACCAGGAGCAAATAAAGATTATATAAATCTATTTATATTCTAGGTTTCCTATGAGTAGGGTGGAGTAGTAGTGGCATTTAAAAATACATACAATCTTTGAAGCCTATTTCTTCCACTGAAAGGGAGCCAGGGTGATCATCAGTAGGCTTTGTCTGGGCTAGACTTGCTGGTCCTGTTGAAACTTGAATGATCTGATTTTCAAGCACTTATCTTCTATGACTGTAAACTTAGATACTTTAGGGAATGGTGAGTAGGATAGTGAAACTGGAAGATAAGTTAACTTTCAGTGCTCTTTCATGATGTTTTTTATTTTATTTAACAGAGTTTGCAATTCCCCCCCCCCCCGTGTTTATAAAAAGGGAAATGCTCTAAGGATGCACCGTTTCTCTGAGCCCTCAGTGAAACCTAAAGTAGCAGGTAGAGTATTACCTGCCAATCTGTTTTTTCTTCCCATTTTCTTTTTCCCTTTTGCTGTTTTTATGACTGTCTTCATTGGTCTGGTTTTTAAACTAAAGTTTCTTTTAGTCCCAATAGGGTTTTACTTTTATGAAAGACGTAACTGACACTGTTGGCAATCTGTTCAACATTGTATATTGTTTAAGGGTTCTCTAACAGCTGCCAAAATTAGGATTGTGTTGTTGAAAATCTAAATTTATAGCTGTGTCTTGCCAGCAGTGAAGTCAAGGTATTTTGCTCTGCTCATGTATGCAGGAAAAGACTGAAATGTATAGGAGTTCTAACTTCATGGTTTGAAGAAGAAATTGGCTGGGTATGGACATGTGTAAGTGACACCATTTGCTGACTCGTTATGTGCTAGCCACCAGGGCTCAGACCTGGAGAGGAGCTGGTAGGGTTGCAGGGGAGGAGAAGGCTGAGTGACGTACTTCTACACTTTTAGCGGCATCGCTTGACAGAATCTGCTTCGTACAATGTAGGAGAAGATGGGAAGTAACTAAGGACCATGACTAGCTACTGAATGATGTCACCACACATTTGCAGAGTGGATGGTGATGACTTGCCACCTACATCACTGTGTCTTCACCGCAGAAGAAAGTATTTGCAGCCAACTTTTAGACAAGGCAATACCAGGTTTCTCATGTAATTGTTGAATAAGTGATGGGGAAATCAGATGGAGAAGGGGAGAGGGTGTGAAAAGAAAAAAAGGTAGAGCTAAAAAAAAAAAATCTTGGAAGTGTTAACGTCAAGAGCTGGGCTCGCAGACCGGCAAAGCAGACCGAATTTTTCATCGGCAATAGCTAATTATGATATAATTTAGATGAGACATTAATGAAAAAAAATAAAAGCAGCAGAGATGTAAATAGCTTTACCAATTGCAAGATCAGATCTCATGTCTGGACGGACCTCTGCTTTATATAAATACCTCCATTATTGTTCTTACTTTTAATGCTCTTCTTTCCTATGAAAATATTGTGTGTCTAGCAGCCAGAATTTTTTCTGATAAGATTTTCTAAATTTATTATACTTATTCTTCTTCTCAAATCTTGCAGTAAAAGCTTGTAGATATTTCTGCAGATTCTTTTCCAATAATTTACTGTTGTTGCATATATATAACGTTAGGGTTTTTTTTTTTAAAAAAAGACAAAATCAACATGTTTCATATTAAGTTTCTTCTGCCAGCTGCACACTTCACCTCAGAGATAGCAAAAGCATTGTGTGCAGGTGCCACGATTCAAATCCTTTTCCTTGCAGTAATTGATGTTGGTCTGACAGGCTTTAACAGAGGATTTAATTGTCCTCAAAGAGTTTGTATTGGCCCTTCAGTTGTCTTTTCAACAAGAAACAAGCTGCAAAGAGCATGATGAAGGATGGCTAACTGGTTGGATGTGGACTTTTGAGGTTTGTTGTAATATTGGGAAGGCTGCTGTGAAACAAAGCCTTAATATTTCATTCAGTGGTGCCAGGGATTCCCAGAACCTCGGCTACACAGTGGACATGGACAGGTTTGTTTACACAGGAGTTGTACATTATCCAAATGAAGGAACCATAGGTAAAACCAGAAGGGGTAGTGGATATTATTTGGCGAGTGTGGCATAGTACAGCTGACATCAGTGTCTTGGCTTTGGCAGTTTTAATGGTTGCTGCAGATGCTCCTCCTGCTGTCTTTGAGACGCTGTCATTCCTTCTTCACTAAAATCACTTTTTTGTTTCTCTCTTCCCCCCCGCCCCAACCTCCCCGGTATCCTTCCTTGTAAACAATAAGGAACATCTTAACTGAAGTTTGACAGAAAAAACTCTGTAACTTTCCCAGTGTTCCTGAACAGTTACACTTTGGGTAAAGTGATCACCACGTGGACGCACGTCCCAGTGGGGCACGACTCACTGCTGAAGCGGAGAGGTTTTTGGCTTGCTTTGTGCTCAGGATGACATGTACTTTTTTGATGGAGCTTTTTCTGAGAACTGTTTGTCCTTTTATGAAGCCAGGAAAGGTGAAACAAGTCCTGTCTGCTGTTCTAGAGGAAGAGAGCTGAGAATTTCCTTTACAGCTGAGAATTCAAGGAGTGTAAGAGCCTGATGATCTGCTGGATAAGAAATGTTGAAAACCTTGCAAGAATATTTGGAAAAGCAAGTTACGTAGATACTGTGGTGATGATCACAATATAAAAACTTTGACGGAACACACTGAAAAACATCCTGTGAATATCTTATCAAAATACCTAAATTTAAAAATACTTCTACTATAAGGATTTCTAACTGTAAAATTTGTAACAAAAAGTATAAACATGAAGCTTTTTAGAACAGTGCATAATAATAAAAAGTAAGGCTAAAGAGAAATTCTAACCTGGAATTTAAGGTTATCACAAGTATTCAATAATTGTGACCCAGTTTAATCCTTTTGGGTAAATCACGTAGCTTCATCTCCTAGGAGAGGCAGGAATCTGTGTGTGCAAGATTTTATGAGTCATTACTTTAGACTTTAGAAGGTAACATATGCTTGACTCAGTTTGGATGAATAGAAACCTGTTTTTTCTTAAGACTGGAATTTAATTTGTCATTCTGCAACATTAGAGCAATTTTTTTTTTTTTTTGCTCGAATTTTGAAGAAAAAGCCCATAACAAATGAGTGGAAAAATAATAGTATTTGAAAATTTGAATAGCACTTAAGGCATTTAGGCAAATTGTAGACATGAAAGAAAATGCTGTTATTGAAAGAATCCTAGCATGGTAACAATTGTACACTAGATTGTAAAAGGAGTAAATTAGAAGTATTTCAGACTGAGCAAACCATTTGTCTTGTTCTAGACAAGGTTAGGAAAATACAGCTAACAATTTATTGTGTTTTAACTGAGTAGTAACTTCTTAGATCACTCTGTCTCTATGTACAACTATTCCTATATGAAGATGGTTTTTGCCTAATAAAGGCAGCAGTTGGCAGCCGATTTTGAAGAACAGGAGGATACATTTTAAAATACTTAGTGAATATTTAGGGATTTTTTAATTCACAGGATAGATAAACTTGTAGCAATAAGCTTTCTGTGTTCCAGCAACTGTAACAAATGTTCTCATCTCTGTCCATGTCCCCTCCAAACAAAACCTTTCTCATGAAGGTTAAAAACATATAAATAATAATGTTAATACAATGTAAATAATATAAACAGTATAATATAAATAACATTAATACATATAAATAATAAAGTTAGACATACAAATAATTAGAAAATAACAAATACAGTCATATTTGGGGTTAATAATGTTTTCTTTGGTGAACTTTACTGGTATTTAATCTGACTAGTTATTCAAAAAGCTTAAATTTTGTATTTTTTTTTTCCCTTGAAAAATGGCTTTTTGTACAACCACGTATTTTCCAACAAACATTGGGCAGAGTTGGTTATTGGGCTGAGATGGGAGGAGGGAGGGGAAAAAGCAACAACTTGGTGCTGGGTGTACATCTGGTACAGTGACTGCTGCCAGACCCAGGAGAACTACCAGAATGAAGAATTCCTCTTAATGTCATCTTTGTGTTTCAGTAAGCACTTTTTAAATGAATACTACAGCCTGGCAAAAGATCAAATGCCAGATTATGTCAACAAAGTGTAGTTAAAGTTATGTGGGTGACTTGAAAGAAATTCAAATACATCGTTACATTTAACTGTAATTCTGTTTCCCTGGGTTTATAATGGGCCATTTTTAGAGTTATTGTAGCAATCTTAAGGCTTTTCTTCTTAAATACCTAATGCTTCCCCAAGTTTATCTACAAACTTCCTTCAAAAATTGCCATATATAAACATAAACAAGAAGTTCAAGAATTTGACTGTATTAAAAATTCTTCAGAGGTATTAAGTATGTGACTTAGGCCATATATTTATAAGTTTGGAAACTAAATATTTAAACAAGTAAAAGGCAAATTCGTCTGTGTATTTTTGTATGCTTTTTTCTCTTTTGGAGAAGCAGAAACAAACTTGACCGTCTATTGGATGTTCTCAAGCTTCTGGTTTCTACCCGGAGATCTCCTGCAGTGCCTGTTTCCTTCCTACCGTGTTTCATTCCTTTCTATATCCTGTGCTTTTTCACATCCTCCTTATGGTAAAGATGCCATGAAATGAAGTTTCAAAATTATAGTACTAGTCTTGCTATTTTTCTTGAATAAAATACCATTGTTCAGTAAGTTCTAAATGAATGGTGTTCCATTTTCCTCTGCAAAAACAAGGCAACAGCTACCATTAAAGGTATATACTGTCTTTCAGATTGGCTTTGGCCTCCGTTTTTGTGCATGAGGGCAGTGCTAAACAACTAGCAGGGTCATCTGGATGGAAAACGTCTGTCTGTCTAAGAATTAGGGTAGACTTCTCTTGGGTACTAATGGGTGGTGGCAGCCATTTTGAAGGAAGACAGGTTTTCCTCAGAATGTTTTATAAAAATACTATTTTTCAACCTCCAGCTCAGGTACGGAAAGCTCAGTTTGGAAGGATAACAGTGATATTACTACGAATACATTCTTTAAAAGTACCTGAGCAGATGATTCCAGTAGAGTTTTAAGTATACCAGAAATATGAAAAATCAGTGTTTCTGTATCTCTGAGATCACTAGGAGATCAGATGCAACCTCCGGTTTCTTAAAAAAAAGCCTCAGTATTGTTAACATTAAGTCCACTTAATGTACCTGTATATACTGAGTAAATCCATCTTCTTTTTTATGCAAAGGAAAATGAAATACTTCTTTTCATCAGATTTTTCTCTTGATTTCTGTAAATCGTTTTTTTCTGGGCAGATATTGTCTCCTATTATGTATGCCTGCCGAGCTGAGTGTGAGTGGGACCCAGCTTTAGTTGATGCTTGTGTGTGGACTTGTGGAGTGTATTCAAATGAAGGATCTGTGCTCCCCTCTGTATCTTTTATGCAGTCCCTACTGCTTGTGTGTGTGGTGGGGGAGTGTTTTTTAAAACATACTTTTACGTTCAGAGCAATAACTAAAACATGACTGTGACATAAATGTTTAAAATACTCTAAATTTTGATACTACTGGCTTTTTTATAAGCCCTTTTAGGAAAACAGGGGGTTAGCTTTATCAATTTGAAGTAAACAGGTTTTTTAAATGGTGATTTTAATATTTCAAGTATGGCATAACCTTAAAAATTCTATTGTAATTTCCTCATGCCCTGAGCAGAAATATTATTTAGGATACTGAAGAGGAGTAATAATAAAAATATTAATGTAATCTCCCCAACAGGAGATTGTAAACAGCTGGTTTTGTATCGCTTATTTTTCAGTGAGGCAGTCTCTGGCTTGTGTATCAGCATTGCTGTGAATGGTATGCATAAGTGAGACCTAAAGAAGTCCATAATGCTTTTTTTTCCTTCAAAAGTTTGGTAACATCTGGAAGAACAATTTATTTTAGGGTAATTTTACTCTTTGTGCTTCCATACTACCACATTTAATAATCACATGTTGATCAAATTTAGGCTTGCTCTGTGTTTGTGCCATTTCGAAACCTCTGGTGCCAGATTCCAGCAGTTCACTTTGTAGAACTGTTTCTTATATTAAAAGTAAGTTATCTAAAAGAAATTAAGGAGTGAACCTCTCAAGTTGTGTGTAAATCTGCCTAATTTTGTACTGTGATACCCAGTGCCTCATCAGGAGACTTCTAATTTGTTGCCTTCTTTTGTACTGTCACTTGTACAACAACTATCTAAAGCTCAAAACATAGATCTGTCCACTTAAAATGACGTTAGTAATACCGAAGTTCCTACTGTATTTCATGGTTTCAAGGCTAAAAATTTACTTAGAATGGATTGTTTGGTTAATTTGCTTTGCATAATATTTTCAGGTTTGACTTCATAGGATTTGGGAAGCAGGATTGTTTATTTTAACATTAACACTGGAAGTACACTCAACTTGCAGCAGGGTAAGATTTTTAATAAGCAAAATGTAAGATCCAAGCAGCTGTAGCACTAATCTGACATAAAGAAGGAAAAGACAATGGGGAATAAACTAGGATGGATATTGATGGGGAAGGAGATGTTTAAAGGTACTGTAGAAGAAAGGCTAAAAGCATCTTGAGCTTGTGTCTTATCTTACACGCTGCACAGAAAATGGAAGAAAAGCACTGAACCTGCTAGTTTATGATCAGGCTAGATTAACAAAACATGTGGATGAGCCTACTTATTATTTAAAAACTAGGTATATTTTTCTTGCATCTGTTTAGTATAATATTTATTTTTAAAGGGAAGTATGGAATTTTGTGTGGCAGGGGTTTACATCGCAACAAGTGGAAGGCAGTATGTTTAGCTGCCACTTTGTCTCTTCCCTTGCTCCTAAAAGGGAAAAAAAAAAAAAAAAAAAGCTGTATTAGTTGAGTTCTGCACCAGTGGTTCTCTGTTCAGGATAAATTTAATACGTGCACTGTCAGTAAGATATTTTAATCTTGACAGATGGATGTGTTGTAGACCATCGAGATAATCTGTTTGCAATAGACACGATTAAGTTTTTAGTGAAACAGTGACTTCTTTCAGTTGACTTTGAAATAGTAGTGACTCTGATACCTACCCATACGTCATAGGGAACAGTTTGTGCAGTGTTGTATACCTTGTCCTCACTTCTCCATCTGTGCTTAAGCAGCAGCTAGGGGTTTTTTGTTTGTTTGTTTGTTGTGGAGAACTCTTGGGTTTTTTCTTATTGGTAAAAACAAATAAACAAAACTTGAGGCTAGACCTGCTCCCCTGTTCTTTTTTTCTAGATTGTGTATATATTCCTCAGAGGTTCCCAATTCCCATATCGGATTTTTTTTTTTTCTCCTTCTTTCTCATTATTGAAATAGAATAGCTTCTCTTCTGTGGCTTGTCTGAAGAGTTTCTTACCTTATCCTTTCTGATGTAGTTCATTCTAGATTTGTTGTGGAAACTTTAGGTTTCTTGGAACCTTTGGCGTGATGCTCTCCTACAAATCCCGTTTGAGTTTAGAAACTGCCAGCAGCTCTTTGTAGGGCACTCCTGTCCATTTTTCCAAGCCTCTGGTCTGCTCTTTTTTTTGGCAGAGCAAATTATCTCTTTCTAAAAAGAGTTCCTTTCCCATTTTATCTGATGCCTTTTTCACTGAGCACTAAATGGTTAGTCTTTGGTTTAAAAAATAAAAATAGTGATGATTATGAAGCCATTTTGGGCAGTGCAGAGCCCTTCTGAGCTTGTTTTTTGTTTTCATTCAATTGCAGCTTGAATAATATGGCTTTAGAGACTTAGTGTATCTGCTTTGCTCAGGTCTTGGACGAGAGCCAATTGTCTGCCACTTGCTCTGTACACAATGTAAAATTACTCAAAGTAGGCTGATAACTTGCATAGAACGACTGAGGACTTGGTGACAATGATGCTGCTGCCCATACCTGAATTTGTTGTTATTTTGTAGTCTGGGAAATGTATTGTATTAGCTGCTGCTTCGGGATTTGCAGGCACTAATTTTCATTCATTTTCATCTTCTTTTTTCAGCCAGATGTTATGATGTATTCCTCTGGATGTGGTTCTTCTTACAGTGCCATCTTTTTGTTGCTGCTGAAATTAAGACAGTCCAAAAATCTTCAGTGAGAAAATAAGTGCTTGCTTGCTACTCAGAGGTTCACTGTATGTGTCTGTGCTGATCGATGCAGTTATTTGATTAACTCATAAATGCCATTAAAGATGGTGTTGTTTGAATTGGTAATGGGTGCTGGTCCTGGGTAGCCCAGCATTTACCTCTGTGCCAAAGCACTTGGGGTCAACCGGAACCTGAAGTGTTAGTTCTCTGTCTCAGGTTGGAGGGGCTTGAACCAAGAGGCCTTCAGGAAGAGCTGCTTTGTTGTAAAACTTTTTTTTCTTCTTTTTTTTTTTTTTTTTTTTTTTTTTTTTTTAACTTGGACTTTAAGAAATATTACTGTAATTGGCATTCTTCTGGGCTGTGAAGGCTAGTTGAGTGGCTGGTAGGGTAACCACAATTTGGAGGGTTTTTTCTTTTTATTTGGACTTGGGATGCAATTTGCATGTTCTAATAAATTCTGTAAATGATCCCAGACTTCTAGATATGTAATTTATAAATAATCAAAATAAACAAGTGATAACATTGATGTTTCTGCAGCCATTTTTGTCTTACGGCCTAAAAGACACTGAGTGTAAAACTCATCTGTCTTATTTTGGCAGTATTATTTCTATGATCGGTTTTGAATCAGGAGTGATAACGGTGATACCGGCCTGACCTTGGAGGGGCAATATGGATGTGTAAATGTACAGATTTACTTATAAAAATGAACATAATGGGTCCGCTTGCAAAAATCTCAGATAGCAGAGACAAAAAATAGGTGAATCCCAAATAAGAAAACATTTCAAATTGAGAGGAGAGAAGCAGAGAAGGGAAAGAAATAAAGACCTCAAAACCTTGTGGTGGAAGTTTTACCAACTTGAGGAATGGAACACTCATTAATGATGCTAAAATTTATTTTTCTATGAAGTCTCATTTTATTTAAATTCTTCTTATCGCTACATAAAATAAATCTTTGCTGCCAGTTTGTTGCCAAAAGTGAAATTAAATTATGTGCTGGAATACCATCAGAGAGAAATGTCTTTGTGCATCTCTTGGAGCATCTAGGGACTTCAAGCTGCAGTGAAGCAACGTATGTCTGGGATTTTATTTTTAACATCTTCTAGTTTGTTGTTAGCAATAAAGGATAGTGTAATAATCTCTTGGCATCCATTGAAAAGCCTGACTGGAGGCTTGCTTATGGAATGGATCAGTTGATCACTTTATTCCAAGCTCTGTGGATTTAGTTTTGCCATACAATCCTGCCTTGTTAATATCTGTTTATATAATCCATTTTAAGTTTTAACAGGGTTGGGCATCTTCAGAGGGAATTAAAAAAAATTGTTGGATTATGAGATCGAGGAACATATTTAGTCAGTCAGTGTCAAGGATCTGTGTTAGGGGAAATGAACTTTAGTTTGCACCTCCAAACCGTTAATTTTCTCTCTGTCCAAAAGTGAGGGTAAGCAACAGAGAGCTGCCTTCTAACATTGCTTCATACAGAACAGGGAGGGGAGAAGCAGTGTACTGAACGGATAAGCTTTCTCCACAAAGCTGCCCAAACCTTTAGTGTCCTCCATCCCACAGAAATTTCTGTGGTGTAGCTTTTAGTACTGACAACACAAATGTGTCATTACAATGTGTAACAAAGCATCCTGTTCTTGTTGAACCACTTTGGGTTGGATTATGAGGAGAGAATCCATATGGAATTGCAGGTGTGCTAGTCCTTAAGAAAATGAGTACATCTACTTTCTTTCAACCTGTGTAGTATGAAGTAGTCTATATTCAGAGTAATTTTTTTCTGAATTTTCTTAAAGGCGATCTCTTTCAGAGAAGTATTTTTGCAGTGTTCTGAATGCCTGAATGAGGTGTATCCTGCATTAGCTGGTTTTGATGGCACTGTGCCACTGTTCTTTGGTCTATTTGATCTTTTGCGCTGCCTTCATACAGTTTAAACATAAATGCGTTGGAAGATACTGTATTATGATAACCTTAACATTACAGGATTAGCCTTCCTCCACTTGTTTAAGACAATCTTTAAGTAACAGTATATCCAATGCGTTGCATAATTTGTATGATCAACACCCATGCCATACCTTGCACTAAAAATCTGTTTTAAAGTAACACTGTGATTGTATAGTTGAAAATGAAGAGGAAGTAAAGCTGTTCGTGGAGCCTTTGTGCAGTACAGCATAGTTCTTAGTGATATGTCAGAATTTTTTTTACTGTGATGTGGGTGGGTCCTTCAGCGATCGGGTGGATATTCAGTGTTTTCAGTTCTTAGCTGCTGTGTGGTTCTAAGTCGTACTTTTTTCCAAGTCACCATTTTTCTAAGTCTTGCTTAATAGACATTTTTGAGACTGCATTGAGTACAAAATCAGGTAATTTGGTGTTTGGGGGTGCTTACTGGTGTTTCATCATAGGTTGTGGGGTTGTTTTTTAACTGAAAAAAAAAATCCCAGTACCTCAGGGAGTTTAGTTCCCTCTTGATAGCTGGTGAACTGAGGCACAGAGGGAAAGATGCACCTGGCCTAAATGAGAACAGCTATGGACTTTTGGTAATGAGGTCCAAGAGACTAGATCAGCAAGCTTATTCTCCAGCACGCTGCAGCTCTGGAGCAGCACAGAACCTGAGAGGTTTCCCAGCTGCCAACTTGGACATTCCTGCAGCAGCTGAACTTCTACCTGTGCTGGGGCATGAGTCTGGGTGGGCAGAGAAATCTCCTGGTAGCTGTGACCAGAGGAGCACCTGTTGCCTGGGGTGGGCACTGGTAAAGGAAGCCTTGCATGGTCCTTGCAGTCATATAGTGGAGCCAGTTATGGACAGACTGACATGTCAAAGACATGACTTGAAAGCTCTAAGGATCTACTTGGGATGCGAGGATGGAGATTCTTCTCGGAGGTTTCTCCGGTCAGTATGTTTTGGGAAGAACAGGTGGCATATGCTTAACCAGATGACGATTGCTGCTAACTTGCAACCCTTCCACCAGCTCATAAGGGTGATGAACTCATTCAAGTAGCAATAACAATTTTTTAATTTTGGTAAAAAAAAAAAAATCTAGTTTGTTTCTTCTGTTTTTAGAAATGTCGAGGCTTTGTATCTGAAATATATGCATAAAGAAAGGAAAAATGTCTACATTGAAGCTCTCCCATCATAGAATGGTTAATCCCAAATAGTTGAAGTTTCCTTGGGTTGTAAACAAGTGGACATGGCCTTAACGTTGCACAGGTCTTGCCCGTATTTCCGTAGGTGGCACTACGTTCTCCGGTGAGGACAGGATATCAACATGATGCTTGCATCTGTGACATTATTCTTTGGTTCTTTGGGTGACAGACCTCTTGACTCCAGAGCTCCTGGTGAATTCATTTTTTGGCTGCTTTGACAGGATCTGGTGGGACAGGCGGCAGGGGCACAGGGGCACGTCTGCCGTCGTCAGGCCGGCGGTCCATGCTGGCCCCGGTGAGCCTGGTGGGCGTCTCCGCTTGGTCGTTGCAAGTGCTGGGTGGGTAATTAGTAGTTATTAAAAAAAAGGCAGGAAAACGAGATAGTACTTTTCAAAGTGTAATTGGAGGAAAGTAGAGGCAAGGCACTAAAAAATAAAATCCAGGTATGCGTAGCATTTTCCATGCCTGATTTCTAACCCATGTATGAAAGTAGTGATTTAATACTTCATTCTTTGTGACAAAAATGATTCGAAGAGCCATATTTTTCAGGGCTTTTGATCTGAAGCTTTTCGAGGGTGTCCGATGCTGCTTGGACAACCAACCGGGAAGACAGCCCGTGCCACCGGTCCTTTGTGTCGGTGTTCCCCCCTCAGAAACTTCCCCCCCGCGCACCCGCGGGCGCGGCGGCGGCGGGACTCGCCCGGTAACCGCGTCGGCTCCCGCGGAGGCGAGGCGCCCCCCCCGCCCGCGGAATGGTTCCGCCCGCCGCCGTGCCCCGTCATGTGCGCGGGCCGGCCCGGCCCGCCGCCTCCCGCCTCGTCCCCGCAGAGCGCGGCTGGGCCGGCCCTCGCACAGGCACGGTGGCTGCTGCGGCCTCCTTCCGAACAAAAGGGCTCAGGGAAATAAGATCGTTTGGCTAATAAGGCTTCGGAAAGCGAGGGCAGGCGGTCTCGGTTGTGAATATTTTCTGATTTTTCCAGAAATCAAGCAGAAGATTGAGCTGCTGATGTCAGTTAACTCTGAGAAGTCGTCCTCTTCAGAAAGGTACGGCTGCATCTCTTGCATGAACGACTCATGGTGTAGCATTGCCAAGCAGCGGCGCAGGGCTTGTTTCTTTTCCTTGTCAAGTTTGCTAGCATCGTCTACGTATTGCATGCTGGTGATCGTACCGTGTCCATCGAACCCCTCTTTTTGGTTAAGCTTTGTGCATTTTTGCAGAGATTTATTGATTTCCTCATTTTAATGAAGCCTACTGGGCTGCAGCATGCAAATCATACTACAGCAGGCGGCTGGTTTGCGTGTGCGGGTGTTGCAGACCTTGCTTCTTCTCACTGTCATGCAAACGGCACCTCGGTTTCTAAATTCGTTTTTAAAGACCTCGCGGTTTTGTTGTGTTGCAGGAAGCCGTTCCACGGTTGCAAAGGGTTCCTTTCGGTTTAGGTGCATAGGAAATATAACTCGGTGAAGCGTTTCATGTCCTGTTATGTGGAAAGGGAGTGTCCTTTGCAAAGTGGCTCAGGAATCGCAAATCCTCCAATTAGTCACATTCTGTAAGATAGATGTGATCCTTGTTCAAGTCTGTGCTAGGAAATGGAGCAGTCGCTGCATGCAGTAATGGTTCATGCCTGCAGGTAAGGACAAAATGACTCAGAAGTGTTTTTAAAGCAATTATTTTATCTGTCAATCAGATTATTTCAATTTCAAGTAGCTGTTTGGTTTTAAAGAAATATTTTGAGGCACTAAATGCACGTTTAAGTTTTCTGACGTGAAATAACCTCCTGGTGATTATTTTGTTGATTTTTAAATGATCCAGCCCTGTTCACCTCTGTTTTGCCTGTGACTGAATTTTAGGAGAGATTTTTGTTTTCAGAATGGCTTAAATGTGGAGCAACATAATATCTTTTTTTTTTTTTTCCCTAAATTATTTACAGTAATCATTTCAGCTGTATGCAAAAGACCATCTGAATGTTCTATTTTGTCATTTTAATATTGGATGTTGGCAAAAAAAGATACAATTATTAATTTTAAGCACTCAAACTGTATGTTTAGTTGAAATTATTATCTAAAGTACATTTTATTGAATGGCTCAGCATAGAAAGATATGATAATGCACTGAAAGCTATCTTAAGGAAGCAGTCTAAAAGACATCTTTCAAAATGAACGAGTGCTGTGTGGCATACGTGGTTTTAGAAAGCAAAATGAGCAGTTTAATTTGATTTATGAGTATATTTGTGTAAGATACGCAGAAGCAAACTGCATTGCTTTTCACCAGCTGTAGTATAACAAAATATCAGCAATGAGAGATACAGAAAATGGTGGGGGGGAATGGGTTGTTAAGTCACCTTTCCAAAATGGAGAAATATAAGAAGAGCTTTGAGAGGTATTTTATTTATTTATTTATTCAAAATTAAGAATCATGAAATAAAATGTTAATGTTTATTTGTTTACCTCTGTCCCACCCAGATGCCTAAAATTTTTAAATACAAGACTAATAAAATGGTGGTGATAACAGAGGGGATGATGGGGTGAAAATAGTAAAGGAAACAGGTGTTGACTTGATTTTTGGAAAGACTTTTGTTGACATTGCTGTGGGGGAATTCAGTATATAATATAGATATTTATAATATGAATGTTATGCAGCACTCTGAAACTGATCAGTCTGTTTTTAGCAAAACATGCTCATAGTTGAACTGATGTTAGTCATAAATGAATAGGTTCCTGTAAAGGATTGTAACACATAATTAGAAAAAGATGCATTTGTCTGACGTCCGTTTAAATGCCATTCACTAAAAAGTAAGATTTTTATAACAGCATGATGCGTTATCTTGCAATAAAGATTAAAATGTGAATGTTGTGTATGCACATAGATTTCTTTTGAGGATTTAAATACATGGTACTGTTCACCTGGAGATTGATTTGACACATCAGCTGCACAGTTACATGGTCAGTTATAAATTAAAACAACTGAGATTTTTTTTTTTTAAATAACCACATTCTTTTCACCTATCTAAAAATAGACTGAATTTTTTGCAAGCTGTTATGAAACAGTGCTGTCTATCCTATTAGCTGCCAGTTCCTTTCAAGGCCCTTTCAAAATTACTGTGTGAGGTGTTTTTAAGAAAAAAAAAAAAAAGTATTGAGTGTCTGAACTGCTAAACTGTCCTCAATCTGCTGTATGGCAAAATTGCACTGTGTGTTCATGCCGTACAGACATGGAAATATGCATGTTCTTGAGAAACACAGAAAGGGAGTTCATACTTGCATGTTTTTTTATTATCAGTTTTTACCCTTGCTCCTAGTGGTTGGACTTTTTGTGAAGCTTGAGTTCTCCAGGTGGAAATGCCAGGTGGAAGATCTGAGAGTGTCCACGGCTTGTTTCTTGTTTTCCACACTAGCAAAGGCTGCTAGACAGCGCTTGCATAGCAGGAGGGGAGAGGACGTGCTCTGTACATTTACAGACACGGATGAAATGGGAATAGAGAAGAAATGAGAGAAGCCCGTTACTTGCCTCATTGGTTGGTCTTTGTTTTTACAAGAAAGTTTAGTGTTTGTAGGTTTTCCTGCTCGCTTGGCAAGTTCAACATGTTATCCTATCCTAGAGGAAAAAAACGATGTGAAGGAAGCTGGAATATAATGGATGGTTTGGCTGTTAGGGAAGTTCAACATGTTAGAATCCTGCAACATTCTCTTGGAATAGTTGGTTGTTATGTTTTTAAGAGGCTTTTCTGAGACATTAGCGAGAAAGTGACATGAAACCTTTTGTTGAGAATCCTTTGAGATGTTAAAGACATTGCAGCCTTGAAAAGTAAATTAATACAAACCTGAGACATTTTTCTTATTAACATTCATCCTTCCTTTCCCCATACCTGCCCCCTAGAAAAACTGTAATTGCAGATGGGGGCGGGGGGAGGGATAAGGTGTCTGTGTTTCGGTGTGTTATGGGATATGTCATTAAGCAGACACGATCAGACAGCATCTGTTAAGTCCTAGATCTCAGAGTAGTTAATGGTGCCCACGTACATGTTAGTAGCCTGTGACAAAGTCCTCGTTCCGTGTTGATAAGGTAACCCGGGTAACGATGGATGCGTGTGTGCACATGGACGGTTACAGTGGATCAGGTAACCTGCCGTAGCCTGTTACTCTGAATTGATTTGTTCGGACGTTTGAGCTTTTAGTATACTGTGGAAATGTTTTCCTGCGGCGTGCTTGCAGTGTGACACGCACCTGGTTTCTTTGTCTAATAAGTAGTAACTTAACTACTGTGTACCCCCATGTTCTTTATGTTTCAGTGGAGGCTGGAGATTACTTGTCCAAGCCCTGCAAATGTCATTAGAAAGCGAGTAGCAGCAGCCAGATGGAGGAGGATGGTCTTTCAAGAGCCCTCCAAGAAAGCAAAAATACTTTCATTTCGGTTGTATGAGTTACACGCTCTTCTCACGTACAGTATAGTCAACCTTTTAAGCTGTGCAGATTTTTTTTTTCTTGTTTTTGAGGGTTTTGTGGAACTCTTGCAAATTTTGAGAGAAGTAATTGCTTCCACCTGGATCACTTTCTGCTCTTTAGACTGCAAACCTAATGTATATAGTATTTTTCTTTTTTTATACTTCAGGACAAAGAACTTGGTATTTTTTTTAGCTCTGATTTTGGATACTAAATTTATGTCATCTTAGCAATGTGGTTTGACCACAGGGTATTTACTGGTAAAGGTTATTAGCAAGGCCAATAAGCCTGAGGTATTTGACCTGGTCTTCTCCCGTCTTTCTGCAAAGGCTGCATATGCACGTTTCTTTAAAATTAATTTCTGCTTCAGTGTTTTTTTTAAAAGAAATTACTAGGGACCACTCATGAGCAGCCTTAAAGTAGCTAACTGGTGTGTGTATAATTCAATTTTTCTGATTTTGAGGGGGTTTATAAATAGCAGTGAAGGGAAGATACTTTCAAATGACAGTAGGACAGCGAAGTGTGTTATTCAGTGTGTAGAAGTATTTGAGGTGGGTGGTGCAGGCAAGGTTTAAGGACAACTGGTGGGGGTTTTATTTTGGGGGGCTTTTTTTTTTTTTTTTTAGCCTGGACGATGTGTCCCTCTCTTTGTGATTTATTTTTGCAAAGCAAATTAATGTATTTCTCAGTGCTTTTACGTGGTTTCTTCATCAGGTCATTGTTCTGTTTTGTGGTTGGTTTTGTGTGTGTGTGTTTCTTTTTTTAATTTAATTGTGGATGCACTACTTCTCCTAAGGCAGAAGTGTCACTTGTAATGAAGTACAGAAATGAAACACATGTTCAGAAGAACCATCAGCTCACAGCATTCAGTATGAGCTGACGTTGCTTGTGTATCAGATAAATGTTGTAGAATAATTATTAGATAATAGGGCATTGGTAACATAATGATTCTATTGTTATGTTACTAACATTGAAACAAAAAAAATTATCAGAATAATAGAACTGTTTCATCAGTTCTGCTAACTTCTAAACACGTTTTTAAAACACAGTCTTTTCTTTAGCTGTCTTCCCACTTTTTGTTTTAAATGTAAAAGAAATATTGCCTAACTTCCATTTCAGGGCAGTTCAAATTTATTTTTAGTAGTTGTACAATTTTAATTGTTCGGTTTTGTTTAAAATAATGTATGATAACAATCAACAATGTATATTTTTTAACCTTTTTTTTCAAAATTGCAAGCTACTGCTGCAATTTGTTGTATTTTATCTCAGAAGGAGGGAGGAAATCATTCTGTCTTAATGCAGGCCTTAAGCTATTTGTGCAGGGACGCACTTCATTCCACCACCAAACTGTTCAGTGACAGTGTGCCTGTATAGCGCTCTCAGACTAGATACTTAATTTTAGATTGCTAAAATTGGACCAAAACTAATCCTGTATTTTGTGCATTTTTCACAGACTCATTGTTTTAGCATGCAAGGCTTTTAAGCGAAGTATGAAGAGGGTGCAGAGACAAAGAATGCTGCAACATGCCGTTGTGCTTGTGTAGGAAAAAAGAAATAGCCTGTATAGAAGCAGCCATGAAGAGGGTGCAGAGACAAAGAATGCTGCAACATGCCGTTGTGCTTGTGTAGGAAAAAAGAAATAGCCTGTATAGAAGCAGCCACTTGTGGAGCAGCTTTCTAGCTTGAGATGATATTTTTAGGGGACACTGCACTCTTTTTAGAGCTGATAGTGCCTGTATCAGTTCATCAGTAGGCTTTCAAAAGATGCAGAAATTGAAGTGTATTTTATTTTTCAGTGACAGTCTTTGTATCATTAGTATCCCTCCTATTCAGATGGTCGGTGTGCTACTCTTTTTGAGGGTGTGGGGGGTTTTGTTTGGTTTTGTTTGTGTTTGGTTTTGTTTGCTTTTTGTTTGTGTTTGGTTTTTTAATCTTTAAGAGCTTTTAATCATGCAGTTATTTATGAAATATTTATTACATGAATCTCGGGTTTTGACACTTATTGTTGGAACTAAAGTGACAGAACTTTGGGAAAGGGAGAGATTGAAAAGTGCTGGGGGGTTGTATGAGATTGTCCTGTATGAGAACTGTTCACTGGAAGCTGATTCAAGTAATCCCGTGATGATTAGAACACGGATAGTTAATGGCTAAAAAAAAAGTATGTAAAAAAATTTGAAAACTATGACTTGAACAATATACTTTCTCTTTCTAGGATAAACATATATATTCCAATTCCCCTTCAGGGTAGAACGTTGACAGGTCATGTTAAGCAAAGCTTTTTGTATTGCAAATTCAGTCTGTTTCATGACTTGAAACTTCTTGCCTAATCACTGTCTTATTCATGACGTCACTAAAATGTCCACTCGAGGCCCCTAGACCAATGGTAAGGGAACATTACCTGATAGACTGCATAAAACAATGTGTACCTATGCCAGATGGCTACATTTTTGTTGTTGCTGTGCTGTGTTACAGGATAAATTAATGTGTGGTTTTCTGCATCCTCACATTTGCGTACTTACAAATGAATAATAACATATTTAGATATTCATATAATTCAGTAAACTTACTGTGATGCGATGTGTATTTTCATTGATCCACAATTGATGTAGTTACCAAGAGGCACTAGGCAACAGGTTAAGTGAATGTTTGCCAATTTAAGCATTCCATTTTGTTGCATATTTTGTGTATTATAAGCGTATTATCAGGAAATTGTAGCATTTCTCTGCTGGTGAGTTGCTGTGAATTCTGCCATACAGATCGGCGGATATCCATCAGTCTTTCCATTTGATTGAAAAAATACCTTTTCTGCCCAAAGGATGTTGTGAGCAGAAGGTCTTTCACTGGTTCTCTCTTCAGGAATTTTGCGCTCTGGAGCCAGTATCTGCCTCAGGTGCTTCTGTGTTTTCTTCAGGACTCACCTGTAGGCTTGGGTAAACTCTCTGACAAATTCCAAACAGTCAATGTTACCTTAAAAATGAGTATGAAAGTCATCTCATCTAGGATTCCTACTAAACTCATGCTGTCGATTGTGAGTAGATGGATAGTGAATTGCTATTTCCCTTTTTTTTTTTTTTTTTTGCTTCACTGTCTTTCTCTCTGTTCCTTAAAGCTCCAGTTACAAAACAAACGTGTGCAGCTCCAAGCTCTGCCTGTTACGTATGCTACAAAAGAAGGAGTGCCAGTTCTTTACCAAGTTTGTCTACACAGCTTTTCTCATCTGTTTAGAGCTTTAGGTCGATCAGGCTGGTTGGTGCTTCTCTTTCATGACTGGACAATGTTCCAAGACCAGAACTATGTCCCACATAGATGTTCTGTTTGTATGAAATTTTGGCCGTTGTGTTTCATAGGATGTTCAGAAGGCATTTTAAATAACTTCTCTGTACTGACAAGTATATCCTAATTCTAACTTTATCTTGTTGTCTGCTAAACCAACAAATGACTTTGGTCATATCATTGGCGATACCCTCATTTACTAGAAGATCATATTTTCTTCTCTCAAAAGCTGGTGAAACGTGTATTTTAATGTCGTGCTTGTTAATTTTGAAGACTTTTTTTCCAAAACTTGGGGCAGTGTAATTCTGTGGAAGGGAGGGGAATTTCTTAAAGCTACTTCTTATTTCGCAAAATATCATTGGAGTAACACAAAACATATAAAGAATTCAGCGCTTTGTTTTCATGAAGCAATTTCCTATGCCCCAAATCTACTGGGATGTTCACAGCTTTCCTAAGAAGGCAAGGACTTGTCCTCACTTCTGTTGCTCAGTACTACTATGCATGGGATAGAGTAGTGTATATCTTTTTAGGGGGCAAAGACAGCCATATTAGTGCAGAAACTCTTCTTAAGCTACATGTTTGTTCTGTGTTGTCAAAGCTTAAATATTAGCAGTAGTTCTGGCAGAAACTGTGAGAATTGTTTTTGTCATTAATGCTACTATAAACAGACAGTATTATTTTCTGTTGTAACCACTGTATCAGAGTATCCAGCAGGAGGTGGAAAAGGGGTCTGAAATTCCTACAGGTTTTAGTGGACAGCTGTTTTGTTATTTTGTTATCCAGCATCACGACCTGTAGATTCTCGTTGTCCATCATCTTCAGCTGCTGTGGCCACTGTCCACAGAAGCATTCAGTTCCTGCCATGCCCACATACCAAACAGACATGTCAACGTCTGTTTATTCCATGCCGTGAACTAGAATGGAAGAAGTTTGGAATTAGCTCTGCTCTTTATGAATCCTTCTATAAAAGGATTACCTTACCCATAGGAGACCACGTGTGGTGGTTTCCTCAGAGTGGTGCTTTGTCAAGCCCGGTATGACAGCATAAAGCCTTTCTGACAGCTCCTATTGCGTATGTGACAAGAATCAGGAATTTCCACTGCTGTGTGGTGTCTTAGCTATGAGAAGTGTCTGCTTTTGAGAAGACTGTAATACAACTTTGGACCAAGACTTCCCTAAGATACAAAAAGATGATCTACCGCAGTGATTCTCAAGTACATTTTTCTCAATTAAAACCTTTCATTCTAGTATAATATAAATAAAGAGTACAAACAGTCTTTATATCCTTAGTTTGAAGTCTCACTTGGCTCCTTCCCAGGTAATTAATGTTTCAGAGTATTAGTCTAGAAAGCCAAATAAAAAAAAGATACAGCCTTCCTCAGAATGCTTGTTTCACAACAGAAGTGAAAGAATGCAGAACTTACAAAGAAATTATTGGTGATCGAGGGGAAAAAAAGTCTTCCCCTTTCTCACAAATACTCTTGGTATCTGTGGGTGGATTACTGAGATGATGAATTAGCGTAGACCTCTGTGCTTGTTGCCTATTCCTTGAGCACCCCGGCTGTGGTATGCTGCCAGAGAATGCATGATTTTTTGTGCAGACCACTAGTATTTAAAGGTGTTGTTGCTCCTTATGGAAATCTGTTTACAAGCGTCTCCAAACTTAATAAATATGTTCCTTTAATTTAATTTACACCTACTTCATTTCATCTGTATTTTTGATTTATTTGTGTTACTTTTCTGTTATGGTTGTGTACAGCTGAGTCCTGACTTGAAAAGAAAACACATAGGAAAGATCCGGTCAAGATTCCTTTCAAACGTGTTTAGCCCATAGGAATTTCAAGGGCTATTAAAAGAACCAGAGGACATCCAACTGAAGTAGATTGGTGCCTGAGAATGCCAATACATTTTTTAAATTATCATTTAAATACTCAGTGGTTTACAAAATGCCTTAATAAAACTGCATGGAGTGTGTTCCAGTAGATGCCAGAACAGCTTAAGCCAGTATAGACTTACCCCAAACTCAAGCCTAAGGCAGAGTTATACACTTCACCTTCAAAGTCTGGCTGATAGCTTCGCTAAGAAACTTGCTAAAGGTGTGTATGTCCTTTTAACCATGCCAGTTGTTAGACGTAGCCAAATGTGGAGGGCGTTTGGTCCCAGGGGCATACTGCCTGTCCCAGCTAAATAGGTGAGTGCCAGACTGCTGCAGTTCTGTGTCCCCAGGGTCAGCCAGTGATGAGACCGAGCACTTATTCCCAGTAGGTGTGCGTGCATGTACCCACGCTCATGTACCAAATATGCATATGCAGCTGGCCGCACAGATCAACAGAGACTCAAACCAGTGCTTTTACTGGCACCCACATAAAGATATTCAGAGCACTCAAGCAAAAACTGCACGGACAGCCCAGTCCTGTTCTTCCTTTCCAGCTCCTCAGGATGGAAGTCCACTAGTGGAATTTTCACAGAAACTCGCACACATGCGATATGGGTCTCCCTAGTAGCTCCTTTTAAATGGTCTATGTGGTTGCTGAAGCCTTGACACGTTGATGTCCCCAAGTTGTTGGCACCTAGACCCATGAGCCCCCAAGGTTTTTCCCACTCCGGTTGCTGGTACTTAGACCTCTTACCTGCTTGGCCAGTCTGGCTTGAAGTCGGCCTGAGTTCACACATGCACACTCAGAATAGAAAGTGCATCCACAAAGGAGACAGAAATAGGGTTTAATGACAGTATAGGCTAGGCTGTCATGATCAAGGGCAGGGCTCAGTCAGACAAGTTGCACTGACCAGCCACCCATTTGCACTGGACCTGCCCCATTTATCCTTTTTCCCTGCTGTTTTCCCATACTTGTTTCTCCCTTATTCACCTTTATCCCTGTCTTTCTCCATCTCTAGTCCTTCCCCTAAACATTACATAATATCTTGCATATTTTCACAATCTCACTGTAAGTTTTACACAATCCAAAAATGTTCTTTCTCCCTGCATCCCATAATAAGTTCTGTACCCCTTAAGGCAACCTGTGGTTTTCAAGGTGTTTCTGGGGAGACGCATCCTGGTGGGTTTCACACTGGGGGAATATGGTCTAATTGATGGTCTTGGGAGTAGCTGATTCAGGTGCTCTGTTTTCACTGATTAGGTTGTTAGAGTTTCTCTACCTATTGTTTTTCTACTGATCCTTGCTGGATCTGTTTCTATTATGATTAGCCTTTAATCAGATAACCTAACACTGGTCTCCCAGGGGATCTAGGTCTGTTTGGATTTTTGCCCATCTAACATGGACATCCAAAAGATTGAGATCAGCTGAGGACACAAAATGCACAATTCCTTTGCTACTACCTCTCAGTCTCATGGAAATTTAGTATTGCAGAGTTTTGTCTACTACTTAACTCTTAGTCAGTTTATAGACCTGTATTTCTGGAAAGGAAAAGTGAGGTATCTTCTTACAATGTGTTAAATATATACTCTGTGCTTTGGAATTACACCTGCTGGAGATGTAAGGCTTGTACATCTAATGGAGGCAAAGCTCAGCAATGACCGCAAGCAGGTAGTGCTACTTACTCTGGTGAACTTGCCCTCTGTGCTTGTTGCAAAACCCGTTCAAGGTAAGATAGCACAGCGACATGTAATGACAGTAAAGAGTTCTGGAGCATAAACCGACTCACACTAGACATCCTGCCTCTCTGTGTTCTGGTCCAGAAAAGAGCTATCTGAAAATAGTGATCAAAAAGTACTTCTTGGGCCAGTTTAAAAAAAGCAAAAACCAATCATATGTCCTTGTTTAGTTAGGAGAGTGATGTCTCCAAGGTGAACAGGGAGGCCAGTTGTTAATTTGACCTGCAATCATGAAGAGATTGCTCAGTTCCTTTGCAAGGTAGCTGAGCAGGTGAAAAACAGACCCACAAGGTGTATTAGCCAGTGTTTGGCTATCTGACATCTGTATTCAGAAAACCTGGCATGTATTATTTCTACTATAAGAGCCCAAGAGCTAGCTAATACTTGAGGCTTTGCCAAGTTGCTTATTTCAGGAAGAGAAATAGAGTATGTGATTTTTTGTGTGTGTGTGTGTATGTGCAGTCCTGTTTATTTACAAAGCATGTAAACAGAGCTGTGTTTGCTTGAGCAGAGTAGAAACAAAGTGCAACAAGCAGCTATTTTGCTGATGTTTTCAAGTCTGCCTGTCTAGCAAGTACTGTACTAAAAAAAAACCCCAACCCCTAAAACTCAAAAAAACACCGCCCAAAAAACCCCACACAACTCTCTTTCCTGAGATCACAGGCACAGCATTTTTTCCTGTTTTTTTCTGCTTAAAACACAGAGGCATCTGTAACTGCAGCAGTTTCCCTGAGCTCCTTTAATAATTGTTAATTCTTTGCACACTTTACAGTCTGACTGGATTTGATGTGTAAGTGCTTTGGACAGTGTTTTTCTTTTTCTTTCTTTCTTTTTTTTTTTTTTTTTTACAGCTGTTGTGTAAAAGACCTAATGTTCCCTTTTTACTTGGACTAAAAAGAGGGTATTCAGCCCAACCATCAGCCTTGATTGCAGCCAAATACAGAATTCTTCAGAGAGCAGTTTGATCACAGACATTATTTTTTTAAAATAACAATGCCATACCTAAAGTATAACTTTTAGAGAAAGTCTTTATGCACACTATAATACCTTTATTCACTTCTTGGACTCTACAGTTTGTTCCTAGGTCACATTGTGTGGCATCTGAAAACTCCTGCCCTTTACTGTAAATAGCTCTAATCGGGCTTTTCCCATGGACAGGTGTGAGCTGCTTTAGGATCTGTCTTCACAGGCTTCTGCCAGGTCTTCACGGGACTTCTCTAGGGCAAGACAGTTTAGATTTAGTCCATCCTGGTTGGTTTGTGTTGTGTTTTTTTTTTTTTTTTTCCTTCTAAATGATTGCTTTTCTTCTCTAGAAAGCCTGACGGTAGGTTATTGCATGATGTTTCATCACCTTGCTCCATTGGTCTAAGCTTGTATGAGTCAGCTGGAGCTGACATACGTGTTGTCTTACTTAACTCCTGGAAGCTTCTGAGACTCACAACTTACTGGCTCTCTAAACTTCTTCTGAGACCATGTTGTTTTGTCCACAACTAGCAGTTCATGTGTGTACTGTTGCCTGCAAAAATAATCCAAGATTCAACTGCAGTGGAGTTTTATATGCAAACAACAGGAGGTTTATCCCAGAGCCTTCTCTTTACCACCCACCCCAGTCCTCTTTCTTCTTGTCTCCCTTGGTGTTTAGGTACCATCTGCTCGCAGTCCTCTGTCATCTGTTTGCTTTGTTATCCCCTGCCTTTGATTTTGTGCTGGTTACTTGAAAATTTATTTTAAAGTATCGATGCATTGAGATATGGATTATGTGAAGTGAAAGTTAGAGACATGAAAATATGATAGTACTTCACTTGCTTCTGCGTGTATATATATGTTTGATGAAGCTTTTATAATAAAGTTATTAACTTGTATTGGCTAGAGTTCCCAAGAGAGATAATAGGATTTACTGCGGTGTCACAAAAAAATGGTCTAAGCAAGAGCCTTAAGATATGTTTAATATTGGTTAAAAAATACTAGTGTCTGTTGTTTGTCTTGACTTTAGCAAGACATTTGGCGCTGTCTGTCGTAACATCTTGATTGACAAACTAAGGAAGTCTGAGCTAGGTAAGTAGACAGTGAAGTGGATTGAAATTTGGCTGAACTGTTAGGCTTAACGGGCTGTGGTCACTAGCACGAAGTCCAGCTGGAGGCTAGTCACTAGTGGTGTACTCCAGCAGTCATCCTTTACTGGGGCCAATACTGTTTAATATCTTCATTAATGACCTGGCTGATAGGGCAGAATGCACCCTCAGCAAGTTTGCACATGATACAAGACTAGGAGCAGTGATTAATCGTAGAATCATAGAATGGTTTAGGTTGGAAGGGACCTTAGAGATCATGTAGTTCCAACCCCCCCTGCCGTGGGCAGGGACACCTTGCACCAGGGTGCTCAAAGCCCCATCCAGCCTGGCCTTGAACACAGAGAGGGGCCAGCCACAGCTTCTTGGGGCAACATGTGCCAGTGCCTCACCACCCTCACAGTAAAGAACTTCTTCCTTATATCTAATCTAAATCTACCCTTTTTCAGTTTTAAATCGTTACCCCTCATCCTATCACTACACTCCCTGATCAAGAGTCCCTCCCCACCTTTCCTGCAGGCCCCCTTTAAGTACTGGAAGGCCGCTATAAGGTCTCCCCGGAGCCTTCTCTTCTCCAGGCTGAACAACCCCAACTCTCTCAGCCTGTCCTCATAGGGGAGGTGCTCCAGCCCCCTGATCATCTTCATGTCCCTCCTCTGGACCTGCTCCAACAGGTCCACGTCTTTCCTGTGCTGAGGACTCCAGAGCTGGATGCAGTATTCCAGGTGGGGTCTCACGAGGGCAGAGTAGAGGGGCAGAATCACCTCCCTCGACCTGCTGGCCACATTTCTTTTGATGCAGCCCAGGATGCGGTTGGCTTCCTGGGCTGTGAGCGCATGTTGCCACGTCACATTCAGTTTTTCATCCACCAACGCCCCCAAGTCCTTTTCCACAGGGCTGCTCTCAATCAACTCATTGCCCAGCCTGTATTAATGCAGCAGAGGGTTGTGCTGCTATTTAAAGCGACCTGGACAGGCTGGAGAAATGGGCTGGCACAAACCTCCTGAAGTTCAACACAGCGAAATGCCAAGTCCTGCACCTGGGTGGAAATAACTGCATGTACCAGTACAGGCTGGGGGCCAACCAGCTGGAAAGCGGCTTTGCAGGAAAGGACCTAGTAGACAGCATGTCAAACATAAGCCAGCAAAGCTTGAGGCAGAGTGTTGACGGCAAGTCAAGGGAGGTCATCCTTCCCCTCTGCTCAGCCCTGGTGATACAGAATGAAGTGCTGTGTCCAGTGCTGGGGTCCCCTGTACAAGAGAGCTCTAGAGGGATGTACTGGAGCGGGTCCACTGAAAGGCCACAAAGATGGTGAAAGGCTTGGAGCCCTTATCATACGAGGAGAGGCCGAGAGAGTTGGAGTTGTTCAGCCTGGAGAAGAGAAGATTCAGGAGGGTCTTACCAGAGTGTGTATATAAATACGTGATGGGTGGTTGTAAAGAAGATAGGCTTCTCAGTGCTGTCCAGTGACCAGAGAAGAGGCAGAAGGCACAAACTGAAATATAGTAAACTCCATTCAGATGTAAGAAAAACTTTTTATTGTGAGGGTAGTTGAACATTGGCACAGGTTGCCCAAAAGGTTTGTGCAGTCTTCATCTTCAGAGATACTGAAAACCAAACTGGACATGACCCTGAGCAACCTGCTCAAGGTGACCCTGCTTTGAGCAGTTATGTGGGACCAGGTGACCTTCAGAGGCCCCTTCCAGCCTCAATTGTTCTGTGACTGTGTGAAAACAGCGTTTGAACAAAGCTTGCTTTCTGAAATTCAGCTAAAACTATAGCAGGAAAGACACATACTGGAATTCTTAAAAGCTATTAGGGTTTTTTTTTGTTTTGGAAAACAAAGCCTTCTTAGAGCAGCAATTTGTTTTACTGACTTCTATACTTAAACTGTAATCCTAAGGCTAGTTGCTTTTTTAGTTGTTCACTATTCTGTTGAAAGCACCTTTTTCAGTAGTCAGATAATTTGCATGAGAGCACATAGCTTTTCTTTGATATTGTTCTGTATATTCTTGTTTATTTGCTATAAAGGCAAACCCTGTTAAAAAAAAAAAAAAAAAAAGCCTGTCCAAAAGATATCTGTCTGGTCATGTTCTATCTCTCTGGCTATTTGTTTCCTCTTCTACAGTAACTTCACTAGCTTTACAATACTGATTCTTTGTCTTTTTCCTCTAGCTATTTCTAGGATTCACTTCGGTATTTAGTGTTTATCTGTTTTGCATCTAGGGAGGGATTTGGTCTCAGATCTATAGGCAGATGTTTTACAGTGGCCTTAAGACAAGGGTAATCAATAAGGGAGGTATTTGATTGTTGTTCATCATCTGTTCTGAGTATTTCAGAAGCATATACTACTCCCACATCTTAATTTCTGATGCTCTGAGTTATTCATAGTTAATTATGCTTTTCACCTATTAAACCTTCAGCAGATTCTAAGATAAGATTTGAGTTCGGAGCGGAGTTGTTTACTTATTTATTTATGATAAATTCATAGCCTTAATTGTGACAGCGAAAGCTTTTTACTGAATTATATTAGTGATGTGATAATTCAACTTCTGCAACACGTGATTAATATACTTGTCATACACAAAGTAGTACAGAAAGTTTCCATTTTCTTGGGCAATCTTGTATTTATTCACTGGTAGCAAAACCATTGTTTTGGTTTCTGTGGAAATTGCTGTGAGGTAATAACTGGGCAAACTGTAATAATTTCTTCAAAATTAAACACCTAAAAGTTATTTTTACTTGTGACTTGAATCTTTGAAGTTGGTACCAGCCTTTTCTAAGTGATATAATCACAGAATCACAGAATGTCAGGGGTTGGAAGGGACCTCAAAAGATCATCTAGTCCAACCCCCCTGCCAGAGCAGCACCACCTAGAGTAGATCACACAGGAACGCGTCCAGGCAGGTTTTGAAAGTCTCCAAAGAAGGAGACTCCACAGCCTCTCTGGGCAGCCTGTTCCAGTGCTCAACTGGATGCTAACTGCAGATACTCAAAATTACAGAAAAAAATGGAACACTCAGCTCATTGATAGGAGCTTGGCAATGAAACTTGTTCATAAAAAGAAAAGAAACTATGGAATAAATATTTAAAGTGTTGTATTCTATCTTTAAATGAAATGAGAACTTTTCATGTAAGTAGAGATGGGTAAAAGCTAATTCTTGGTGTAATGCAGTTAACTGTTGGTTTGGATATTGGTGCACAAGGATTTACTTGTAAAATACATTGCATTTTTGTTGGGATAGGCACATTATAATGATTAGTGGGCTACAGCTACTTTTATACAAAAGTAAACCTCAGTGATTTATATTATGCATACTGACAGCTTTCAGTACTATCAACCAGAATGTTGTCTCCTTCCTTTTTAGCCCCACCTGCATGTATTTTATGTCCCCTGTTGATTTGTTTCTTGCCTTGATTGGATAAGGAGGATCACAGGCTACAGCCCATCAACTTTGGCTGTAGCTTTTCAAGAAGTGCTGGGAGCCTGCTGTATGACCTACATGCTGAAGAATCAGTAGGCAATCAAGAAAGAAAATAATTCTTGCTAAGTAAAAGTGATTTTTTTTTTTTTTTTTGGAAGCAGGATTATGTGGAGTTCTTAGAGAAAGATATCAACAGGATTTTCATATTCAGTCTGTCTTCAGAGTTCAGTCACAGACTGCTTTGGGAGATTATTAAAAGGCTTTCTTATTTTGACTGTAATAAAATTTGTATTGTTTAAAAATAGTATTGAGATGATAAATAATGTTCTGTAGCATGACTTTGTGCTAAGGTTTTTTTTTAAAGCAATATGTAAGTCGATCACAGTGACTGGCTTAATTGATTAGAGGAGGGAAGGTATTGATATATATAATTTTAATATTTTTTTGCAAGTGGTCTAGTCCTTTTTGATCAAATCTTCCTGAGTTGGAAATCAGAGTTTTGTAATTTAAAATGTAAGTGAAGATTTAAAGTCTTAAATTTTCTTTCCAGTTATTTTTTTGGCATGTTTGTTGCTGTTGTTAGCATTCAATCCTGTAATTTCATGGTAATGCAAAAAGCCTGCTTTCAATTGCAGTGTTACTTCACTGTATGGAATAGAAATTGCTAGAACTTCAGTGAAATACAGACCAGCTTCCTTTTGCCAGATTGGAGGTTTTAAATTGCTGTTGTGTAGAGGTGTGAGTGATGTCAACAAAGTGTCAGGAGAGGTGATTCGTTTGGAGTGAGTCACTAACTGGATAGGAAGGTGAAAACTTGAGGTTTGTTAAGTCAGCTTCTGTTTTGTGTTGATTTGACTTCAAAATGCAAATCTTAAGAGACAATTACTAGAAATCATGAGATGCACTGTTTATGTTAAGGGGCAAAAATCATTATGAAACATAGGGAAGAGAGAGCAATATTTATGCTATTGTAATAAATAAATCCTTTGTCAGTTTTTTTCTTGTTTTTATGGGCTTCATGCTAGTTAAGTTGACAAATACGTCTAGATATTGCTGCTTACTGTTCCAGTGTTGCTGACACGACTAGTTTAATTTTTCCAAAGTCCGTTGAATATACTATATTTTCCTTAAGTCATATCGTGCATTGCGTAGGGTTTCTTTTTTGTCGTCTTTTTTTTTTTTTTTAAAAAAATAGTTTTAGTCGATTGCACATTGGTTATTGGTGTACTTCAGAACAGTCCAAGATCATCTTGAACAGGAATCTGTAAACATAATTAAGATGATTGGGGTGTTATGATATAATTAGGTTTGTTAAAGGTATAAACACAAAAGGGAAATGTTTTATTCATGGGAGATGCTAACATCTCTGATTGTATGATTGTGATTTGTCTATTTAAAAGTTTTCTTTCAAATTATTTGATTTTTCTTAAAGGCTGAGATGCTTAGTGAAAGATGCATACATGTGTTTCTTCCAAAGGCATATGTATACACTCTGAAGAGAAGGATTTTTTTTTTGCCCCTCCAGTTTTTGCTTTTTAGAAGGAATGAGACTTCAGTTTTGAGACATTGTGTTTAATGGTTTCCTGTAAAGCATAAATATAAAGATGCATGTAAATGCAATGTATCATTAAAATTTTGTTACATATTCAACTTGGTTGAGTGTTTCTTGCCTTTTTTAAACAAAAAGGTGCAGGATTTAAAAATTCACCTGGGCTTCTCTTGTACTTGTTTTAAGTCAGTCTTAATACTTCAGCATAGTTTTCATGACTTTTTTTTATCACAGTCCCCACTGTTGTTATATCTGCGGTTTGCAAACACTGAAGCGTTAGCTAAAAGTAACAGATACTGACTGAGGTTAAACTCAGTTTAGCTAAAACTCATTTAAACCAGGTAAAACTCTGGTTTCAATGAGCTGCATTAATTTATACCCACATTGATTGTAAGTACCCGTCTCCAGTTTGTACTCCTGTTTCTAGCTTACTTTTACCTCGCTAGATGACTGTAACATCCTTGCCTGAGGAAAGCTTGATGGATCTCCCTCCAGGACTCATCAATAACTGTATTTGAATTGTCCGTAGGGTTTTAGACAGAGTGCCAGCAGTCATTACTTTCCCTCAGGATCTGATTGTGCTGTATCTGAGATGATGCCAGCCTATGACAGTCAAAGCAAAAGGCCAGTGTTTGATTATCAAACGCTGTTGTATTCATACCGCTTTAACTTCTAGGCCATATTGTTCATTCTTGCAACCAGTGTCATGTTTATTTCTCCATGTTGTGTATGAGGTTATGGATCAGGGAGGGACTGAGGCATGGTTGTGATGATTCCTGTACCACTTTTTTCATACTTTGATTTACCTTTTGATGTAGCTTGTGCTCTCTTGGAATTTTTTTGACGTTACAATGGGAAATAGCAGTTGTTCTCAAGCTTTCAGCAGATGCTCCCTGTGCATGTCTGCACACCCATAACGAGCTGAGCAGGCGAGTGTGAGGACTGCTCAGTTAATGTGACAGTGCTGCTGCTGCTGCCCTTCTTGGGCCTACGTAGACTTATTAGGGAATCAGTCTCTGGTAGTACCTGGATTAAAGATGGATTAATTCTGGGTATAGTATTAGTTAAGCATGTCCCCTTTCTGTTCACTTTCCTACAGGAAGGCTGATTTCTGGCACAGAAACAAGTATCTAGAGAGCTAGTGATATCTTACACTGTCCCAGCTGTCTTCTGGGTGGATATTTCCTGGATTTCCAGTTGGCAAATTCTGTAATAGGATTTTGGTACTGGTGACATGACAAGCTTACCCAGATTCCTTATGCTTCTCACTGAACTACAAGGGATAAATACCTGTTGTGTATGGTTCCGTGAGAAGGGCTGACTGCAGCCTAACAGTTTTGCAACCAAAATAAGTGGTCCTGCCACAGCTTTTTCTCTTGTGCCAGTCTTCCTCTTCCCTCTGCCTAACCACCCCCCACCCCCAGTTTTCCACCTCAGTGAGCTTAGTGCACTGGGGCATCATGTTAAGTGCCAGAGCCTGCATGCTGGATGGGAGCAGAGAACATGTGAGCAGGACAGTAATTGCATATACCTTGAGCTATCGAGGTGGTTTTCTTCTTTTTTTCTAGCATAATATTAGTGTTTAGGTTTTAAAACTTCACCTAGGATTCTCTTGTGCTTGTTCTAAGTCAGCCTTAACACTTCAGCGTTGTTTTGCGGACTTTTTTTATTTTAATCCCCACTATTGTAGCTGCAATTTGTAAAAATTAAAGCATTAGCTAAAAGAAAATGTTGCAATTCAAATTTTAGGATTTAGCAGAAATTCTTACAAAAAAAGAATATATTGATCTAGATTAATTTGTTTTATATAGTAAGAATATGGCATGTCTTTCAGTATATTTAATAATTAAATGCTTAGTAGAGGTTGTGCATCATTCCACATAACTGAGGTAT
Organism: Leptosomus discolor; assembly: GCF_034619465.1. NCBI lineage: Eukaryota > Metazoa > Chordata > Aves > Leptosomiformes > Leptosomidae > Leptosomus > Leptosomus discolor. The sequence continues at coordinate 204,090,887 of NC_141391.1, forward strand.
AAGTATCCTTCTAATTCATCTTAATGATTAGATAGTGAAATTTTCAGACTAGCATACTGCTTGGGTATTTTGGGTTTAATGTACATTAAAATGAACCAATAGTAAGAAAAATCTTCAAGTATTCTTATGTGTATGGTTCCCACTCAGAAATTACAGAGTCAGCCACTACTTGAAGGTCAATGTGGTAGAAGAGCTCACCTACAGATCACGGGCTCAATTGCTGTTGTAGAGCCTTATCATCCAACTCCTTCCAGTTTGGGGGATTGAAAGTTGAGACTTTTGGGGGTTATTTGCTGAATCTTAGGCATCTGATAGGAACATCATGAGCATGGCATTTTATCGCCTCTCTCCAAAAGTGGCTAGGATAGTTGGCTATCCTTGCATTTTGACAGTTTCTATTCTTACAGTCTCTCTTCAACATTAATTAATCCAGCATCTTTCTTATCATATTTCACTGATCAACAGCAATAGTTAACCTGTGTGGTATAAGGCATTTAATTTCTTGTCTTAGGAGTTCTTACTAACAGCAGTGGAACTGTTAGGCTTTTAAAGCATTCTGGTTCTGTTTGACAAAGTTTTGAGCTGTGTAAGGTCCAACAGTGCCATCACTGTTTGGGGACACATCATATATTTGGGGAACAGTAATGATAATCCTCCAGAACAGCGACTTCATTCTTGAAAGGGAAAGGGGGGAGGAAGGTGATGTTAACACCTGTGGTCCCATGTTGGCTATGGAAGTTAAGTGAGATTTCCCTTGGTGGTGTAGTTTAGCTGTAGGTTAGTTACTACTGTAGCATTTTCACCTATGGAGATTGCAGGTACAGCACACCTTCTGTGATGCGTTGCCTCAGTATTTCTAAAAATGAAAATAATGCTAAGGCAAGGCATTGGCCATCCTGTTAATATTAATCTCAAGTAATGATATATTCACAGTATAACATCCTCCTTAGTGTATCATGCATGACAACACGTAGTTATTTGTGGAATGAGAAAAGGTGTTCTCATCTGTAATCAATGCCATGACTTTTTTAGATCAGTCTTGGAGCAGAAAATTCTTCTGAATACTAACCCTAGTTCAACAGTAACAGTTCAAGAAAAATTTTCTGAATTGAAAGGGAAAAAAAATTTTATCAAAACCCCCTAGAAAATTATCTTACGTGTGTGTTTGCCCATTTCAGTGATCTGGGTACATCAGCCAGGAGCTGGAGATCTAAATGCCATCAAAGACTCATTTGAAACATGAAAGCACCCATTATAGATTGTAACAGCTGTTTCAAGTTCACTGTGCCTAAAACTCATTATGTTTTTGTTGCAGGAAAGATATTTAAGCTTTAAAGTTATAACAGTACATAGCTAGATCATGCTAGTATGAAAAGACATTTGATCTAGGGCTTAGTAACCCCAGGAGACAGGGCTGCCCTGTTGATAGGTACGAAAAGAGTATTTACAATTCACTGAGCCTTTCACAAGGTGACTTGGGGAGGGTGGTGGCATTTGCTCTCTCTGGAGTAGTTTAAAAGAAGGAGGGACTTGAGAAATTATAGTTCAAATATCAGTAACTAAAAATATTGCACGATTCAGTTTCATTCTGAGAAGAAAGGCAACACCTGGCAAAGGAACCCTGTTAGTACAAAACGTAAGAGCTTTCCACCTCTGGCAAACTGTCTCAGCTCAAAATAAAGATAATGCCCGTCTTTATAACATTTTCACTCATTTATAAATTCCCTACGTTGTTAAAGTCAATATCTGTTAAAAAATTATTTGTTGTTTCTTCATCATAATTTACAATACAGAATGTCAAATTAATCAAGTTGGTAAGGCTTAGCTAAGATAATGCTGAAACCTATGTAGAATACTAATGTTTTTTCAGTACAAGGCCATTCGTACTGCACAGACCGAGAGTATAAGAAGACTGGTGTGTGTGCATGTATATATACATTTGTTTTGGTGTCATTACAGGAGAAATGTTGGGGTGAATCAGCTGGGCTTATTGTAACCTCAGAGTTTTGTTCTTCATGAGAAGTCCATAACAAACCGTGTGTATTTACCTTTTAAGCCATTTGTACTCTATGTGTTACTGCATAGCTTTAAGGTTCTGTTGTCAAATTTTGTGGTGGTACTTCATATTGAAAATGCACATCAAGAGCACAGTTGACTTACGCCTACGTTTAAAGTCTTTACCTTATCCCCAGCACTTGCTTATTCTCTTCTCCTCTAGTGCTGGCACTGGTGCTTTTGATGCAGTCAGTTGGATCGAGGTCTGAAATTGCCGCGGAGGATGGGAGGAGGTTTTCATCTGGATTAGGGAGCTACGTAGCATAGTGGCATGAGCACAGATGCTGGCAGAAGAAATACCTGGAAGTAAGCAGAAGGCAGGACAGTCCCTCTCACTGGAAGCATCAACTTGGATCAGCCTAAGTCAATTGTGAAGCTTCACTCTGACAACTTCTAAATAGATATTTCTAATAAATATCAGTCAGAAGGTATACTTAATAACAGCAAATCCAGGAGCTCATTACCACTGAAATAACCAATCCATCTTCTGTGCAGTCTTGTCCACACCGTCTTATCCCTGCATTTGCACTCACTTTGCAGCTTGCCCGTTATGCTTCAGTTTGTTAGAACAATCTTCAAATGAAGGGAATAAATGAGTGCTAGAGCTGGTGGAAAGGAGAGGGCAGGACTGCATGCTAATGACTATGAGAGAGAGGAGCAAGACCGACTCTTTGACAGTGACAGTGAGCTATCAGGTTGACTCTGTACATATGACTGGACCACAGATCCACTCGCAGCCCCAGGAAAGGCAGAAGTGGGGAGATGAGCTCCCTGGCACCAAAAAAAGGAAGGAAGGGAAGGTGATTTATTCCTTCTGCTGTGCATATTCTTCTGCTGTTGTTTATTCCGTGCCCTATCTTGCATCATCTATCACTTGTGCCTCTTCCGTGCACTACTTTTAACTTGTGAGACAGAAACGTTAACCAGTTTGACTTGCTTTGGGGATTTTTTCCTGGATTTAGCAGGAGAGGAGTGTGCAGCTGGAGGCAGGCGAAAAAAAATTGGAGTAGGGAGCATGATCTCCTGCTGTTGTAATGTTAGTACTGATCATACTGATTTGTTGTGGACAGTAAAGTGGAGGGATTGCGGAAAAATTTCAGAAAAAACTCTACAAGTAGAGTGAGATAATGTACATAAAAGTGTAATAAATGTAAAATGAAGCTCGTGGGGGAAAACCCTTTACATCTAGTGATGGGATCTACATCTAGTGCAATTATTATCAATATTGGAGGAGTACTGTATACATGGAAGTTACAGCTCAGTGCTGTAATAGCACTGTAAGTTAGGGACTATCAAGAAAGGAGTTGTGATCAGTGGATAAATAAGTAGTGTCTCATGCCTTAAGTATGACACTCAGTGCCTGCTTGCTATCTCAGAAATATTATAATAAATGATGGAGAGAAGTGACAGGGAATTTATAAAATTGTGAGTGACGTGAAAAGAGTAAATAAGAATTTTTCACTGTGTCTTCTGATATAGGAAGCTTGCAGGCAGTTTCTGAACAAACAAAAGGAAATTATTCTTCAAATGTGGGCAGTTAAATGTGTGGAAGTCCTTTCCAGAGTATGTTAATGTTACATTTTCATCAGTTCTAGAGGTGACTGAACAAGTTCGTAGAAAAATACTTCACTGCAGACTGTTAAATACAAAGGTCCCCTTTGTGGACCAAGAAGTCCCTATGACAAATTGTTGCAGACTGGGCCATTTGCCTGTTGTCATGTGTTTAACAGAATCATAGAATAGTCTGGGTTGGAAGGGACCTTTAGAGGTCATCTAGTGAGCAGGGACATCTTTAGCCAGATCAGGCTGCTCAGAGCCCCATCCAACCTGACCTTGAATGTTTCCAGGGAAGAGGCATCTACCACCTCTCTGGGCAGCCTGTTCCAGTGTCTCACCACCCCCATTGTAAAAAATATCTTCTTTGCATCTAGCCTAAATCTGCCTTCTTTTAATTTAAAACCATTACCGCTTGTCCTATTGCAGCAGGCCCTGCTAAAAAGATTGCCCCCACCTTTCCTGTAGGCTCCCTTTAAGTAGTGGAAGGCCGCTGTAAGGTCTCCCTGAAACCTTCTCTTCTCCAGGCTGAACAGCCCCAACTCTCTTAGCCTGTCCTCATAGGGGAGGTGCTTCAGCACCCTGATCATTTTTGTGGCCCTCCTCTGGACCTGCTCCAACAGGTCCACATTTTTTCTGTGCTGAGGACTCCAGAGCTGGATACAGTACTGGAGATGGGGTCTCACAAGGACAGAGTAGAGGGGCAGAATCACCTCCCTCGACCTGCTGGCCACACTTCTTTTAAGGCAGCTCAGGATATACCTGAGCCTTCTGGGCCACAAGCGCACGTTGCTGGGTCATGTTCATCTCTTCATCCACCAGTAGCCTCAAGTCGTTTTCTGCAGGGCTGCTCTCAGTCCCTCATCCTCTAGCCCTGTATTGACACTGGGGGTTGCCCCAGTCCGGGTGCAGGACCTTGCACTTGGCTTGGCCTTGTTGAACCTCATGAGATTCACACGGGCTCACTTCTCCAGTTTGTCCAGGTTTGATCATTCCTGTACTCTTCCCAAGATGCCCGCTTTCAGCTGCAGTCAGGGATAGAATAATGGACTAGATGCAACTTTGATCTGACTCAGTGTGACTATTCTGCTAACAGAACCCAACATGGCTCTGTGTTTTATGAAGATAAGTTTTGTTTTTAAGAGGATTGAGTTGTGATGTGAAAAAGGCTCAAGTAAATCTAGACTTTCCTCCTGAGTGCTAATGGACCATACTTGTCACTGATAATTTTTGAACTCCTCAGGTAACAATATTGTTTTGAAGATAGAAATATGCAAATGTTGATTATTGTTTCTCTACAGGTAGAATAACTGTTTTGCTGTTTTATAGTAAAATCGTAGAACTTTAGTTAAATCACATATACAGGTATTGAGTGTGGCAATTTCATGGGAAGTTTTTAAAGAACTTGGTCAGTGTAGGTCACCAAATAAAGTCTCAGGTCTGTAGATAAGAAATGGATATGTGAGGGTTCAGAAGTGATCAGTGATATATAGTAAAAATCACAAACTTAGTGTTTTTCTAGAAAATAATTCTGTAATAGTCCTTTGTTGTGAAGACTGTTTTGAAATGGTGAATAGTAAGTTGCTGAAGCCATTTCAGGTGCTAAGCAAAAGGCCATAACTATTTTCTCTCTAATTATTATTAATTTGAACATGCTATGTACAGAATAAAGAAGTAAGCTTGTACCTTATTTTTGAAATGTATATAGAAACTATGAAGGTGTTCTGGACTGTTCCCCTCCTACTCTCCAAAATGTTTTTGATACTCTCATCCAGCTTTTTACATCTTTTAAATAGAATTTCTGGTCTGGTATCTTCTCTGTTTTGCTGGAGTTGTTTTTTTTCCATGAGTCAGATGTGCATTAGTAGTTCTCACTGTTTTAATTAAAGTAGCAGAGTTGTTGAGTCCTTATGAAGGCAGACTGGTGTGGAGGGACAAAACAGAATAAAACCTCACATCTCATCTTGATTCTTAGGTTAATCATCCAGAGCGTATCTAAAGTCATAATCACATAATTCTTTTAACCACCTACAGAATCTTCTAACATAGAAGGCAGTTTAGTGTCTAAAGAAAGAACAAGCAAGGAAATACTTAATTTCCAAAATGAAAATTTACAGGTTTTCAAACTTTGTAAAGAACTTGTAAAGGGAGGGTATGTAATCCTACATCTTCCTGGTTTTAAAGGTGTTTTGGGTGGGGGCTTTTTTGTTGTTTTTAGGCAAGTCGGTGCAAGACAATTTTTGGTGACAGTAGCAAGATAATCACAGTATACATAAGATAGATGCAAGGTCATGGGCTTCACACAAAACTGGACACATCTTTTCAGTGCTTACCTGTTCTTGTGGTTGCTTTATGTATGCATGGTGTACATTTTATACGAATTTTTATAGAAACAGAAGGACTGGAAGTGCATACAGAATTAGTGAAGTCATGACAGTGTTTTGGAGTCTTTTAGTCTGTAGAGAGGCAAAGCCAGAATTTTTTGTGGTAAGAATATTGGTTCTTGGAAAACTTCAGTTCTGCTGTCTTCCTAATCTGAAACAGTTACTGAATTAACCTCAGGGCTTAATATTAATGGCTTTAGGTTGCAATCCTGATTTTGAGTTGGTTTAAAAGTTTAAAATTTTAAAATTTTAGCAGTTCTCTCCTACTCTTTATTCAGTCGTTTGCTTCTGTTATAGTTGAGAAATTTCAAGCTACCATATAGCCTGTTCCTACAGATAAACGGGGTCCGTTTTTAATTTGAATAGATTCAGCTGCTGATTTCCTCTTTTCTTAACTGGTGTGTAAATTCCATTCTCTGGTGCTTACATATGGTAGCTGGCATCGTATCCACCTTGTCATTTGTGTGTGCTTCAGATCTCTGTGATGATTTCTCAGCTTAGTTTCCATCTCTCCCTCAGCAATTTGACTGGAGTCTTGCAAGTTAACTTCAGTCTTTGTTTGCCATAGTACTGCCATAAAAGTTTTGGTTGCACCCACTCTTAATTTATTTACTGAAAGCTATGAGCCATGTTCAGTAATACTGTGTTTATCCAGAGCTTTAGCAATATTTTAAAAAGCTGAAAATCAGACGTGTATAAAAATAAATTACACCTCTTGCCTTTTTTGTAGCAAAACGAGAAGGCACTTTTATAAGGTTAGTCGTGAAATTTTGACACTGTTCAGATTAGTGACAATCTATGTTTTCCACAGAAAATGCTGGTTTATTCTACTCACTCACCTGTTTTGGAACTCTCAAAAAGTTTCTTAAAAAACCTCCCAAAAACCCCAAAAAGACCCCAGGATTGCTGTAAGCTTAAGGAAATAAAAGATTGTTAAAATCTTCTCCACAAGTTTTTAATACTCTTGATCCTTCCTTTCTTAAAAAAATGTAGTATTAATGCCACACATAGGGTCTATAAAGGCAAAACCAGTATCTAAAAAAATTACAAAGTTGTATCTTTATTACTGTTTTTCATTCCCAATATCAAGAAATGTTTATTAAAAGATCGTTGCTGTTCCTGGTAAACCTTATTTATTTTTATCTTTAGGCTTCTACAGCTTTAACACCACCATGATGCACTTGCTAGTGAAGGCCGAGTCCTATGACAAATGCTGGCTGACTTTGTGTTTTGAGGTTTGACTATCAGTTTAAAATTTTCATAAAATGATTCTTCGTCCTTCAAGAATAACTTATCCTGTTTTAACTATCTAATTATTTGCAGTGTTTCCAAAGTATTGTAGATTAGGGGGAAAAAGTAAAGGAGATAAAAGATTAAGAGCTGTTTGTGTTATGATACAGATTTAAGTCTTTTTGAAGCGTGGCCTACCACAGCCTTTGAAGTTAAGTTGGCAGAAGAGTGTGCCCACATCTATAAGCTTTCAGTGTGGATTAGACCCTGTATGCAGACATGTTTTGATTTAACTACAGTCCTATCCTGGAAGGATTGAGGGCACATTCTGCTGGTTTGAAAGCAGACTTGCAAAACTGTCACTTGCTGTTCTATTCATACACTATCGCAGCAGTAGTTTTTAAAATTTAGTGTCCTTTTTGCATGCTTATTTTAGGAGACTAGTTCTGTGAAACATGGCCTGCTTTGGTTTGGATTGGTTATTGAGCTATATAAATGGGATCTGCAGAGTGTATTTTTAAGAAAAGGTTTTTTTAAAGTTAGTTACTATTTTAAATTTTATTTTTTTTTTTTTTTATATTCCTCCAAAGACCTACATTTAAGATCTATTTTCAGTATTTTGATTTAAAGGGCAAGTACGGAAGAACAATTTGTTCGTAGCCACATGCTCTCTTTTTGACCTTAAGCATTTAACTTCCTACAGAGGAGTTTGTCCAGTCTTTATAGTAACTTATGCAGCAATGTACTTTATCTCGCAATCATTAAGTGTCCTTTTCGTTTCCATTACAGTGATTTTTAGCTTGTAGAAGATGAAATTATTAGTTTTACTTAAGCTCATGCAATTGTACAGTAAAGAAAAAAATGCAATATAAATTCTGTGAAGTTTTAAATTTAGCAAATCTATGTGGGTCATTTGAGTGTAGTTCCTAATAATTATCTGATCTTAGGTAGAAGGAGGAAGCAGATGGAAGAACTGTTATTTTATTTTCTGCCATAGGCTAAATAAAACTACTGTGTTTCTAGTACCTGCACTTTTTAGGTAGGTTGCTTAGTAAATCTGGGGGTTTTACCAAGGGTTTTAACAGCTTGAGCAGTCTGTTAATTTTTAGAATTGACCCTTCCCATGAGTGAATTACTTCCCTTGAGTGAATTTCTTCTAGTCTCTCTCAAAGAGCAGAGTAATTTAAGTTAAAAAGAACAGAAAAACCCCAACCCCCCCAAAACATCAGAGCATTGCAGGCATTGTAGGGATTTCTCTCAGCCTATATCCATAAACCTTTTTTAGGCGTAGAGTCATATGCTCAGTTATTTAGCCTTGCAGAACTGTCACAAGCTGAGAAAAAAAAAAACAAACTCATTTCATGTGTGTTGCTACGGCAGTATTCTCTTCTGCATTAAAAAAACCCCATGGCTTTGTATTACTCCTTCCCTTGTTTCTGTCCTGGCTCCTCCGCCGTTGGGAATGGAGACAGGGCAGCCTGCACCTGCCGTTCGGGTGATAACTCAGTTCACAGTGCATGTGGGAGTAGGAGAATGCTCTAGTTTGAGCTCACTCTGGGGTGGAGTCACATGTAGCACTAAGAGTACATGCATCCAAGTTCTGATTTTCTCTAAAGACTTAGTTAAAAAAAAGATCTAAAAGAAATAATAAAACTACAGTAAGTAGAGCATGGGAAGTGGCACAGTGCAACAAGCAAGTTATGGTTTCCAGTATTTCCAATTTTTCCAAAAATTTCCTGTGCAAATATGCAACCTGACCACTGCGTTTGAGTTTTAAATTTGAAAGAAGATCCTTCCTAAGCCAGGTATGTATATACAAATAACAAGTAAGGTGAAGAAGATTGAAAGCTTTGCATTTCTCTCAGACTAATTTTCAGATATTTTTCTGTGTTTCTTAGAAGACATCAGGAATAATGTCTCACACTACAATTCTTAAAGCTCTCTTCCCCAGCATTTGTGTGGCCCTAAAATCCTAGATTTGTTTTATAAGGACCAGATAATATTATTTTTATTTCAATGTGGAGTTGGTCCACATATGTTTTGTGTTGCACATTAATTGCAGTGCAAATTACTGCCATTTTTCTTTAAAACTGTAGCAGCAATTTTGCTCACATGGCTTCTGGTTCCTGAGAATTCCCTTGATCTGAATAAAATTCTGTTGCAAAATTTAAGGATGCTCATGTCATCTACAAAAGTGAGTATGATTATCTTTTGCTTTCACTATATCTGACAAAACTGTACTAAAACTCTTCTTGAGCCTAGAAGTCATGTGGTGGCTGTGTATCAAATCTATTTTTTGAAAAGAAAAAAAGAAAATTATGTATGGTTTGAATCATCTGTGTTGGTGTTGTGTGTGCATTCTCCATTGTTTGTGTATACGTGTATTCTGATATTTTCATTTCACTGCAATACTCAGAATGATGCTGTGTTTGATCCTTCCCTTACACATTGTTGATGAAGTTTTTAAGAACCATGTTTTGCAGATTACTCTTCCATAGGCCATTGTTGAGAAATAAAATATAAATAAAATTGTAAAGGCCAGGTCTCCTATGCAGTCATATCATGCAATGGATATTGGAAAAGTTCAGGAAGTATTTCCTGAAAAGTTTTATTCCTGTTTAGAGCTTGCTAACTTTTAATTTGAAGAATTTTGATCCTAATACGTGCCATATACTATTTGATTTCTTTTTGATTTGCGTGCCCTGATGCAGCTATCTCTGGTAAGGTGACATAGACACAAGCATTAACCTGAGCAAAAGAAAAGTAGGAGAATGGAATACTTCAAGGGGGGGATGCCTTGGCTATCTTAGGAACCAGCAAGTCTGTCCTCTAGCTATTAAATAGCATCATCACAGTAAAGGTACTTAGGGAATCCATAGTGCTGTAGAGGATGCCAAAGGAGAACCTCTGTGTCTGTGACGTGGTGTTTGCTGCTCTTACATGCTCCTAGTCACAGCCCACCCGTTGCACCCTTGCTTCTTGTCGTTTTGCTGTCTGAACTTGGGGTTAACGACAGGGATGAATTAATGTCAAATTCACAGTTGTGTTTAATTCTGTAAGAATAATTTTGTATGTTAATGTAAAACCATTCAGCAAAACAAGTATTTCTGTAGCTTAACCAGCCTGTACCTTGCAAAAGGAGAGCGAGTGCTTAATTTTTGTCTACTCCTGACACTTCCTTTGTAGGAAGAGTGTGGTTTACTTTCATAGGGATAATGTATTGCATGACTAAGTATTAAACACTTGCTGTAAATAAATGCCTGAAATAAGTGGCAAAAAAGAAGGGGCAGAGGCTGAAAGGGCAAAAAAAGTAGGGTTTTCTTGCCTCTCAACTGAGGCAAAATCTTTGGACTTATTCACTCCTTTTGCTGTGATCTCCACTCTTGAACCAAAAGCCTTTCTTTGGGCGGAGGCTGTCGTAGCTGCAGTTCTCTTGCAAAACCTGGCAAGAAAACACAAGCTAAGTCACATTTCTGACGTCTCTGTTTTCCTTTAATTGATCTAAATGCTTTTCTTAGTGGAGTCAGAAAATATACAGGAAATAAATGAATGTATCTTCCTGTTTATCTCTTATGACTGTTTTCTGCTCTCAGTGGGATAGGTCAACTGAAGGCTGTGTGCAGAGAGGCTGGAGTTGTCAGTGAGCAAAGCCTCAAAGATGAACAGAAGAGTTTTCCCCTCAGCCATTTTTCTCCTAGCTTAAATTTCTGTTTTACTCTGTGGATTGAAAAAAAAAAAAAAAAAAAAAAAGCCACCACCAAAAAACTCACCCCAAAACCGCAGAGCTTAAAACCCACTTTATAATAATAATTTTGCTTCTGGTCATTGAAGATCTGATTTTTAGGCAGTATCTTTGGAAACCATTTCAACTACATGTAACTGAGCGTATGTTAGCACATAAGATAGTGCGGTGCTATTTCCAGCAGGACCTGACAGTAAGAAAAATTAACTTTAAAGCAAAGTCAGAGCAAACTGCCTGGGGTTTATAATGAAATTTAAGTGCAAACTAATGTTTTATATTTAAAAAGCAGTTTTCACTTAAGGATTCATTCTTGTTCATTTTGTCATATTTATGTATTTTATTACAGTGATCTTAGTCTTTTGCTCAATTGATCTTAACATTCCTGATGCTGTTGATAAATGTTTGCATTGTCCATGTGCAGTGGAAGATACAATTGAGAATCCTGCTGAATGTCAGACTGTCAGAACAAAGATCACTCTAGTGCTGGAGTTCTCATTTGCTCAAATCAGCAGCTGCTTTCAGACTAGAATTATTTCATTATTTGTTTTTATAGATCTTAATGATTTATAAAGTTATTTTGCTTGTAATTTAATGATAGACATAGGTAAATAAGAGGCATCTCTAAGAACAGCAATTTGTCTGTACAGAAATAGCTGAAAGGAAAGTGACTTTTTTAATGTTACTGGATTAAGTTACAGCCTACTATTTTGCAGGATCTTTATTTGAATATATTCTTACCAGGTGAAAAGTAATAAATAAATGAAATTATAAAGGCCAGGTCTCCTATGCAATCATAATAATGAAATGAAATTAGAACATACTACACTGTAAAATTTAATAAACATTTCAATATATTGTCCTGCTACAAACATATGGAAGATTTCTACCAATTTATAAAGTGCCTGAAGCAACTACTATCTTCTCTAGACTGCTTAGCCAAAATCTGCTCTAAGCTCAGAGCTGTCTGGCCTGCTGATTCTAGGCTTTTGCAAATAGATAACAATGAAGCTCATGTGATTGACTTTAAAATTATTCTCGTTTACCATTACCCATTGTCACTATTTTTATTGTGATATTTTTAGTGTGGCTGTTTCCAGAGAAGCAATATTTTTCTGTTCAAAACTTAATTTTGTAACATGTTCAGTTAATTTTATTAAATGTTCTGGGAGTGTAAACATGTTATCATCACTGGAATTTAAATAGCCCCATCTCTCAGTTGAAATCTTCTCTACCGATAAAAAGGAACATTATTTCAATAAAGTTTGTTCATTTATTAATATAGCACTCATCATTCATTGGAAATGAAATACCTGTTTTCACTACTTACCTAATGTGTGAATTGCCCCTTTTTTTTCCACCGATGTTTTAGAGATAGTCGAAGTCAACTAGATTTCTAATAGTCTCCTCACATTTCTAAATTAGGTAGGTATGTTTTATCTTTCTGGCATATGACTACAGAATTGTAATGATGAACACTATTGCCCTCTTAGTTTAGTCTGTAGTATCTAGTATTTTCATGTTGATACTTTCTTCCTGTGAAGTACAAGTCTTTCTTCTTTAAACTTTAATTTCTATGAATGTGATGTCACGGATTACATTGATAAATTGTCTATGTTCTTTTCAAGAGAGATGACATCTGGGTAGTATCTTTGAGCCAAAGGTTAAATTATCTTAACGAACATGTCTTCTCTGCATTATTTTGCAAAGTATATGTTTTATGGGGCTGTCTGATGTTAACTAAAGCAGAGCAAGAGTCTTTGTGTATGACTTTGATAAATATTTTTGATTTCAGGTCTCTTTACAGTTCTAAAATCTCATTTACTTAAATTTCATGAGCTACATAATTATTTTTATGTACAATGATATTTTAAAAGGAAATGTCATTTCCTTTTAGAGCTACTGATTAATCTACTTCTATTCAAAGATGTAATAACTCATACCATAATCACACTCTCATTAGAAAATAATTAGGCAGTTCTGGGGAGTCACAGTTATGTAAGCTAGTCCTAGACCTAGGGTGTTAAAAACAAGGAAAACCCTACAATCAAACCTAGTTCGTTGTTTTTCAGAATCATAGAATCCTAGAATCATTTTGGTTGGAAGAGAACTTTAAGATCATCAAGTCTGGCTGTTAACCTAACACTACCATGCCCACCGCTAAACCAATACAAAGAAGTTTATTTTGGTTATATTATCTGGTGGAAGCGTATGCATGTCATCTTTTCCTTGTTATATTGGTGGTTCTTGATCAAAAAACTGCCTCAAGCCTAGTTCACTACATTCATACCAGCATTTTGGATGTCAACATGGCAAATGAGATTCAGCCTAGATAAAGTGATACACATTGGAAAATAATCAAACTTTTCATATAAAATAATGGATTCTGAGGTGATTTTCATCATTTAGGGAACTACTGTTGAAACAGGTGTTTCATAAAAGCATCAGCTTTGTGTTCAATAGTGATTAAAAAAGGCAAATAAGTGATTAGGAACAAAGAAGGAGACAACACAGTAGAAAATATCATTATGCCAAAACATAAGCCTCTTGCGCATCACCTATGGAATGTTGCATACAGAGGGTACAGCATGATAGGGTTCAGGGAAGAGTGAAGGGGAGGATCTTGAATTACGGAGCAGCTTTCCTGTGAGGATAGACAGAATGGAGTAGGACTCTTCAAGGCTGAAAAACAGATGGCAGAGGGGGATACAGTAGATGTCTATTAAATTGTGTGCCGGGGAGAGGGTGGCTACAGAATGACTGTTTGCAGGCACTTTCAGTACAAGAATCAAAGGTTGTCAGTTGAAACTATGAGGTGGCACTTGCGGAACAAACAGAAGAAGGTGATATTTTGGAAAAGATGTCCGTATGCTCTGGAATTTCATGCCATAGTATGTGGATGTTGGAAGTTTCTGTATGCTGAAGGAGGAACTGGATAGATTTGTGGAATAAGTATCAGATGGGAGTTAGTAAATACATAGGAATCCCATCTGGTGGCCCCCGAGCTGCCATTTGTTGGAGACCAGGGGACAAGGAAGGATCCTTGTGTGCTTGGCTTGCTCTTATGCTTTTCCTTGGACGTCTGCACATGGCTGTTTTTCTAAATATAGGATTCTGGCCTATGTGGATCTTTGATCTGTCCTAGAAGACCCCTTCTAATATTGCACGCTCTTGGGTCTACTACTTTGCCATGGGATTTCTGTCTCAAGAAAGATAATTCCTTCTAATTAATGTTCATAGAATCATGGAACGATTTGGGTTGGAAGGGACCTCAGAAGATCATCTAGTTCCAACCCCCCTGCCATGGCAGGGACATCTCCCACTAGACCAGGTTGCTCAAGGCTTCATCCAGCCTGGTCTTCAATGGTGCCAGGGATGGAGCATCCACAACTTCCTTAGGCAACCTGTTCCAGTGTCTCACCACCCTCAGAGTAAAGAACTTCTTCCTTGTATCTAGCCAAAACCTGCCCTCTCCCAACTTCCAACCGTTACCCCTCATCCTATCACTGCAGGCCGTTGTAAAAAGTCCCTCCCCAGCCTTCTTGTAGGCCCTCTTCAGGTACTGGAAGGCCTCTAGAAGGTTTCCCCGGAGCCGTCTCTTCTCCAGGCTGAACAAGCCCAAGTCTCTCAGCCTGTTGTTGTAGGAAAGGTGTTCCAACCCTCTGACCATCTTGGTAGCCCTCCTCTGGACTTGGTCCAGCAGCTCCATGCCTTTCTTGTGCTGGGGGCTCCAGAGCTGGATGCAGTATTCCGGGTGGGGTCTCACCAGAGCAGAGTAGAGGGGCAGGATCACCTCCCTCAGCCTGCTGGCCACACTTTTTTTGATGCAGCCCAGGATACAGTTGGCTTTTTGGGCTGCAAGCGCACACTGTTGGCTCATGTTCATCCTGTCATCCACTAGCACCCCCAAGTCCTTCTCCCCGGGACTGCTCTCGATCCACTCATTGCCCAGCCTGTATCTGTGCTTGGGATTGCCTCGACCCAGATGCAGGACCTTGCACTTGGCCATGTTAAACTTCATGAGGTTGGCCTGGGCCCACCTCTCCAGCCTGTCAAGGTCTCTCTGGATGGCCTCCCTTCCCTCCAGCGTGTCGACCTCACCACACAACTTGATGTCATCAGCAAACTTGTTTGTAACTTAAAACATTTTGTTTGGAAGAAAGGCTGCGCAGGTGAGAAAAAGGGTGACTCTAGTAATAGATGTTGGGTATTGGCTTTTTGCATCAGAAAGAACTTGAATACAGATACTTGAAGTAAAGATTATGTCTCGAATCATGCAGATCAGGGATTTGAACCTGACTTTCAGAGTCTTTCCCAGGCTGTCTACATGTAGAGAGTGTGTGTGTGTCTGTGTCTCCCACTCTCATATTTATAGTCAGAAGTTCTTCCATACTACTTAAGACCAGTAGCTCTTTTCAAAACATGTTACCTTTGAAAAAGTGTTTTGAGAAAGTCTTAACAGAGGTGAGGGAAATTAGACTTCATTTTTTTTCTTGTATGTGTAAGAGTTTCTGCAGCATTTGCCACCCCTTTAAATAGACTCAAAAAGTATTTTACATTCTGTCATTTTACAGTAAGCTGTCTAATAAAAGTTTTAGTATTGAAAACATTTTTGGGGCATTAACCAGTGGGTTGTTTGCCCTTTAGAAGTTTGAATGCTTCTCCTGATCTCAGGGTCTTGAAAGCTGAGCACTGGCATGGGTTGGTTGCCCAAAGAGGTGGTGGAGTCCCCGCTCTTGGAGATGTTAAAAATAAGGCATGTAGACATGGTCCTGGGCAACTGGCTGTAGGTGGACCTGCTGGAGCAGCAAGGGGGTTGGAGCTGACAACCTCCAGAGGTCCCTTCCAACCTCAACTCTTCTGTGATTCAGTGAAGGCTGCCTGTGTGGGCAGCTTGTATCCAGAAAAAAAAAAACAACACCACCAAGCCAAGCAAAAAAGCACAGGAATTGCGGGGCAGTATTTTTACTGCGATATTTTTACAGGAAATTTGTTTGAAGGGCACAGGGGGAAGCACAGAGACATGCCATCCTGTTAAAAGAAGGGGAATACTGAAGGTTAGATTGGCTTTCCTTCATTTCAAAACCTGTTACAAAAAAGCCTTCATAGTCTTCTATCATGGCTTTTTGAGAATAAGGCAAAGGGGTTGCCTCACTCTTAAAGGAATAAATTAAATTCTAGTTTTTTCACAGTACAATTCAAGAATGCATGATTTTATTTAGTTATGAATTATGGAGCTTGTCTGTCTTTTTGATTGAAAACAAAAGGGAGAAAAGAATATACTGAATTCCACATATGTTTGTATTTCCTATGCTATGATTTTGAGGCTAGTGATATAAATATATTTTGAATGTCTGATAGAAACAGTCTGATAATTCTTTAAGCCACTTCAGCCAGTCTGCAGCCTCCCATGAAATCATAAATGCTGTATATATGTTCTCTGGTGCATATTATATAAATATTACTTAAGCTCTTTTCCTGCTTACATGGAACCTATATTGGCAGTAGAAATCAGGGCCAGTTTCCATGGCAACACAGCGGCACTGGGAGAAAGGCTGATGCTGTGCTGTGGTTGGTATTTTTATGCAAGGAAGAGATGCAGACCTACATTTTTAGATAGGAAATGTATTTCAAGGCACGAAAACATTTAACATTTTTTAAATCTGTTGGTAAAGTAGATCTGTATAACAATGGAAATTGAAACCTAATGCTTGCTGTTTGCAATAGAAAATTAAATAGTGAAATTTTTTTATCTAACATTACAGAACAGCACTGTTAAATATATACACAATTATTACTGCTGTATTTGCATGGAAATTGCAAGGAGTCTTCTGTACTGAGGACAAAGGAAGTTTTGTACTGGGGCAAAACAGGGACAAAACAGACTGAGTTTTGGCTTAGTCTTCTAGCCTTTTCAGTCTATTTTTCACCTTCTGAACTCTTTTAAAGTAATTTTCACAAAGGTCTTTGAGGACTTCCAGAAAATTCTTGTTCTTTTTTTTTTATGGCAATCCTATCCCTCTGTTTTTCTTTATTTTCTATGGGTTTTCAAATATAATCCTCACTTCTTTGTTCTTTCAACCCTCTGTTGTCTTTCAGTGGCACTTAAGAATACATTTTTTTCTACTTCTTGCATGATTATAGGGATGGGGAGAGCTCTGACACTGACCCCTGTATTTTTATTTTTCCCCCTTCTGTCACTGAGGATGATGAGGATGCCAGGCCCCTCATGCCCCTTATTTGCTGAAGACTCCAGTAGTTCCGTACAGTTGCCCTCCCTGTATATATTTACTTCCCATTTGTGTTTTAGGTATCATCATTATTAGTTCAAGAAATGGTTGTGGCTGATATACAGGTACCTAAGGGGAGTTCAGGTGAAATTGGAAGAATTATGGATGTTATTTTGCAAACTGTCTTCCATGTACTTGTGGAGATTGCTGATAGGGATAGATTGGGACATCAGGTGATGTGTGGCGAGGTGAAGAAAGTGAAGACTGTGTTTAAGATTTAAAAAAAATGCTGCTGCGTATGCTTCCCTAGAAGTTACCTTTCTGGAGAATTAAGTCTACGTTGATGAGATCTTCAGGTAGTTATTTCCCTTTGTTATTAATGAAGAAGTTAGGAGTGAGGAAGACATGATTTAAAGATATCGGGGAGCTTTCTAGAAATGGTTTTTCTAGAAATACGTTTTCTTTTGGGTGCCAGGGAAAGGATTTCTAAAGCCTGCAGTTTCTCTTTTGTCTTTGATGGGACTAGGGTGAAGCTTTGCTCAACTCTTTGCCTTTCTTTCTGCTTCCTACACTGCAAAGTACTTGCTCCACCTCAGTGAAGTGGGATGTTCTGAGAAGTCAGAACCTTCTGAGATGATGAACCTAGCTGGTAACAGTATTCTTCAGAAGTGTGAAGGGCTCTGTTCATCTCGGTGAATCATCATCTTTCGTTCCCAACCCTAGCACTATACAGTTAGTCTGTATCTGGTGTTGCCTAGCAGGAATTCATCAAATGTCTAAAGGGAGCTGATTTATCCTAACTGGGACTCTTGTAGAAATCCGAGTAGATAAAATGTTCACAGAGGAATACTAGCCTCTTCCCTGTCTGGCACCCACACTATCAATCAGGATTAAGCTCAAAGGCATTTTACAGCTGTCCAAGGCTTGGCTGCCTTGTCATGCTGATGATTTAAAGACGTCTCCCTTTATAGTGGACTATCTCCTTCCCATTTTGCAATCAGCGTGTTTCAGCTATCATCTTTTCAGAGGTTTTAGCAAATGAAAGCTCTTAAGTGATAGACTGTGTGCACAGCGGCACGGCCTGCGTACACATGCTTTCATTCAGGACTAGAAAACTGGAAGTTTTTTCATTCAGGAGCAGAACTTTGCCTCTGCAGTAACTGTAGGTATATCAGGTGGGATGAGCCTGGTATTCTTTCCGTTCCTCTCAGCTTTGTCCCTTGAAACACAGTGATACAGCTCTGAGTTTCCTTCAGCTCTTTCCCATGCATTATTGCTGATAGTCTACATAGCTTCTTGAGGACTTCTCTGAGACTTGTCAGATAACTGAGCCAATGCCAGGGTAGACTTTAGCTGGCTTTGTCACTGACTCAGCTTAGCAAAAGTCAAGGCAATATATTGCAAACATATGTAGTGTGTCTTAGTTTTAGCACCAGTCAAATCGAAAGCTTTGCCACCACATAACACCATAACACTTCCATTTTCAGCAGCAGTAAACTTATGTTCCTTGGACCTCAGTTACTGATTGTAGTGCGTCATGGGTTTGAAGTCATGATGTCACCATCCTTTACTGTCATTAGGATTCGGCACCAGACTCTTTCCTACCTTTACTGGGCTATGCCAGTTATCCTGGACATTTGACTTTTGAAACCTGGAACTGGAAATTTCTTTAGTTTTGCAAACAGCTCTGTGTAGTAGTCAGATGCAGACACCGTTGTCCTTCCCTGAGAAACCCTGAGATGGGGTTATTCATAGAAAAGAAGTGAACTGAAGGTGATAGCCTCCCAGTAGTAATAGTTGCTGTCCGCTTGCTGTTGTAAACTGGGTTCAGAATTTACACAATGAGCTTCTTTTCCTGAGGCATACAGTTTACTGACTTGGTAGGGGAAGCTCCAATCACAGTGTTGTGGTATCAAGGCATAGGATATGGAAAGATCTTACTGTCGGAGGCAGGTGCATCTTTACGGTTGCATCTTCTCTACAAGGGATGAACGTTCCATCTGGGATACCACAACAGCTGGGATTCCTTGAGTGCTTTTCCACTATGGATGAGACTGTCATGCTGTTAGAAATAGGAATATTCCAATAAGTGAGTCATCCAGCATCCATGCTGTGAGGTAAAGCATGCCAAGGCTGGGATGAGTCAGATGGTCTGATAACCCTAATTCTCAGACTTGCTGACACAAAAAAAGATTCTGAAAACCTCATCAGGAATTGTCACAGTATTTGGTATTCAAAACTGCCTCATCCAAACCAGCTGAACCAGCTGGACGGGGCTCTAAAATACTGAGTTACTTCGCTGACTCTCCTGAAATGGCTGCTGCTTGTTGGAAGATCCAGTCAAATGAAAGGACTTTCACTTGCAAGCTTCAAAAAAAATGGAGAGCTCCAAAATGGGCTCTGCAACCCACAAGACAAATGGTTGATAGGAGTAAGTAATTGAAAGGCATTTCCCTGGGAATGTTGAATAGGCAACATGGCCAAAAGAGGAATCTTACAGACTGAGGAATAACCTCTGCCCTGAGGGAATGTGTGACAGGAGAGGATGTGGAATGCAGTGGCTGTTGGAAACATGTAATGAAATTTGCATAAAATAAATAAAAGATGCCGTGCTCTATAAGGTAGTTGGGCAAGAGATCAGCTGTAAATTTTGCATTAAAAAGTATGCAAAGTGAAAAAAATATTCAGAGATCTAGTCACTTTAAAAAAGGTACTTTTTTGTTCTCAGGAACTTAAGTTAATGTTTTCTTCTAGATCGATTTATCAAACAGTTATCCAAATAAAAAATGTTTGCACGTGTCTGAACAGTAATAATTGCTGCCGCCTCCATGAAGACAAGAAGACACAAAGATCAAGCAAAGGGTAATGAATTGCATGGTGTGTTACCTGAGAAGAAGATGAAGAAGGCCTCATTGAGCCTCATCAGTCTTACTACAGCGTGAAAGTCCTCACACTGGAGATGAAAAGCCAGTCTTTTCTGGACTGTAACTCAGGGCTGAAGAGTGACCATGTTCTTGATGCCTTTTCTCTTCACCTCTATGAAACTGCTCGTCCAAAAACAGTCTCCCAGGTGCAGGAAGGCTCAGCAAAGCCAGCATGCAGATCTAATCAGACCAGCAAAAATATGTCATGTTTGTGCTTACTGACAGCTCATTTCTTGGTCCTGGCTTAGCCATGGTCATTGTCCAGGTTTCAAAATCACGTTCTTGCCTGTGAAAATACTAAATATAGGAGAGTGCATTTTGTTCATTTCCAGGTATAGGTGCAGCCCTCAAAGAATTTGAGGCCATATTTTGAAATACAGCATATTTAAAACCAGCTGCTCACTATTTATCAGTATTTGGGTAGGAATGAGTTCTTTTTGAAAAACATATCTGTCTGCTTCTTTTATGTATTTCTGTAATGAAAATGGATGCTTAAATTAACGTGAACAAACAATATATGGAGAGACATTCAAAGCACGCGTTTCATGTATTGTACTTACGACCACATAGACCCAAAATGAAAGAACTGTAGTAAGTTTTGAGCACTGGCAGAATGCTTTTGAATGATAGGCATATTTGGAACTTCTGTCTAATATTTAAGGTAAAAAAATTTAAGTCACTCTTGTTTTGCTTGTTTTTATTATTTACTGATACTGCAGTGCAGGCATGGGTACTTTCATAAAATGCTAGTAGGAATTGTGAAGACAAAATTCTTGTAAAGTTATATGGAGGAGATATTACTAGCTATTGGAAGTTTGGGAGGGGTGTTTTGTGGTTTTAGGATTGAGATCAATCCTTCATTTTGAAAGAATGTCTGTTAGTGAAAAGGAGTTATGATTGTAAATGTGAAGAGTTCTTGTAAAATGTTCATTCCACCTTCTCAAAAGCAGGGTTAAGGAGGTGAAGTTTGGTATCCACAAGGTTCCATCTGTGGCATTCAGAATTTAGCTGCGCTGATACTTTGTATTTGCTGCAGGCAGAGAGGTTCCTCTAATTGCTGACTTGGTCATGCAACCTTATTCCTTGAGGCTCTTTTGTTTTTTCTCCCTGCCAGTTATGTCCCTCAGTGTTTGTCTCATCCAAAATGCTTGTCTGTTTACCCTTTCCTCACTGCCTGTAGAATTCAGTTCCCAGACATAATCCAGAGCATAATGCATTTGCACTAACAGGATGAATGGGTCTTCCAAACATTAACTAAGCATGGAGATGAAAAATGCTTTTTTGCATTGAGATGATCACGTAAGGTCAGGATTACATTTTACCAGGGTGCTTGGCGGGGGGGGAAGCAAGAAGTACTCTGCTGCTGACTGCATTTGATCTTAAGTGAAGAGTTACAATTTCACTGTTCCTATGAAAACTTTTCTACTAGGCTGTTAAATGCATAAAAAGGGGTACCAAACACTGCATTTGTTGATTTACTCATGCTCATTTTTGCTTAAGATTGTCACAGTTGTCTTCATATGGTTGCTAACACATACACTACAAAGAACTATTCCATTTGTATGTATGTTTATATTAGGGTCATTCAAAGGGTTGTTGACTTAAGGGGTTTTGATCCAAATTAAGTTAAATCTACTAACTTTTCCAGGAGCAGATAGGGCTTGGGGGGGGGGGGGGAGGGTGCTTCTTCCCCCATCCCTTCAAAACTTCCAAATTCGTTGCTAGTGGCAACTGTAAGATACTGAAGCAACAACAGCGTGTTTTCTGATTATATCTTAATAATAGAAAGACTAGAAACACTATAATTTAACATGCCAAAGAGAAAGTCAGAAATTAAATACTACAACGTAACATGCCAAGAAGAAAGTCAAAAATTAATTTCCATTTATACACTTGTGAGTCATTCTGTTAAAAGTAACCCATCACACAGCTTAACCATAGCAAGAGGAAAAAGAAGTCAAAGTAAATAGCGGCCACTTGTGTTACTGCACGCCAGTGTTTCCTGTCAGGTCTTCTGATGGGTCAGAAGCGGAGGTCCATACTCCGGGAGGTGGACATGCTTACACAGGGAGATGGAGGAAGGAGCCATGCGGTGTGAGAAAGGACTCTTGTTGCAAGGGGTTTGGAGAAGGTGAAGCTTCATATGTGGTTTATGAGACTAGCCTGGTTTTTAACTAGATTTTTATCATTGCATTGGAGCGATATTTCTAATCTGATTTACTTCAGGTGGAGGTTTGATTTAGGCATGTTAGGATGCATATTTAAGAAAGTCTGTATTCTCCATTATCAGTACATATCCTGTGAAGTTATGACAGTTGTGTTTCTCCTCTTTGACTTTTAGGAATTTGGGGGGGGGGGGGGGTGTTTGGTTTTTTTGTTTTGTTTTTTTTTTTTTAACTTTCTCAGCCTTTACAACACTTTACAGGTGACTAGAACTAAGGGTATAGTGCAAGCTGCTGAGTGTACACCTAGGTATTTTCTTTTTGTGTCACCAGCTAGATCTGCTTTTGTAACTGTTGACTTTTTTTTCCTCTGCAAATCTTTAATGGATGACTGGTCTGGAAAGTAGAATTCTGCAAGAAAAACAGTATTTGAGGAGGAAAACATAATATCTTGGCAACTTCAGTTAAGACTGAGGCTTCCTGGAGAGATTTAACTTATGGTTTGCTGTTTTATGAACATTTTAACAAACTTGCATGTGTTTGAGGACAAAATTTCGTTTGGGACTGACTTTCAGAGCTTGAAAACAATTACTTCTGGGAACTTGGTGTAACTGTCAGAGAAAGGCCAGAAGAGCTACCTTCTATGATGTCTACAAACCTAGCAGACCTTCCTGCTTCGTGTAACACGGGATTTGATATAATGTAGGCTGCTACTGGTTCCCCTCAGCTCTGCCCTTGGCAATGTGCTTCTCCAGCTCGCCTTGCTGCAAAGTGGGGGAGCCCAGTTCATGGACTCGTTATCCATCATGGCTGTGTAATCACTAGATTGAGCACTGAGTCAAGGGAGAAGCTCTGTGGTGAGGAGCAGAAAATGAGAAAGATCTCTCTTTGCACTAGCACTCTGCTGCTACCTTGACAAGACTGCAGTACTGGCTGCTTGAAGTGGTTTTTAGTTACAGTACCTGTATGGAAGAAGGCAAAGTTCCTTGGCATTTTACTTTGACTTTGGGTATACATTGAAGGCCAAGATTGCCTCCAAAAGGCTGGTAAGCAAGATGGGAATGAAAAATTCATTCTCTGTCTTGCTGTTTGTTTGAGGTTACAGAAGCTACAGTGTCTCAGCCTGCTCTGTTCCAGGAGGGGTTTCCATTGGTGCTTCAGTTGATGTTTGACGGTATGGTGGTATCTTTTGAAGGAATGTTAACAGTCTCAGGAGGAATGATAATTTTGTTTTATAATGACCAGATGTAGAAACTGTTTCATGCTTGTGACGTGCCAGCAGCCTCTCTTTTTATGCGTGGATTTTCTAGAATTGGAAGTTGTAGTTTAGTTTGTACTAGTATAAGAACACAAATAGCACTTTTTGTGTAAAACAAAGCTGTCTCTGGAAGTTCACATTAACAGTTTCTTGGCATTAGTTAAAAGCATGTCTCCTTACGCTCTGTTTCCTTCTAGATTTATAGACTTTGTTTCTAAAGACAATAAGATGACCTCTGGTGTAATTAAAAAGAATAATTTATCATAACTATTAAAATTTGAAATTTTTCAGAATTATAACCATTTAAAAATCTTACTTGAAATATGCAACATCATTTAGTTCCTTGAACAAGAACTTCAGGATTGTTTTGATCATTATTGTGATTTTGTTGCTTGTTGTATGTATGTGTGTGGATTTATTTAGAAAGCCTTCATTTAAGGCTGCTTGCAGTTCAAAGAGCTCGCTGTTAGAAGATACCTGTCTAATTAAGCTAAATCTGCATTTGGGAAAAAGAACAGGCAAGAGTTCAACTAGTAAAGCAGACACCATTTGAACAAACAGGGAAGAGATTAAAATAATTGAGTCCTTTAAACAATTAATAACAGCTGGAAGAAACTTGTGTATAGAGGTTTCAGACTTTAAGCTCTAAGGCATCTGAGAGCCTTGCTCAGGAGCATGAAAGGTTTTGCGTTCTGGAGCTGGAGGGAAGCTGGAGCTCCTTCTAGATGGACCTACACCCACTTGTAGATTTCTTAAAGCTCACATCAGCGTTATGAGGTTTATAGCACTTTTATTCTGATGTTTGTCCTCCCTCTACCTCCTTTTTTTTTTCTCTTCAACTTGAAATTCCCCAAAGAGCCTCTGTGGACATGTCAGCAGGTTTGTAACATTGTTAGAATACAGTTTATTCCAAATTTTATTTTATTAAATATATGAAGGAGTCATTTAAATTCGTTTTAATTGCATTTTCTATTAGCAAAAAATTTCTCTGGATGTGTTCACCTGAAAAGGAGAGCTTTGTTTTCCCCTCAGATTGAGGTGGTACTTAGCTTAACCCCACAAATTTCTGCCTCCTTTCCAAGTTTTTTTCATTTGACTCAGTCTGTTTTCCTTCTGAGACAATGCTCTCCTAAAGGTAGGAGAATCAGGTGCAGGTTTTACTTACATTCAAGGTAAAGTTCTGTTTAAAAGTCGTCTTTATGTTAATAAATTCATTAGTTCACCATGCCTACAGTACAATGTTCATAGAGAAGGATTCCTCCTATTACATGCCTGTTCCCCTTGGAGAACAATATGAGGATTTCTTGAAGTATAGCAATCTTGCCTACAATGCATTATTATCCATTACTTGATAATAACAATAAAACCATATTTTTTGTCTGTGTTTTGAATAGAGAAGCATGAGTCTGTTTTGGTTTTAGTAATGGAAGATATTAATTTGTTGAGGAAAAGGAAGGAATGTCTGAAGATGAAGTGACTGCACAAGGTCAGACCCAAGGTTCATCTACATTCCCCCTGTCCAGGAGCAGTTGCCTGGGGAAGAACACAGGGTTGGGCCCTGATGTGCTGAATACTTTCCCAAATCCAGTGATCTCAGGCTGATGGGCTTCGTGAGTCAAAGGTGGTTTTGTATTAACTATTAGTCGGGTTTTTCTCCCATGAGTTTTTATGAGCCCTGTTTGAACTTGGCTAACTTCTTACCCATGATATCTGAGGAAAAAAGATTGCTTTAGTTTTTAACATCATGTTGTGTGAGTAATTTTTTTTTCTTTAGATTTTTTTGTCAACTTGGCTCAATTTGTGTGGGGAAAGACAATGAACAGTCGTTTCCTATTCACTTTCTCTGTGCCTCTCAAGATTTTATAGATCTTCTCTGTCTGTTTTCCTGGATGAAGGGTTCTGGTATGTTCAAATGCTTCCCATATGGAAGGCATTTCATGTTTTTAATCACCCTTGCTGCTCTTGTTTTACCTTTTCCAGAACAGAAGAATAGCAAACAACCGTACAACATCAACAAAAAAAAAATCTGAACGGTTCATCCTGAATTTCTCATGCTATAATTTTCCCAACAGTTTCAGGTTTTAATGTTCTAGAGATTACTTTTACTGTTGGCTGTTCCTCAGTTGGAACATGGACCATGTCTATGTTGGAGAACAGTAAAATTAAATTGTCAGTAATTTTACATTTCTTGAAGTGAGCAATTGGTTTTCTGTAAGACTCCATGCAATGTTTCGGCATATTTTGCTTCAAGTTCACTGTATTGGAGAAATGCTTCAGGTTTTTTTTTTTTCCTTTTCCTAAGCATTCCCTCTAGGGCAGGTTAAAAATAGGATTTCATTGTGTTTTGGTTGGACTGTGCTGTAGATTTATTTTTGTCCTTTTAAAAGAGAGTAATTAAAAGATTAAACATCCTGTCTAGTGTTTAATGTTTGTAATGGTTCTTTCAATACAATTATGGGCTTGTCATTGTAGCCTGTGGAGATGGTCAGTTCTCTGCATACCTACTGACAGAATACTGTGAGTCTAGTAACGGTGTGTCATCTTCTATTAATTAAGCGTTTATGCTTGGATGGTGTTGAATAACCTAGTGGTGGTAGACCACAGAGTACCAAGTGATTACTTGGGAAAAAAGAAGAACAGGTTTAGTATATGCCTCTGCATGCATGTGTTACCTAATGCATGTCATTACGTACAACAGCCTAGGAATAACAAAGAGTAATAACTTGAAATAAGACAGCTGTTGAATAGCTTGTTATGTTATGATAGCTTTTCACAATGAAGTTTCTGAAAAGGAAATGGAGGTTAGCATACATGTTTATTACAGCTTTCCTCATGGCTGGATTTTTAATGCCAAAGGTGTTTTAAAGTCCACTTTGAAGAAAAAGTAATTCATGTTTTAACAAACTCTACTGGAAAAATGAAATCTAAGGTAAAGAAAGTATATATTCATGCCATATATTGCAAAGGAAGACATTGTTGAAACTTTTCATCATAGCTTACCTTTCTAGTTCAATAAAAGGGCTACTAAGGAAAGCAAAACTGGAGTACTGTCATCAACTCATGTCCTACCTAACACTGTGAAATTCTATATTGGCAGAAGAGCAGGCATTGGTGATGTCAGGATGAGTTATTCAACTTGTAGGCAGAATTCAAGCAGCCAAGTCAAATGTTGAAGACTTGATCTTTACGTATACTCCAGAAATAGAAAAGTGAACAAAACCAATGCTAAGAATCCCTTGCTAAGAATCCTGAACTGAGGCAAAAAATGGCAACATAAGCCAATAATGCATAATTAGCAGTCAGACTGATGTAACTAAGCAGCATTTCTTTCCTTCTTCATATACTAATATCTGATTGCTTCAAAAAGTGCAAGCAAAGCTAAAAGGACAAATCAAAGGTCTTCCTCAGTTTAAATCAGGGTTTTGTTATTTGTTGATAAAATCATAAATCATCATAGAATCATTAAGGTTCGAAAGACCTCTAAGACCATCAAGTCCAACCATCAGCCCAACACCACCAGGCCCACTAAACCGTGTCCCGAAGTGCCACATCTACATGTATTTTGAGCACCTCCAGGGATGGTGACTCCACCACTTCTCTGGGCAGCCTGTTCCAATGCTTGACCCTCTTTCCTATTGTCTGATCTAAACCTCCCCTGCTGCAACTTGAGGCCATTTCCTCTTGTTCTCTCTCTTGTTACTTGGGAGAAGAGACCAACCCCCACCTGGCTACAACCTGCTTTCAGGTAGTTGTAGAGAGTGATAAGGTCTCCCCTCAGCCTCCTCTTCTCCAGACTAAACAACCCCCGTTCCCTCAGCCGCTCCCCATAAGACCTGTTCTCCAGACCCTTCACCAGCTTTGTTGCTCTTCTCTGGACACGCTCCAGCACCTCAATGTCCTTCTTGCAGTGAGGGGCCCAAAACTGCACACAGTGTTCGAGATGCAGCCTCACCAGTGCTGAGTACAGGGGCAAGATCACTTCCCTGCTCCTGCTGGCCACGCCATTTCTGATACAGACCAGGATGCTGTTGGCCTTCTTGGCCACCTGGGCACACTACTGGCTCATGTTCAGCCGGCTGTCAACCAGCACCCCCAGGTCCTTTTCCCCCAGGCAGCTTTCCAGCCCCTCATCCCCAAGCCTGTAGCGCTGCAGGAGGTTGTTGTGACCCAAGTGCAGGACCCGGCACTTGGCCTTGTGGAACCTCATAGCATTGGCCTCAGCCCATTGTTCCATCCTGTCCAGGTCCCTCTGCAGAACCTTCCTGCCCTCGAGCGGATCAACAGTCCCACCCAATTCAGTGTCATCTGCAAACTTCCTGAGGGTGCACTCAATCCCCTCATCCAGATCATCGATAAAGTTGTTAAACAAGACCTGTTCAAATACTGAGCCCTGAGGGACACCACTTGGGACTGGCCGCCAGCTGGATTGACCTCCATTCATCACCACTCTCTGTGCTTGTCTGTCCAGCCAGTTTTTTACCCAGCGAAGAGTGCACCTGTCTAGGCCATGAGCCACTTTAGGAGAATGCTATGGGAGACAGTGTCAAAGGCTTTACTAAAGTCCAGGTAGATGACATCCACAGATGTTATCCAGAAGAAAATAGAGCAGTATCTTTCCTTCCTTCCCGATGTTCACAAAGGATGATAAGAAAACACTCCTGAATACCAAATGCAGCTAGGATTGGAGACAGGAAAAAAAGAACCCTTTATAAGCGTTCATAATTCTTGATCTGTGTATCTAAAATGGTCTGTGCCCAGCAGATGAGGTTTCAAGGTTTGTAATGTAGATCTTAATACTACAATTTGTTTAATGAAAGCTTTCCGCCAACATCAGACTGGGTGTGGGGGCTGTCAGCTTGCTGACACCATGAAACCAGGCTATTGGAGAGCCATTAATCTAATGTGTAATAAGATTAACTGGTCAGAGAATGTGTTGTACCTTCCATTTGCTGTATCAGTTTACTTTCCTCCCAATGTACAATACAGAGACAGCTGTTGGGAGCAAAAGAGGAAAGATAAAGGCAAAAGAAAGCATAATTTGTCTAAGTACAAGCACGTGCAAACATATTTATTGTTTATCCTACAAATGGATCCCTTTTCTCTCTACTATTCTGCCCTAAGCTTTAGGTGGGTAAAAATTACAGAAAATTACTTGTTTGCATAGACTTCTCATCATAACTTAAACTATTAATAAATTAGTTCCAAATAGTCCTTTTAAAATCTGACCATTTACTGAACTAATAGAAGAATGTTATTATCTGAAAGGGTAGCAGGCAGATAAATGTGGTATGCATGCAACTTCCAGTGATGTCCTTTAAAGCAAAGGCATAATAGCAGCTGCTGTGCAGGCGGTGCATGTTGCCAGTGGAATTTATGTCTGACCAACTGTGTACTCTTTGACTCCAAGTGCTGTGTCTGTCTCGATCAATTGCAGTGTGTGAAAAGAAGAAGTGGTGGTGGGAATAATAGGAGGAGGACTATAGGAGTGGGATAAACATAAATACAGTTTTTACTCATTGTCAAGGAAGTATTTGAATCTAAATTTTAGGAGCTGAAAATTTAGCAAATTACAGATTTCTATTTTTTTATTGTATAAATGACAAAATACTGTTAATGTGTTTTTCAGATGGCTTAGATTTGAAGTAGATCTAAATGCAAATTATAGCAGCTTTTGACGGCACAAATGCTTTAAGTTACTTTGCAAATGTATTTGGCAAATATATTATTTGACAAGTATATATATATTTTTGTATGAATATAAAAAAATAACAGCATCAACCTGTTTGGAGAAGACTTTCTTAATTGTTTGACAAACAAGTGTGCTTCAATCCTGGATTTGATTTTTTTATGTGTATTGAAAATACTCAGAGTTTTGAAATGTAGGTAATTTGTGGGTGGTTAGAAATACAGAGTACAGCCTTTCTTGGCATAGGATATATACCTTATTTAATCTCCTTGTTTTTTTCTAAACTGGAGATGCAAGACCATCAGAAAAACACCTCTCTGTTGGCAGTGTTGCATTTTGGTGGTTTTTAGGTTTGCGGTTTTGTTGTTGTTTTTCAGTTAGCGCATATTAAAGCATCCTGTGTGTGTTCTGGGACAGCACCGTAGGCTACGTAGGAATATTGATTTTTCTCTCTTAACTTTCTAATAGCTGTTTTGGGTATTTTGTATACTGATATAGCTTTCCATAGTCTTGGCAGCAGGTACAGTTCAGGAGAAGTGCATTAAGTCATCTGGTTCGGGTCAGTGTCACTAGGAGATTGTTTCTTGCTGTGTATTAAGGAGATCTATCTTCCTTCAGCTAGCAGGCAGGAGCTTTTCAATAACTTGATATTCTCTGGAAAATGTTTCATCTCAATCATGCTCAAGAAGATATGTCTAACATCTCATTTGCTCATCAGGAATTCTCTGAAAGCGTGTCTGTGTCTGATTATATACTTGATACATCTTTTGCAAGCTGTTTAGCGAGTGAGTCCAAATTCACTTGAGACCTGCTTCTGATCTGGTCAGGTGCATCTCTGTCCTTGCCTCCCTGGGGTCCCACAGGTGATGCGAAAGGTGACAGTGAGAACATAAGTGAGACACGCTTCACTGGTATTTCCCAAGGTGTTTTTTGCTCCCTTCTGAAGGGCTGGGTTACTCCTGTGAGGAAACTCTTTACTAAGTGTTCTCTCTCTCTCTCATTTTCAGGCCAGAGCCTCAACAGAAAGTTCCCTCTGCACCTCCACCTCCACCCCCGCCCCCACCTCCACCCCTGCCGGAGCCCACCCCGCCTGAGCCAGAGGAGGAGATTTTAGGGTCCGATGATGAGGAGCAAGAGGATCCCGCAGATTACTGTAAAGGTGTGTGCTATTCAGCAGTCAATGAGCATAAACATTGTCATGCAGGTCTTAACTCTGGTTCTTGGGAGGTTTTGAAAGACCTGATCTTTAATTATAGGATTTATTTATACAAGAATTGTGAACAACTGCTCATTTCTGGTCCAGATGCGCAACTGTCTTCAGCTTTACTTTTTCACTTAGCCGTAGCTTAATTATAACATTTTGCAATAAAAATACAAATATTGCATCTCTGTTTTCTTCCTGATGTTCTAGTTGTAGGAGCAGAGAAGCAGCTTTGCTTGATTGATGTTAGTTGTAACAGGAACAAAACCACCCAAACTAAACCAAACAACCCTTCCCGTAGTCCAAAAGGTTCTAAAATGCCTTGGTGCCTTTAACAACATCAACTACATGTATTTTTCAATCTATGTCTTTTTTTCCTCTTCTTCTTTTGCCTGCCCCAGTCTGAGATGTTACATGCCCCTTTTTTGCATGTTGTCTTTCTCAGCCCTCAGCATTGTCTGAGGTTCTCTACATCTTTGTTTTAGCTCTTCATTTCCTTAATTTTTGTAGTTGCTTATATTCATTTTTTAAAATATCGTTAAATGCATAAAAACATGTGACTGCAGTACGACAGTGTCAGTGCTTAAGTTTGGTTTAATGACACTTCTAAAGTTGCAAGTCTGTTCCCGTTAGGTTAGAATGTATATTGTACCTACATGAAAAATCGTAAGTAACAGGTCTATCAACTTTAGGTTATCTATCACAGTAGATTTAAAGGATATGAATTTACTTTAGGAAACATCAAAGTTTTACCACTTCAGATGAATGTTTTTGAACAGACAAAAAGCACTGTATGCACGTCGACTATGTCTGGTATTCTGTAGTCGTCTCATCAAGAAACACTTTCTGTGTCAAATACGATGATGCCTTCTTAATTAGAAGTTTCTCACACTTGAGATGTGCTATTTTAAGAGTCCCTCCTCCCAGCCTGGAACAAATTGGTTTGTATTTTCAGATTTAACAATTAAAAGTGATGATTTCATTTTTGTGTAAAAAGTTTTATTAAGATGTGATATTTCAAATGCTGAAGTGGCTTACAGATACCAATAGTGAAAACCGAACTGTAAACTCAATGTTCAGGTCTGCAGCAAGGAAAAGAAAAACATGTCACTAAAGCAAGCACATGTGTATTTTTTAAAAAATTGTTTCTGTTACAACACGTTTGTTCCTTAAGATAACTCTTCTGGTATCTGTAACATCTTCCATCAGTGAGTAAGGATTTGTTGTTTAAACATCTGCTTACTTGTAAACATCTGTATTTCCTTGAGATTAAGTGTTTCAAGGCCCCCACTTAATTCTTCCCTGAAGTAAGGGCTACATTTAATTTCAAACAATCCATTGTTGTCTGTGTTCCAGTATCTCTTGAAAAAATGTCACCATCTGGAGAAGCTAGATCACAAAGCAAACAAAAAAATAGTCTAAGTTTACAGCCTGCTTGTAGGTTACCTGTTTAACTAGAGTGTCTGTGACACTAGCAGGTCAGTAGCGAGATCTGTATGCTTTTAAAATGAACATGTTACATTAAGAATGCTTGCAAGTTTCCTGAAAAATTAAAGGGAACTTCTGTACACTTAAAGTTCTTCTGAATTCTTCTGGTCTTGGAGCTCTGAATTGATGGAAATACATTAAAGATGGTTCAAGCTTTGGTTTGTTTGGATGTTATAATCATTCTTTATTTCTGCAAGAACGTTGCTTTTGTTGCTGTAGTAGATGATTACCTATTTTCTGACCATAATTTCCTGTAAGACTGATCAGTACGTTTCCTTCTTTTAGTCTGCTGGGGTTAAACTGAATGGAAGGTCACCATAAGAATCTGAATGGAATGGCCAGACTGGGGTGATCTGGGCCCATACAGACTTTCCTTTGTTGGTTTTATATTCGATGTGGGGAATGATTGAGTTATTTGGTGAAGAATTCCAGGGATGGCTTTTAGATACATTTTTTCTAATTTTTTGAGAGCGGTTTGAATATGTTTTTCTGTTTTGGGTAACCTTACCTGTATTTACAGGGTGGAATATAACTATTTGGAAAGTATAATTTGTTACTGGAGTGTTTAGTTTCTTTCTGATTTTATCTCTAAAATGGCAATCTCCCAGGATATTTGATTGAGGTGCAGAGCATACTTCATCTGTTCTCAACCTCAGTCTGAAATTTCATAGGTGGGCAATTTGGTAGGGAGTATATAATTAATTTTTTTAGTGAACTCAACATTTTCCCTGTTAACTGTCTTCCCATTGCCAGGGTATTTTTGTTACTAAGTTTATTTTTAATTTTTACTTTTAAAGATGTTACTATGTGTTGGGCTCACATCTTCACCGTGTGACATGGTGGTTAGTAAATAGTCATAATAGTATTTTTAATCAGGAAGTTGAATTAGTTCGAATTAGCACCTGATGTGAAAGAGACAATTAACAGCCGTTGGTGTAAAGTAGATCCTGTTCCCCAGGGGCTTCCTCCAGGGCCTGTTTAAATCTGTGAAATGACTTCTGTTGATGTAGCTGAATTTACATTAAATGCTTTTCAAATCTTTATTTGTTTAAGGAATGGAGATACCAAAAGTCCAAGTATGTGATTTTTCAAGGGGTACTTAGACAGTGAGGCTAGTTTTTCTTCTTTTCTGAAAAGCCTTGAAACACTTGGAGATTTTTTTCAAGAGCCTGTTGGGTCATGGACGTAATTGGAATTCTTTGCTTCTCTGATCATCTTCTTTGCCCCCTGGAGATGTCTCCCATTCATTCAGTTCACAAAGGGAATAATTCCCTATACAAACATAGAACTAACCAGCTACAATTACCAATACATTCAGGGAGACGTTTAGGAATAATGATCTCATTTTTCTGACCCTCTTTCTTGAGTGCATGTAGCTAGCTAGCTAGCTAGCTGTGAGAGACTTTTTTTCTGTGTGTGCTGCAGTGAATAGTACAACAGGGTTTAGGGTTTTTTGTTACGTTATCAGCAGTGCCACTTACACATTGTATATTTTCAAATACCAATATTGTTTTTCCAAAAATACATAATTTTTTCTCAACCCGTTAATTTTAGATGTTGTCTTGTTACTACTGTTTAGAAATACTTTCTGTATTGTGAAGAGCTTAAATAATTATATCTGTCATAGATGACACCAGTTTTTAAAATACATTTAACTATGTTGTTACCTGGTTGTCCGCAACCTGTAAAAGAATATGTTGCTGGCATGAATAATCGGTGAGTAATGTGTACAGGAACGGTAACTGATTATTTCCAAGACTGCTCCTGTTATAGCTTAGGACAGTACAAAGTATCTTGTGAAGTATATGTACTTGGAGAATATGCTACCGCTATTGCTATCTGTAGCATATGCTGGTGTATTGCTATAATTAGTTATGAGTGTGCTGTAGGGACCAAAATAACATGGCTTTTACATATATAGTATTGTTACTCTTGCAATACATACCGACCCCCAGTTTATTAACTTGACTTCAGTGTCTTTGACTGATTTCCTCTGTAGGGTGTTCTCTCTCCTGTCTACGATGGGAAGAAACTATCCCAAGTTTTTGATGATTTTTGACCCTTTGAAGCACAAGCATGCCAAAAGTTATCTGGGGAGAGGCAGACTTATAAGGCACTTATTTACCTAAACTATTCTTAGAAACATATGTTTACCTATATTTAAATTCTTTATTGTTGAGTGTTACGCTGTTAACATGTTAATGAAGCAAATATTTTGTTTAATGCAAAAAAATTACTTCTGGACATTGTTTTATGTACTTGAAGGCTCACTTACATCCTTCTGGCAGTGCAAAAGGCTACATGAATCGTGAGTGTTTTCATATACATCTGAAGCCATACAGCTGTTAAGAACTGATTTAATAGGATTAGATATTTAGGAAAATTGTAAGACATTCCAGAAATATTTGTATTGTTGAATTTTAAAATCTGTTTGCAAATCATAGAGAGGTGTTAAAACTAGGTGTTAAATACTTTTCAGGTTTTCTAGTTATATCTGTTTGGAAAGGAATAATGAATATACAGATAGTAATGTTTCATACTTCTCACTATTTTCACGCAATGATACAAGCAGGACAAAACTCAAATTGGAAGGAGTGATACTGTGATATAGTGAATTATGTGGAAGTGTTTTATGTAATTGTTGCTGTCAGGTCAGCAGGCTTGATTCATTTCACAAATGCAAACCTTTTCAGGAATGGAAAGGTAGAGTTGCTGTATGTTCTCTTAACCTTCCACTCAAATCTATCACTTTATCATCCTGGATAGAGTTTTATGGAAGGAATTTACCAGAGAGAATACTTTTTTTGTTAAAAAACAGTCAATAGCTGTCTTAAAATATAATTGTATTTATTCAGATTTTAAAATATTTTCATCAGCTGTTGCTGCAAAGATTGTTAAATAGACAATTAAATTAAAATGTACTTTTGTTTTAATGTTCCTATCAGTATGGATTTCTGTATGTGGGTTTATTCAGCAAAATTTCTGTAATACTGAAGCTGCACTAGATTTGGGTGTCTTTGGCTGATTCTGTTTCTTTTTGCAAATGAAGTGGACAACAGAACAGTCAACACTTGCTCTCAGTAAGTCCATGTTCCCCCTTCTTTCCTGGAGTGTAAATCCAGTCGCATGTTCCAAAAGTGATCTGGTTTTTCTCTGGAATGTAAGGAGTTTGCGCTTGGTGCTGTTGCGCATTCTTATTGAGGTTGACACAATTCAGCAGTGGAAATGAAGGTATCTTTTAGGTTGGTAGGTGAGTTGTCCTGGCAGCTTTTCGTGAATGTTTCCTTCCCAGTGATGGAGGGAAGGGTTGGTCTTCCCCCAAGGAGGAGTCCTGGGACTTAGTCCTAGGCTGAGTCTGTGTGTCTCGGTCCTCCTGTAATGCCCTGTACTGCTCCTGAACGAGGGCCCTCTTTTTCTTTTGCTCCTTTTTAACTGCGAATGTTGGTGCCTGTATAGCTAATGATTTATGAAATGAAATAGTGTGTGTGATAGTAAGTATACAGTTCTTATGGGTTCAAAGTTTAAAGGTTGTTCTCAATTCTGGGTCTTCATAGATTTGTGCAAAATTTTCATGGGAAAGATTAAACATCCAACACCCTACTGCTGGGCTTGGGGAACTGAGGCTGCGCTCTGTGTGACTGTCCATGCTACCAATGCACATCAGACTCATTTCTGTGCCTGATGAACACGCTTGATCCTCTGTGCTGGTATAAACTGGGAGGCAAGTGGGTAGGGAGGTGTGTAAAGTCAGTGCTGTATGTAGCTGAGGCACTGCCCATCTGAAATTGTTTGTTGCTGTCACTTGGTTCAGACCGGCCCCTGCTGAGATGAATACTTGTGAGTGCTGCTTCCCTGGTGCTCTTGCCTGGCCTCTGCCAGCGGTGTTACGTGCGAGAGCCTGGGCAGCTGCGGCCATGTTGGATGGGTCAGCTTTTGGTGGAGGCTGTGCAAACCAGCGAGCATCTGCTACGCCTGAAGTTACACCTTAACATACACATATCGAAGCTATGTGTGTTTTAGAGTTTCAGTTTAGACATACCAACATCTAAAACAATACAAATACTTTTAAGCTTTATCGTTCCTTTGAATATGTAATCTTCATAGTTGCACTGTACAGTTGTGTTAAATTTATTAATCTGCTCTAGAAACATTTGAGAAAAGTTCTCAAATAAACTCTTGAACTTCTGCTAAGGCAAAAGATGTTATTAACAAAGAAAGGATATAAATATATCCAGATTTGATATCACTGTTCTGCAGATACAAAGGAGATAAGTCCTTGTTTTAAATCCAAGGAATTAAGTGAATAGTTCACATTGTCTTAACTGGGCATCAGTTCTAACAAGATTTTCAGGGGATTTCAAAACAAATATAGCAACTTAGAGAAAATAGTCTGAGGTTTTCTAATTTTAAGTAGAACAGTCAATAACTGAGGATCCTGCCAAAGGACAGTTGGGCATGACATTGTGAAGGACCAGAAAGAGCCCAAGAAGTGATTCCTTGACAGCTGGAGTCTGCTGCTGGTGGTGTTCTGGAGGGTTGCATGGTGCTGCTTTATTATTTGTTTGTAATTTAGGCAAAATTGTAGCTACTATTAGTGTGTTAAGGTCTGAATAATAACCTTGTGTGATCATGGTCTTCCCTGTGTTTGACTGGGAGGAATAATGCCTCTTAAAATATGAAGGAAATAAAAATCTTCATTACACCTCCTGACACTGCCTAGAAAACTAAGCTCCAGCCTGCTCTGTGCTGTTGGCCTTTCTGCCTGATGGGGCTTTTAAGGACCTGTGTAGTGGTGTAAGTTAGGATTGCAGACTTTGGTAATTAAAAAGCAGTTCAGACAAAGATCGTAGCTGCCTGTTCTCTCTTCTTCCTCACTGTAAAAACCTCAGACACAAGAAAAATGCATTGCTGCTATGGGCAGGAGCCAAGCAGAAGAGCATCAATAAAGTCTGCATTGTTCTTAACATTTTCTCAGGAAGTATTTTATTGCTGCTTTTATTAGTAGAAAGTAAATGGGAATTAAAACAATCTCTGTTGGGATTCTGCAGTCATCCAAAATATGTTGACTGGAGAAGCTTCAAATATGATAAAGAAATAACATAGATCTTTCCTGTGCTCTCTCTGAAGTGGAAGATAAGCCTGGGGAAATAGAGAACAGATGGTAATATTACCACAAATAAAAGCCATAAGAGAGAAGGGTGAATAAACTCTGCAGTAGTTACAGGACATGATTTTTTTCCCTCCAGGCCAAGCACGGCATAATTTTTAACATTAGAGTAAAATTTTCTTTAGATTTCCTATTTATAGTTCAGGACACTTTGAAGAGGAGAATTTATGGTACGAGAATTACTTGAAAATCTGGGAATTATTGTTTGTTTTCTGAATATTCTTTTTCTACTCATTTTTTCATCAAAGGAGGCTATCATCCAGTGAAAATTGGTGATCTTTTCAATGGCCGGTATCATGTTATTAGAAAGTTAGGATGGGGACACTTCTCTACAGTCTGGCTATGCTGGGATATGCAGTAAGAAAACTATTTATTTCCATTCACTTTTTTCTTAATATGTTACTTTATTTTGTTTGCGGTAACTTTTGTTTTACATGACATAAAGTTTTGCTATCTTTATGCAGAAAGATGTCTGCAGTCGTATTTTGCTCTTGGCTAAGGGTGTAGTTTATAAAACCTTTGAGAAATAAGTGTAATTCTGTTTTCTTTGACAAATTAGCTTTGCTTATTGAATTTGCATGTTGCCTTCAACATGCAAGAGTAAGCTAATGTTTTTATTTCTGTTGTATCTTTAATGAAAAAATATAATTACACCTTGATTGAATAATAAAACTTGTAACCAAATTCCTCTTTTAGAGACATTAGCATCAAGGAGACAAAATATTCAATAAATTGGACTGTTAACAGAGTATTGTTAAAAGTTGTTTTTAAGTGTAATTTCAGTGTTTTCTGTCAGAATACATTAGGTTATGAAATATTCTATTTAAAATTTCCCAACCTTCAAAGTACGTCTGTTTTAGCTCAGAACATGTGTTGAAAATGTTTTTGTTCTTTTCAAGGGGGAAAAGATTCGTTGCAATGAAAGTTGTAAAAAGTGCCCAGCATTATACAGAGACAGCCTTGGATGAAATAAAGTTGCTCAAATGTGTAAGTATCACTCATGCAATACAGTGCTCGGTACCAATAATAATAATGAATTAAAAAAATGTAGCAGAATATAATTTTTAAACTTTTTTTATTTATTTTTTTTTTCCTAAATAGCTGGCTTATTATGTGTTACCATGGTTTTTGAAGCTCCAAAATATTGTTTAACTTCATGTGAATAGCTAACTAATTAGTATTTTAAAGTGAATTTTTTCCTAAAACGTCAGTGTTTACATTCTTGGTTTAGGTTCGTGAAAGTGACCCTAATGATCCCAACAAGGATATGGTTGTACAGCTAATTGATGACTTCAAAATTTCTGGAATGAATGGAATTCGTATCCTTTTGAAAACATGGCATCTTCCTTAAAAATGATCTACTGAAATAAGTAAGCATTTAGTTCTGGCTTTTTTCTAGTTGGTCTTACTTTAAATATGTAATGTAGAAACACCGAAATATATGTAGATGCAAAGAGTAGTCCGGTGTGTAGTGCACTCACGGGAGTGAAAGTAGCTTAGCTTTTCTAGACACAATGCAAAATAAAAACAATTCCCATGAATCTTGTCATGGTCTGCTAGAGCTGGATCTAGTTAGTTTATTTAAAAACTGGAGTTTTACTGAAAATATTCAGGAAATATGTTTTGCTCTAGACTAGTAAACAGAAAGAAAGTATTAGTATTATGAAGAAGCTGGTTTCTGTTTTCTGGTGGAAAGTGTGAGAGCATGGAGATTCTTCTCTTGTTTATGTGATCCTCTTTTGGCCAGGTGTAACCTCTTTTTTTGGCAAAGGTTTTAAAGCTTTACCTTCAAATGCTTCCTTTGGGGGGAAAAAAAAGAAAAAAAAAAAAAGGAGCGAGGAGCGAGAGAAAGTAAAATATGACTGAATATTGTTCTCAGGGAAAATTTTGGGTTTATGAATATACTTTATTTTAGAGTTGAGCTAAAGTGAGTTATCCTTGCTAATTATATTAGATATTTTAGCAGCTTATTATATTACTGTGCTTTTATTTACTGTTACAGCTGGTATTTATGTGTATGCTTGCTGTGTCTTGGAGCCTTAGTAACAGACCTCATTGTTCATGGTGTCATACTACCAGACAAAAAGACAGTTCCTACTCTAGAGAGCTTAACACTAAGTTGATTTTGGTGATGTGCCTTCAGTCTTCAGCAGATCAGGTTAAGATGCTCTTCACAAGCTCTCGTTCCCTAGGAGAGGAATCTAGGAGATGACTGTCAGTAAATCTGAATACCCAGTAAAAAGCATCCTTTCAGGGAGAAGTGTGCAAGCAGGTTTCATCCCATCCATCTGTCTCTTGACATTAGTTATGAAGCCTTTGGGTTTGTGATAAGTTAGAATGAGAGTGGGGGGACAAGTATTCTCAGTTACAGAAGGGCACCTTAACTGCTTTCCCTTTGTCCCCTTTTGATTTGTTTCCTGATTGCTTCAGTGGTCAGTTACCATGGTAGAAAGCTGCTTAAATGTAGGTGAAGTTAGTATAGTCTGCTTTTTTCACAGGTTTTATCATCAAATTAAAAAGAATTAAAATAAACCATATAGTTGCCAGTAGTCATTTCAATCTGAATAGAAACAGTTTGTGTTCAAGGAAGTTGCTTAACACAATGGGGCGAAGAACCTTGGTAAAGGTTTCTTGGTGCTGCTGTTGTGCTACAAAAAATAGGTTTTAATTTATGAGCTGAGATGCTTATTAAGTATTTTATAAATATCTCTGTAGTCTAACTTATGTTCATTAAAAAATAATGCAACCAAAGTACTTCAGGTCTTCAGCTGACAGCTGTACAATTGAAGAATGATTGAAATTATTTTTAGAAATCAGAAATTTTGATTTACTGTTTTCATTGTAAAACACTAATATGAAATAGGGAGTAAGAAAATGCATTTGTAGCTATACATAAAGTAACTCTGTCTGTTAAAAAAGCCGTTTCCCAATTAAAAATGGACAGCTGATATTGATTTATTCTATTTCAGCTTTACCTTCATGTTGAAAACTCTGGCAGTACAGAAGTTGTTTTATGTGGAAGGCAAATGTTCCTGCCTTACTGAGAAGTACATTTTTCAGAAAGCCCAGATGGGCTGATACTGGAGTCAAATTTAAATTACGGCTGGAATTCTGTCGAAGTCCTAACCACCTGTGAAAATATGATACGAAGTATCTTATGCTTTGAGTTTTCTTGTGAACAGCTTGTGCACCCTGAGTTGCATTGCTTCTTTGAGCAGCGGTTGGTTGCATTGGCTATTTGATGAACTTTTTATCTTCTAGGGAAAACAATCTTTGGTGCAGATTCTTTTG
The DNA here is from genome assembly GCF_034619465.1 of Leptosomus discolor. NCBI lineage: Eukaryota > Metazoa > Chordata > Aves > Leptosomiformes > Leptosomidae > Leptosomus > Leptosomus discolor. The sequence goes on from NC_141391.1 coordinate 204,131,256, forward strand.
GGAGGGAGCAGGTAACTGATTTTAACGTTTTGCTGCTATTTGTTTCCATTTTTTAAATGCCGTATTAGTGCTATGTTAGTGTTTCTGAGTTGAACAGGTTGAGAGAAATACACTAGTTTGAGAGTTTTTCTGTGCTCTGCTGTTTCCAGCTTCCTTTGGGCAAGTCACTAAATATCTGTTCCTTGACTGTAAATTAAAACAACATATGCTTCATAGAGGCTTGGTTATTGGTTATGGAATACATTTAAAAGTTAAAGCAAGACAGAAGAGAAGTGGGTGAATCCTTTGGATGGCTAATATCACAAAATGCTGTGGAGCTTCCAAACAGGGAGACTTGTCAAGAACCTTGTAGCACAGAGCTGGGAATGTGCAGAGCCATTGGCCTACGCTGTGTGTCTGAAAAGTCATCTTTCTCCTAGGAGCTGTAATAAGTGTTTATATGCAGAGGGATTTTAACAACGTGTGTTATGTTACACTGGACTGGTATTTTTTGAGCTGCTTGTACATTTTAAGAAAATTGCAATTACAATTTTTGCAGGAAATAACAGAATTCCTGAACTTGGGCACTTTGGTGTTTTCAGTAAATGTAGATTATTATGTTTGCCTGCACTGGGTATTTATTATTGTCTTAAGTGTTTGAGTGTAACATTTTTTTAGTAAAAGATTCAGATAACCGCAGAGTGAAACAAGTGTTTCGAGAGACAAGTGAAAAAATAAAGAAGGAAACATTCCCAACACAATCTGACATTATAATAAATTTATCTCCAAAGAATATTCAGCATTAATTAAATACCATAGAGCCTAAATGCTGCCAATCCAGAAGCAACTCAGATACATTCAGAAGTGTTCTGTGTTGGTACGAGACCCTTATTTCATTTAGCTTAACTAGTCTTTAACCTTCGTCAGATTTCTAAATGCTCCTGTAATGTGTGTTTGTAGGTAGATGATAGTTACAGGTAGCATTTTAGTCAAGGAAGAACAGTTTTAAGTACTTAAGCCTGTCAGCTGATTAATGTTATGTTTGCTCTCACTTTTGCAGCTCTGCTCAGTTTCCCCCTTTCAGACATTCCCCAAACCACTTCGAAGAGCGTTTCATAAGAGACATGTCTGCTGGGTGGGCTTCAAGTTTAGTTTTGCTGGAGGACTTCTTGGACATACTCATCTGTCAGGGTGTTGGTGCTGTAGGAAGATCCTGGGGCTTGCAAGGCTGGTTGATGTTAATGCACAGCTTTTCCCAAACTCTTTGTTGTGGGCAGTCTGGCTTACAGTTGATGTTTTTCAGGTCAGGATAGTAAATCAGACAACAGTCACATTCTTGCATACCTACTCCAGACACTGAGCCTCCTGTATGCCTTCCTATCCCAGTTGCCTCCCCATTACTGTCCATGCCTTGAATTTGTCCGAGTCCTCTCAGCCAAACGTTGCAATCTTTTTTTCAGGTAGATATTGCTTCTCTTTCTTGTGGCCCTCCCTCTGTTTGTCTCTGCCGTTCTTCCTTGCATCTTCCTTCTCAGTGCCCTCCCCTTGCCTCTTAGCTATCCACTTCCCTACACCCCTTTCTCTTCTGGTTATTGGCAAAGCCTAGCACTTCTGTAAGTGCAGGGAATGGCAGGAATGTGCATTGGAGAGTCTGCAGCAGCAGTGGTCTGAAGGACTGTGGGCGGGTGTCCTGAATTTCATTGCTGAGTGCTGCAGTTTTGCCTTGCCGAAGTCTGTGTTGCTGTAGCATTGCAACTTCACTGCGTGGGCTAAGTTAATAAGCCCTGCAGAGCTAATGTGCTCTGTGTGTCCTTTTTGATGGCTGTGTGCTTTACTGGTAACTTCTGTTTGTTGGATGCTTGTGTAGTAAAGTAACCAAGACTGTTTCCTCTTCAGAATGGAAGAGAGTTTTGTAATATTCTGAGTAGACTTGATTGGTATGATTGGGAAATGACTATTAACTGTCTCCTCTAATACAGAAATTAAGGAACATGGAGTGAGATGAACAGGTAGCAGCAACCAAAATGTTACAGTCCTTCACAACGTGCTTTGACCAGTCTTGGGACCTTTTAACTTTGATCTAACTCTAGCATAGGGGATGTAGATTTTAAAACTTCAGTTAGCTTTATGCATGTAGGTTGGTAGTTGAGAAGATTGTAAATGATAGACCAAATAGAGAAGGTAAGTCTCATTCTGACACAAGTTAAGACAAGTGACTCTAAGATTGTTGCCAAGACTCCAGTTAACAAAACTTCCAGAAGTTAGGTAAGATATTTTCCCTAGTGGTGTAGTTCCCTATGAATGGTCTCTGAGATACAGTCTGATTTCATCCATTGAGATTTTCCTGCAGTACCCATCAATTAATTAATTTTCTGTTATTTGTATTACATTATTCTTTGCAAGCTTATAGTATCATGTAGTTAAGATTTTAACATTCTTTCTGATTTCCAGGGACATTAAGGTCATTCCGAGCTCATGTCTGAGGATTAACTCAGTATAGGTAAATTGTATAATTTCTTGCCAAATGTTGTAGATGATAAAACTTACAATTAGCTTGAATATCTGAATATTTTCTCAATAGAAGAAAAACCTATTTTGAACCTAACAGGTACATTAAGTGTAGAAACTCTAACTTAAGAAGCCCTTGAACTACAAATCACTGGAAGTTTTTACATCTTGTTTTTTCCTAATACTCTTCCCTGATCATCTACTATTGACTTCGGTTGGTGGCCAATAGTAGATGCTGGGTCAAATTAAACTTTTTGGCATTGTGGTTTTTGCATGTTGCTTTTGAATTCCGCATTTTTTTTGTTCCTGAATTCTTTGGTGATTGCCATTATTCTCTGCAGTTAAACCTGTAGATGGTAAGAGATCATTCTTTTACTACTTTAGTCTTTGTTGTCAAGTGATTCTTAGCTGAGCCTGCTCAAAAAGATGTTTAGTATGGTTCATTTTCTAAAACACTGTTGCTGCAGACTTTTGTTGTTAAAACCTTCCCTTCATATCATTTAAAATTTATTAGAAATTAGAGATAATAGCCAAATCAGTACTTTCAACTGTTTCAAAAAACCCAAAAATTAATTTGTTGATTTTTTACAATTCCCTATTTCATTATTCACCCTAATGCTGTTGTTAACGTGTACAAATAACTGACAAGATTTGCATAATTAAAATGTTCTATTTCAATTTGTTCTACAGTTTGGGCACTACTCTTATATGTGCTTAGTACCAAAGCATATACCGTGTTCTGGTTGTTTTAGGGGAAACTGTTTTCCCTCTAAACAGGGTGATTGCTTTAGCCAGTTTGCAAACAAACAATTGTGTTGATCTCATCAACAAGTTTATTTGGAAATTATCCTTAATTAAATCCCAGATGTCTGTATGGTCTTCGAAGTACTTGGACATCATCTCCTAAAATGGATAATCAAGTCCAATTATCAAGGCCTTCCCATCCGTTGTGTAAAAAGTATAATTCGACAGGTAAGATTTGTTAATGTTCTAATTGGGTTTTTCCACGATTGTCAATGGTTTGAAGGTTAGAATGATGATATTTCAACTGAACTCTTTACTGATGAATATCTAAGATAAGATCATTTTATTGGTAATCCCAGGGGGGGTTTGCAAGAGCATCTTTCTGGATAGCCTGCATTTCTGAATGCTGAGGTTTTTTGGGTTTTGTTTTGGTTGGTGGTTTGTTGTTTTGGTTTTTAAAGTGTGTCTCAGCAAGGAAAAATCATATCCATAGCTCGGTGATTTTGTATGTACTATTAATCTATGTGTAGTTAATACCTACAAATGACGAATGAAGTATTTTGGCACTTAGGTAACTTTTATTGCCTTTCATCAACATTACCTCTATTTTCTTATGAAGCGATCTGTTAAAGTAGTTACTTTCTTTGTAATTATTATTTTATGGCAACTGGTGAATATCAACCTATCAGCTCTTTAATCAGAATTAGCTAAATAACCTGATTGATGTGGTTGTTAGTATACAGTTGAAATTTTGGATCCATGAATTTCTGTATAACTAGGTGGCTCAGATACTAGAAATAAGGAGCTGTAGTAATGCAGTGCTCCAGCCAAACGGAGCTGCCTGCTAAGAAATGGAGATGTGTGTATTTGTATTACATGTGCATGTAAGTATCCACAGTTTTCAGTAAATGTATTTTTTTGTTGTTTGGAATGTTTTCACTTTGGTTGCACTATTGTCCTGGAGTTTGGCCAAAATCTGACAAATTATGGTGTAATTTCTTGATATACCGGGTTTAGCAGCAAAGCCAGGTTTAAAAGCTCCCTGCTGCGATTTACTCGTACCTTAGTTACACTGCCTGTTTGTAGAAACTGAAGGGATCCAAGCTGAAAACAACCCCTTTTTGGAAGGAAGGTGAAAACTTCTGAACCCAGCTTCACAGCGACTTTACTAACAGGCTCCTGTACCTTAGGAGGAGGACTTTCAGGTGGGATCTTCAGGGCTGGTGACCACAACCCTGTGAGAAGTAGAGTCAGCAAGGACAGGGGCCTGAAGGACAGAATTATGGGAGAGGCTCTCAGTGCTTTCTCTGATCATCATGGCTGGGGGACCTGACTGAAGTGGCATATACAAATGCATACAGCATGGGGAACAAGGACATCCATATGCAGTCGCGGAGCAATGAGTTCATTTTGAGCACAAAGGTGTGGTGGGATAGCTCAGATCCCTGGAGAGCAGCAGTAGCCTGATAAAGTAGCCTTAAGAAAGAATGGCTAGGGAAGAGGACTTGAGCTTAAATGTTTGAATCTTTGCTGTAGAGTGGGTCAGAGTCAGAGGGGAGACCAGCAAGGGTGACGTCATGGTATATATCTTCTACAGGTTGCCAGCTTCCAAAGTAGATGAGAAATTCTTTAGATAACGCAAATAAGCTGGTTCTTATGGGGCCTTCTAACCACCTTGATGTGTGCTCTGGTGGGGCATGTGCAGTCAAGGAAATTTCTGGAGTGTGTTGAGGACAATTTCTCAGCATGGGGTGAGCTGTGTCTCAGCAAGGAGAGAAGGTGGAGATGGACCTTGCTGGACTGTTCACGAATGAGGAAGAACTAGTTGAAAATGTGAAGAGAAGATTGATGGCAGGCTTGGTGCAAGGGGTCTTGGTAGACAAGCTGAATGTGAGTCAGTGGTGAGCTACTGTGATGACAAAAGCTAACCATGTAATAGGACACTTTAGGAAGAGTGTAGGCAGCAGAATGAGGGCTCCGTTGTAGTACTTCAGGACTCTGTACAGTTTTGGGCTCCAGGTGCCTTACTGAAGTGAGTCCAGTGAAAGGCAACAAAGAGGATGAGGGAGCTGCAGCGTATGATGTATGAGAGGTCTTGGGAGAATTGGTTTGTTTGGTTTTGAGAAGAAAAGGCTAATGAAGGGGGAAACTTTTGAGCTCTTCAGCACAGATAGAGAAAATGGTGCCATACTTTTGATACACAGAGATAGCACAAGAAGCAATGTACATGAGTTACAAAAAGAGAAAATCTGGTTATGTATTAGCAAGAAATTCTTTGTAGTCAGGGTGGTCGGGCACTGGAACAGGTTGTCTGCAGTGTTACACAGTGTTAGGCAGTCTTCACCTTAGGAGATAGTCAGAAATGAACTGGATAAAGGCTCTGAGCAGCCTGGTCTGACTTTGAGGTTATATACAGCTTTGAAGGTGGTATGACTTAGACAGGGAGGGTTTGAATCACACAGTCTTCCAAACTAAATTACTCTTTGAATGTAAACAAAGGTAAAAATTCCAAGTAATTCAAACATTTGAAACCTGGAAAAAGAGGAATGGGTTAGTACTGAAAGATTTAGAAGGTTTAATTTTTGTGAGATTGGAATGAACTGTTTGGACTAGTGAGAGTGGCATTGACTGGTAAGACTTCCAGGTTGTTCATCTCATTAAAGATAATACAGGTCCTTATTCTTTCTTCTACTCAGACAACACTACACATGTTCTAAAAACTTATTTATGAAACTTGAATATGAAACAATTCAATTATTGCACTGGTGTTACTGTACAACAAACCATTTTATTTCAGAAGGTACTATAACTCTATACTATGAGTGAAAAGGAATTGTTTATGCTATTATTTGGAAAATATTTTTTTCAATTTTTGAGTACTTTTGAGCGTTGGGACAAAATTAGGCTTATTTTAAAATGCAGCTGAGAGTTGAGTTTCTTAATAAGAATTTTTTTTCAGTTTCAGCAGTTTTTTTTTCCCATGGGCTAGAGTTACATGAACTGTTATGCAAGAGAAGACTTTGCAGAATTGAAAAAAGGCTAGTTACTGCAGACCCTTTTTTGCAGTGGAGATGATTGGAAATGTCCATTTATTTAATTCTGGAATCCTTACTTTGGATTGTAAAAGTCTATATAGCATCAGTCTTTTAAGAGGATCATGTTCTGAAACCAGTGCTGAAATGAGTGTCATGTATTTGATAAATGTAAATTTACACTTTTGCTTTGATCTACGGTATGGTAAATAATCTGTTTAATGGGTCAATATGATGTGGCTTCTTGAATGAGAAAGAAATAAGTGAATATTAGTTGGAAACTGGAAATCATGAGTTTCTTTGTGTGAAACTAACCATGTGACCTTTTACAAGGGGAAAAATACAGCCTTCTAATTTACATTTTTGATTGTAATTACAGGATCTGTTGTAATTTTTCAGAGTCACAATACATTAGCCATTTCATTTTTTTTCCTTTTTAAGTGGACAAATAAATAAAAACTAGGGGTGTTTTCCCTGTTCTCCATGATCTCAGAGCACAGTGCAAAGCGTGTCCATGTAGTACACATTTCCTTATTGGTTAGTGGTATAATGTACTTCCGGTTTTTAGAGTGAAGCAGTCTGATCCACATTTTAAGACAGCTAAGAACATTCTTTCTAATCATAAAATTCTAGCAGAGTGGTCCTTGTGATAAGTCATGGAACTGATGGGGATTTTAAAAAATACTGTTGTGTTGTCGTCCGTCCATCAGTCCATCCCCCCCAAGACTCTTCAGCCAAATTAAAGACAAAGCTGTCACCCTAACACTGTTACTCACAAGGGGGAAAGGCTGTTGGTTTTAAAATGGGAGATACCAAATCTAGTTTCACATAAATTCCACTTCTGCATATTGCAGTGGAAAAGGTTTTTTTCTTCTGAATGTTTCTGGCTTTCGGTGTACTCTGGAATCTTTTTTTTCTTGGCCTCAGAATTACAGACATTCAATGGCAATTTGTAAGACGGTCTGTAGTGTAGTGGGGGAGGAAAGAGACTATTATAATCCATCTTTATGTGGCTATTGCTGTTAATACTTCTTTTAAAATTTGAGGTCACTTAACCACTAACTGCCTTCCCAGTATAAACCAGTATTTCTTTAACATGTCTTTCTTGGAGACATCCTGTATGTTCTTTCAGTTGCTTTGGCAGGTAGTCAAGTATATTTTGGATCTGCAGGAAAAAAATCCATATTATCAAGAACGCAGCAGTGTTTACCATTGTCACTGATGCTGAGTCCTGCTCAAGTGAACGTATGGGTTTTATATAGGCCTATAAAGAAAGCTTTTCAGAATGGTTGCTATTCTAGTCTAGCTCCAGAACTGGAGAAAGCAGAGCTGTGCACCTCAGGTGTTCCTAGGGTATGTTAGCCTGAGTGTAAATATCATATGCATGGTGCTGCTGCTCTTCCCTTGAGCTAGCTTGTGTGCTGGATGGATATACCAGTTCTGGTACTGGCTCAGGACTGGATGGTAGACTAATGTCTTTATATTCTGTTACTGGTATTTTGAACCAACATGTTTTGCTTTTAAAGTTCACCCTAGCTAGTTTTGTCCTAAAGGATCTTGAGAACAAGGAGCTTGCTGATTTATTTACAAAATACCTAGAATGACAGGATGTTCTTGTAGGTGGAGCTCGTGAGTCTGGAGGTCTGTTTCCTGCTGTAGAACATTCTCTAAAAATTGAAAGAAGTCTTTTAAGTGGGGTCAGCTAGGTTTCTGCTTTTTTTTTTCTTTCTTGCTGATAATTTTCTAGGATATTTATATAGATTATCATAGCAATAGCTTTGTTTATGCTGTCACGTTATTCTATACTGAATAATTATAGTAATTGATTTCCACAGTTTATCATACCTAGGTCTTACCTAAAATACTTGTAAAATCACACAAACTATGGTATTTCTGTTCCAGTCAGAAATTGAGACATTTTTTCATTGTGTAAAAATGATGTTTTCATTTTTGTCTCAGAATGCATTTTTAAGACTTTGGATATGAACTAGCTGAATTTAGCCTGCAGAGAGTATAAAAGACTAGTGGAAAAATACATGTGACAAATACAGGTAGACAAATCCTTATGTGATGTCTTGATTACATTAAAAGCTGAATTACTATTGGTATTTGGTAGATTTAGATTAAGTATTATGAAGAAGTTCTTTACTGTGAGGGTGGTGAGACATGGGATGGGAACAGGTTGCCCAGAGAAGCTGCTGGATGCCCCTTCCCTGGAAGCGTTCAAGGCCAGATTGGATGGAGCCTTGAGCAACCTGGTCTGGTGGAAGGTGTCCCTGCCTGTGGCAGGGGGATTGGAACCAGGGGATCTTTAAAGTCCCTTCCAACCCAACCCATTCTGTGACTCTATGATTCTAAGGAATACTATAGTCAGCATTTCATCCTAACACCACATTTCCCCTTTTGCCTTTTTTTATAATCAATTGCAAGGTGGTTTTTCACAAACCAGACTTCGCTTACAGTATGTAGTACTTGCGGTGTTTTTTTTTCCCGAATAACTATCTTTTAAACAATGCGCCAGTTGAGGATCAGCCTTTCAGACTGAGCAGCCAGATTCCTTTTTCAAAGGAAGATTCATCAGGGTATTTTTACACATGTGCTGAACAACTAAAGAGCACTTGGGAAATGGAAGTCTGTGAGCAGGTTGCTGTCATCGAGACAATTCATCCAGCCAGCATCTTACTCATGAAAGTCTCAATAACTGGATTTATAAGCTAAAGAAATTATCCTGTCAGGCCACATATGGACTGCAGGCAATCAGTTGAACATCTCTGTACTGATAATAAATACATTCAGCTTGGTCTGGGTAATTAAAATAAATTTTTAAAAAAGCCTTTTGTAATTAGGTACTTCAAGGTCTAGATTATCTACACAGCAAGTGCAAGATCATTCATACGGATATAAAGCCAGAAAACATTTTGATGTGCGTGGATGATGCCTATGTTCGTAGAATGGCTGCTGAAGCTACTGAGTGGCAGAAAGCTGGTGCTCCTCCCCCCTCTGGCTCAGCAGGTATGATAGTATATTTAAATGCAATGTAGTAAAGTTCCATCAGTATATTAATGCTAACAATATTTTGTTTAATGAAAATCAGCATTTTAAATAATTGCGTGTGAAAAATGCATGTCTAGTTAGTTCTTATTCACGCTCTGGAAACTCAGGGAAATTGTTTCTTCTCAGTTTTGCACGTTGAAGTTTTTGTGTGCCCCAGGTACAGAGAAAGATTTATTAGTATAAACTTACTCTCCTCCCACCCCACAAGCTAGTTTTTAGCAGCACTGTAGCCTTTCATCTCTAATATTGACAGTAATTAATAATCTTATCTAAATTATGTGTTTAGTTCCATTAGAGGTTCGTCAGCATCCTTGTGAAATTATCTGCCTTCTCGTCAGTTATAACTTAATCTCAGAATGCAATGAAAAGCCTTAAAGTCAGTAGTTTTCACCCTTGAAAATAGAATTTATTGTACCTAACTGAATTCATGGTAAGCCCTTCTCACTAGCACTGTATGTGAAATGGTTTACATTAAGCTTGCCAGGAGTTTAGATAGGAGCTGTACATTGCGTTTAGCTAGGAGAAACCCAAGTAAAGAAGTTCACAGCAATCAGTAAAGACAAACAAAGAGGACGTATGGCTTTTCTAGTGATCTTTAGTACCGTGGTTGCTGTTTATTTCCCAGTTGAGCACATCAGCTACAGGCAGTGGAGAAATAATTTTTAAATACCTTTGTAATATTGTCAGACAGTATATAACAGATTAAAATCTCTGAGGTGTAATGACAACACCTACTGTATCAGAAAAAAATACTGTGGTCAAAATCCATAAATATTTCACAGTGTTACATATTTTAAGATGCAAATTATTACAAATTGTGAATATGTTGTGTTGAATTTTACATAATATGTAGTCACATAGCTAAAGACTTTGTTACTTGTGTGGGAAGTAACTTGATTTTGTTCATGCAGCCTTTGTATTACATCTTGACATTAAAATAAATATTATTTTAAGGAATATATTGATGGAATTCTTATCACACTTTGTTTTTAGCAAATTGTAATAAAATCTATGGCTTTCCACGCAGGAGCTGAGGATGTGTTTTCTTCATAGCATTTCAAGAATAAGTTCTGCATAATTTCCCTTTTTAAAGCAGTGGTGGTACTCAAGTTTAAGACTCTTTTTGAAAACCTTGCCCTTCAGGGGCATGCAAGCAGTTTTTGTCCCTGAATTTAGCAGCAGGAGCTGAACCTATAAAAGGGCTCTGAATTCTCAATGTCTCCATTCTTATTTTGCATTTGTTAATTTTTGTATGCTTGTGTGTCTGAAGAAGTTCGTGAGAGGTTCTCCTCCCCCATTCAGTTCTTCTTTCTCACTTCCACTTTGCCTCTGTCTCCTATATTTGGTTATTTCTATTGGTTTTGGTTCTTTGGGGGGTGTATGGCTTGTGTGGCTGTTCTGCGCCTTTTCACAGTTAGTGTTGCAATCTTACCGGACCTAGTCAGTGATGGGATCCTTCTGAGAGAAGCGTAGGAAGAGGTCCATGCTGGAGATGCTTTTTCGGTGGTGGTGTGCTTTTTGCCATAGGTGCTTCTTCATGCCTTCAGTCCTAGCAATCAAACTACCCTGTTTCAGAGCAAAGGAAACATGAATATTTGACTTTTCTGTGGAGTGCGACAGTAACCATTGTTGATATTCCCTGGGCTATTTGAAAATCTGCCTGTACCTGCTCAGTCAACTGACTACGTACATTTAATCTGTGACAACTCTGCAGTCATTTAATGTTTTCTGTCCACTCTTTACTAATTCACACTTTCCTTTCTGACTTTCATTAACTCTTCACCAACCACAACAGAGTGAACAGAAATTGATGCTAGCTTCTTCCAATTCCAGATGCTCTAATGGAGACATCAAATGATTTCAGGCAGCAGGTACTTGTAAAGAGTAAAAAGTCTGGCTAAAAGAAAAAAAAAAAAAGACTGTCTTATATTTAGTGAAGAATATTCTTTCATGATTTCTGCTACTTTCTGCTTTTATAGAGTTGGTTTTATAAAAATATATCTTTTAAATTATTTTTTTTTCTTTTTAGTGAGTACAGCTCCACAACAAAAGCCTGTAAGTATTGTTATGTTATTCAAATTAGCTGTCTTATTTTCTGTGTTTCTCTAGGTATTAGTAGCTGTTAGACTGTTGGTAGTGTTTACCCTGTTTAAAAGCTTTCTTTGAATAATGCTTTTGTCTTTCAAAGAACACTTTTCTTTTAGTGTCTTTGGCCTTACCATTTTTAAGCACGATATTTCTCTGATGGAAACTGTCATAGACTTACAATTCTATAGCTATGTCAAAGAAAGTTAACATTGCCATTTTCGTCCCTCAAGGAATAATCCATTCCATTCAAATCCTGACAAAAATGGGTGCGTGCACTAAATATCATGTGTTACAGATAGCTTAATGATTTAAAGGCCTTAATCATCAAGGCCTTAAAGGGTTTTTTTATGAAGTTTGAAAGATCTTTTTGCCGTATACATATAGCACATAACCACTGATAATAAAGCTCTTTAGAAATATCTAAGGTCAAACCTGCTTTCTACATCTGTGTCTACAGAACATATGTAACTTCAGTGGGCACACAACGTGGATGAAAATTAATAGGATTGTCAAATAACTGTCTTGTTTTGACTATCCCATAGCTGCTTTTGAAGAGAACAGGATTTACAGATAAACATTTGAGAAAATATTATTTCCTTTTGTTCCTTGTACTTTATTTTTAATTATATGAGGATTTCTTACTGTGATATCTAAACAATGAGTGAAAACTGGATAGATGTCAATTATCAAATAGTAAAAATAGAATTCAGAATTGAGTTAAAATGTAAGAAAGTGTTCCAGTCGTAGCTTGGATATATTAATTTTTCTTTTCCTTGTTACTGTACCTGAGTTTTTCATTCCTTATGGTATATAAAATGTGAAACTTTTCATAATGGCCATCTGTTGTTTGTGATTCATATGTTTTGGGCCAGAAGTGAATAATAAAAATGCTTTCCTTTCACAGTGAAATAGCTGAACAACACAGGATTTATTAAAAATTCTTTACCATTTTCAATTTCTTTGGCTTTCTCATATCCTTTTTTGCAGCATACTTTTGCTGGTCATTACCTGCATTGTACAGAGAGAGAAATCATGTATATAATTTATATTTAAATAACTAGATATGATAGCAGACTATCTTCCACTTACAATATAACCTGTTAATGTAGATTGAAGTTGAAGGTTATTGTGCCTAGTCAAGATTATAGGATCACAGGAATTTTACTATGGCATCTTAGATGTAATTTGCTCTTGTAGTCTAATAATCAATATGTAAATACTTGTATAACTATTTAAAATTTTTATCGCTTTTTTTGCCTCATATAGCGATACATCCTTCTTGATTTGAAGGAAAATGGAAAAAGCAGTGTATTTACTTTCTTATTTGCCACCTAGTATTTTCAAATAAAAAGTAATCATACTGCAAATGAGTTTGGTGTGAGATGCCTTGGGAATAATTGTTTAATTTTTTTTGTTTTCTTAATGTTTCAGGTTGGAAAAATATCCAAAAACAAAAAGAAAAAGCTGAAGAAAAAACAAAAGAGACAAGCTGAGCTGTTAGAAAAACGCCTGCAGGAAATAGAAGAACTAGAGCGAGAAGCTGAAAGGAAAAAAATAGAAGAAAATGTAACCTCAGCTGTACCATCAAATGAACAAGAAGATGAGTACCACCCAGAGGTGAAACTAAAAACAGCTGATATAGAAGAGGTAGTAGATGAAGAACCTGGAAATGATGATGGTTAGTATTACCTGCATTTATTGACCCTGAATTTACTGTTTCAGAGGGGATGGTAATTGCAGCATTGCATCTGGTGCAATGAGCAGAATCTCCAAAGTGTCCTAGATCATTAAGTTTCATTTTATCCTATAGGTAAAATCATAACTACAAAGTCTAAGAAGAAAAAGAAAAGTCAAACCTACTATAGCAGTGAAGAAAAACATCAATAGCAATCTAACTGTCAAATCCCATGGAAGAGCATATAGAAAATTTAACAGAACAGTCAGTTTTGATACCACGTTAAGTGACATAATTGAGTATCTTGGCGAGAGAGAGTTAAAATAAGATAAATTTGCATTCTGTAACAGTAATGTAATTAGAATCATTGTTGCTTTCCCCCTTTTCTTGTTACAATGTCTGTTGTAACGATCTATCCGGTAATAATAATTGCAGCTTATTCACTAAAATTTTTAGGACATGTTAAAATTCTTGTTTAGTTCTGGTGATTTGGACCACAATTGTTGCGCGTCCAGCTTCATTCTGGCTTCCCTGGTTTTCTTGTCAGCTCTATCCACTTCTGATAAGAATGTAACTACTGAGACTGTTGTTTGGTTTGGTTTAGTTTTGTTCTGCGAATTTTCTTACTTCTAGGATATGACTCCCTGTTTGACACAGGTTGAGTTACTGATTTGTAAAGCTTTCTTTCAAGACCTCATGTATCTTCCCTTCATAACATTCTTCCCTTCTGAATGATACCCTCCAGAACCACTTCCCATTGTTTATTTTTTCCAGTAGCCTTTTTAGTTCTTTCTTTCTCCTTTAAATTAGATTTTAAGGTCTTTGCATATTTCAGTTATATTCAGTGTTTCCTTATGTGATATGTCAGTAGTCAGGTAGTTACTGAAGAGTTTAAAATTATGAATGCCTAATTTCAAAATGATATATTGATGTATGAACTGATTTGTTGCTCCTTGAAATTTTTAAGGTGAAGCAGAAGATCAGGATGAAAAAGAAGACACAGAAAAAGAAAACACTGAAAAAGATGATGATGTTGAGCAGGAACTTGTCAACACTGACCCTGCAGACCCCAAGTGGATAGAATCCCCCAAAACAAATGGCCACATTGTGAATGGCCCATTCCTATTGGAACAACAGATTGAAGATGAAGATGAGGAAGAGGAAGAATGTCCAAATCCAGAGGAGTATAATCTTGATGAGCCAAATGCAAAAAGTGATTACTCTTATAGCAGCTCCTATGAACAGTTTAATGGTGAATTGCCAAATGGACGTCATAAAATTCCCGAGTCACAGTTCTCTGAATTTTCAGCTTCAGTGTTCTCTGGGGCTCTGGAGTCTGTAGCTTGTGGTTCTGCTGTTTCTGAAGGATCAACTGTAACCGAAAGAGAGGAGAGCAGCCCATCTCACGACAGGAGCAGAACAGTTTCAGCTTCAAGCACTGGGGATTTGCCAAAAAGTAAGTATTTGCTTAGTGGCATATACCATGCTTGAAGACTCTTGGAGCTGTTAGGTGGTGTCTTAAGTAGAATGAGCAGCAGGGTTAAACCTTTTATGTATGTTTTATCTGTGTTCACTGACGTATATGCAGATTTTAGTTTTTATTTGTTTTGGGGTTTTTTGGTGAAAATTCAACACCAAGCCTTATGGGCAGGCTGTCACACACTTCTTTCAGTAACACAGAAGGACCTTTCAATAACAGACAAGAACTCTTATCACGCCATTTCCCTGACTTTGATTGGACACTAGGTGCAGCACTTCTCAGTGCAACAGTAGTGTTGACTTTTCTCTACCTACAGGTGAAGTGTTTTAAATGTTTTTAGTTTCTGGGTTTGTGCCAAACCTACTAATGTCCTGGCCCGCTCTGTGCTTGAGTCTGAAGAGTGACAACTGAAAAGATGATGCCTGTGTGCCAGCCTCTGCAGTCAGAGAAATCTGTGCAGACTGCCCCCACATGCTCTCTTTCCTAGGCATTCCCCAGACTTGGGGACAGAGGTGGGATTTGGGGTCAGATTAGCCATCGCTAGGGTTGGGTTACAGCTGCAGCCCACTACTGGAAACCATTTTTTCATTGTTGGCTGATTTCATCTTCTTGGTTTCATCTACACTGAACATTTTGCTTATTGAATCATACATCGTATGAATGAAAAGTCTTAATTATGATCATTCTAAATTTAGTATTTCATCTTGGAAGACTTTTGGCAAAAAGGCAGAGGAGATATCTAGAAATTACGAGGAGGCTTTTAACTTAGTTTGGTCCCAAAGCTGTCTGGTAAATTTTGACCTCCTAGAACCAAGGGAAAGCAAATGTATTAGTTTCGAATTCCCTTTAGAAATAAAAGGGGGGAAGAAAAACAGTTTTAGTTTGAGTTGAGGGAAGACATTTTTTCTAGTAGCATGGGTGTCTATTACATTAAATAAAAGAGACGAGTAAGTGGAATAGAAAGGCAGTGGTTAGGTTAAAAAAAAATTGTAATAGTCTCATTAAAGGCAGTGGCTTAGCTAAGCTTACTTTAAGTAAATTGCATGATTGTTCTTGCGTTCAAACCTGAGAGTTTGATAGATACAGCTTGGAACACAATGAAGAAATGTTCTTCTTAAATTCAAACAAGTCTACCATGTTAAATTTTAAGAGGAAAGCAGAACTGTGATTTTAAAAAAAAAAAAAAAAATTTGTTTTCTGCTGTAGAACTTGTTTTTAAGGGTATTAGATAAGCTGTTATAGATTAAATATTTGCACTGACAGGTCAGTCTACGCAGGAACGAGAAAAGGAAGTTCATAGTTGCCAGTAAGCGTTATTCCCATAGTTTAAGGGCAGAAGGTGATCGTGAGATCATGTAACCTGTCTTCCTGTTGTAACAAGCCAGTGATACACCATCTGTTAAGCCCGGTAACCTTTATGTTTGGCTTAAAACATATTTTCCAAAAAGAGACCTGCTCTTGATTTGTACAAATGAAATGATAAAAAAAGTCTAGCGTGGTTAAATTGTGTTCAAGTGGTCAGTACTCAGAATTGTTGCAGAAGGATTGTACCTAGTTTGGATTTGTCTGGTTGCAGCTTCTAGCTATTACTTCTTGTTATATCTTTTCTCAGTAATATTAAAAAAGTCTGTGATATGCTGTGTTTTCATTCATTAATGTTTTTTTTTCCGTTTCAAACCGTTCCTCTCTTAACCTTTTATTGAAACTCAACAAGATGAAGTCTTTGTCTCTCTAAGGCATGTTGCCAACCCACAACTCCTTGTGGCTTTTCTGTATTCAGTGTGGTTTTGGACACTTAAATTCTGGCCATCAGAACTGCTCAGATCCAAAACTTTTGCCTGTAAATCCTGTTATTGAAGACACGGAAGGTGAAATCTTGGTGTCATTGGAAAGAGCTGGATTTTTGCCATTGAATTAAATAGCTCCAGGATATTACGCACAGGTTTTATTTATAGTGCTGGGGCTATGATAAATATATGGGTTTCAACTTTAATAAAGAAAATACTGAGAGACTAAATCTGTAAGCGGATAGAAGAAAATGAGATAGCTTAGGGAGAAGATCACCAAGCCTGCATCAGCATTGTCCCAGATGAAGTTACTAAATTTAAATAGAGATGTATTGAAAAATACAGTTGAGTGTATTTCTTGGTTTAAGACTTTAGAAGAGCAATTCACAGAGTTTATTACAGAGTCTGTAATAAGGTAAGGTAATCTGCAGGTAGACAAGAAATGTGAAATAAAATACAACCGAGTAGAGCTGTATTTCTGGAAAATGTCATGATCCAGGCAAATAAGTCTTCCAGTCCATGTCCTTACACTTTGTAGTTCCTGAAGCAACGTACATACAGAAGATTCCTAGATGCCTGGTAACCTCTTCCTTTGTGCTGCTGGCAGTATAGAGGCAGAAAGCGTCTACTGCTGTTTTCCTGGGGTGATATGTAAAATCCTCATGCCTCCAGAGAGTAAAGCCAGTTCTGTCATCATGGGAGCAGCTTACCTTGATAGCTGGAGAAACAAACCTGCTTTATTCCCCCTTGATGTTATCTTATCAGGAGCAATTTACAGACCTTTTGTGCAAAGAAAGAAGAAAGATAATAAATTCAGCCATAGCTCACTTCTGCAGAAATAGGAAAAGCTGAATTATAAAGTTATAAATATTTATGGTATTAATAATAATGTGGGTTAAAGAGTAATAAAACAGATTTAGGTATTTAGAAAGAATAAAGATAAAAAGAGTTGCAGGCTATTGATTATTTTTAAATGGTGGTGGTACTTCACTATAACTTCAGTGCCCTTTTCTTGTATAGAAGTAGGTTTTACTTGTTCCCCTCTGTCTAGGCATTGCTATACATTATTAAGTAACAAGGTCTCTAATCTTATTTTTTCGGGGTACTTGCCTCATTCAGTGCACAGGCCAATTTGTGTTCAGTGGATGAGCAGCTGTTAAGTTTTTATCTTTTTCAAGTTTTCACTGCATGACAAATACCCTTAAGATAGATCTGTTAATTTGCTCATGACTCTCTTCCTCATTCCAGTGTTTGAATGTTTACTAAGTATCCTATCATGCTGAGACTGTGAGAAGAGGAGGTGGTATTTCTCAGTTTTATGGAACTAGGACACACAAAAGTGAAAATCATAAATGCTCACTAATTTTGCACTCAGGTTGAGCTCCTTTGTATGCTTTTTGGTAGTACTTACTAAAAAGCATGCTCCTTTTGACTTTGCTTTCAGTTGTGAATGATCTGTGTTTGTCCAGTTCAGAATCCAAGGTCTCATACTCATCTCCTAGGGTATGGGACATAAACTTCATGAGTTCCCAAGACAAATGTGAAAGTGTAGGCACTTGCCTATTACATTGTCAGGTCACTCTGTTAGAAGAAGGTTGAAGAAAGCTGTTTTCTAATGTCGTATTCAGATGTCTTACTGATGAGGCTTTTCCCCCGCTTCATTCTGCTTTATTTACTGCACTCCTTCACCTTCAACAAGGCGTGTAGGAAGGATTTATCTAGCACTGAGAAAGGTCCTGTTATTTCTTGAATAATGCATGTGATTGTGTTTAAAAAAAAATTAGACTCTACTACACAGCATGCTCGTAAGGGAAGATTAATATTAGGCTTACTAGTTCCTGTCTTTTAAGTGCTGGATTGCAACCTTATTCTCTCAGTGTACTTTACTTTTATGCCCCATATTGGTGCTTTTTTTAAGCTTCAGTCTTGGACTCCATTCTAGCATTTTAAAGGATTGTTTTGTTGAGGTCACTGCACCTTGTGTCTTGTGCTGTTTAGTCCTGTCTTTTCTTTCCTTCTCTCCCCTGGTGGATCCTGCCACTTTCTTTTCTGGTTGGCCAGTATTTCAGTGCCCCGATGGCCCATTTAGGCTTGCTGTCCCAGCAGTTGAAGATCCTCATCTGATTTCAGTCACTCCTAACTCACCATTAGGTGTCCTTTTTCTCCTTGTCCCATGTCTGGTGTATTTTGCTCTTCCAGTTCTTGGCCAGTTTAACAGATTGTTATATCCCTGTTGGAGTCCCAGGTGCCTTTTGGATCTAGTATCTCTGTCTTATCTTACCACCAGTTTCCAGTTTAGTCTCGGTAGCTTTGGGACAAGGAAGCTGAGATCAATCCTTTGCTGCTATGTGATTTGTGATACCTGGTTCTGTCTTCTGCATTCATTTGCTTTCTTTCCAATGCGGTTTAGGAGCTAGCAGGTGGTATGTCAAAACAAAGAAAAGCAGCAGTCCTCCACTGTTTTATGCTAGGGTCGTCAGTGTCCCACGAGCCTCTAAAGATTGCAGAATTAGTTAAAATTCTGCCTTTTTAGTGTGGATCATACTCAATACAAATAGGACCTTCAGAGGACTTTGATTCAAAGCTGAATAGTCTGTGAAATGGGTGACAGTCTCATCTCTCAAATTAGCCAGGTTTCTGTGAGTCGTCTTCCCCTTGGGACAGATTTAAAATAAAATTTTAAAAAAAAAAAGAAAAAAAAAAGAAAAAAAAAAGAGGAAAAATCCAGGCAGATTTTGGTTACCTTGGCCAAGAATGGGCATGCAGAAATTGAATTTATTTTCTCACCCAAACTGTTCCAAAAATATATCTTTCATGTGAAGTTCTTAGAGTTTGACTTTTAACATTTTGTGTCTGAATCTGTTCTTGGAAACATGCACTGTTTTTGCTTAGAAGCTTCCTCTGGATATTCTAATAATAGTTATTTGGCAGTTAAAGAATGTAAAAAATTTGCACTTGAAATGTGTAAGGTTATTTAGAAATCAAGGTAAGAAATCCTATTTATGATGCTGTAATTCCTTGTAGCATTCAGCAAATGATTTTGATGTCTTCAGTATATTACAAAACTGGATCAGTTATCAAGGCAAAACTGCTTAGAGATAGTGAACAATATGGTCAAAATACTAACTGTTCTGCATTTTGCTTGTGTTAGCAAAAACTCGTGCTGCTGACTTACTGGTGAATCCACTGGACCCAAGAAATGCAGATAAAATTAGAGTTAAAATTGCTGACCTGGGGAATGCCTGCTGGGTGGTGAGTATAACTACATCATGGTGGCTATTTAGCCTTCACGATTTAGAATGTTTTCGTTATTTCCATTAATTGTGCTTCTTTCTGTTTTAGCATAAACACTTCACAGAAGACATCCAGACAAGACAATATAGATCCATAGAGGTTTTAATAGGAGCAGGTTACAGTACACCTGCCGATATCTGGAGTACAGCATGTATGGTAAGAACAGTACAACATGTATTTTACAAGAATAAACCTACTAGAAACATTTGTCTATTTAGTGAGGAGACCTGATGAGGATGGTTCTGACATTTTGACACAAATACACTATCATGAATTACGTTGTACTGGTTATTTTTCCCCTATATTTCGGTTTCTCAAGCATTCTTAATCAAAAGAAAGTATTTGAAGAACATTTTTAATTTTCATTTGATGCATTGCAGTCAAACCCACACAAGTTTGGAGGGAAATACATGTGTATTTTAAATTGCAAAGTCTAAGTGAAATAGTACAACTGCATGTTTCCTTCCCATCTTACAATCTATGCAACTGTTTGCTGTGTTTCCATTCCTTTTTCTTGCATAAAATAGCAAAACGGTGAAATACTTCAAATGCTTGCCAAGTGCAGTGAAAGCTTTCATCAGATTAGGCTTGCAAGTCACAGCTTTAAGTTCAAAACTCTGAAGAGAATAAATTCAGTTTATTAGTAAAATATGTGGTAACATTCTGTAGAATTAGTTTTAGTACAGTAAAACTGAAATTACAGATTTTTTAAAATCTTTAAAGAATAGAAAAGGTGAAAACTTAATCATTTAACTTTATAAAACACTAATATCTCTTTGAGAACAAATAAGCTACATGCACCTTCTCATTAAAGATAGTTTCAGAAATACATTTAGAAATATCTGTCTATTTTAAAGGTGAAAACTTACTCAGATCTTTATATTTTACAAATACGTGTCTGAAAAGAGTAAGCGTGTGAGGAGGAGGAGGAGGAGAAGACTCAAATACTAGACACAGTTTGCAGGCGTGGGTGATGAGAAGAATTGCAGAGCTCAGAGGGAGAGGAGGTGGATTGAAGGAACATGAAATCCTACAGATATTATAAGCTCAGCAAGCCATGTGTTGAAAGTAACTACCCATAAGTAAAACTGCAAGTATGTTTTCTCTGGAGTTTAATACGAGCTTTTGCTATAGTACACAGAAAAGGAACATCCATTTCCAAATTTGCTTTTGCATTTGGGGGTAAAATGTAGGATTTCTCTATTACATTGAAAACAAAGCATAGAAAATTTTCCACTGTTTTGATCCTTAAATCTTTGAACAAATCTTCTCTTAACTAGCTACAAAATTACTGGAGAGACTTTTTCTACCTGATGGTTTGTAAACTTCAGTTGAACTTGATACTTTTTTATGGTGTTGAATACCATGTATTTGTCTTCCTTTAAGGTTGTACCTACACCCTGCTGATTTTGTGTGCAGTCTTGTAGCTAAAGCCACATACAAAATGCTGAAGTCTATCCAGGACTGTAGGGTACCTTAATAGCAATATCACACCTAGGGAATATACTATTCTTTCAATACTTGGGGTCTTCCAGCCCCTTACACTTTAATTCTTTTCCGTGTTAGATAAGCGTTACTGCTTTCTTCATGCAAGTCCTTTCTCAAACTCAAGGTAAAAAAAAAAAGCCTAAAGCATCTCTACCAGTAGGGGTATCTGAATTCAGATTCACAGTTATTTATGAAATTGCAGTATTTTAATGAGAAAATTATGCTTCTGCTTTTTTGTTAGTTGAGCTTTAATACAGTAAAGCATTTGAGGCAGAAACACTGGAATTCTGTCTTCTGCCACAGACTTTGGGTTTCTTGCCCTTAAAAAATGCTGTAGAAATGTTATGATCTTACAGCAGTGACATACGATTGTTGACTTCGGTTGTCATCATTGTATAGTCATGTAAAAAACAGAGATCAGCTCACCCTGGAAATTCGTTGTGTCAAAACCCCTCAGGATCTGCTTTCCTGTGTTTTGAGAAAATGTGTCAGAGCTCTGTGTGTGCTGATCCTGTATCAGATGGAAAACCACTCTGAGGTATGGATTGACTTGAAGACCTTAACAGCTTGTTCAGCAGAGGACTTGTAACAGAGATTAATGGCCAGGGAAACATTCCTGATGTGGAACTGCAAACTCCCAATTAGTTGATCTAGGCTGTCTTTGGAAATCATAATTTGATTCTCTCCAATCCCTGAAGCAGCCAAGAACCGTGAAGTACCAAAGTGTTTTAATGCCATTGTAGTCCCACTTGCTTTCTCAAGTTTGGATTCCTTGTTGTACCTAGATGTGGTCCAGAAAATGCCCTTCTAGGTTACCTTGCTCGTATTTAATTCATTTTATTCCGTAATGTTTACTGGTATGTGTGTTTTCAAAAGGATTGTCTGCTGGAGCAGGAGCTGGAGGTGTTGTTTATTTTCAGCTGAAATACAGCTCAGATACCGTTAGCCATGTTGTCCAAGACTCTCAAAGGAGAACAAGGAGTTTTCTAAAAAGTTTGTCAGTTAAGGGGTAGCTACATGTTATTAAGGGACCTAAGTTTGAGGTTGTGTTCAGGTTAGGGAAGTTACTGCTCTGATCCTAGCCACCTGTCAGAAGTACTGCATTTGTTAACGGGTGGGCAAGGTGCCACGTGGCTTTGCAGGGAGAGCTACGTTACATAATTACAGATCCTGTTCTTCATCCTGGTCATGATTTTGACTTTGGATGAGCTTTCCTGTCTCAATTTCTCTACTGAATGGTAATGCACATGTTGCAGAAGTATGTGCCTAGTATGAATGATGTGAATTAATGTGAATGCAAAGTGTAGTAAGGTAGTATCAAAACAAAGAGGAGACGTTATGCTTTTAAAACCCTTACTCACAACTGAATCACTAAGCTTGTTCTCTGAACCTGCACTGAAAGAGGGTTCAAAATATTTTGACCTCATTTGGATGGAATTGTGTGCAAATATATCTTCTAGATCTGTGTGTACCACAACCTTCAAATTGGAGATTTCTGACTGGTACTCTCACACGAGACTGATCCAGGTGTGCTCTTCACTCCTCCATCTGTGTAGCTCTTGCTCCTGCTGCTTCAAAGTCACGGTCAGGTTCTTCATCTCAATGGGTGTTGTTTTAAGTTTCACAACGTGGCTGCCAAACTGTCCTAAAAGAGCTTGCTCACAGGTAGTCCAGAACACTGCTTAGGAGTAAACAGCACACGTGAAGACTGCTTAGCTTGCAAAACAGAGAGATTCTCCATGTGTTATATGTCCACTACTGCATCATGTCTCCATTTAAAGAACTGCAATAAAAACAGGCCTTTCTTTGAATTAATTTAGGGTCTGTAGGGTTTCCTTGTCAGAGGTTTATGTGTACATAAAACGCATCAATCTTTTTTGTGTCTCCTGGATTTTATGAAGGACCACTTGGAATGCTTGGGACCAGGATTCGCCTAGGATCTTACTTAACTTGGTCTTGTGCTTTATGGATCTCCGTTTGAGCCTAAGGTTTTTCACTGCCTTTTGCTTGCGAATTAAATAATCTTGCTCACTGGGAAGAGCACTGATTATGAGAGTAGCAGAGCTACTGGTTCTTGTATTGGCTTGTATTTATGGCATGAAGTGTGAAGTCAAGCACAGAGGTTGTGTTTTATCACAACAGCAGCAGACTATCTTTCTTCATTCTACCATTCACTCGTCAGTGTTACTTGGTCCTTAGTAATGAGGATGGAGATGGTGGTGATGATGATGATGATGATGTTTTTAAACAAAAGCCCCTGATAACGGTGCCCTGAGCATGCAGAGCATCTGTGTTCACGTGTGCACAGCGACTTTCAGAATAACCGGCTTATGAATCTGGCTTTTAGGACATGGTATGTGGTGTCTACATGGAGCGTTCTCACCTGGGCTCTGCTAGTACAGGTTGGCTTTGTCTAGCCATTGACTCCATGGTTTTGGTGCAGCTTCCAGGAAAGAATAGTCCTGGTTTATTGGTATTGTCTTCAGTATGGGAGTAGCCAGAGATTCTGCTCAGCATTACTTGTGCTGGAAGTGTACATAAACAAAGCTGTGTAAGGACTCTACCCAAATAGCAAAAGAGGGAGAAATAACTCAGTGCTAATAACCTTACAGTTCTGTTTCTTTTGGTGTTACATCAGTGAATAAGTAGCGTTGTGAGCCAGCAGCCTGTGAGTGGAATCTTCTAATTTTAGATGATTCGGCATGGCCCGGTTCTGATGCCCCAAACCTCTTCAATGATGAGAGCAAGTATCCTCATGCCAGTACCAGTTCTCTGCTTGGGTGATCTGAATCTCAAGAATCTTAAAGAAAAAAAGAAAGGCAGGCAGGGGGAAAAAAGAGGATGATTCATATCTTTGGAGGCTTATAATCAGCGCATGCATGATGTGCTCTGAAGCTAATGAAACAAGTTAGATGCTAGTGGGCTTTTCCAGACTCTGACAGAGTTGTTCGCTTGTTCTGTGCTCAGCACAGAATGCAACAGAGTGTAACCTAATTTTTTTCCGCAGACTTTGGTGACCTGGGTCTGAGTGATTGTAGTGATCGTGTGCTGAACATCTACAAGCTTTGCTAAGGAAATTGCACAGTGCTTTTTCTTTTCCTTTTAACAATGTGGCCTGTTTAAGTGGGATACTCAGCTGCTCTCGTGGGAAGGTAGACACTGGGAATATCTCTCCACATTTATTGAATTCTGGACAATTCTACGTTCTCTTGCTGTACTAAACCCTATTTTAATTCTGCCAACAGGGAGGTGCATCTCATTTTCACCCAAAAAAAGGAACAGATTTGGACCCAGCAGGGCCTTTGACAGGGCTGAAACCACCCTTGATCATTTAATTTTATCAGGCTGAATTTCCCCATTTGCAGTATTGAGAGGGTTGCTTTCTGTGAAGCAGAAACTGAACAGGCACCGCATGATTTAGCATTTCCTAAATCTCAGAAACCATGAAACACAGTACTCAACTGCTGCTGCCAAGAAATCCTGGCAGGATAAGGGAGTTAGTACTGGCAGAGGGCATCCCTTTGTATTGCTCCTGGAAATGACTGCAAACACCATGATTCTGCTGCTTTTCCTTGTTTATGCTCTTTGAATTGGAGACAGGAAAAGCACCTGAAATGATGGGTCTCATCATCTGACTTTTGTTGTTCATTATGTACAGTCTTGTCTGAGCTGTGGGGAGGAGGTGACTATGTCACAAGCTAGGACATTAACAAGACTATGTTTTTAACACTTATCTGAGGTGGCTTTTGTGGTGAGTTGTGATTCCTGAAGTATCTTCCTTTTATAATACAAACTAGCAAATAGATCGTAGTTGTAGATCAGCAGGAAGTTAGAGAAGGAGAAAATTGTACTTGGTGTTTTATCTACCCAAAGAGAATACAAATGATGAAAGAAAATACTACTGGGGTGAGAGGGAAAGGGGCCAGGCAGACAGCTTTCAAAATGAGGGAGATGCTACTACAAGGCAAGCAAGCTTACAGGGCTGGGTTTTATTATGAACGTGTGAGAGAACTTAGAGGGACAGAATGAAGAATGAGCAGAATATAGTAACTTCTGATGTTAAAATTCAGCCCCCAGTTTACTTCTTTGCATGATGTCCTCTAATGTGGGGTAGAGAGGTAGCTGTCCTTAACTACTCTTCCTGTGCTGTAAGCAGGGGAAAAATGATCATGTCTCCATGGGATCATGAGTATCATCATGCTAGTATGTGTGAGTGGCACATACCAAAGGTGTGATGACAAGCCACAGTCTACACAGAAGCTGTATTTTGAGGAAAATGGAAAATCAAAAATCTGGTTAAGAGAAGAACTTAAAGTCATTATGCACATATTTTTCAGTAGGCAGATACAGTACAAAATGCCATCATTAATCACCATACAGCCTTTTTGAAGGTGGTGGGTGGACAACCTGAAACATTCAAAAGAAAATTATTTTCCAAAGAAACTGACTTTCCAAAGCAACCACTCAGCATGTGCATGATTCCAAGACTGGAGTACAGCAAATAATAGAAACCTGTTTCCTTTTCAATGGTCTCATGCATGTCTGTGGTTTGTATATCTGTCCGTTCTTACCAAGCACTAACCATGCAAAATGCCTTTCATATTCTTCCCATTGCCTGGCTCTTCAGAGGGAGATGTCCATGGGAGAACAAACTGTCAGCTGGTGTGTGTATCTCAAAAAGCTTTTTGCTTTTCTTTCCATGCTCCCACTTACCTGCGGAACAGGTCCTTAAAACTATGCCTATTTTTAAAGCAGTTACAATCTTCTCATTCACAGCTCTTCATTTCATCTGGGGCACAGAAACTCTGGCCAAGAGCTGGATCTCATCTGTCAAAATAATAATTCTGGCCTGTAGCTTGTCCTTTTTTCAGCTGGGGCTTCGTAAGAGGAATTCAGGGAGACTGATGCAGTCCAAGTGAATTGTTCTTCCAGTCCTCTCCCAGACAGCTTTCCCTAGGCATGCATCCATTTTCAATCACCAGATTGAGTACACAGCTGTCACACAGTGAAAATGTAGCTATTTCCAATTGTGGGATTAGACATGGATCTATAGTATATGATAGTGATGCCAACAGTTTAGTATTGTGTTAGGTTCATATACAGTCACGTGGCAGGAAAGGGATCATAGCCTCTCCAGAGCTACAAAAGCAGCAGTGTGATCGTTTATTTGAAAGGTCCTCCATCTGCAGATGGAGAAAAGCGGTCTAGACTGTTTTTCTGTGATAACCTTAGGAAAGTGATAAGTAGCAATTGCCAGTACAGTCAGTCAGAATGAATGATTGCCTTGGGCTTTTGTGCCATATGTTGAGTATGTTGTATCTCATTTGTTATCTCCATATAATAATTGAAATGTCGATTTCTGTTGAGGTAAATGTCAACATTAAGTAAAAAAGACCATGGTATTTCAAAGTTGGAGTTTCTGTCAAGAAACTAGTTTTTATAAATGAATGCTTTCAAAGGGAAAGTGAGTAAGTAAATAAGGTTAATCTGTATTTGTAGCACCATCGAAATAATAGGCAAATGTAGATTGAAAGAGACCTCTAGTAGTCTGTCTCCTGCTTGAACCAGGGTTAATGTCAAGGTTAGATGAGGTTACTCAGAGCCTCCTCCAGTTGAGGTGTACATATCTGTCAGGATGGCATTTCCGCAGCCTTTCTGAGCACCCTGTCCCAGTGCTCAGCCCATCTGGCTGAAGAATTTTTTTAATAGAATCATATAGAATCATAGAATCGTAAGGTTGAAATAGACCTCTGAGATCATCAAGTCCAACCATCAGCCCAACATCACCAGGCCCACTAAACCATGTCACTAAACACCACATCTACACAGTTTTTGAACGCCTCCAGGGATGGTGACTCCACCACTTCCCTGGGCAGCCTGTTCCAATGTTTGACTACTCTTTGAGTAAATAAATTTTTCCTAATGTCTAATCTAAACCTCCCCTGGCGCAACTTGAGGCCATTTCCTCTTGTCCTATCACTTGTTACTTGGGAGAAGAGAGCTACACCCACCTCCCTACAACCTCCTTTCAGGTAGTTGTAGAGAGTGATAATGTCTCCCCTCAGCCTCCTCTTCTCCAGACTAAACAACCCCAGTTCCCTCAGCCGCTCCCCATAAGACCTGTTCTCCAGACCCTCCACCAGCTTCGTTGCCCTTCTCTGGACACACTCCAGCACCTCAATGTCCTTCTTGTAGTGAGAGGCCCAAAACTGCACACAGTATTCAAGGTGCGGTCTCACCAGTGCCCAGTACAGGGGCACTATCACGTCCCTGCTCCTGCTGGCCACACTATATCTGATACAGGCCAGGATGCTGTTGGCCTTCTTGGCCACCAGGGCACACTGCTGGCTCATGTTCAGTGGGCTGTCAGCCAGCACCCCCAGGTCCTTTTCTGCTTTCCAGCCCCTCATCCCCAAGCCTGTAGCGCTGCAGGGGGTTGTTGTGACCCAAGTGCAGGACCTGGCACTTGGCCTTGTTGAACCTCACAGCATTGGCCTCAGCCGATCAATCCATCCTGTCCAGGTCCCTCTGCAGAGCCTTCCTACCCTCAAGCAGATCAACAGTCCCACCCAATTTTGTGTCATCTGCAAACTTCCTGAGGGTGCACTCAATCCCCTCATCCAGATCATTGATAAAAATATTAAACAAGACCCATCCCAGTACTGGGCCCTGAGGGACACTGCTTGTGACAGGTATTTATCATGGTACCCAAAAGGCCAGGCTGTCTCGGGGCTGTCCCTGTGTGCGTCTGAGTCAGAAGTTTCTTCATTTTTGGTGCAGTCCTTTAAGGAGAGTCAGGAAATCAAATGTCTGAGATGCTGTGGCTTCAGCCCATGCTGGGCATTCAGTCAAAGCTATACAAAATGGGAAAAAAAAAAAAAAAAAAGGCAGCAGCATCATAATTTTGAAAAGCTTTAGTTTCTGTTCAGCAAAAGGGTGGTATAAATCCCCCAGATCTATGAGAGCTTGCAGCTTTTATTACATACAAACTGATCTAAAGTTCGGTGTCTCACAGTTGTAGCCTTGCTTCTTGTGCTTCTCTATGAACAGCTTTTACAGTTTTTCCGATTCAATCTTTTTAGTCCCACACAGACATATCGAGCTATTAATACTTCATTTTTGGGGACAGAAGCTGTATTCTTTTGGAGTCTACCTTTGTGGCTCTATTCAACTACATTTCTGTTGTTCTCCAGGAATCGGTGTTAAATAGCGGTGAGTTTCTTAATGTCCTCAGAAATGAACTCCATCAGCATGTGTTCTCCTAGGAAAGCTGGTCTGGCTCTTCCAGTGAATATATTCCCATGACATACAGAGGGGACACTTGGGACTTCTCAAGTCTTATCTCAAGAGTATAACAACATTCTCCATGTTGTGTTTGGAGACTTCTACCAGTGATCCCTTCTGGCTACTCTACAAATTTCTTTGGTTTAAATACCTGGTAATTTATGAAGTCCTTCAGATTTTTTTTAAGCTGTAAAATGAAAACTCTCAATCTTGAGCCAGGAGCAGACTAAGAAGAAAAGTGACTGTTTATTAGTAATAGTGACTTCAGAAATTAAAGGATCAACAGAAGTGTCAACAAGGTACATTCTTGCTTTCTTGGCTGCTGTGATTGCAATGAACTATATTGGCTATAGCCCACTTGGATGACACTGCAGTTCACAGCTTGAAAAAGCCGAGTGCCCATAAATAGGCTAAATTTACAGGTGATTTAACAACTCCAGATTACCAGTTGGAACAGAAAAGTGTATTTTCAGGACACAAATATTTTGTAGTAAACGTTCTAACAAAGTGAAATCCCATCCTAGAACCGTGCCAGGAAGTTCTGCCTGATTCTTGGAATGGTTTTCTGGATCAGATGTTTTCCCTGCTCTTGGAGATGGAAAATAGTTTCATGTTGAAACCACCTGGAAAGAATTAGATTCCTGTGGCTGCTTGGCTAATTGGTGATCCAGAGCAGAAAGAGAATAGTTAAACAGACTAGGTTGGATGAATCCATGTTTGTACACGGGTATGGGCTCTCATAGTTACTGCAGCACTTTGCGGCTGTTGATGTGCACTACCCACATGAAGAGAAACTCCTGACCTGACACAGGGTTGGCATCCCACCGAAGCATTGCGGTGGCCTGTGGGGATCAGTCGTTGTGGTGTCTGCTCTGGATTCCTTCATCGATGTCAGTCTCAGTATTACCCCATGATTGCAGTATTTACTTCGATGACTTCTGATTCAACAAGAACACCTTTTAAAAACTGTTCTAGATGTAGAGTCATCAAGAAAGCTTACCCTGTTTGCTAATCTCAAGTGATTAATTATATTTATTAATGGATTTTATTTCTGATTCAGACTTTTCCATTTCACTCCCCAATGTGCAATCTGACGGTAGTTAGCCTTCAGATACAACTGTAGCTCCTTCTTACGTATTTAGAAATACCTCTCTCTCAGCGTCATTGACTTACACATGTTTAACATGATCAGCAGCCAACACATTAGTATGTAAAACCATGTTTAGCGTTGGCTTGCGCTGGTGCTCCCGTCACCCTCCCGTGCAGCTGATCTGTTCAGAATCGCTTCCTCCGCAGCCGGGTGCTGTTCGCTGCCTCCCGCTGCTGGGGACTGGTGGCAGCAGGACCGAAACGCTCCCTGGTCAGCCAGTGGAGCCCCAAGGGTTGCTGGGGAAGGACCTCAGTTCCACACTCCTTGTCCATCTCCTTTGTTCACCCAAACCCCAGGCGTTTCTGCCTGTTGCCAAACCTCCAGCCTCTCGTACTGACGGGGCGTGCTCGGGGCTGAACGCGGGGCTCTCCCCAGAGCCTGGGTTCCTGCTGTCGTTGCACTGCAGGAATAATGGTCCCCAGGTAAGTGGCCTCTCCTCGGTCTCAGATCCAGTTGTAGGCCCAGCTTTGAATGTTAGTTCCCTCTTGGTTCTGAGATAGTTGTGACGTTTTGCTGACATCTTAAGATTAAAAACATTATTTCTGAAATACCCATAAACATGTCTGTTATGTTATAGGCTTTTGAGCTAGCGACTGGAGATTATTTGTTTGAACCGCACTCTGGTGAAGACTATTCCAGGGATGAAGGTATGAAGCGTTTGAGATACTATATGAGTTCCTGTGTATTTTCACAATCCTCCTCTTAAATTTCCAGTGAGCTTACAGTGGAGTGAAGTTTTGTATTTGAGTGAACTGTTCATACACGTTGTTTTCAGAAGATAAATATGATTTTTCTCTTTTTAGTTTTAAGTTCCATCACTAGCAATGGGTGGGCAAAAACTCCCTTCTGCAGATACTCAACTACTTAACAACTGCCTGAAGGAATTAAACTGCCCTTCTTGTAAGATTGCATATGTGTGGAAACATGGTTGAGAATAACAACATTTTAGTTTAGAAAAGAAACGACAAATTTG
Source organism: Leptosomus discolor (assembly GCF_034619465.1). NCBI lineage: Eukaryota > Metazoa > Chordata > Aves > Leptosomiformes > Leptosomidae > Leptosomus > Leptosomus discolor. The sequence goes on from NC_141391.1 coordinate 204,161,792, forward strand.
AACTTTATAGTATTTTCTTTTTGTAAGAGTGACACTGGAATAATGTTTACATTGTGTATTTTTATTTGAATTAGGCAATTACTAATTTTTTTTAAAATCAGAATTAACTCCTGCTTCCATCTGTATACCTGCCCATTTTCATGCTTGTTTGCTTGTAAATGCTCTTTGCAGTGGTAATGTGGGCATCATTCATTGTTCCTAAATGCTACTAATGATGCCAGAGCTCTGCTGATCCTGGAAACCTCTGCATGGATTTGCTGCAAACATTGTTGATTTGAAACTATTTCTGATTTTTTACTAATTCCAGTTTCTTTCCTCTTCTTTTTTATCCCATCCTTTCCCTGCCCCTTCCACTCCCGTATCCTTTTTTTCTCTCCCTCATAGACCACATAGCACACATCATAGAGCTGCTAGGCAATATCCCAAGGCACTTTGCTCTATCTGGAAAATATTCTCGGGAATTCTTCAATCGCAGAGGTAGTACCTCTTCTTTTTGAAAGGTGCCGTGATGCAGACAGAAGTGGAATTGCTGTTGCTGGTTGTGGCATGTCCCATTGAGGAACGTTTCCTGAAATTACAGAACAAAAATTTCTTTTGGAAAACCAAAATACACAGGAATCTGTGACAATTTTTTTTTTTTTTCTAAATGAAACGATTGGTACATTGTAAATTGCGTAGCAAAACTTGTTTGTAGCAGCTGATACTCAAATGTTGTTTTGAGAAGGAAGTTTTGCTGAAAGCATCTTTCCCAATTAGCCACTGAGCAGTGTGCACGTGTCTTTTTTACCAGGATCAATCTATTTCTGTCTGTACCGGGCCAGTGTTAGTGTGTGCATGCAATGTACTGATTAAACTGTTGTATGTTTCTGTTTTGCTGGCAATGTTCTCCAATGCAGACCACATAGCATTGATCATTGAACTGCTGGGAAAAATCCCTCGAAAATACGCTATGTTGGGGAAATATTCCAAGGAGTTTTTCACCAAAAAAGGTAACGGTATTTATGCAACACTAATTTAAAGCATAATACTATCCAAAAGGAGAGTGTGTTCATTTATGGGTACTGAAGAAATATATCCATTTAAATGGAGAGCTCTTATGAAAGAAGAATTCTGGTGTAAAGTTGGCTTTCTGAGAAAAAACACAATTTGCAGTATTCATTTCAATCTTTCGTTTAAAATTCATTTTGGGATGTACTCAACAAAGTGTGAGTTAACAAATGTCTGCGTGAATCTGTTGTCCAATGTCCGTGTAAATGTAAGGAATCAAGTGATGCATAGCTTGTAACGTGGTGGAACATCATCCGTCAGCTACTTCTGATCGTGTGTCGTGGTCCAGTGGATGCTACTGGTCAGGAAGGGAGTACCACGGTGGGAAGGGGATGCGCGGGCAGTAGACGCGCAGCTGCGTGCAGTCCGGCCTCACTCGCCCGTAACCCCCCGAAGAGAGAGCACGGAGAAGAGATCGCTCTGTGACAGAGCGATGGAGAAAGCTGCTCTGCTGGGCGCCGTGCTGCCGCGCTTCTAACGCTCCCGGTTACCGTAATGCCCGAGTGCCACAGCCACGGGCGATGGCTTAGCTGTGCTCGGCGCTGTACAGAAGTGCAGCCCCTCTAAAAGTAAAACCCCCGTCAGTTGCTACAAGCAAATAATCAGCCTGAGCGAACGCACTGGGCCTTACGGTTCTCTCACCTTCTTCTACTTCGTCTTTGCTCAGGCTGCTCTTTAAGACAAGTTTTTGACACGTGAGGGAACGTGGTGGTGCTTCAAGTGCCTTTTGTCCCCGCAGTGTGTGAGACAGCACTGCGTTGTATCGAGGGACTGGGTACGTCAGGAGCCTCCCATTACGTGGTGGGGGAACATCTGGGGCCATGGACCACAGCTGGCGAGCGCGCTTTCCTGCCGAGCGGTGCTGCGGCTTCCCTCTTGCCCGTGACTCCGCGTGCCTGAGCACGCGGCTGGTCGGCAGGGCCAGCGCCGGCCAGCCGAGCAGCGGCATCGGGCACGGGGGGTGCCGGGGGGTGAGGCGATGACGATGTGCTGTAAGAGGTTGGGGTCACGCGGCAGGAGACAATCCAGTGATTCATCCCCCCTTGCTTGAGAGCCGCCTGTTCTGCGCGTGGCTGTTTCTTGGATGGCAGGGCCCTCTGCGTGCCTTCCTTGCCGTAAGGAGGGTGTCACGGCGTTAAACAGTGCGAAGAAGGGCAGCGGTGATGAGCAAGGAGATAGAGCAGCTGCCATTTGGGGGAGTCTAAAATGCCTCGGGCTTTTTAGTGTGGAGGGGAGAAGGTCATTGGAGAAATAATAAAGGTTTACAAAATCGGGAAGTCAGTGGATAAGCTGAGAACAGGGCTGTTGTTTGCCAGCCCCCGCCATGTGGGAGCTGGGGGTCACCCAGTGAAACTCGCAGGGGTGGCTTTAAAACAAGCGCTTCCCTGTGCCACGGGCAGTGAGCTTCAGGAGCCTGCTGCCGCGGGGGTCGTAGAGAAGGGCCGTATCGGCAGGCACAACACTAGTCTCATGTTAACTGAGATGAACAAACTCAAGGCCGATGGGTCCATAAATATATAAAGCAGTGAAAGGGCTGAGCTGGAGGTGCCCTCCTGCACCCCCTGACGGGGATTGCAGCTGCTGGAGTGAGGCAAGGGCCTGCGGAAAGGCTCCTCTGCCCTCCCTGCGGCCATGGTTAGAGGCAGGTCCTGAATCAGAAAGATCCCCCCGGCCTCACCCCCGCCCTTAAAGCACATCTCACATTCCTAGTTTTGACTTTACACCAGATGGGTTGGCATTTTTTAATCATGTCATAGAACCTTAAAATGACCTGAAAGTTACACAATAACAATGGTATTTGTGGCACACAGAAGAGGGCAGTTTGTAAAATTCCCTTGAAGTGGGCAGTTCATGTGCTTCCAAGAGCATCTTCCGCTGCAAAGGGTTGCTGTTGTACTCTAGGGCCTGAACTTCAGTGACATTCCTCAGAGGCACCATCCACCGTGGCTCTAGGTGGGATTTGAGCACTTGAAAAAATTGGTTCACCACCCCCCACCCCCCCGCACCCCCCCCCCCGAAAACGTAAGCACAAGTTTGCTGTGGAAGCCTAAGGAGACTGGATCCCAGCTGCTCTACTCAAACCAGAAAGTCTCAAGTGCAAGTCGAAGGAGTTAATAGGCCAAGCTCTGTTTTCAGATCATACCAGTTATTCTACTATTGCAAGTCAGGAAAGCTGAAATGCTTTGTGGAGGAAAAATGGAGGTGGTGAGTTTCCTGCTCAATTATTTGAGACTTTTTTCATTGAATCAGGCACCAGGTATCCTTTTCCTTTTTCGTGGCCACCCCAGTACTGCCAGCCTCTCTGGTGCCCCCAGGAGGGATTTGTGTTTGATGGGCTGGCAGGGAATGATCGGCTTCGTAGCTGGCCAGCAAGCCACTGCATTTTGTACTCATCTTGAGAGCAGAGGCTGTCTAGTACAGGCCTGAGGCTCTTCCGAAAATTTCGTGCTATAGTGTAAGGGTGGGCTTAGAAGTGTAACTGTAGGCTGCTATTTTGAAAACATCAACCTTGGGTGGAAATCAAGAAGTCACGATTTGGGTGTTGCTCCTGTCTGTAAGCAAGTTCAACCTCAGAAGGAAGCTTTAAACCTCCAGTTGTTCCACTGAAGTTACAGAAGCAAAAGGAAAGGTGTTACCAACTAAGGAGTTTGCTGGATCGAGTCCCTTCTTCTCAGTAACTGCCTGAAGCAGTTTGTGACATTCAAATACGAGGGTGCATTTAAAAAAGCAAAAGCATTTACAAGTTACTTCTTAGTCACTGTAGCACAAATGCTCACCTACTTTTTATAGGGTCTCATCTTGGTTGAGCCCAGTAACAACACCAGCAAGGCCTTTTCTCCAGTGCCTTCATGGAAGCTATTTTGTCTGTAAAAATTATTAATACATTTTGGCACTAAAAACCCTTTTGTTTTTTCTAGACCGCGGTCCCTTTTGTTTTTCTTCTGGTATTTGGTAGCCCTGTTTCCTTGTGGCCTAAACCTGTGCAAGATGCTGGCTGGGTCCTGGCTTTGCCCCTTGGAAGTTGTAACAAGGAAAAGCACTGCTGCTTATTTACCATCCTGGAAGGGAAGGGGAGGGCTCTCCTCTGCCTCCCTCACGTCCATCGGCTCTACCGTGGGGCCTCACCAGCGGTTCTTGCATTAGTTCTCGGGAGCATGTCCTCAAAATACGTAGTAGCAGGTTATGTCCCACTGCTGCTTCCCCAGTCCTTCACGTCGTCCATTTCTTACTGTTCAATAACCTTCAATAACTCTTGCCGGGTGACATGTCTTAAAATTTGTCTATGGCAAATCTCATAGACCAGCTCTGGTTTTCTGTATTACGGTCAGCAGAGAAATGGCATCTTCCCCTGACAGGTCCTTCAGGAATTTATTTGGTAATTTCCTTCTCACTTAACATTCCACTTTGCAGAAGGTCCATTGCTGCCTCCACTTTGGCCACAGGGGTCTTACAGTTCTGGCAACTCCGTTGTCCTCTCTGGATATTTCTGATGTGCTTCACTATCAAAAATCTAAGTAAAGAGCTTCTGCTAAGGAAGTTTTCCCTTACTATTACATTTTTAGCATTTCTTTGAAAATTCATGTTAATGCCCTGAATACTGATGGTGTCAGACTTTTCAGTTCTCCCTTAAATGTACGTACTGCCTTGCTGTCCTCCAGCTGCATGGTGCAAACCTCATGAACTAGATGAAAATACGTGTTGCCAGACACCTCCATTTCCTGGGCTGCTCTCCAGCGCTCTAGGATGGAAATGAGATAGATCTACCACATTAAAATAAGTTCTTTGAATTTTTCATCCACCTCAGTTGCGTTGATTGCCTTTTACTTACCCTATTTTGATTCCATGGTCAGTGTCATGATCTTTATTGAAAACTGAAGCACTAGTTTAATTCTTGGCCCCCACACAGATAATTTTTACTCTATCTCATCTTCTTAACGCTTTTTCAATCTTCACGGAATTTCGTGTGGAGGACTTCAGCCCGTAGTGCTAAAGTGAGTTTGTTCCTCAGCAGAAAAACGCCAGAGAATGTTGTGCTGCCCGGAGCGTGCTGGCCTTAGCTTGGGTATTTCAAGTTCAGCCTCCACTTTACAAAATAAGGAGTATTCCAACAGTATGAACTCGCCTCCACAGTGACACCAGGAGCCTCACCTTGCAATCTTTACACAACCTGAGGGAGGAAAGATGCCTAACACTACATAATTTAAATACGAAGGTGAAGACAGTGCTGCATGGAAACACACACACTCCCCCAAAGCTAGCCTGGTTTGGTAAATGCTTATGGCAACCCCTGCAATGAATGCTGTCAGCTGGAGGAGCTCTGGACACAGCTTGATTATTATTTTTTTTAGCTGTTTTTTGCTTGCAGTCAAAAACAGGTCACTGTTTTCTGTGGGTTTTGGCAATATTTGAGTTTGTGTTCTTAGTAGATCGTTTGCTGCCTGTTGGTGGTGGTAGTCACCAATACACGCCTTGGGAAACCTTCAAAAGGGTGAGATTTTCAGCAGTGAAATTTCAGAGTTGTAAAGGGCTGAGAGTGAGCCTGGAAATGAATGCAGTTCTCCGAGATGCGCTGCCGTCCTCTCTGTGCGCTCGCGCTGCGGGACAGTACGAGCCCAAAGCAGAGCCTTTTTTGGTTTGACTGGCGGGCACTGATGGGACACGCTTGTGCTGTAAACGGACTGACAGAAACCAGCAGGAGGCGCCCTCCGCGTTCGTTCCTCTGTCTCAGCACCCCTCCTGCCCTGCGAGATGGAAGGGGACAGTGGGCCGGCTGTGGGCAGCACGTCTTGGCTTTCTGTTACCGGCAGGTCTCTTCTCTTTCTCTTTTGGGGTCTCTACGATAGCTCCCAGAGAGCTGCTTTCTCAAGCGTTGCACCCTGTCTGGAACCTTCCGTGGTGGCCCGAGGCAGAGGAGCGAGTCCTGCTGGGCCCGTGGCGGTTCTGGTCCGTTGCATTCGGATGCTCCAACTCTCAGGGGGAGTCTGAAGACAAGGGGTTTTTTCTCCTGCCCTGGGACTTCTGTAGCCCCAGGGACCTACAGAAAGTCAGACGGGCGAGCTGACGCCTGATGGCGTTTTGTGGGCAGGAGGTTACAGCCAGGGACAACAATTTGCTGAAAATGGTACGGCCTGCGTGCCCCCGTACCGGCGGGCGCAGTGTGCTTGTGAAGCTGTGGGCGAGCCGTGGTCAGCGTCCAGTGCTGGGTGAGGACCCATCGCCCTCCTCAGCAGTTAGGGGACACGGCAGAACCACCACAGGGGTCTCTGAAGTGCTTTTTGTAGCATCACGTAGAGACCGCCTGGCTCAGGTGCATGCCTGGGAAGAAAGGAGATGGCAGTGGAGGAGCAGGGAGCAGCCAGAAGAGTCCATCTTCCCCATCATGCTGGATGACCTGTGGATAGACCTGGATGATGCTGCTGGTTTGAATGGCAGAAGGGTTCTCGCCTCCTTCTTTTCTTTTGGTCTGAAACAGGTTGCCGGGTTGGCCGCAAGCCCCCTCTTTGGTGGAGGTCGAATCCTGCAGCTGCTGCCCCGGCTTGTGTTGGTGGTTGGCTGAAGGAGACGCAGGCAGCAGCAGCAGCTGCTTCCTTCTCAGGAAGGACTGGGAGTGTTTGCCTGGGAGATGGAGCAGGACCTCCCAGAGCCAAACCTCTGTGCCTGGCTTGGTTTGGAATGAATCGCTGCCCCGCCGCGTTGTCAGCCAACGCCACATAGCGAGGCAGTGGCCGCTGTTGCCGAGACTTCCGTCTTGGGCATGGTTGGGTGGCTGATGAAGAAGGACGGGCTGCGGTGTTCCTTGCGCGATGGCGTGAGCGCAAATGAGTGTCTTTGCGTGCGAGAGACAGCAGGAAAAATCAGAACCGATGCGTAGGGTGGAGCCCAGGTGTAATCGCGTGCAGTTTGAGTAGGAAAGATTTCGTGGTTTTGACATCGGACATACTCATCTCCCCTGAGGACCTCAAGCAAGGTTGCAACGTGCTGCCCTTCCTAAATCGTAACTCTCAGCCTGCTCAAGGTGCTGTGAATGCAGAGCGGGAGAAAAACGAAGCAGGGGTTGGTCGCTGACAGGGGTAACGAGGTATTTTCCTAACGCCAGTCATATTTCTGTTCGCAGGAGAACTCCGACACATTACCAAGCTGAAACCTTGGAGTCTTTTTGATGTGCTTGTGGAGAAGTATGGTTGGCCTCATGAAGATGCTGCACAGTTTACAGATTTCCTGATCCCCATGCTAGAAATGGTCCCAGAGAAACGAGCTTCAGCTGGAGAATGCCTTAGGCATCCGTGGCTGAATTCTTAGCAGAATCTCCCAGCTGTAACAAAAAAGCCAGCAACCGCTTTCCAATGCATCGGACCTAAACGGTGACTGTCACAAATTCTTTAGCAGGATCACACGTGAGCTGGCTTCAATCCTCAGACCTTTATTTTGCTTGAGGTACTGTTTGACATTTTGCTTTTTGTGCACTGTGTTCTTGGGGAAGGGTAGTCTTTTTGTCTTCAGCTAGTAGTTTACTCACCCACTTTCTTCAGAAAACACTTAACGTGTCTTTAAGCATTGTTTCTTGTGTTGTGTGGCATTCAGATGTCAGGTTTTTGGAACAAAGGAAACTTCCCCCCATGTGTTTTGGCAAGTTTTGTAACTATTTATGAAAAAAAAAAAATATTTTAGCTGATGCATATTATATAATTTACAAGCGTAAGAAATTTATCAAGTCAGAACTGAGTTACGGCGAGGAATTGTACAATTTTATCTTCTGGCAAAGGGATGTCATTCTTGTATTATAGTGTATGTAAATGCACCCTGTAAATGTTTATTGCCATTTAAATATGGGACTGGGGACTCAATTTCAGAGTAAAGCAACTTAAGTTTTAGAGAGCTTTATAGCGAACCAATTGCATGTAGTGGACTTTAAACTGCTTTAAGGAATTGTGTAAACTTTCTATTCTGTAGCAGTTCCCGTTCATTGGATTTTAAACAAAGTGGCTCTGGTTTACAGGATTTCATTCCCCAAACGGCACTTTAAAGGAAGGCTAGACTTCTTTCTACTAAAGTATGCATTATCATTTAGCACTCCCTTTTAGAACTTTTGCCTATTTTAAGTGCTTTTAAGAAAAGAAAAATAGCAATTTCCCTTACAATGTGATAGTGGAGACATGGTACCATATGGTGTTGCCTTTTGATAAGCACTGTAAGTTGTACTATACCTTAAGGAAAAAAAAAAATTAAAAGTTGAGCATGAGAACCACTCTCTGTGTAGAATTACTGATCTTTTATAATAAAAGTGTGTGCTTGGCGTCAGTTAAGGAAGGATATAGCTGCAAGTATTTACAGTGCAGTGGGTAAAATAACCCAAGCAGCAAGATCATGCTCATTCCATTCATAGCTTTACATGTTTCTAAAACAAATTGCACTAGCTCTATTCTTTCCCATCACGAGACATACAATTTCCCGTTGTAAGTTGCACGCAACAATTACATGTTTCCTAGGAAAAAAAAGCTGCATAGGCTGAAGCTTGTAGGCAATACAGATTTTAGAATGTACAGTATGGAGGTGTGTTTTGGCCTCTTTTAGAAGTCAGTGGGGTGAATGTAAGCTCACTTCTGACCTTCATGTAACGACGGTGCCACTTTTTTCTTGACTTTGTCCATATGAAATTTATTCACATGCCTTTGCAATAACTAGATTGTGAGAAGATAGCCCCATGCTGTAACAATAACCAGTTGTTTGAGGTGCTTGCAGTTGTCTAATTAAAGTGTTTTGTTTTTTCAGACAGTGTGCTGGTCATTGGAATCTTTGCTAGGCGTGACGCCAGCTGTTTGGGTGCTCGAGGTCCGGTGGCGGTGGGCGGGGGCGGCTCTGGCCTGGCCAAAGGGAAAAGCAGCTCTGTGCTCAGTCAGCAGACACGTCACCGGGTGTAAATCAGAGCATCCCGCAGGGTCAGGTGGCGCGAGGGGCTGTGGGTAAGTGGTCGCTAGGCGAGACGTGACAAAACCGAAACACGAGTACTTACACAGGGTGTCTACCTGCCACGAGCAAGCAGCCCAGTACCCGTCCCTGCGAGGCCGGTGCAGCCACCTCTCCAAAAAGAAACGGCGGAGCGCGGCACGCACGCACCGCTCGGGAGGAACTCCTCCGCGCGCTGAGGCCCTGCCAGCAGTCGGGTTTCAGGACCGCCTGCCCTCGCCCTCCGAGCGCTCACACCGGAACTGCTGTAACGGCCCCAAGGACGACGCTGCCGAGAAGGACGATGCTGCAACAAGGGACTCCAGAGCTAGAGGTAAAAGTTGTGTTCGGCTTCACACCCGGCCCAGCTGCCGGTCGTGTCTGGCTGCTGCGGCCTGTTAGAAGCTTGTTCTTGACACGCAGGACGTACCAGCACCCGGCTGGAGCGCTGCCGGTTCAAGCCAGGCAAGGTGCGTAACCGCACAGCGCCGCCACACCTACCGCTGCCCTTTGCTTGGGCGCGGCGATACCACAGAGTGCGGGGAGCCGTGCGTAGTCCCGGTCCTGTTCCGCCGCCCACCGCTCCGAGAGCTTGCCACGTACCGTGCGTTTTATGCTGGCTGGTAGCTCAAGTGGTGTCACGACCCGCTTCATGGAGGAGTGGACAGGGGTTGGGGCACCGGGATTTGACGGCTGGGCTGTAGAGGCTGCAGCAGGTGCTTTGAGGGTCAGTGTCTGAGCAGGGCCGTGTGCTTGGCTGGGCTTCTCCGGCTGTCGCTGGCCGACTCCTGCCCTACTTCATGCTGGTGCACATCAGGGGCTGTTGCAGACAGCGGGTGTTTGGCGCAGCCGGCAGGTGCTCCTCGGGCACTGGTTTTACTAATAAACTTCTTCACTACGGAGTTGCAAATTAGAATTTCAAGCAGGCCCCATTTTTTCTACAAGAAGTGCCGCCCTTCTGCCGTGAGCAGGAGCAGCCCCCCGTAGCACCGCGCTGTCAGCGAGCAGGGTCTAGAGCAGCCACTGCCGAGACGGGGACGGGCACCGTCACAGCCCAGGCGGGAACAGCTCCGCGCCGGCGCGTGCAGCGGCCCCCCCCCCCCCCCCAGCGGCTGCTGTTCCGCGGCAGGAATAAACAGCTCCCTCCAGCCGTCAAAAAGGGCGCTGCGATAGAGGCGCCCCCCCCGCCCCCGTTTAGCACCTCTCGGCGCTCCCTGACGGCAGGGTCAGGGAACCCCTGCAGGGGGCGGGCCGCGCCGAGAAGGGCGCTGCAGTACAAATAGCTCAGCTGGAACTTCCCGGAAGGGCCCACGAGGCGTCTGTCCCCACCCCCTGCTCCCAGGGGCGGGCCCGCCGCTCCACTCGAGGGAAGCGGGAGGGAGCGCAGCCGGACGCGGCCCTGCGGCCTCCGCGCCCAAGGGCGCTGCCCGGCAAACGCCCCCCCCCCTAAGGCAGCCCTTCGCCCTCCCCTCCGGCCTCGCCCCGCCCCGCCCGCGGGGGCGCCTGTTCCCCAGAGCTGGGGCCGCGGCCCTGCGCACACAGCACCCTTCCGGGACAAGTGGTTAAAACTGACATAACTGTGATTTATTAACATGAATTAAAATGCCCAACCAGTGCTGCAATGTGACAGTATATTAAAAAAAAATTAAAGATCATATACTGTACTACTTTCACAAAGATCACACTTCCTTTTTTTTCTTTTGCAAAAGACTTATGTACAATACTATATCAAATGAAAGAAGCTTTAAGCAATTTTACAAGCCAAAGAAATACAGTATTTACAGCACTCTTCAGAGACATTAGAAACAGTCTATACATTAAATTACAATTTCTGCAAGTAACTGATGAAACAAAAAGCCATGTCCACACCAAAACTATAAAAATTTGTATTGCATTGTTTTCTATCTCTATGCACAAACAACTGTTGACAGAAGAAAATGAAAAAAAATCGTTAGTGCCATCACTTAGCCTGTGTACTTACTTAATTACATATGTATAAAAGTAATATAGAAAACATTCACTAAATGAATTTAACTGCAACAATAAAATTTTAAAGATTATGCAGCATCAAACCTACTGCCAGAAAGAACAGCTGGAATGTTCACTTACAAAATAAAAAGAAATACCTAATACTGGCTGAACAGCACATCTTCAGGAATTTTAAAAAGCAAAGAATGGAAAGAGTACAATGGAAGAGCACTGGTGTCTGTCTGCTTTTATACAAAGTATCATGTACAAGCTTTAAAAAGTACCTCCAACAGGTACATATGAAATATACACAGTTTATATTACAGAACATTTTAAAAATGCTTAGAACTGAAGGGATCCGTTTTAATGCCACCCCGACCCATGGTAATTGTTCTGAAAGGTGGGTGGCACCTGTGCTCTGTGGATGGGGATCTGTCCAGGCACCGGGGAGGCCTGCTGCGGCCCCTGCACGCCGTGGGGCAGGGCGACGGGGCCGGGGTGAGGGCAGAACCCCGAAGCGGTGGGGGTGGCGAGGCTGTTTGGTCCTTGAGGTTGGAGGTGAGGACCCTGACCGGGGAGGGGGCAATGAGGTCCCGTGCCAGCAGGCTGATGCTGAGGTCCAGGTCCTAACGTCGTGTGATGGGGGGCCTGCGAGGAGTAGGAGGGGACGCTGGCATGGGCGCTGGCGGGGAAGTGGGGGGGCGCTTGATGAGGCGGGTGGTGCAACCCTTGTGCTGACGCCGGGTGGTGCCCCGAGCCTATGACGCCGGAGGGCGGGGGTGGAGGGGGGGGAGGCGCGGCGTTTACAACATGCTGGTGTTGTGCTTGCAAACCTTGATGTCCAGAGGAGGGGTGGGGAGGCTGGTGGTGGGGGAGAGGACCCGGGGGCGGAGGCGGTGGCGGCAGATGGTGACCAGCAGCTTGAGAGTGGATGTGCGACCCGGGAGCGACTGCCACGGCGTGAACCGGACCGACGACGTGTGCTACAGAGTGCTGCTGATGGGTACTCTGCTGCTGCACCAGGTGAGGGCCTGGGGCCGGCGGGGGCGGAGGAGGAGGGGGAGCAGCGGACGCCGACGCCTGGTGATGAATACCGGGGTTCTGGGACGGCAAGAAATGCCCCGCAGTTACGTGGTGTCCCGGCACCGCCGGCTGACCCGCTGTGCCAGGAAGCGCTTGGTTTGGTCCGGAGGAGAAGACTGTCTGTTGGGGTAGGCTGCCCTTCAGCTGGCTGTAGCTCTGGAAGTTCCCAGAGGGCTGCTGGCTTGGATAGTAAGTAGAAGAAGGGGGTGGGGGGGGTGGGGGAGGTGGGGCACTGCTGTTCAAATTTTGTTGGTTAAACTGGCTGTACGAAGCTGAAGATTGTCCTGAAGTTGTCTGAGGAAACAGGGGCCCGCCAGCCTGCTGCTGATTACTAGGCTGAAGGGCCGGCGCTGCCGGATAGAAGTTGCGGTGGGTGTCCCTCTGGGGCGTTCCAACTTGAGGTGACTGGGGGTGATGAGGTCTGTACGGAGATCCCAACGGCTGCGAGTGAGGCTTTGGTGAAAGGTAACCATGCTGCACCGGCGCGTGAGGGGTCGAGGGCTTGGGAGGGTTCTCCACGTGAGGCGAAGGGGGGCAATGCAGCTTCAAAGGTGCGGAAGGCAACTTCTGTGAATGGGAAAGTTGCTCAGCAGAACCGCGCAGGTGCGGTTGAGAGGGGTGAGTTTTTGAAAGTGCTTGGACACTGTTCGTCAGCTGTTTTTGTGGCAGCTCGGGTTTGGGATGATTCGCACCCTCGGCCTCGGGTGCGTTAGCTGCAGTTTCCCAGTGCGAATCTGGCTTCGTGGGTGTTTTCCCAAGCGACTGCGCTGAAACTACAGGGCTCGGTGAAGAGGGCTAGAACGAAAAGGCAGGCAGTCAGGACAAAACATCCGCAATGTTCAACTATGCATACGTTAGGACCGAAAGAACTTCTCAGAATATTGTTCTGTGCCATGATGGTGAAAAGAAGCGTTGAGGCACAGGATATACACGTTTGGTATACAAAAACCAGCGACAACAGAAAGCTTAAAAACTTAGGAAGACACTGTTTTTGGCAAGTACGTGTCAATCGTTCTTCGAAGTCCAAGACCAACAACTGCATTTTAAACTACTAACAGAAACATGACTCATCAGGTCAAAGAAAGAATCTGCTCTTCGTTAACGTTTTACATTTCTGAGTCTGAAGGAAAATTCCAGACAAGACCATTTACAAAAATAAAGCCACTTTTAGAGGGATGTAACAGTGTAAACCTGGCACAGCGCAAGCAGACAGGCTAACCATGACAGCCTGAATTACTTGGGTCAATACCGTACAGGCACCTACTCGACACCCTTCTCTGTACCAGCGCCTCTACTGACAAAACAGTGCCAGGCCCTGATGTGGGAGAGCGAACTCCGTGACAGTACGAAGGACACAAGTCCCGTTGCTGCTGTCAGCTCTCCCGGCCCTCCTTCGGCATCCACCCTGCGGAACCACAGCGACACCGAATCCACCGACACCATCTCCGCAAGATCATACGCAGACAGACACGGCTGCCCCAGAGCGGAATGCAAACCAGCGTTTTAGCATGTCCGGGCTGCCACAAACACTCCTGCCAGCGCTGACCCGTGCTGAGTTAGTGCACGAACAGGCTACGTAAGCACACGTGCACCTAAGCAGTAAATCACGAGATTAACGTCTTTAAGGCAGATCAGACGGAGGTATTCACAGGCACCTGCGCACGCTGTACATTACCTTGCTCGCTTTCGACGGACTCTTACAAGTCCTTTGGGAAGTATCTGGGGACGGACACTCAGAAGGCGGCTCTGGGTTTTCAGGATCAGGTTCTGCAGACACAAAGCAGAGGGAACTGTAAAAATGGGAAAAATCAAGCCTTTTGCAAAGATCGCCAAGCACTTCACACTTGACTTTAGAAGAGCTACTGAAGTTGTTGTAGGAGACTATTCAACAGCCAAGTGTGAGACAAGGTCATCTGCTCACCGACCTCCGAGACTGTGAGCAGGGGCTACGGGGTGATTCTCCCCCTCCAGACGAAGCAGACCCAAACGTGGTATTAGAACGATCAGGGACTACCACGGGGGAACTGGCTGGATTTATCTACCTCCGATACCATAAATCGACTCACCACTGTCCTTGTCTTTCCTATGATCACTGAGGAGTAAAGCTCTCTGATAACTTCGTTCTCTCACTTGTTCCACAGAGGTTGATGCAGTCCTGGAAGAGAGAAGCACATTTTGAATTTAAGAGGATGTTCTCCCACAGACCAAATTGAGGACAATGTATATCCAAACACTGGGTCAGAGAAAGCCGAGAGTGTTGACTGCACCTAAGAGCCAAGTAACCGGCTGCACATATGGCACGTGATTCGTGAAGTATTTTGTTACCTATTTTCTCCCACCTCACAACGCAGATTTCCTGCAACCTTGTTACATTACAAGAACCGACAATTCCTCTTAATATGGAAACAAGATCTGTAGGTCTTTTTTCTTTTTCTAAAAAGTTGAAAAGTGAAAACCTACGCTTCGAAAAACAAAAGGTTGCAGGTACTGCTTCATAATCTCCATTTACAGAAAACTGTCATCTTCCCAAGCCAGAAACAGTTTTCTGGAGTTTCTTGTTTGGTTGGTTTGTTTTTTGGTTTGTTGGTTGGGATTTTTGTTTGCTTTTGTCTTTCAAGAATCCGCACTTTATTTTATTTATTTATCTATTTATTTTTTTAAAGAATTTGCTCTGAGATAGCAGATCCACAGTTGTAAATACTGCCCAACTACAAGTAATCTCTGTTTAAGCCCCTACATTTCACTTGCCGGACAGTGGGTATGAAATGACCGTCCTATCTTCTTTCTCAGCCAACTACCTCCGACAATCGCAACCTGACCAAGAAAAAAACCACAGCACTGCTACAAAACCCGTGTTTTCTTTCAGGCAAGAACATTCGGCATTACCCTACAGCACTGCTGCACTAAAATGCACTGCGGTGCTGCCTGTGGGACTGCTGCAGAAGCTCCCTAATAAATTCTTCCCCAGTTGAGCCTGTTTCCACATCCTTTGCTGACTAGCACACTGGTTTCTGCGTTGTGAACTCACAGCCCCTCTTCGGCGAAACGCTGAACACTGCACTTACGGTTCTCCCTTCAATGGGCTCTATGAACTCCGTCTATTCTGCAACAGCTGGAGCAGCTGCGCAGAGGGATGTTCAGCTCCTCAGCCCACATTCACCCCCACACACCGTTAGGCCTTCGCTACAGCGCAAGGAGCGCCTGCAGGGCTTATTTTGTGCTAGGAACGTTTTGGAGACGGCATCACCGCAGCTGACCATCTACCTTCAGGGTACCAAAGACGCCGTGGAAAATGCAGCGTTTACGCAGGCTGAAGTAACTCTCTCTCATCCCCCTTCGCACTGTGCCTCCCCCCAGGACTGCTGGGTGTCGCAGTACCTGGCACGGCGTCCAACACAGCGTACGGTCTGCGCGCAGGGGAGCCATTTCGTGATGACGAGCGACGACGCGAGCCTCCCCACGTGCTCTCCACCCGAGCAGAAGGGCCCATCAGGCAGACTCATGCAGCCCTGCACGTCGCACTTAAGCGACAGCAACCACTGCAAACATTCCAGCCACATCACTGAAAAGCAGACTTCCTGAACTCCTCTAAAGCTTTTGCTGACCAATACAGATCATCCTCCTGTTCCACCCTTCCTCCCTTTTGAAAGGATTTGAGATTTGAGATGAAAAACATTCCCTTCAGCCCACAGACGCAGCAGAGGCGATACAAGGACAGGAGTGCAGAGCCAGGGCCGCGCTGAGACTCGGACTCAGGTCTCTCACGGCCATTACATCCATCCCAGTGCTGCTCTCTCCTCCACACACCGCAGCAAGCACACACAGCCCAACCTGTGCAGCGGTGGAAGGAGCACGCCTGCTCACCAATGCCATGTTCTACAGATTTACAACTGCACTTTACCTACGCAGTCTCATAATCTGCAGCACTAGGCAACTCATCTTGCTCCAACCAGTACCTGTTTTGCTCTTAAAAAACAAAAAAGCAAAGCAGAATGAAAACATTTAACCAGTACCTTATGGGTAATGTTTCTTCTTTATGAGGCATCTGATGTATTTGTGAGGAAAGAGATTAAGACAACTCCTTACTAATCTGAAAAAGGGCTTCCCGTTGGTAACCTGCAACTGCACCCTTACCAATGAAAACTCGATTTCAAACAGGAAAGACTCAGAATTAAGTAAATAATTCTTCAGCACTTTAATCCCAGTTTTATGGCTTACCACTGAACTTCTGGTTCACTCTTCTCACTGGAAGATTCCTTAGTCGCACAGTTGTTGCCAATGTCTTCTGGAGCTGCATTATAAACAGCAGTTGGCAGTGGTAAAGGTAAGCTCGCAGTGTTATCAGGTTGCTCCCCGTTCTCACCACTGTTGTTATACCCATCATTAGCACCATTGTTACTACTTATATTTCCTCCACCAGCAGCATGAGGAGACACAGTAACCAGGGGAAAGTTTTCTGTCTTTGAGCCACTCTTCCTAGCTTCTCGTTGTCTCTTACGGTATTCTAGTAAGGATACCTAGGAAGAAAAAAAGCCCAACAAAACCAAAACAAACATCAGAAGGGAAGTTTACTTATTTCCTTTCTCTCAGTTTTGATTAAACATGTTCTTTCAGTAAAACAAACCATTTACTGGGTTCTAAAAGAAAATACGGATAGATGAAGGTATTTCACCACAGATGTGGTGAATTCACAGAGCTACTAAAGACTAACAACAATGTAAAAAAAAAAAGCTTCTGCCAAGAGAAGGAAGTATGCATTCTGCCAGGGGGAAGCAGCAGGAGGTGATGCGGGTCAGCAAAAGGCTCACTGCAAATTCATACCACTGGCTGAAGCTACAAGGGACTTTGCAGCTTCTCCTGGACCTGCAGCACTAGTAAGAGGACACTAACACAGGGAAGCTAATTTAAGAGATGTTACACCCTGCTCAGTCTGACTCCCCCATGTGAAAAACCCACCACGCTTCTGCTTCACTCTACTGCACATATCAAAAGATTCTCTAAGCTCTTCATAGATTTTTCTTAACAAATATAATTTGCAACTTAAACTTTTGTTCTTTTTCCAGTTTATTTTGAATTTCTGTCTTTACTGCACTGTAAAAGACTGATTAAGAATGTATTGTAAAGTTTATTACCAAAACCAATGACACAAAGGAAAAAGTGTTTCTACTTTCTATGTACGTATATAAAGTCACCACACAGATGCTGCCATAGAACAGCAAACAGTCTGAATGTTCAGCAAGTTACCTCCACTGAAAAAAAAAATAAATTGTCAAGTGTTTTCACTATGTATCTTCAAGATTTGAATCAGAAAGCTAAAATATTGACCTTCAGACCTACTTTATTCAGTAATAACACCAATTTGGTGGAAATGACATTTAACATCTTTAAATCTTTCCTTCTAGTTATCAACAACCTACTCTGAACCATACAGCATCCAAACCAAGAAACTAAAGTGCAGTAATGGAAAAAAAACAAAAATCACATTGAACTAGCTTAGTCCTCAATGCAGCAGACATCCAATTCTACACAGAGAGCAAAACAAGGCAGCCTGCTTAGTTTGCAGTTCTAGGGAGTTTTGTTTGCTTTCAAACAGATCTATCTGTTAAAGACGCATCTCCATGTCAGGGTAAGAACAGTTAAAAATATTTAATTTTTCATAAAAGAAAGTTTAGATTAAGAACTGATCTTGCTTTTGAACAATCTATTATTTATACATCACATGACTGGGATCCCTTGAAGAATACTGCTTTAAAGAAAGCTTAAATGGTAAGAATGGATGAAATCTCTGCAGCGTGGCCTGTACCGAAATGGGATAGACTTGTACAACGGTGAGAGAAGATCCAGGAGCAAGTGCCCACAGAAACGCTGAAATACGGGAAAAACCTCCTTCAAGAACTGTCTAAGGTCATTCGTGTCTTACGTGATCCCAGGGAAAGGCTTCTATAAATTCTCCTGTAAAAAGCCTGAATTTTCACCTTCTCCTTAGGTGACGTTCACCCCTGATTTTCACACTTTTTCACAAGTTACACGTTTTCTGTGTGGCCTTGGAAAGTCTAAACCTCATTCCTTCAGGGGTACAGATAGAATTTTCTCTGGTTGTTTCTTCAAACTGAGGGAAGCGTCAGGGGGAAGCCACACATTTTTCACATGGACATTACTGTAGCATAAGCCCTCAGCAGAAACAACCTGGAAGAGTCCTTGTAGCAAGAGAGAGGTGGGAGGGCTACTGGGATGTGAAATAAATTAATACATTAATAAAAGCTGGGATTTGAAAATAAATTAATTTAACCTTCAGACAAAGAAGAATGCAAAGCTACAGAAATTTTGGTTCTTTGATGCTTCTAGCAGGGCCACAGTAACACGTGGGGGATCTACAAAACTGTCGGGGCAGAATCAGTACGAACAGAGCTCCTACCGTCTGGCTTCAGTTACCTCTCTGTTTGAAGCAAAGTAAAGAAAAAATCCAGTTCTGATGGAGAACTTCTGAAGGCAGACTGTAACTGCTCCCTAGCAGGATGCCCCAGGGCACAGGGAGGAGGCACACACGGGGGGGTGGGTGGTGCAATGGGACCAGAAGCACCAAGCCCCTGTTGTGCAGGCACGTGCGCACACAGAATACACCCCCACCCCCCAATGATACTTCCGTAACAAAAATAAACGGCATCTTTCACACCAGACAGGTTACTGTAGTCTGCCACGAGACAGAAGTGGCAGGCTGCTGCCTTCCAAGCCTGCCATCCTTTCTGCGAGGAGGAAGGGGCTCTAACTCGGCAGTGACGTGCAGTCACAGGCAGTTACGCAGATTAAGTCCCAGCTCTGGTTCGAGCTGGCCCTGACCACACAACTTACCACTCTGGCCAAAGGGTTCTTGTAGGTAAGTTTAGATTGTGCTTATTCTCCAAGCAGAGTATTTTATTAAAAAAAAGAAAGCAAGCTAAAGAAAAAGGAACTAAGGATTTCTGTGTAGTTCTAACAGTGAAACCAACATACCCTAAGCATATAAAAATTGGAATTTTGAAGCCTCAGTATCATCAATCTGTGAGGGCTATTTTTGCAGTAATTCATAACAAGTGTTCATGGTATATGATCCCTATGATGCAGTATATATTCTGTATAACAGAGTATTGTAATACCTGGTGGCATAAGCAACCATTTTCAAGCCCGAAAAGCAATTATTTATTGAGCAAATCATTTCGGACTCACATGGAGTAAAAGTAAACTTGTATCTACCTTGGAAAAAATAAATTTACTAAAGGGTATACGTAGCTTTACTCTTTGTTCTTCATTATTTCCCCTGAATGTCTACTACACTGTAGTATCTAAAGATGAGCCATCAGTTGTTTTTTATCATATTATGTTTTTTCCTGCTATAGAAATACCATTAGCAGATTATGTAAGACAGACCAAATGATTCTTAAAATGATAACCTTTTTCTTTTGTGGAGGATTCTGGGGTGTGCAATTTCCATCCATCAAGTTGTCGTTATTGACAGTCCTTCCAAAGCCAGATGCAATTCCATCTTCTGAAGTACAAAAAACAGATGCTTCCATGAACATGCCTCTAGCATCGTCTTGAATCAGGCACTTTGACTCGCTTATTCTGAATCCACCTCCTACCTCCAACTGATGTGAAGGGGTCAAGTCCCTCAAATTAGAATTCATTGAGAAATTTACACCTGTCCTGTCGGGACTTTTTACCCAGGAAGAATAAATTGTGCCCCGTCCACAATGAGCAGTTTCTAATTGGCTGTTTGAATCAGTCCTATCATGTGGGGGGGCTTCCAGGTTTTTATGCAGCGCACTTTGCTCAATCACTTCGAGTCCCAGCTGGAGGTCTGACACAGATTCCATTTCTCCAGTGCACTGCCGTGTGACGTCAGTCCTGTTCCTTGGACTGGAATATCCAATAGTCTTTATTTCTTGCAGGCCCATTTCTGTCAGGTTGGAACTTCTGAGAGAATTCAGTGCCAGAATCGATGCTCTGTCATATCCCTGTGTGAAGAAAAAACATGTAAATATTTTTCCACACTCCAACAGAACTGCAACTATTCTGACATCCAGCTGTGCCTTTAAGTGGGATTAAAGGCTCTCCAATACCATGAATTTATCTATTTGTAAGAAACAGTTCTACAGCCAGACGTTTCTACTATTGCCACGTTATCAGGTAGAAGCATTTTAATAAAATGCACATTAACCAAAGTCAAAATAAACTTTACATGCCAGGTTTTATCTATGACTGGCAGAGGAAGGGGAAAGGCTTCAACGGGAGCAAGTCCCTGCCCAGGAAGTTACAAAGCACTTGCTCCAATCTGACATAAAAGGGATCCTCAGTGTCGAAACATTTATTTCAAGATGACCAAAAAAAAAGCCCAAGAAAAGCCCAAATAAAACCCTCCACATAAGGAAAAACTTTTCTTAAGTTATAAACACTTCTTTTGTACTTCTTAAAGATGTATTAACCATGAAAAATGCAGCACATAACCATGGCTGGAAACAGCTTTTCTAAACCAACATGTCTTAAGATTTTCATTAATCCTTTTTCAATTATTTGTATTACAAAGCAAAAGTTCCTAAGGAAAACTCCTCTTTTCAAGTCAGATAACCATTAAAATATTCAACTGCTAATAGTTTAGAAGCTAAATTCAGCAATGACTGGATGAAAAATTTTGTTAAGATTTTGACCTAAAAAAATACATATATATGTCCTCAACTCCCAAGGGAATACTTGGACCTGGGTCTGTTCAGCCTGAAGACAAGACTGAGAGGGGACCTTACCAATGCTTATAAATACCTAAAGAGGGGGTGTCAAGAGAATGGGGCCAGGCTCTTTTCAGTGGTGCCCAGTGACAGGACAAGGGGCAACGGGCACAAACTGGAGCACAGGAAGTTCCACCTGAACATGAGGGAAAACTTTTTCACTGTGAGGGTGACAGAGCACTGGCACAGGCCGCCCAGGGAGGCTGTGGAGTCTCTTGCTCTGGAGAATCTCAAACCCCGCCTGGACGCGATCCTGTGGGACCGGCCCCAGGGGAACCTGCCTTACCAGCGGGGCTGGACTGGACGATCTCCAGAGGCCCCTTCCAGCCCCTGCCAGGCTGTGACCGCTCACGCGCTCGGCTGGCCGGAAGCGGAAGTCCCCGCTGGTGTAACCGCCCCGCTCCTCCCCCCCCCGCCTTCACTCAAACTGCGCAGCCGCCGCCCCACGTCCCCGCGGAAGCCCCGGTGGCGGAGCCGCGCTGCCCCCTAGCGGCCGGCCCGGGCCCGCAGCGGAGCACGGCCCCAGCGGGAGGCTGCGGGCACGGGCCCGGGCACGGGCACCGCGCGGTGCCTCGCGGCGCTGCCCTCCCAACCTCAACTGAACAGCGACGAGGGGCCGGTAACCAGGAGAAACGTCAGCGTAAACATAACGGCGGCCCGACGGGCACAAGCGGTGGCCGTGTGCTCGCATCTAAACAGCGGCCACTACTCCCTTCCCCGACAGCCCCCCAGGCTTTTAAGTGATACAGAGGAAGAGGGGAGAGAAACCAATTCAAACAGACAACGAAACAGGTAAGTGGGAATACACAGTGATAAGGACATAAAGCCTGTAGGGAAGTGACCCTTCCCGTGCCAGGAAAAGCGGCAATGGCCGGTGAAAAGCACTTGCCAAGAACAGTGCAGCCACACAGGTGACATCAAGGTATCATTTGCAGTTTTTGGCAAATATCCTTACCTCTTGACTATAAGCTCGCCTTTTTGTTTCTGGGGAACTGTCAGGTGAGGAAATATTCTAAATAAACAAGAAGAAATTTCAAGTCAATTTCTCTTGTAGCCTGGAGAAAGGTAAACCACCCCCTTGTCGCAGGAGTACAGACACTGATCACCACCATGTCCAAACACACTCTCTGAACGCACTGAAACTCACTCAGAATCTCACCTCAAAGTGCATGGTATTTCCGTGGATACACGGAGTTACAGGAGTAACAGGTGAATATATGGGTTTGTAACCATTTCTACAAGCTTCATCTTCGGTTTTTACCCTGGGAGGAGTAGCAAACAACGATGGCTCGGAGGCAGCAATGTCCGCGTGAGTTGGTGTGGCATATGGAGAAGGAGTAGGTGTGGAGGTTTCAGAGAATGCAGACTCCAGCAGCTGATACAGTCTTCGTTTTTTTAGTGGCGTGGTTAGATCTGCGTGTTAAAATTAGAAAAAAAAGCTAGGAAAAGTCTAGACCTAGTAACTGCTTACAGTCGCTTAAGTATTTGATGTAATGGAATTATTAACTCCACATTAAAAAAGTGTCTGAGACTACAAAAACCTCTGAAGGGCAGGCTTCCCCAGGCTCTGAACAGCCTACAGAGCTCCTGAAAAAAAATTAATGAACAGCCTATAGACACACCAGTAACTGAAATTTGTGTGCTAGGGTGATGGGAAGAAACGTCTATGCTTCCAGAAAAGGGAAAGTCCACTTCCATGCATTTTTAAGACTGTTCAGCTAAGAAGTGGAAATTCCAAGTTCAGGACTGTACAGAGGAAGGACCCAATACGCTCCATATGCGCTTCCGTAAGGACGGAAGCGTGTTTGGTTTTTAGCATGTTCTCACTCTGTATTATGCCTACAAGATTACACAGCTTTTCCGCTGTATGCCACACAGGCCCACCGAATTTAAAGGAATTATGAATATATAGAACAGCATGGAAAATTACTTCACAGTCATAATCAAAAACACTGGTCTTTTGTTGACTGTAAACACTGAGATACAACAGTTACAGTAAATGGGGAAAAAATCCCAACCACTATGCAACTAAGCATTTCGTTTAAAGAAAGTATCAGGAAACAGTGCAAAACAGCCCCGGAATTTTCATTAACTCATTATTTTAAAAACCGCAGTCCTCCACATTTAACTACTTTGAAACAGCTCTCACATACTGTATCAGTAAAAGCCTCACCTGTTAAGGAGCAGCTGTCATTCAGTAACAAAGGACTTTTATTTTCACCATTGATGGCTGGACTTCTAGATCTCTCTTGTGATGGTGAATTAAACCTATCAATCACTGTTGAATTTTCTTCTTCCAAAGCCTGCTTTAACCAACGCTGTAATGAAACAAGTTCAAATTAGTGAGTGAGTTAACAGTTTAATGATAAAATTTCAAAACACGTTACACACAACAGAGCTGGTTTGCCAACCAGCTTTTTTTCTGGTTCATGCTAGCAAAACCCCCCTTATTTTTAATTAATATGGGATGGGAACCATAAGGAGGGAAGCATTACCTTCTTACAAGAGCCAGTAATGTTTTCCACAGGTTCTTTTTTCCTCCTCTTTTCTGAAAGGAATGGTGAAGTAAAACGAATATAGTGCTTTGGAGTCGAGTATACATGTGGACTGTAAGTGAGACCTGGTAAAGAATTCAGCTGAGTGGCCAGAACTTCAGGGTCGGTAGTTATACGTAGCGGCCTTTCCGATAGACTGTCTGTAGGCTTCCCTGTTTTATCACTCTTTTCACTTAACCATTCACTGACCAAGTGCTAAACAGAGAGAGAAAAAAATGGTGATTTATGAGTGTTTTTATCAGTGGCTTTTAGAAATTTTTCAGTCTAATCATTCACCTCACCAACTGTTAGGCAAAGCAGGAACAGCTAGTTTCCAAGCTGCAAATTTACGAATACACAGGGCAAGAATAAGGACAGTTTTAGTGACATAATGGGGACACCAGAAGGAATCAGCATAGATTTGTTCTACATACCAAAGTTTTGGGGGTTTTGCTTTTTGGGTTTTGTTTTTTTTCCTACACCAGCATTTAGTTCTTTTGTATTTAATTCTCACTGAATGTACTATACGAGCACCCAGATCAACTGTACTTATGATCTGAATTTAGGAACAGATTTCCAAGACAAATTTTAAACTTGTGTTTGAGCACATAAGCTGAGGGGAAATAGTGTAACGTTACCAGAATGAAGTAAACTCATCATCAGATTTCTGTACTGTCAGGACTGTCCTTCAGTCAACATGTCAGGCAGGTGCCTTGAACATGCTTCACTATTGTAGCTGTATTAAATGACAACATATTTACTAAGGCACACGTGTTAAAAAAGGGTATTCTCTCCTAGCTAGTTCAGTGTTTTTGAAAAACGTGCCAGGGGATTTTAGTCCCCATTAACAGATAACCAACTGCCTGAATTTTACAATGGTTCAAAGTTAATGATATGCAAAAATAGCACACTAAATATTACTAATATATTAAGGCTTTAACAAAGGTGATCATAACATATTTAAGTCGCCTGTCTTCTACAAACTTACTTATAATTCACTTTAAAAGCACAACTTTCCCCTCACTTAAGGTACCCTGGGTACAATGCAATGAGATGTTTCACCGACATTTATCTTAATACTATGAAACAGCAAGAAAGCGCAGTACAATTCCGATTTCTCAGGTATCTTCTTTCCTTTTTGCTACGCAATACGTTGAAGAGGAAGAAAGATTCTAGTCTCCCGTGTGACCAGAACTGAACAGTGGTGCAATAAAAGCACTGTTACAGGATGACTCAGGTGCCTTTGCGCGGGGGGGAGCAGGGGAAGAGTTGAGCATGCTTGCGGGTTTAAGATAAAACCACCTTGAAGTTGTTACTGGTCATTTGACAAGGAGTTTCAACCTATGACCTCCTCCCCCTTCTCTTCCACCAAATAAAATGTTCAGAGCCAACTTCTAAAACACACTGGAAAAAAGGCACTTTTTAACAGTCTGTAGAATTTTAAAGCAGAAAGTTTTAATGCTTTATTCACACGTGCAGATTTAGTATTTTTCAACTGTCTTTAAATATTGTGGCATTTATTCAAGTTTTTTGCAATGCAGTCCAAAAAAAAAATTAAAAACAAAAGCACTAAAGAGAGTAAAGAATCTCCCCTCCAAACATACACAGAAATTTGAGTGTTTAAATCCATTCACTTCAGAACAGACATCTCAGAAATACTAGAAGTTAATGATTTCCTTGAGATATTCTGCTTGCTACCATTAAAATACTTTCTAAAGCATATGATGAACAAAGGAAGGAAATGAAACTTCCATTGCTTTTCTTTTTAAATTAACAGTTTCATTATGTTTTGGTTATGTACATTATTTTGGTCCATTTACAAAGTACTTCCCTTAGAAAACATCTGTTCCAAAATTGTTCTGAAATATGTATTTTGTAAGTCTCTTAAAATCCAAAAGAACTTCTACCAAAGGATGTTACACATATCTTTTTTTAATCTCTTAATTTATGACCAGTGAGTTCCTATGTAATGGTAATTTTAAAGGAAATGAGTCAACGTTTTTTTTAAAAAAAAAAATATATATAGTTGC
The DNA here is from genome assembly GCF_034619465.1 of Leptosomus discolor. NCBI lineage: Eukaryota > Metazoa > Chordata > Aves > Leptosomiformes > Leptosomidae > Leptosomus > Leptosomus discolor. Next base: position 204,187,154 of record NC_141391.1, read on the forward strand.
ACACTGATGCCGCAGCCTATGATATTTTTAAAACTCTGTTGAAGTCCACCCTCTTCTCCCTCATCCCTAAAGGGACATACCTTCTTTGTTTTAGGATACTTAGTAGGGCATTTATTAAGTGCTTGAGCTTCTGTTTCAGCAACCATTTCTGCAACCACAGTTTCTGTTTCAGGCTCAGCTACCAGTGCAGCATTCTCAGTTTCATTATGTTGTGCAGTTACTTCCACGTCAGGAGAAGACGGCTGGATATCTGAACACATGCTGACAGTTCTGTGTCGTCTACGTTGTTGTCCAATGTGAGTTCTACTCCGCGAGAAGCTTTTTCTCTGCTTAGCTCTATTAACTTTGGCTGGGGTAGGCTTGGTGGCAGTTTCTTCTTTTGCTGGTTCCTAGTACAAAACAGAAGTCCAGTAAACAGATCCTAAACACATGCAAAGCTAGGTATCTTAAAACAAAATGTCAGCTCCCTTTACCGGATCTCATTTTTGTTGTTAGAACTACAGTATTTCAGGGATAATATTTCTGTCCTTCTTCAAGGCAAACAACAAGATTTCTTGTATTTTCCTCCCAAGCACCTGCTCTATCACTGGCAGAGTATTCACACACACCAGGCACCGGTCAAATCACCACAGGTTTGTGTAAGAACTGCCATACCGCACTCATTCACCCATAAGCTAGAAATCTTACTGCTGACATCGCAATGTCTTTCAGTCCAATATCCTTTCTGTAATTTATAATTTACTAAGTGTTTAGCATTGTCACAAAAGGTACTTAACAGCATGCTGACGGAAATCACCCAGGCCAACAATCTGAACTGAGAATCCGCAGGAGTATTTGCAAGGTAAGAAGCATACTAGCATCCAGCATCAACACGGTATAAAATTGTTTATGAAACATTAAGTATCACCCGCAAGAACTCAGAACAAACTATGCCTTGGTAATTCCTTTCCTTTAAGAGAAAATAAAGGATTATAATAATGTTCCCGAAGCAGTAAGTTTTTCTCCACTGGTTACAGAGGGTGCCTAAGGAAAGCCACCTCCTGGGACTGAAGTCAGAATAGGTAAACATCTCCTACCCTGAATTTCCAAGCAGACTGAATTACACAGCTGGTATGTGTGTGAACATTTGCATAAACTAATGTAACTGAAATTCTTCATAAACAAATTCTATACATATTTTCTTGAAAAAAATTAAATCAGAAGCTAACATAATGTCAAAGAACTATACAGATTTTTGGTCAAATATACTTGAGTTCAGAGGAAAAAAAAAAAAAACAAAACATCTTGGAAGTGCAGCTTGACATCCAAACCAATAAAATATATATGTTAAAAGCTAGCTTTAAAATAAAGTTCCAGATAGCTACCTGAATAAATTCAGTGTCATTGAGAATCTGTGCTTCCTTGCATTCTGATTTAACCTCAGTTTTTGCTGTGCTGATTCTTTCCAAAGCCTGTTCTCTTCTTTTTTCTCTTTTTTCTAGTCTGGCAAAAGCTTGCAGGATAGCTTCCATTTTCCGTTCTTCTCTTGTCTGATGGGTTTAATAATAATCACGATCAAGTTTCAGTCATAATCTTTTGCATATGTAAATACACACTTTTTTAAAGTACTTCAGAACATGTTCAGCGTATGTTGACGTGGAGATCAATTTCAGCAGAAGCTCAGAGGAAAGGGAGCTATTACAATGAGTGCAATTAGTATGGACTTCTGAAGAAAGGCCTGCATTCATACCAACCCTGACAACAAGAAGAAAGTCCTGCTTTGGATTTAAGAACTTGCTAAAAATAGTAATTTCCTAGTAAATCACTGGCCTATAAGCATAAAAACAACACATAGCTCTGAGCCACTTACTTGCATGTTTAGTATTTAAAATCAAGGAAACAGTAATGACTAGAAAGATATGAAATACCAATATGTATGTGAAACAACAACAGAAAGCTCTGACCCAATTTTCCAAGTGTCAAAAATGACATCAAAACATACAATCAACATCCAAACATCATTAATTCAAAATAAGATAACATGAGGTCACAGAGAAGCTAAATTTTCTGTCTTATCAGTAATTCAGGTTCTAGTGCTGTACAGAGGCAGATCCCTTCACCTGCACAGTCCTGCTCAAGACAACAGAGAGGTGGCAGAATTGGGGGCTTCTATCACAAACTTTTTTTTTTTAACAAATGCCTGTGGCTTAACAGTGCATTGATAACAACCACGTTTATAGCAAAGAAAAGAGTACCTGCAAATATATTGCTCATGAGTGAATGAGGAACCCAGTTTTGTTTTGCCACTGAACCTGCCTCTGTTGGCTTGGTAAAACGCAGGCAATGCAGTTATTTGCAATCCTCATAAGGGAGCTGGAGTAATAATTACATCTTTCACTACTACAGCAACTCTGCTGTAACCAAGTTTCACAGAGAGCTTTGCTCTACTAAGAATACAAATGTGAAGTGCCAAGAAATGTAGCCAAAAGAAAAAAAAAAAAAAAAAAAAAAAAGGGCAGCACATCCTCTGGAGCAAAAGCAGTACATCCAACAGTGATGAGAACTGTTCCTCAAAAGCATGACAAGACACTGTTGTATGTTAATATCAGAACTCATGCTGTCATTCTTCAGATTTCATATTAAAATACATATTTTACTTAAGCAGATTTTGCTTTCTGATGTCTAATAAACACAAGTCTCATCAGTGTTGCTTCTGACAGCTGTAAGAAATACTGACCAAGAGGAATGTATTATTTTAAGGTCTGGGCAGACGCAGATAGTATTGCTGCACCTTGAACTCCACTTATTAGAAGTTCTGTGAGCAAGAACAATAAAATGAAAGTTCCAAATACTAGTATTTCATTATACAACTTGGCCAAGATTTTGATTTAATTAGTAATTTCAAGTACCTCACATTTTGAATATCTAACCAAAAAAGCACATTTTAAAATTCCAGTTTTCATAACACTGTTCTACCAACTTCTGAAAATTAGCCTGAGGCTTTATAAGTTGGGAACTCAAAAAAAAAAAAAAAAAAAATTAGGCAGGAAACCTGACTCCCAATACTATCTATAAAAATACAAATAATAAGCAATAATAGAGCATAACAAAAATTAGATCTAGATAACTTCTACAATGTGTTTTTTTAAAGGCAATAAAATTATATACATTTGACAGTAAGAGCAGGTTTTTATCAGAAAGCAATCATCAAGCTAGATGAAACAGTCTCAAATAGCAATCCCTGCATTTCAAGTTGAAGTTCATGTAAAGATCTGACCTCATATATACTGATTCTACAAGCCTACAGAAAGACAGCAATTAGCATGGGAAGAGCAGGTGTCACTAAGCCTTAGTGACGACTTTAGGTAGCCACTTGCTTCCCAACTTACCATCTTCCTTTTCCTTTCTGCAATCTGCTCTTCTGATTCCATTTCTACTTCATTGCTAATGGGAGTTTTTTCTTCTATATCATCAATAAAATCTGGCTCCTGAAAGATGGAAATGACTGCTTTACAGAAGCTCTACTACTCTTGCAAACTAGGGAAAACTAAAAGCTTCACAGAACTAAGAATCCTCAGATCACTACATCAAAAGTAACCAAGCCAATAAATCAAGACAAAAATGTAAAACCCACTAATATACACTTGTACCTTTCTATAAACCTGTAAACAGAATCACCTGACTAGATCTTTTCCATTCTTAGCTAAGACACATCTGTATCTTTTCTCTTTAGCACACCGATCTTACTGAAACTTTGAGGTTCCATCCCCACTCCCCCACCCCACCAACCAAAAAATAAAAGTATCAGAATTAAACCTCTAAACCAATAGAAACTTTCGGGCAGTAACACTGGCCACTGATCTAGCCACTTTATAACCACTTAAAAGAATTAGGAGCTTTACAGTACACACCCACTAAAAAAAAAAAAAGTATTAATTTTGGTGAAATAGTAAGTCAAAAGAACGTTAATACAATTACATAGAAGCTCTTCTCAGCTTGAAAGTGTATTCTATTAGAATCACATTTTACACTCACTACAGAATCTAATGACAGTGCCATACCATAAAGAAACACAAGAGTTAGCAAACTAATAAAGGGTTTCTGCTTTGGGAGAAGAAAAAAAAAACCACCCCACACAATCCCCCAAGCATGAAACAGTAACTTTTAAGAGATAAGTCCTATACACAATTTCACTTTTACACGAAAGACCAGACAAAGGTTTTTTTAACATTTGTCTTAAAAGTACATCTACATTTTCCCATACACTTTCTTTATCTTAGCATTATATATTTCACCCCAAGAAAAAAAAAAAGCTATTAACTGACTGGCTTCTGAATTTACACACGTGTTTTAACAGCTTTATTCTCACAATTCCTACCATTCAACTCCGTTCTGGAAAACAAGACAAGCTCTCCTGTGACTATTCTATATAAACACTGTATATTATGTTAAAGCTCAGGAGAAGGTTCCAAATACCAGTTACCACTTGTTAAAAACAAAACGCACACACATAAAAAAATCACGTAAGATGAGAAAGTTTAATTGTTGCCTCTCTGGAGATCGTAATTTGTAACAGTCACATGCCATGCCTTCTGGACTTCCAAGCTATTCAACCAATAAAACCCCAGAACAATTTGATTATCTTATGGAAACTGGGGGTCAATATGCTCATTTTTACCTTACTTCCTTCACTCCTAAGTGACGTTAAAAGAACTAGGAAATGGCTCCCTCCCACTTTTATCTCTGCCCCTAAATCATCATCAAAAACCATCATATAAAAAAAAAAAGAAAACCACCAGCACCCCAAAAAGAAAGAAAACTCATGTTAAATATTGATATTTAACAGCTGCTCTGCAAAATTAAGTTAATTATTATCTCACGGCTCTCTCCCACCACTAGTTCTTTCAAACTGACATATTAAAAGAAAGGCTAATTTAAAACTGGCTACTTTGTACATTACCAGGTAGCTTTACCAACACTAACCACCTATTAGCCAGCATTTAGCTTTAAAACACACCTTCCTCCTCCTGACTCCCCAACTCCCCCAAACTCTAATAGAGCTGCAGCCAACACTTCATGTTCTGGGTTGAGTTTTTATTTGTTACAGGAGCAGGGCTACTCATTGCTATGGTTAAAATACTATGCTCCTGAATAACATATGCAACTAACCAAAAGACACTTCAGGGTGGACTGGGAGTTCCTGAAAGCATGACATGAGGCTTTCACATTAGAGATCTACAAAGAAATTCAGAGGAAAAATGTATAGTTAAAACTGGTACGGGAACCAACGTATCTTTAAATACAATCAAATATTAAGGAAAACTGAGAATAGTTTAAAAAATTCTAAACAGCTTATCCATCATTATGATTTTTGACATATCCACATAGCCCTTTTTCAGTGACTTGTTAAAATTCCTCTAGTAACTACAAAAGGAGAGTATTTGTGTTTAAAAGCTTTTCTTTCCGATCACCTGATGTCAATACCTGATTATTAGAAATGGACAGCCTGAGGGGAGAAAGCTTCCTTTGTTTATTATCTGCGATTTTCATTTTGGTGGCTGCTCCTTCACAGTCCAATGTGATGTTCTGATTTTGAGTCTCCTTCTCTCTTGAAACATCCTTCTCTTTCTTTCCCTTTTTCCTTCTGGTTTCATATCCAGTATTGATGTTTTCTGTAGGCTCAGAACGTCTGAGAACTGGACATTCAGGATTTTCTTTGAGGCAGGCACAATCCACTTTGTATTTACTAAAAGTAATTAAATGCAAGAAGGTGTATTTTGATTAGGCTGTACAGCACTGAGACTTTTCAATACTAAATCATACAAGCTGATACATGTTTCACATTAAACATCTGCTATGATGCAAACCAACCACATTAAAAGCAGTTGACTCAAGTTTTCACCGAGATATACAATATTGCTGTAATTCAAAAAAATCTCACCTACTAGTTAACAGAATTTGTGGCTGTTTGCCACATGGAATTCTTTTAAATTCAAGGTTAGTATTCACTTAAACGATGGAAGACATGCAAAACCTGAGTATATCCTGGGTGGAAATATAACCACTATATTAAAGATATTAGCAGACACAAGGAAGGCAGAGTTCTGGCTTTACACAAAGACAGTAAACACAATTTAAAGAAAAAGGACACTGGAAAGAACTTGGAGTCACTTTGTACAACTTTAAGTTCCACTAAGATACGTAGGAACAGTTACTCAAACATATTCAACTTACACAGGCTGTCAGCTGCAGGTACTAAACCACAACTACTACATACTTCTAAAAGGATAAATAACAAAACCCCAAAACCCCATCAACCAGGCAATTTCACAGGCTGTCTTCATGTGAGGGATGCAGGAGTACATCTACAACACTTAGCAGTGCAAGGCACCCTGAGGTAGTCTGAACCCAAGCTGGTTAACACAGGTAGTAAGTACTCCATGGACGTAACTAGTTCAGGTCCAGAAGCAGTGAAGGCACGTCTGCACAGCACTGCACCCAAGCTGACCTATGAGCAGACCACAGAAAAATGTATTACCTTGGTGTAGCAAAAGGTGAAACAGTTGGACTGCTTCTGGACCCGACCAAGTGCACCTATAGAAACAGGCTCTTCAATGCTTCAGCTCCCAAGGTCAGTATTAGCCTAGGCGTTCCTGCACAACATACCTACACCCCAGAACATTTCCTACTAGCCAAGAGAAATCATTACTAGATTGTATCACTCAAAGGCCTTATTTTGCCATCAGATTTCAAATAAGTGTTTGAATAACAGTTCCTACATATGTGAATGGAACTTAACCAATTATTTCCTTTACCATTTCAAAACAACGCTTACAGACACTGGCAACAGTTTATTAGAGCTTTTGCCAGTTCATCAAAGGAGCAGCAGTTACGTTCAGGAAAATGTGTAATACGTTACAGAACCTAAGGCACTAAGCAATCAGTATATTTGAACATTCTTACTCACATATTAAACAAACATGATTTATAACTAAATTGCAGACACAGTCTTCCTGAAGTCATCCTATAGAGACACTCTGAAATAAATAGGGCATTACCCAATAGTTCTAGATTTTCTTCCATCTACTCTCCCCACACTACAGGACACCTATATACAATAAATTTTCATAGTACATATTTATTCATATTCACCTAAGTTTGTATCTCTTCCACATTATTCGTAAGTAACTAAAACGTTGCTGAAGTCAGCAACAGATAGGCATTAATAAAAATACAGAAGAAACCCTGCCCGCACACACACTGTCCATTGTAAATGCAGTGCTTAAGGAGCCCTCTGTTATCAAAGCACACAGGAAAGTAAGTGATATAAAAAAAAGCCACTCTGAATCACAGTAGCTTAAAAAGCATAGATGTATTTTAGAATAGCATGCTCAAATACTTACCAATTTCCATAATCAAAATCAAACGCTATAGTAATCTCTGCTCCCTTTGGAATGTTATGGATGGAGTAAATATAAAGATGAATTGTTCCATCTTCAATTACATGCCTCACCTATATTCAAAAGAGTCACAGAATGTTAGGGATTGGGAGGAACCTCAAAAGATCACCTAGTCCAACCCCCCTGCCAAAGCAGCACCACCTAGAGCAGATCACACAGGATCACATCCAGGTGGGTTTTGAATGTCTCCAGAGGAGACTCCACAACCTCCCTGGGCAGCCTGTTCCAGTGCTCTGTCACCCTCACAGTGAAAATTTTCCCTTATGTTAATGTGGAACCTCCTGTGCTCCAGCTTGCACCCTTTGCCCCTTGTCCTGTCATTGGCCATCACCGAGAAGAGCCCGGCTCCATCCTCCTGACACTCGCCCTTTACATATTTATAAACATTAATGAGGTCATCCCTCAGTCTCCTCTTCCCCAAGCTAAAGAGACCCAGCTCCCTCAGCCTTTCATCCTAAGGGAGATGTTCCACCCACTTAATCATCTCTGTGGCTCTGTGCTGGCCTCTTCCAAGCAGCTCCCTGTCCTTCTTGAACTGAGGGGCCCAGAACTGGACACAATATTCCACAATAAGAACATTATTATATTACCATTAATTAATTTGGGTCTTGGTGGGGTTTTTTCTTGCCCCCCCCCCCTTTTTTTTTTTTTTTTAAAAAAAAAAAAAAAGTACCTGTATAAAAATTTTAGGGATTGCTCAAATTATCTGTTGGAAAACTTAAGGAAAAAGGGACTTCTAAGTAAATAAAACCTAACTTAACTTTATATACACTCACCTCCGCATTTGGTGTACATGAACGCCTGATGAATCGAGCTTCATTTCCGAAAGTCCTTGCATCAACACACATTTCTAGCCCATGGAATTTGGAATAAAACAAAACAAATGGGTATGGCCTGAAAAACATACAAGCAAACCAGAGTTTTATCATTTTTAAAGATGCTAAGTATCACTTATTCTTCACATTGCTTAGCTTTGTAACATGGTGTTTGGCACAACAGACCAAATTTGTGGGTTAACCTGAGAATGACACGTTTGCATTTAAGCCTCATGATTCTAAATGGTACATTCTCCAAATGTGTTCTCAGAATACCAGAAGTTTGAATTTAATTTAATTAAAATTCAATTCTTCTGCACAGGATCTAAGGGGAGGAACAGTAGCAGGGCAAGCCCTCGACATGGAAAACATAAGGTTAAGATTCTTCATCTTTCTTAAACTTTTCTTACGACGAGTCCCAAAGTGAAACTCACATAGAAATTCAAATGCCTCATAGAATCATCTGAAAAAAAATAGAAGAAAGTAACATCTCCACATCCCTGCCTAACACCTGCAGTATCACTCGCACCTGACCCTCCTGAAGGAAGGGGGCATCCCAATACTTTGCCAAGGCACACTAAGTTCTGTCATGACAAGTGCCAGGGAACCCTTCCATCTTTACTGAGCAAAAGCTGTGCTCTGTCCTCCAACAAGCCTCTTGCAACTTCCCAGGCAGGCGTGTCCATGCAGTTAATGGCAGCACTGAAAATCATCCACAGGAAGAAGGAAGCAGTCATACATTGCTCAGTAACTCAACCAACCAGAGAACTCTGGCAGTAAAATGGCCCCAAGCTGACCTGCATCCAATTCCGTTCTCAGCCTCGTGGACTTAAAATCTCACGAAAGAGAATGTCTTTGCCATTACCTTCTGAATTATTTTAGGATGGTAGAACCTGCCAATCTCTGGTTTAAGGTGCACAACTACCCAACTGAGAATGCAGGAATCCTGTAACCGGGGAAGAACAAAGAAAGAGAAAACTAACTCCTGAACAGATCTGTAAGGATATCCAGAAGAGAAGGGGGAGACCAGATTCCATCCGCAATTATTTTCAATCAGCCAACAGTAAAATGCAAGACACTGTTGATAACTTAGGACCCACTTGTACTTGAGGCAAGAGTTCAGCAAAACAGCATTTTAACAGTTACCTTATTAAAACATTTGTAATAAACAAACCTTTTAAAGAAATATCCATTAGCTTCAAACTGTTCCCTCAGCATGAACTTCCCTCTGTATTCAATAATAAGTGCATCAGGAGGCAAGTCTTTGGCAGCTTTTAAAATTTTCTTGTTTTTTTGCACGTAACTCTATAAAGATAAAAAGTTAATGTATGAAGTATCATTTTTCCATTATTATTAATAGATTATACTTTCACAACTACTAAACAATTCTGTATGAACTAAAACACCCTCCTTTTTGTAATTAAACCTCCAGACTGAACTGTCCTGTTCCCCTACCAATACAACTAATTATGTAACTAGAATTTAAGTTCAAGGAATGCTTTAGCCCTAGTTCTCCAATACATGGCTGAAACCAAACACATTCCTGTTGTCACAACTCAAGTACTATATCCCTTAGTGAATTTAACTGTCCCCACTACTAGGATGAATTGCTGCACTGTTTTGCGTAACACTTTCAAAAGGCTTCAATTCCTTCAAACCAAACAAAACATGCAGACATAAAAGAATGTTCGTGATTTATTTAAGCAAAAACAGAACAGGCAAATAACAAAATAATAAAAAAACGGAATCCTGAGAGAGTTTCCAAATTTATTTTCATATCTTTAGATAGAAGGATGGCTTTTAATTAAAAACCAATACATACCCTGACAATTAGTGAACTCACACCTCTCATAACTGTCATCGCCAATCAAAAAGGAAGTAGCCTCTATGCAGGCAAAAGGCTCTGTAAGCAGGGATATTCCTCTAAGGAGGGTGCCCCATATGCCATGATGGTCTTTGAGGAAAAGAAGCAAAGATGCTTCCATTAATCTGCTACAGTAACTACTCCTCAAGACTTCTGCTACAAAATGCTATGGTCTGTAAAATGATTCTGATTTTAAGATCATAATTAACTGATGTTAAAGATAGGAAAAGACATTGCACAGTTTCTTCATAAAGTAGAAATTACAGGATCACAAGAGTAAAAACAAAACAAACAAACAAAAAACCCCCACCAGTATGAGGATATCACCTACCATCAGAAACATCCTTCATGAACTAGCAAATTAAATTCTGTTCTGAGTACCTAAACATCCAGAACACTTAGGATATCTTAAGAGAAATGTGGACAATTAACATGCTAATACACATACCAGGGGAAAAAACCAAACCAAACAGCCTCCAACTTCAATACTTGTATCTACTACAACCACCCTTGAGATGGTTATAGCAGGTAACTATGAGACTCCTCACACATCAGCAAAGTTTACATTGTTATGTCCACCACAAGACAGACTAAGGACAATCCAATGTTCAGGCTCAGACTAACACTTTAGGTCTTTTTATGAGAACTGATATGCAAGTGTAAACATAGCCAGGGGCGATACAGGATGTACAAAAATGAATATAACCCTGATGCTTAGATCTGGTGAGACAACAAAATGAATGCGAAGTGTCCCACCCCACCACCTCTTTTTTTTTCCCTAAAAAAGGCATCTAACTGGGTATCTTTGTCACGGCACAAAGCCAGCATGCAATAACGCAACATGGCACGAATCATTACCTCTACTGGAGGTTTGAAAATCAGATTGCTGGTGTGGACTTCTTTTTTGTCATTTCCATTGCCTAATCTCAGAGCTATTTTTTGTGCCTCCCTCTGGACACCCTCACTGTACTGGTTATTATTTGCTTCTTCGTAACGATCCATCCATGCCTTGATTTTAGTTTCCCAGCCAAAGTTCGAACTGTCAGTAGGATCAATCTCTGGAGCTGAGCCCTGAAAATTAAAGTAAGTGACCAGATATTACAAGCTAAGAAAGAGATATTCAAATTAAAAAAATAAGCCTACAAGGGCAAATGTATGCCATAGATTTAAGGTTTGCCTTTTTTTTTTTTTTTTTTTTTTTTTAAAGAAGTCCAGTATAAAAGTCTGCATTACCTAAAAGCATTCCAGTGAATACAGTTGCATTACATTTGTCCTTTTAGGAATTTTAACATTTCATAAATATTGCCTAAGTTGGGGAATACCTTCTCGCTTCAACAGGGATTCTAGCTTTTAGTGGGATGAGACTGGAGACTGACACTGTTTCCTCCCACAACTGCACTGCATCATGAATCTGAGTGCAGGAGTTGGGAGGGTCAGACCTCCCTGCCTACTCAACTTTTGTGAACATATGCAAATATAAAGAACTCCAGCTTCCATCCCATAACAGGCAGATCTTTCAGCTTCAAGCATCATGCTGTATCTTTTCCACTTCACATCTTACTGAACTTCACTAATCCTACACCTACTATATTAAGATTGTGACTCTCATGTTATAGGCTTTGCACAGATCATTCTTCTCTCCTTATCTGCTCCTCACTAAACAATTTTGTTCTGCAGTGCTTCAGATCCTTTCACTTTTGAAGGAAGTGCCATTCCTTGTACCTCCAGACCTTACAAGCAGCAGCCAAGCTGCAACAAACCATCACTCCCTTTTCCATCCACCTGAGCAGAGACACTACTAAACATTAATAAAACAGCAAGTAGTTCAGCAATTCAATTTACCTGTTTACATACATTTCTTTTGTGCATCAAGAGAACCATACACAAAAACAACATTAAAAAATATGTGATGCTAAAAAAAGCCATGAAAAAACACAATGGAACCTTACAAACCCCATATTCAAAAAGCACAAAATAGAGGCTTTCTTCCCCAATCCTATCTTCACATCTTACACATTTGAAGTGTAAAATGCCTCACACTTGTTTTTATATATCCTAAGGATGAATAAACTATGGGAAATACCTAGTTTTCACACCATGCATATTTTTATCTCACAGAAAATTTAAAAGACTGCTCTAACACTTAAATCTCAGAAAGCAGAAGTCCCAACACAATTCCTTAAACTAGGCCAGCACTAGTGAGTGAGTCCCACCAGATGAATACACAAAGGTATGACAGAGCAGAACTGCTGGTTTAGCTTTCAGATACAATATAGCCATTTCATTCTTTACTGCATGCACTCAACTTTACTCCCTTGCCCAGCAGAAATGAGCCCAAATTCCTCCACTGGCTTTTGAAAACCAAGTATTCTCAGAATAAAAGTTTACACTATACTATTTCAGTTAACTTTGCAGGACATAAAGATGCAATACTTATACATTAACTTAAAATTACTGTGATGCATATGTTGCACATTAGTTACCAAGAGTATTTTAGTGCTTAATGTGTAGCCCCAACTCCTGATATTTCATGTAATTTAACTAACGTACAATCAACATTTAAAAGAAAAAACAAACAAAATCACGTTACCTTTACTCGTGAAGATTTCCTGGATCCTTCTCGAAAGGCCTGAAACAGTTAAACGTTTGTATTCTTCAGAGGAAATACAAAATCTCTTAATGAATTAATAGCTTTTCACTGTGGATCATTCTCAATGAAACATGCAAGATGATGACAACAGAACAAACTACGCCGACACCTCAAGAAGGCAACAAGTTACGTCTCACAAAATATGTTTTAAAAGCCAACTCAGCATTCCAACCCAAGTGCATAGTTGATGCAGGGGTACTTGAACTACTAGCTCTGACCTTTCTCCCATATTACAACACGACTCTCCAGAATTTCAGAATTCAGAGCAAAGTAACTGAAAAGTTACTTACAGAACACCCCATACTTATCAGGTAAACCTGTATATTCCCACATCCTTCACTACACTGTTGAAACTGGGGAAGGAGAAGCAGGTGTCACACATGTCCTATAACGTTAACTTTTGAAAGTAGTTTGTCATGCTACAACAAAATCTCATTCTTTAAATCATCTCACACTACGTTGGGAAGTAACAGAAGAATACGTGGTAGTAAATTTATATTCAGAACCATCCATTCAAAAGGAAACATTTTACTCAAGATTTCTGAAGAGATATCAATAACTAATTCTGACTTCAAGTTTTAAAGGACAAAAATCTCACCCAAGCTAGTGAAACTGAACTGCAGAGAGGAAGTCATCGGTTTAGGAAATTCCATGTACTTTACTACTTTACTTATATTCTATTTGTCTTCACATAAGTTACACTGTTTACACCTGTAGCTATACAATATAATGTCAATATCCTGTTTACTAAAGTAGTTTAGTAGCTAATTTCTGATAGCACACTTCCACACAAGTTCAACTCAAATAAATGGACATGAAGTCACATCAAGACAACTGACAGCAAACATTTCTGAACTGGAAGCAACCACAACTGAAGACTTTCAGACACAGAATTCTTCTCTGGGTATCCAGAGCTTGTTCTGCCCCAACTCGTAACGATATCAAGTGGTCCATCAAATGCAACTCCTCCTTATAAATTCTGCCTCAATTATAAAATTGAGGTTTCATAGCTAGTACATACTAACTTAAGGGCACGGGGTGGGGGAAGAGGCAGGGAAGACTGTATCATTTTCTGCCAAGTATTATACTTCAAGCTAAACCCAGGTAGTAATATATTGTTAGTTACAACAGCCTGATTTCTAAAATCAGTGTCTCTTGGTAAGAGATGTCACACAACTGTAATTTATAACACAGAGTTACCAAAAAAAAAAAAAATTACATTCACTTACTTTTTTACATTTTGCTATGTTCTGTTCTTTCTCTCCACTTTTTTTCCTTTTCTTATCATTGACTTTTGTAACTCTTGTAGCAGTTAAAGTAATTGTAGTTGGTGTATGCTGAAAAGCAGTATACAGTTCCACAGGAACCTCATCACCACTCTCTGTTGCGCTGGTATCCCCATCTTTAAAACAAAGAACATTCTGTAAACAATCAAACACTGTAGAAAGAACATTCACTAGTTACTTTACACCTGCTTTTAAAAAACAAAAACGCATACTGACAAATGCTTCAAGCACTCGCATGCAAAATTCACCAACAGTTGCAACAGCATGAAAATGAATGACCAATGAGAAGCTGGTAATTAACAGATGTTTGTAATGCCAGGTAAGAAAAAGATACCAGATTAATCCCATTCTTTGAATAGAATTATATTATCATACTCCATTATAAGCAAAAGTAGAATCAGAACAAAAATGGTAAAAAAAAAATAGTTGTCAACTCATTCACTTATATATAGCTTTTACTTGTAATATGGCTCTAGGATCCTCTCAGATGACTGTATTCTAGAGGGGATTAGAATTAACGACTGCCCAGCATTTCTTGTGAAGTGCTATTACTCAATCACGTCTAAGTTGTAATCAACTATTTTCAGCAGCAATTTGCAGTGTCAAGTGTCTTTTTCAGGGTAAATATGTCAATTTAGCCAAAAGCCTTCTCTCCTCAAAATCCCCTAACAATAACATTCTGCTACTCAGGGAAGATAAAAGGGAAGTCTATTTTACTTGTTAAAACAAGATCATACACAAACTGACAGATACTTTTTCTTTGTACTGTGCACCCACAGACCTGAAAGCCAAAGCCTGAAATTTAGCATACATCAGCATTTATGTTAGACAAATACATTTCCTGACCTGAAACAGGATTACCCTAGTTCTGTCAAGAGGAAAGGCTGTGAAGTATGAGGAGGACTGGAAGAGAGATGGTGCACACAGATAGGAGGCTGCTGTTCACATGTGCTCCGTACAGACTTCTCAGATTTTAGCAGCTTTTCCAAATATTCTGCCTTCAGTAAACATACTTCACACTAAGCAGGACTTTTTCTGAAACTGCATAGAAGCAGGCTTTACAAATACTTAATATGAGAGCAGAGAAAACATTCCTTCTGAGCTCAGAAGGATGTTGCCTTAATCACCGCACTCAACAGTCCTAATTCTTGAGACCTTCTTTACTAAATAAAGAACTCCAGCTACTGGTTACTCTGGATTTTTCTTGCTCACAACATTCCTCAACAGCATTCTTCTGTGCAGAGTAAGCAATCCCATTTTACCATCTTAGTTGTTCATTTGAACAGTTTATTAGGCACATAATTATACTTTACATATTAGGAACTGATGATGTTTTCTGAATTTGTTTACATCTCTGCTGGGACTATTTTCTCAACTTGCATTAAAAAAAGACACATAGAGAGAAGATATCTCTGATAGTCTGATCAAAGAAGAATTAATAACAGAATAACCAATGACTGAGAAATGAAAACCCAAGGCCCTCTTGAAATTGCCAATGTTTGTAGTCCATACACTAGTGTCTACAGAATCATTATGTCACAGCCAAACACCTCTCCCCCCACCCACCCCAAACCCCACAAAACACAGTCTTCCTTAGGGAAGCAACATTTCAATCTTGTTGTCTACACTGTGCCCTAACATACTGTAAAGAATAATTACCTCAACTGAACATATAATTACACCGAGTTGTTTTGAGACACTCCTTCCTAACCTACATAACCTGCTTTCACTTTGAAGAGCCCTAGTAAAGCACACTAAGGGAATATTTTGCATCTTGAACGGCAAGATACAAACTCCAAATTTCACAAGTAGTTATGGGCCCAGACTCATTTCTCCATAAGCAGCAGTTTCATCAGCACCAATTTCAAGACCAGACAGCTTGAAGCAACATCCTTGAACAAGTTACACATCTAGATACTGTATCTCCAAAAACCCAAAACACACACAGACACAAAAAAAAAAAAACCCAAACCACAAACCCAACCAAAAAAACAATCCACAGCAACAACAAAAGAAACAAGCCCAAAGTGTCCAGGGTACAATTGAGTGGGGGCTTAACAAAGGTGCTCACTCTGCTGAACCACAGCAAGCAATCCAACGCACAGTGAGCTGTGTCAGAATTACATCTGCATATCAGAACACCACCACCACCAACACCACCACACACAAACACAGGCCCCGAAACAATGGGCTATAGAACTGTTGCCAGGAAAAAAGAAAAAAAAAAAAAGAAAAAGATGACGCCTAACAGTTTAAGACTCTCACCAAATTTTATACCATGCAAAATGTTCACCTAAAAGCTCTTCTCTTGAGGCAAACCAACTGATCTACTACTTGCTCCCTACTGTGTTGCTTTGGATGCAAAATGGCTAAAACAGCAACTCTTTATAAATCTTTACAATAAAAACCATTATACTGTAACACAGTCTCATAGCTAAATGAAAAGCCCTATTACACGCAAGCCTAAAGGAAAAAGCCCTATATGTCTATATACTCAGTCATCCAATAACACCCAAACAACACAACCTTACCTTTAATCAAACACCTGCAACTTATCACAAAGTAAGTTACAAGTAACATTCTGCTACTGTTGAATACTCAAAAACACTGAATAGAAAAACACCTATGAAAACTGACCATTTTTACTGATGTCTCATGGTAGACAGTTCACACCCAGAATTACCTTAAGTCTGACTGAAGCATGTATATTGAAGTCAACATACAAAAAGTGCATTTAGCCAAGTAAATGAATTGGCTAAATGAAAATTAACTAGAGATGCAAGCGTACGTTCATTGCGAGTTATGCATTATAAACATAGTAATTAATATTGCACTTCAACTGAGTCTTGGACTAAACAGGATTAGAATTTATCTTTGTTTTTACTCTCTTTTGACACTTCAGATCTACCATTTAGTATTTCTTTTCCACTGAACGCATAGAACCAATTTAAAGACAGATTATCAGGATTAACGAGGGCAGAATACTAACTTCAAAGTAAAATCTCTTCAGCTCCTGCTAAGATTTTAACTCTCTCTTCCCTTAAGTTTACAGTAAATAATCAGATAGCGTGGCTACAAATCCTAAGAGATGACTTAAATAGCTCAGACCATCAACTTCCCCTACCATGTACGTAAATTTAAGTTCTCACAATATCATCTTAACACACATGTGAACTCATTAACTCCAAATTAATTATTTTAATAGAATCAGCAAAAATTAATTTTTAATTCTAAAAAATATTTGTGTTGTCTAGCAGGTCAACCAAAACTTTACAAAGTTTGGTTTTGTTATAATGGAAACAGACAAAAGAAAAAAATGACTGTGGTTTTCTAAGTAAGTCATTCACGCTTTTAAGGGACTTAAGGCAGCTTAGCACTGGACAGCAGAAAGTGTCAACCACACCAAGAAGCACTACTAAGCCACACACACTTCTAGGCCACATCACACACTTCAGAATTTTCTGAGGGCAGATGAAGTAGGCAGCAGGACCTTACCTATGTAGTATTTTTAAAAGAAATCTTAGCACACACAGACTTGTATATACTACTTCAGAGACATGATTTGAAAGCAAAACATGTCAAGTTTAAGAGGATGATTTCCTCCCCAATTACAACTTTCGTAATTGAGCTTGAAAGTATCACCTGTCAATCAAGAAACCTGAAACACGTTCTGCTATTGGCTGGACAAAGCTCCTAACAAGTTAGGCCAGCTGAGTTTGAAATTCTGTAAGTGGCAGGAGAGTGGATTTCATAAAATACAAAGCCTGAAATAGGTACTTGCACTACAAGCCTCATCTAGTTATCAAAGGGAAAAAAAAACCCTAAGCACCATATAATTGCATTACCTGAGTTTAGCAATTTTTCCTGCTGTCAAAACAAACCCAAAAACATACCAACACACACAAATCTACAGCCAACAAATCAGAATAAGGATTCCCTCTCAAAATCATGCTGGAATGTTTTACATCTCAATTATAAAATTCTTAGGGACAGGAGTATCACCTGCAACGGAATAGTTTTATGAGATCAGTATGAGGATACGCATAGTCTATACTACGAAGGAAAAACTGACAGAGTTGTGAAATTATTATTTTACAAAAAGAAACTAGACTTAGTAATTCTCTCTTATGGCAGAAGAAACTTGAACCTTTTCTATCTTGCCTTCAGTAGCTTATTCGAAGTAGTCTAGTTATTCTAAAAGCTACATTCATTATTATGAAACTTTGACAAGGTTCAGACTGAATTATTCCACAATGACAACAAAAAAAAGGCAGTGGTGACAACCTTTAAAAAACACATAGAAATGCAACAATTCTGATATATTCTATCTTAGTAACAATAAAGTCAAGTAGAAGGCACTGATTTACCAAACCCTATATGCTGAAGGCTATCAAAATCGCAGGAACTGTGTATACACTCTTAAGTCAATACAGTCGATATACACTTATTTTACAACCTTTACTAGGGAAAAATCTTTAAGCTTTACTCACCTGACATATTTTCCCTTTTCCTTCGTTGCAATAGCACTGCCCTTTCTTTATCTAAACTCCTGAAATTAAAAAAAAAAATTTATTCCATTCTTCACACTTATACATCAATGCATCTAAGTACTAAGACCTTTTCATAGTTACCATTTTCCACTGACTATTACAGAATAAACAGTGTTTAGATAATTAGAAAAACATCAGTTGTGCACTGTTCCATTTCATTGTAATGCAAAGCACACGTAAGTATCCAAATCACTTGAAAACATAAAGAAACTGTATAGCTCAGAAGAAAGACTGACAGTTGGTCCACGGATTACAGATAAGCAGGCATTAAACCATTTTCCTGTAGATTCTTCAATACAATAGTCACAATACAATACAAACCAAATACTCTACAACAAGGTCCAAACTATTTCTCAGAAATAAGTCATAATTAAGAAGTTGTGAACATGCATGTGTCATTCACTGTTTAACTGACAATCTGCAACATTTTATACTCCACAACAGAGCCCAACTACAATGACAGTCAGGTATAATCTACCTACCACACAGTTAGAACAAAATGCCCTCCTTCTCATGTCATACAACTTCAAGCTTGAGGGGGGCATACAAATACTCATTCCAGAGTAAGAAATCCTCCAAGTGAGCGCTGCAGTGTATTGAAATGAGGCCATAAAAACAAAAGACACTGAGAAATACTGGTGGGCCAGCTGACCTAAGAACACTGCTGTTAAGGGTTCTCAGTGTATGACAGCCAAGAAATGAAATATGGAATGGATTGTCTATGCATCACTCCACCTGAGAAAGGATCCCAGAATCATTGCTATTTCGGTAAGTGTTTCAAGGGTTTATCCCTGCTGCCTAGGTAAGGTGAAACAATGACTACTGTGAACAAGGGAATGGAGACTGGTAAGATCATCTGCATCAGAAATGCAGCTCCTTTTAACTAGAATTGTCAGGATTACACTACACGGTCTGTGTAACATCTGTTGGTTGTTCCAGTACCTCCTCTTTTTATATATTCTACTCAATCTAGTTATCTAGAGTTCAAATCAAACTACTCACCTTGGTTGACAACGTTCACACAGATATATGTCAGGAATGTGCTGCCTGTCAATCCCCATGCAGTCAATGTGCTGCCAGACACTTAAAAAAAAAACACACCAAAACCAAAATTACCTTTTAATTTGAACTACAATTAAGTACAAACGGACAGAGCCGTTCTTTTTTTCATCACAATCTTTACTCAGGTTTAGTTAATACTGCCTAAATCTACATCTCAATCACTGTCTTCACCACCACTCCGCTAGCTGATTTTCTATTCCACTGATCACTGTAATTCCAATCTCGTGGCTGTCTCCCGGTGTCTCTCTGCTTCTTTAGACTCACTTTCCCTCTTGGAAATTTTTCTCTAACAATGGAAATAAAAAATGGTAAATTATCACAATAAAGAACAAGACAGACACAAATATCTTCAGTAACAAGACTTACGCTTTACATAGTAACAGTTTTGGTTTTAAACAAAAGGATTCTGTTTCCTTTTATAAATACATATATAGAAAAATAGTATTTTTATACATGTAAAAATATATATGCAAATATAAGGTTCTATTTACTTACATATTTTAATAGGACATATATTCGTATGTTTTTATACACACCCCACACATGACTGGTAGCACTGTTGTGCAGCACAGGATGAGCTTCAACTGCTTCCCAGAGTCAGGGAAGAGAGGCTGCTTGCTAGACTGAAGGCTAACCTAGGACAGTAGTTTAGGCTCATCCCCACATTGCTAGAAGGAACTGGGACACAAAAGCCATTGTTATCCTCCCACTTGTGAATTTACCACAACTCCCTCCACTCCTCACAGAAAATCTCTTCTTCAAAAGAAGCAGACTCTACCTAACTGGTGACTGTCTACAGCTCCATTGCTGGAAGAACATCTAAATACATTTCAAAATAAGTGAAAAGGTTATCAGAACCAAGGACCATCAAAAATTAATAACAAGCTTGTTACATAAACAGACAGAAAAAGGAAGCTCAAATTAATGTTTTAATTAGCCGTAACAATAATTTTAGAAATACAGGATGATCTAATAAATTCAGCAGTGTTCATTAAGCATACTGAATGTAAAAACACAAGCTAATACTAAGTCCAGAAACATAAGATTTGTCTTCTGGTAAGTATATCGGCTCTAAAATTTTCTAAGCTCAAAGTCCAAGTATTTAATAGCACCCGCTTATTTTACTATAATCAAGTAGGTGCTTAAGCATGAACACAGAAGTTTAAACATTTAACTTCAGCTTCTCCAGTAACTCTAGATCAGTCTTTTCATAGTGACTAAAATTCTTAAAAATATGTCCTTTGAAAATTAAGAGTTCTTATCAGAAAGATCATGCAGAAAGAACCAGTATTTCAGAAGTTTCTTTCAGATTATTTTGCATCCTCCAAGTTACTTGACTTACATACACATCATTTACCAAGATGCTTTATTTCTCAGTACATGCTGATTACGAACAAATCCCTAGGTCTTTACTTCACCATGCTAACCAATAACTTGGACAAAATATCAAAGAGATATCCTTTTTAGAGGGGAAAGATATACCCTTATTAAGCAACAACGCACAAGTTAAAGCATGCACAAATTAATATAACTAGTCGACAGACTGGAATAAAGTATAAAATACTCACTACCCTTAACCAACTGCCTTGCCTATCAGAAAGCCATACAACCAAACACTGTTTTGATGGAAGGAAATTTCCTATGACTTGACATAATTAAAATACCATTTAGTTACAACTTACTTTCAGTGCAGCTTTAAGTTTTAAGTAATTTTTACCTTTTAAATTAATTTAATATCCATTACCTGCATTTGTCACAACAGATCATATATCCATCATCATGCGTAAAGCCACAAATGCATCTGGTAATATCAGTTCCATAGCTTCCATCCTCTGACGTACTGATGGTAGTAGCACTGGAGGTTTCATCAAAGTTGGGAGTGGTAAATATGCCTACTTCATTCTTGCTTATAAGCACTGTTGGAGGAGGAGAAGCTGGAGGCGTTGGAGGAGGCCGAGCACCATAGTTATGGTCCTAGATTTTTGTTGAAAGATAAGTTACAGCTCTTAAATGTCCATTCACTAACTGTTATTTAAGCCATATAAGAATCTACTTTGTAAAGAACTTCAGAGACTTATTTTTTAGTAATAAAGTTTTGTTTCTGTCATTGTTCATTCTTGTTTTCTACCTTCTCAACTACGTTTTACATGTAAGTTCACTATGTTCTGCATTCTGCTTTTAATCAACCATCTTCAGTCAACTTATGCAACTCCCAATGAGATACAAAAATGTAAGCATGATTCAGAGTTTTTCCAATTAAGAACAGCAGATTTTACATTATCCATTTTACACAGAATATTTAATGTGAAACTTACTGCATAGGGCAAACCAATGTAACTGTGTGAATGCGAGCTGCTGGTATACAACTGGTGTGGATAACTGTTCGATTTTTCAACTACCACGGGGCTAGCTTCTACAGATTCTGGTCTGCAAGGCAAAAGACAAAAGAAGAATAAATGTAATTAATATGTATTTTATAGTAATAAATTATAAGTATTTGTTGCACAACTTCTATTTAATTGCCTGCTGATGCTGTTCAAAGGAGCGTACAAAGCGGGGCACACAAACTCACATGCACTCACCACCACCACCACCCCCACCCCAAAAAAAAAGGGGAAAAAAAAAAGAAGGAAACCCAACCCTCTTCTTTCATTTAAAATGAAGCTTCCAGAGTGACAGAGGACTTATGCCTCTGTAGAGTTACAAAACTTTTCTCCAAAAAATGTGCATGCTGACTCACAGACACAACCTGCCCATCTGGGACAGAAAAGTGTTACACAGTGTGTCAGGGAGTCATCACTCCGTACGCCCAAGTCTACAGAGCTGTAACAGAAGCTGCAGAAAGGACTTCAGCTTAATTGTGACAAAAGACAGAAGCAGCCGTTCAGAGCGGCAAACCCAAGAGCACCGCGCCACCACCGGTCCCCTCCGCTCCACAGTGACACCGGCTGGCAGCAGCTGGGCGCCACCGCAACCGCCCCCACCGCCTCTGCCAGAAATCCTCGGTAGGACAAATCCATCTGAAAAAGGCAGTGTACCGATTTAAGTAGCAACAAGAAAAAAAATGATAAAAAATTTGTGAGAGAAGGTTCTGTAGTGAAAGGCAGTGCCTTCTTTAATATACAAACTATGATTTACGTGCACTGAACCTCAACATGAAAGACGAGAAAGATAAAGGAATACTAAACCAGGAAGATCTTTCTGAGCACAGGAAATCAGACCTTCATCACCTGTCCTCAGCAGCTGCATTCATGTGTGCATGCAAGCATGTACTCTCATGACAGACACTTTTCATCAGGAACTTGCAGATTTTTCATTGCGCTGTATGATTCAATCACATTAGGACAAACTCCAAACAAACCCAGAGTTACCTAAAGTTTGGGTGGGTTTTGTTTGTTTGATTGGGTTGGTTTGTTTCTTTTTTTTTTTTTTAAAAAAAAACATTGAAAGGCAGGGCAAAATATCAACATCTAAAACCGAAGTGACTTCTGACTCACATTACAAATCAAGCCTGGTTTACTTTTCTAATTTTAGTTTTACTATGCCTGAAGTCTGTTTCCCATCACAAATACCTTAATAATTCCTTGAACTAATTTTAAAAATAAAGTTGGTATTTCTGAATCTTAAGTTGAAATAAGACACCAGTACTTTTCCTTACATATTAAGACATTAAATAGAGGCTTTTTTGTTATGCCATGAAATGACACTAGTTTCATTTAACGGACACTAGCAACTTACATTTATTGCTAACATTTTTAGTAAGAATATAATTAATCATTAGCTTTCCAAAAACAACATACAGCATTTTCACATCTACTTTAAAGTGTCCTATTATCGTCTTTGGTGGTCCATTTCTTATTAGCTTCCCCCCCCGTGAGGTTACTACATGACAAAATTGTTTAAAAAGAAACACTAGGTGAAAACACTACTGGGTGAAGACTATGATTTCTAGAGTCCAAAGAAAAAACATCTTTTTTTAAACATTAATGTCTCTAACAGTCACCAGCTGCATTTTTTTCAGAGTGAGAAAACACGTGAGTGCACAAATCACGTGAAGTACTAACATTAGAAATACAACTTCTGACTAGCATGAGACAAAACACAACTCTGATGACACTTGCCCTCCATTACCTGATAAACCCAGAAAAATCCTCATTTACTCTCTTACACCACTTCTCAACTCGAAAATAATTTTATTCAGAGTTTGCTGGAATTATCTTCTAGAAGCAGCTCAGAATTTGCCAGGTTCAAACCCACGACTAAAAAACCAAGCAGACAAAAGCTGGAAAAGCTGTGCCTTTCCAACAGATTTGCCTTCACCTATTTACTGACATAGTGTAATTGTACAGTAACCATACACCATTAATCAGAGAATCACAGACTGGCAGGGGTTGGAAATGACCTCTGGAGATCATCTAGTCCAATCCCCCTGCTAAAGCAGGTTCACTTACAGCAGGTTGCACAGGATCACATCCAGGTGGGTTCTGAGTACCTCCAGGGAAGGAGACTCCACAGCCTCCCTGGGCAGCCTGTTCCAGTGCTCTGCCATCCTCATAGTAAAGAAGTTCCTCCTCATGTTCAAGTGAAACTTCCTGTGCTCCAGTTTGTGCCCGTTGCCCCTTGTCCTGTCACTGGGCACCACTGAAAAGAGCCTGGTCCCATCCTCTTCATAGGCCCCACTCTTTAGATATTTATAAATGTTGATAAGGTCCCCTCTCAGGCTTCTCCAGGCTAAACAGCCCCAGGTTTCTCAGCCTTTCCTCTTGAGAGATACTCCAGTCTTCTCATCATCTTTGTAGCCCTCTCCTGGACTCTCTCCAACAGTTCCTTGTCCCTCTTGAACTGGGGAGCTCAGAACTGGACACAAGACTCCAGATGTGGCCTCACCAGAGCAGAGTAGAGGGGGAGGAGAACCTCCCTCGACCTGCTGGCCACACTCTTCTTAACGTACCCCAGGGTACCATTGGCCTTCTTGGCTAAAAGGGCACATGGCTGGCTAATGGTCCACTTGCTGTCCAGCAGGACTCCCAGGTCTTTCTCCGCAGAGCTGCTCTCCAGCAGGTTGACCCCCAGCCTGTACTGGTGCACGGGGTTATTCCTCCCCAGGTGCAGGACCCTACACTTGCCCTTGGTGAACCTCATTAGGTTCCTCCCTGCCCAGCTCTCCAGCCTGTCCAAGTCTCACTGAATGGTAGCACAGCCTTCTGGTGTGTCAGCCACTTCTCCCAGTTCTGTGTCATCAGCAAATTTGCTGAGGGTGCACTCTGTCCCTTCATCCAGGTCACTGATGATTGTGTTGAACAAGACCGGACCCAGTACTGACCCCTGGGGAACACCGCTAGCCACAGGCCTCCAACTAGACCCAGCACCACTGATCACAACCCTCTGAGCTCTGTCCTTCAGCCAGTTCTCAATCCACCGCACTGTCCACTCATCTGTCCCACACTTCCTAAGTTCCCCAATGAGGATGTGGTGGGAGACAGTGTCAAAAGCCCTGCAGAAGTCAAGGCAGCCAACATCCACGGCTCTCTCCTCACCCAACTAGCCAGTCTTGCCACCATAGAAGGCTACGATGTTGGTCAGGCATGACTTCCCCTTGGTGAATCCATGCTGACTACTCTCCAGTTAATCCTTCTGACAATCTAGCCAATCAAATGGCAATGAATGAGGCACTGACCATCCATCACTGCTAGGACAGAAATTAACTTAACCTTTCTCCAGTTCAAGAGGGTCTTGATCACTGTACTGCTTCTACTACTATTCTTCAACGTTCACTGAATGGGACAAGCAGTAGCACGGTTACTCTTACCCACTATGCGTTTAATGCATAACCTAGGTCTTGTTTCCTTCAGTATATGGAAAACACTCATTCAGAGCAGTAAGGCTTACTGATACAGGACAGGGGGGAATTCAGGTACAATCCATCCTTCAGCAATGCCACAGTTAATTTAGGAGAGTTTCCTTCATTAAAAATAAAGATTACCATGACCTAAATACCAGGTACTTCAACATGGGAGCATTCAGTGAAAGACAACAGAATGGAAATGTCTTAAAAAGAGATGTCATGCATATTTCATCAACCGACTACAAAAACTAAAGAGGATTCTAAATCTCTTGCAAAACAGAAGACAATATACTCTACTCCCTAAATCCATTTCTACCTACTCTAGCATTTTATAAACCACTTGAGATAACCAAGTTTAATATTTAGAGGCATATCAACTATGGGAAGCAGAAGCACTAAGCTTTCAAAAACAAGATACAGAAAACAAATGCATTTATCCCCAACTATTTTAACACTATGAATAGAGAGTACAGGGTTAAAAAGGAAAAAGCACAGCTTTACCCAAGTAAGGAAATCCAGAAAAAGGGTGGGAGAAAATTAGGTGAGACACAAAGGCAATTAAATCTTTGTACTAAAAAAATTTTCAACATAAATACAAAGTTAGAGCACAATCAGCTTTCAGCAAAGCTTTTTTTCAAATGCTTATCCAGGAGGGCCACAAATACTTCTTTAAATTATGACAGATGCTCACCAGAGCTTTGAATGTAACTGTTACTGTTCTGTTTATCCACTCAAATGCTGGACTGAAGTGGGGAACAGAGTGGAGGAGACTTGAGAAATACGGAAAGGAGGTGGCAGAGTATTCAGTGAAGCTAGAAATTAATCATCATAGGTTTCCTTTACAGTCAATAGGAAAGCGACATTCATCCCATAAGCAGTGCAGAATGACTATCATTTCTCCACAGAACTACAGACAATTTTCTAACTTTGGCAGAAAGGTCTACCAACACTTTAACATGCCCTTCGCTGAATTCCTTGTTACCCCTCTTCTGCTCACCATGTGCATGACCCTTGACCCTGAACAGAAAACACACCCCTGACACTTATCATTTGTCCACAGGTCAAGGCCTCGTTCTCAAACAGGCCTCTCAGAACTGGGAAGTTTTGTGAAGGAATGTCTCTTGGTAGAATATTTAATTGTAGAGCTGATTAAAGCTTAAGATACCACTTAATTTAAAAAGCAATTCAAAAGTTTACTCAAGTAGCAGGGCTCAAGTAGCAAGGCACTAACTACAATGTCTGTAACTTACTACAGACTCCCACCCTAATCTCACCGCTGGCATTCTTATGGGGATCCCAAAAAGCAAGTTTGCAGAAAGAAAAAGTGTAAGCACTCAGATCTAAAAGAATATTATGAGGTTTCCCTTGCTTGTATTTTTGAACACAAGCCAGTTCCGTAACAGACTGAGGTACTAAGCTTGTCAGTCTTCTGAGCATATCACATTTTTCAGCTTCACTTCAAACAACTGCACCTTTAATGTCTAACTAAGGGAGATTATTTATGGTTCTTTTAGTTTTCATCAGAACAGAAATATTTACTATACAGTATATTTGAAGTTAGACAAAAATCCTAACATTATGCCCTAAAATAAACATTACCGTGATAACCTGACCACAACATTTTATAAAGTGTCATATATATTAGTTAACTGCTGTGTTTAGCAATTCAAACCATGCAAAATATTCACAAGGAACAAAATAAAAAGCACCACAAAAAAACCTTCCCCCATGCTCCTGAGCTGCAATGATTTAAGACATTCCTGTAACTTAAGAACAGGAACATAGCACTTTTTCAAATGAATAAAAAACCCAAAGATAGCCGTATTTTTTAAAACCCCTCAATTAATTTTAATTCTGCAAGTGAAACAACTGTCATGTTCTGGGTCATTTCCTACTGTTGCTACTTAAAAGTACAATGCAAACTGAAAATAATCTGCATATTGCCAGCAGATGGCATTAGTGAGAAATTAAATAAGCAACACGAGATCAGCTTACAAAACCTTAGTCTCTACAAGCTTAATAGTTAACCTATATTAAGGGAATCAGCTATTAACCATTCTAAGAAACAGTTAATTCTTCTTTAAGAAGTCCTCTCTCCACCACCACCCCATTCATTTTAAATACTGTTTTGCTTCTGACCATGTAATAATTAAAAAAAAAAAAAGTTTTTGACTAACACCCAAAATACAATCAGTCCTTAGAAGCTGGGGCCATCAACCACTTCTATAAAAAGGCAGGTATTCAAATGGGAAAACAAACAGACCAAAAAAAAAAGAAAAAAAAACACCACACAAGAACTAAAATTTTCAAAGGCAGGTGGGTATCCAGCCTTTAGGCTATGAAAACTTAGCTAACAGCACTTCCTGAAAACATCTGTCAAAACTCCACATGAAACCTCTTGCTTCCAAGCATGCTCCAGCAGGGTCAGTTTGCCATATGCCAGTCCGATAGGTCCACTTTTCAAGGAGTTCAAGTTTGTTTTCCCTCTGTGCCAGCACACCTGAGCAGCATCTGGCTGAAAGTCAGCTCAGATAAAAGAACGTAATGTGTTTCATATGAAAAACAGTATTTTCTATTTCAAGACACTTCATCTAGCCAAACACCTCTGATGGGCTTCGCTATGTAGACAAGAAAGAACTGAGCACTACTTCTCTACCACAGTGGGTTCTGCTACCTAAGCATCTTGTAGCAGGCTCTACAAGTACAGGCTTGCAGGGCCTGCTACAAGACCATCTGCAGGAACAGGCAAGCTTCCTATTGTCCAAAAATACTTTAAAAAAAATAAAAATTCCCGTTTCAACAACAGTTATGGGAGGGTAGGTTTTTATTTAAGACTACAACAGTGTTCATAACCTTTTCTGCTGGATATCGAACTCAATACAATGGTCCATATACTGTGGTGGTTAGGTTCATTATACAGGCCTCCTCTCTAAAAAAAACCATA
This sequence comes from Leptosomus discolor, assembly GCF_034619465.1. Classification (NCBI taxonomy): domain Eukaryota; kingdom Metazoa; phylum Chordata; class Aves; order Leptosomiformes; family Leptosomidae; genus Leptosomus; species Leptosomus discolor. Next base: position 204,215,609 of record NC_141391.1, read on the forward strand.
CACAGGTATTAAAAACAGGAGAGCGGTACCATCAGTGGCATTTCCCAGTGTGTAGCTTACACTTATGCTCTAAGCTAGACTAAGGCTCTCAAGACAGGAACGGCATTTTGAACCCTCCAAAACGGGTGGCTCTGCTCACTATTACAAGGTCTTTAACAGAAAGAAGTCACATACTCAGCTTTAGTAAGCCTTTTACAAATACAGTCAAAATATGTGTGTTCTGACTACTGTGGCACTATGACGATCAATCCACCACTGGAGAGCTCACACAAGTAACATAATACACCATTTCACCCAATTGTTAAGATGGTCAAACCTTTTAATAAGGGTTATTCTCCACATAGCTATTTGCTACAATTATTAAAATAATATGTGAAACTATGTAATCACATAAACTATTCCTCTTTTTAACAGGCTTATCCCTTAGTTTGAAGTGTAAGGAAAAAAATCTCTCAGCACTAAGAGATTGCTCTAAGCTAAGATTTCTTTTTCTGTGCTCCTTCTCCTACACAATCAGGTTTGCCATTCCCCCATTCTTGTGTTTGCTTGTGCTTCAGCAACTGATGAAGCAGTATCAGACCCGTCACAGTGAAGAAACTCCAACTCCTCCTTCTTGGTAAAACCCCAGAACTTGCTCACCATCTACGATCACTATCAATACAATCTATATCAAACATGCTAATCTCTGGAAGAAAACATACAGAAGACATGTAAATCACATCGATGGTGACATAAAATGTTTACCACTGTATAAACTGGTAGGTTAGGGACACACCTTTGTATCACACTTCTTTAGACAGTGGCATGGCTTTTGAATCAGCATAAGCCAATCATATAACTATATTTTTTTTTAGCGTAAGCATGGCAGAGATGACAAGAACTAATCTAACTGGTAACAGTCACTTAACGTCTGAAGAAAAGTAGCTCCTAAGCAGGTCGCCATGCCACAGCATCAAGCAAATAAGACACTGTGAACTCTATCTTGTTTATGCCAACAACTGTATTTTTTTTTTTTATTTCTGCATGGCATGGTGTGTCTACAAGGCATGTCAGCAACCTCGCGAATCATGACCTTCTCTAAACATAAAAGAAAACCACAGGAAAAGATAATGAAAAGGGCTGTGAAGACATCATTCAATTTTCTACACCAAGGAAACTACTGTTCACAATATAAGAGATCAACAAAACAACAACTTCAAAAATTTAACGTGACCAAATTGCAAATTCTTGGTTTTCTTCAGATAAATCACGCAAAAGTTAGAATAGTCTCATACATAACTGAAAGCACAGGAGAGAAACGTTTCTTTAAAAAGCTGTTCAAGAGTTTTGCTCACAGTGCGTAACGTTTCTTTCAAAGTTTGGAAGGAAAGCCATTTGCTTCTTAAACACAGTAGCATTACTTAGCACATGCTCTCAAACAAAGATTTTGTGTAAGCTATTTAGATTCCTGATAGTTATTCAATGCACCTGCTAAATGAAGGATCACTTTATGAAGTTTATGTTTGATTTATGAAATATTTCAAGCATGTATGTAAAGTAAGCCTAATCCATTGTTTCAGTATCTAAAGCAAGCAAACATATTTTTGCAGTAACCAAAGACAGGGCAAGTCTTTAGTACTACTACAGAAAGGCTTAGAGGAAGACAAAGAGTAACAGCATCTCAAGTGGTTAACAAACCAAAACCCAATATAATATAAATGATGGTCAAAGTTATACCACCACTGTGGTCTTCTACCTCTTAAAGAGCCAATATGTCCAAAAAGCTATCTCTCCTCTCTTAACATTCAACAGCTAGATCACTGATACACACATGGAAAGATGTTTGACAGGAAAAAATCTCCAGTCAGAGACCAACACCACCTGCACCTGAACTCCAGCCTATTGATACTCTACAGATTCAGACACTACTAGCAGAGGGGGGGGGGGGGAAACCACCCCAAAAAACCCCACACACTCACAATAAAAACCCCCGAACCAACCACCCCCTCCTAAAACAAACAAAAGACCACAGACCACCCCCCCACCCCAACCCAGAAATTCACTGTGCTCATTTCAGGCAAAGGAAGAGTTTCTTGAACTAAGGATTTCATTGGCTCTTTGTAATCCTTTATACACAGCTACTAACTAAAATGAATTAGCAACAAGTGAATTTCTACTAGCGTTTCAGTATAAAACAACTTTGTGAAGACATGGTATTAGACAATTAAGCTAGGCCTTCAACTTTTGTAAAGGCACTCTTGTCTAACTCCTACCACTTCCTTGCAATTTACCACACCAAATTAATTTACCTTTCTAACATGGGAAACCCAAAAAAATTTTTATTTTTTTTTTTTAGGTATGGTTAAAAGGAAACTGAAATGGCAAAATGTTTTAAGCATGAAAAGCAAACCAGGCAGCTTCTGTATCTCAGTCTGATAAGCAAGAAAAATATGCACCCGTAGAACAGTTTACCTTCTCTCTTTGCTCTCCCTGAAGAGGAAGAAATTGGCTTAAGAATAAAGTGACAGCTATTAATTTAAGTAATTAAAGATTCAATAAAATAAGGAGACTCCCGAGTCCTCTCCAACTATATTCAAAAAATACTCACTAGGCAAAAACTAGTAACAATAAAAACAACTTACAAATTCTGTTCACATACTTACTCTGAGCCTGCAGCCATTTCCAAATAAGAAGTATCTGCTGTGTCAACCCCCAACGGGATCACTATGCTCATGACGTTCGTTTCTGATAAATTCGATTACTACGGAGTCCTATGCATTGGTATCCAAAACACTGGGGCATGCCAGCCACAGTGCTCATTGCAAACATCTAAGTGCATCCACAAACCCTGTTAAAAAACAAACAAACAAACAAGCAAGCAGAAGACTGAGTCAGTTCATTTTAAAACCAGGCAACTCTACATCACGTATTTAAAAAAAACAAAAAACCAAAAAAACCCACAAAACCACTTCTTCCACAATTTAATTAGTTTTATTTTACACAAGCAAAAGAAAAACATTCTACCTTCTTCAGAAGTTCTTCACTTCAAATACACTTATTTTAACAATGTGATGATCTCAAGGCCTGAACTTAAAAATATTATAAACTGACAAAAATAGTATCATTTGAATTGGTGATTAAAAAAATAATTCATCACATTCAGTGAGGTGAAAAAGATTCACTTCTAGGCAGACATACTGAATGTGAAGTACATTTGCTTACTGCTCTATGTTGTCAGTGCCTGCTGCTGTACCTTTCAACAGAAACCTGGTTACAGAATTTTTCAAGTATTTGCCTTAAGAGAGCAGTTTCTTTTGACATCCTTAGTTTGTATTGTGGACATTGAAAGTTGGGTTGTTTTTTTTTAAAGTGCAAAACAAAAGTGAACAACGTCATAAATTCCATTCAGTATTTTTTGTAAACCAGAATCATTCTAATGATTCACAATAACAATATGAAACAATTTCCATCTCATTTTAATAGATCACTATCGGAAAATATGAAAGTGGGACACAGTGGGTACAAGTGATTTGGGTTTTTTTAAAGTAGTAAAAAGAATCAGTAGTAGTTTTCAATTGTAGAGTAAACCTACCATCTGTTTGACTCTCACAAGTGAATACAACAATCCCACCTGTACACCAGTCACTACTAGTCTCCCACTCCTCTTACCAAGTAGAGCAGAACACCCAAGTGCAGGAGAGGAGATGGACACAGCACCTCACCTGTCTCTATTCACAGATTAGTAAACCATGCATTTTTATAGCCTAATATACACACAGTTTTCCACAAGTAACTAGGTGATTGAAGCAAAATACCCCCATCTTCAATACTTGCATAATGAGTAATCGCAAACTCCTTCAAAAAGGACAACACTGCAAGAACAGAGACCACTTCACAATGAAGCACATACAACTCCTAATAAATACACTCCTCCCATCTGACAAAGTGTAGTATCTTAGATGAAGTTTACAAAAGCCCAACAGTTTTCAGACCAGCAGATTTTAACACATTCATCCTTGTAAAGCACCAGATTGCCAAGGAAAAAAAAACAACAAGCCTCCAGTGAAAAATGGGGTACTTATAAGAAGGACTTCAGAAAAGCACTGTGGACTTAAATCTCAATTTGCTCCTTTTATCAATAAAGCCAGTATCTTCATGATGATGAAGCCTATCTACAGGGCACTTGTAAGGTATGAACTGGCACCAAGTCTTCATTTAACTTTTAAAAATTTATCTCACTACTGAAGTCTGGCAATTAACATCAAACATCTTGGCATGCTCTTAAGTGCCTAAACTTCTACAGTTCGTTCTCCCTCCAGACAGTCACAGTTGTGTTTTGGTCCCATTACATGAATCACCAAATACAATGAACTGGAAAGCAATCAGACCAACTAGCCGTTGGGATATCTCGCTTTCCTCGTTTAAACGCCAAGCGTTTTCTTATCAAATACCACGAATGTCAAACTGTATCATTGGCTACACATAAAACTAAGGAAAAAAACATACTACCGTCAAGAACAAGCAGCTAGAAAAACTGTTAAATCAAAAGCAGGTTAGAATATTTTTAGTAGCAGGCATAAAAGAAAGCCTAAGCCCCTCTTACAGTTTAAGTGAGCACTCATTCTGCCACTATATAGTTTAATCCACTCGTAGGGTAGGACCTTGAATGGCCTCACCTACAACTTACAGGAAACGATCAGCTTATCATTTAGTTCTCCTCTTCTGAAAAAAAAAAAAAAAAATCTACTAATTTCTGCCCAATACTTGAAAGGAAACCATCAACTGTTTTGACCATGTAAAATCATGAGTTAAGGGTGACTGCAGTTTCACCTATGCTAAGAAATTATTAGCATAATATGTATTTTATTTTATGTTTCCAAATAATTCTAAACCCCAAAGTGTTTCAAAGTAGGCCTAAGACATACTAGACGCCACTGCCTGGAATCAAGGTCCTAACTTAGATGTCTCTCGCACTTAAAATTGCTTTTGGTGGCGGTGTGGTTTTTCTTAACTGAATCTTTTTTTAAACACTTCTGACCAGGTAGAGTAACAATTTGAAATTAGTGTAGGCAAAAACGCCCAGGAGACTGATAGAAGCGAAGAACTTGCCTTACACAGCTGCCTCATGGGCTATGACATCTGCAAACTTACATAAAACAACTGAGGTTACCCAATCATCATATATTCAAGTGACCTTCACTGTCAACACAGAAAGAGATGCAATTACCAAATCTGAGAATACAGTGAAACTTGGGGCTTTTTTTAAGTAATGCAGAAAAACAGAGCTATGGATGTTTTTAGAGCTATGTATAGACAGAAAATTAACTGTTCATGTGTGGCCCAATTAACGCTATCATCTCTGACCAACCAAATATACCACTACTCTTGTAAGAAAAAAAAAAAGGGGGGGGGGGGGGGGAAGAACAGAGCCAAGATAAACTTCTTACTCTACTGCAAGGTATTGAAATACATCTTTAAGCCTTAGTCTGAACTCACTCAAAAATTCTAAGAGCCTAATCTACATTCAACAAAATAAGAGACTCGAGGAACTCAAATGTATTTTGCCGAACAGCATTAAACAGAAGTTGTTTTATCTAAAAGGCAGAAGAACACTACTGTAATACCACCCCATCATTTTTTACCACCTTAAGATTTCAAGTCTTCACCACACATACACACACAAAACTCTCTGGTACTTGTCCTCTGCCTATAGTTAAGTATGGAAGAACAAAAGCAGTCACCAGCTCGCAATACCTACACAAGCCAGTTAATTCAAACAAACATAGCTCGTTATTTATGAGTAGCCATCCTCAACAAATTCCTGCAATGGGTGCAGGGGAAGTCCCAGGACAAATTCATTACACTATGCCCACTTATTAACAGAACTGTGACCTTACAGGCCACCCAATGATGAACAGCACAGTGATGTCAGATTCGGGGTGATGGAAAATAATTATTTTCTGTCATGTCAGAATCAAAAGTATTATCATGACACACTAAAATAATTCCTGCTATTTTTACTGGATTACACTACAAAAATTGGGAAGTTCAGAACAGAAAATGTAACCACTAGGGAACTTTCTTCTTTACCCATCTTAAAAGTGATTGCTTATCCTTTGAAGCTTGATATTTTAGATGAGTCATCAAATACTATCTGCTATCATAATACGATACTTTCCAATTTCTGCAAGTACCCATCTATTTCAAGTCATTATTCTTTCAGAACTCTGACAAGCTGTCACCCATGGCCTTCTAAGAAACTGTTTTCATAGGTGCATTTCATTTAAATAATTGGCCAGGAGGAGTGGAAAGAAGGGTGCTAGAGAAGTCTTCCTACAATCCAAGCAGATTACACACAATTCACTGCTTGAGAAAGTGTTTCTTCAAGCAGTACATTCATTTCCAAGACAGACAAACCAGTGTGGTTTGTCCAAGTAATTTCAGGATCACAGTTAAAAGGCACCATATAAAAACTACTCGTCCAAAGTTCAATGACCAGCTCTTCACTGGGCAAAGTACTTAGTCTACCATAACTTAATCTCAACAGTAGAGGACCTCCAATTTTCTTGGGGGCCACTCTATTCTTTTAGTGATAATGCACTGTAAGCTTTGAAAGAATTTTGGCAATTTCCTAGATTCATCAGATTTTCTTCGTTATCACCCTACCAGCACAGGTTTATTATACAAAACCAGATTCATAATTTGAAACAATTTTGCTTTTATTTATCTGCAGTTTAAAAGTTTATCTTGCCCCAATAAGACAATTTTCATCTTAAAACACACAAACCTTTTTGTTCAATCTGGTTAAAGCATTCATCTTTCACAAGATCAGCCTCCTGCAAGACACCTACCACACTTTACCATTCAATCACATTGCTTTACATTTTCTATGGCAGTTCTTTTTCTCTCTAGGGAATGCAAGGGAGCTTTTTGACTTAAAATACTTGAAGCCTCACCACACTTCTCATGATCCATTTTGTTTATGATAGCAGAACCAATTTTTTTTTTCCAAAGGAATTGTGCTCTAACAACAGAAGTATAAGAACAGAATACAGTCCAAATTATTCATCTGTGTGGCTTTGTACAAAGAACAGCATTTATGCATTAAACAACAGCAAATAACTTGCGTATTATCCCTGAGGTATTCCACTTACACAACATTATTCTGAGGTCTAACGAAGACCACATGCTTCCTTTCTGACATGTCCTTCTAAGATCAATTGTGTGACTGCAGAAGAAAAAATGTAAAACTTTTTCACTGGTATACAGAGGAGCAACAAACCCCAAATATAGAAGGCTCAACTCTTGAATAAGAAGGTAAACAGGTAATCTCCTGAAATTACAACAGTGTTTCTGAACCTAATCCTACAGGGTCCAAACATTCAAAAAAAAAATCCAGTTGCTAAGATTAGATGATGGCAGAAAGGAACTCCAGGCCTACTTTATCAGCATGTCTTTTTTCCCTCCTTCCACTTGCTTCTTGTAGGACCATCAAAAGCTATCTAGAACAGCTTCAGGAAACAAGCAGATGATAGATCACCTAGACAGAAAGTACACTTGAAAAATAAGAACTTGAACTATAGCCAAACTGTCCAGATGACTCCAACAAGGTTTCATAATCCTGGTTATCAATCATCCTCTAAGTGTCAAGAGTCCAGACAAATTCTTCCATGGCATTTTCCATGTTTCTTTTAAGTTTGTTGATTTTGGGTGGGTTTTTTTTTTTTTCCCCTAAAAAGGTAGGAAATACATTTCTTTACCTACTTTCACCAGCATTTTCTTTTATAGATTCAGAAACTGAGTTCCCAGTCCTTACATTCAAATAGAAATTAACAATATAAATCTGAACAGAGAACTCTGACTTACCTTTATTTTTCTTAACTGTCAACTATACTTTTCAAGCCAGAAGAAACCAAATAGTATTTGTTGTACCAGGAAAGGTACAATTCACATGGAAAGGTACAACTAGATTGGTAATTTACCTCTGCAAGACATTTAACTTTTTATAAAAGGGAGAGGGAAGAGGAGATAGGACTAAGAAGCCTGCTACAACCTATGCTCTATGTGCAAGAATACTAAAGCTCTCATCTGGATGCACAGATGCAAAACTTCCCATAAAAATCTAAGATAAGAGGTGGTAGCAGCACCAGTAACAACTTTTTCGCCTTAATGATAAAAAAAATCCTAAACAGAAATGAATATATCAAGATAATATCATACGTTGCTACAAAAACCAAAGAGTGGAAAAAACCCTAATGAAATCTGGTTTTACTATTCTTCTTAGTACATCTGACAGCTTCTTACACAGTCAATGTCATTGTTCCTTGTCTTTCCTTCCCCATAAATCAATTTCCAGATTCTGTTGTCATGTAATAGATACTAAAGGCAAAAAGCACTTAAAAGTTACAGGAAAAAATCCACTACAAGTTAGGAACAGACAAACAGGAATACAACCTTTGTTTTCTAACTTATAAAGGGACATCAGTAAACCATTAATTAAGCTTACGATTAAATTATTTCCTAGCTCAAATGTAAGAATTTTTCACATACACAACACTAATTTTAGTAAGTTGATCGCTAAAGCAGATTAAGTTTCCCACATCACTAGGCATTACAAAAATACCAAGTCTTTTTGTTCCTGTTTTTATTACTTCAATATACACCTGAAATTCTTCAATAAGGTTCTTCTAGCAATTGCCTCGAACAGTCATTACCCACCGACAATTACAAGATTAAAAAAAAAAAAAAAAAGAAAAAGAAAAAAGGTAGTTACACAGTTTTGATATTTCAAGACTGGGGGATTTCATCACAGAATGCTTCTGCAGAGTGAATTACCATATCCTCCCTAAACACAGAGCAGAAGTTTAAGGGAGAAAAATCTAATTATAATTAGATTAGCCTATAACTAGGCTGAGTATTTCAGGAGAGGAAAGGGTGTTGGTTTAAGATAATTATTTAGATTTTATACTGATGCATACAACTTCACCTCAAAGTCCTTAACTAATGTCACAGCAGAAAGATTAATATACTAACCAAATTGCCATCTCTATACTGTGTTTGCTCTGCATCTTCACAAGGTCTATACAGAAGACATAAGTAACTAGAGAGAAAAAAAATTAATCAAAACCATCTAATCTGTATTCCCTTAAACCTGTCTTTCCTTAATACCAATACAATATAACTTTAAATACATATTACAAAATACGTAAAAGGTGGAAGTGGTGTTCACTCTTATTTACTAAATATGGGTAACTGAAACATCTGAGAATACTTACCACTCCTGAACAGGTGAAAAGTTACAGCCTGTGTTTCCCAACTTACAGAGAAATGGGCAGTTCACCCCACGTTCAAGCAAAGCTTATTTCCCTGAACACAACTACAGAAGAGGCTCTCTTTCGATAAACTAGCAGTACTGGTAAACCTATTGCCTCACATCCTTTAAATATAGGCAAAAAATTATTAATGATTTCCTGGAGCAGTATTTAAATATCAGAATGCACACAGTATATATCAAGATTCATTTTTAAGGGATGTGTACAAATCTAAGGGAATTAACTTGAAGCTTACTGCAACAAACAGATGAAATTGCTGAAACAAAGCGATCTGCACAGTTGATTTTCCACTTGTGCACGAGCCAAGGAAGAGGAGGAAGGGTAGAGAAGAGTTATCAGATTTATAGATAAAAATGATTCAGACATAAAATACACAAACTAGTTGCATGACAATCCTGAGTCAAGCAAGACCTTTAGTTCAACCAGCACATGATGCTAATCTGGTTGTAACTTCAAGGCAATTTGAACGTAAAAGCAATCTACCTGTACTCATACAGCACTGCTTAGTGCCCGAACCACAGCTCCCAACTTCCATTTGCTCCCAGTAGAAAATTCATGCTACTGTGGGTCCGGGCTGGCTCCACTGTCACACAGGATCACTCTGAAACTAACTACAGTTTCCCAACTCAACAGGGTCTTTCAGGCAAAACACAAAGACTTCCAAGATCATACTACTGCTTTCAGACCTCTGTCGAGTTCTGCTGATCTTGGTGCTAGTTGTTTATACAAGTCACCTCAGGTGACAGAGATAGATGACGAAAAGGTAGTTTGATTCTGTTACCACACCAGGAAGAATAGTCCACAAGGTGTCCTGGCAAAGTGCTGGCACTCAACATAGCACACAGGAACACAGTTCTGTACCTTAAAATTGAGACACACCAAATCAAGCCTACTACATACACTGTAAAAAGGGAAAAACAGAATTTAGAGGACAAACACTTAAAAACATCTTCTATGCATAAACTGCCTTTTATTGAGCATGCAATCTAAACGTTCTCCTCTTCCCTCCCCCCAATCACATCATATGTGTATGCATGTTTTGCAATCATTAGCAAAAGCAATTCTTGTCATGCCTGCCTTTAGATTTACAGGCCAACAGTTTTAACCTGTGGTCATGGGAATCACCCTTCCCACAAAGAAAACCACAAGAACGGACCTAAGAAAAGTTGATACACCTATGCCCTTGCACAATCTACACAGGAGAAATCTGTAAGTAAAAAAGCACCTCTCAATAGTGTGTCATAGTCCACAATTCCATATGAAAACTACTGTCCTGAACTGTCGCAGAGCCAACAAACTGAGATTTCCTACTTGGCTTCCCTACCTACAATCTTTTTCTTTTTTAAAAACTTTTTTTAGATTTTTCGGGGTGGGGGGTGGGGGGGCAGGGCGGCGGGAAGGGGGTTTACAGGCAGAAGAGAAAAGCAAACATTAAGAAGGTTTTAACAAAAAAAAAAATGTTTTGCTAAACTGCTTTCTACTACTGCTCTAGCACTTGCATCTTCTCTATACAATAGGTTATTTGGAAAAGCAGTTACAGAAACTGACATTTTAATGGTATACTCTAGATATCCTTCAAATAGTGAACTACTCTGTGTGTGCGTATGTGTATGTATGTATATCTACACGCAAATCTGGAAAAAATACAGGCAGCATATATACACGTAGCATAAATACAGATATCAAAGTAATTGGACGATTTATTTATTGTTGGCTGTTTCTAAGGAGTTGCAGTATGAAGTATGCAGGCTTAGAAGCAACTATGAGTCTGAATTCAGACCTTTGCTGCTGTTTGCTGCTCTTTATGGTAACCTAACAGATAAGCTAGCAGTCTACTTAAACTTGCGTTGAGACAAGAAAGGGTAGTAGGTAAAAAATAAGACACAGCAGGCACACTCAAAATACAATATTCCAATTATGACCCATTAATGACCAACTCCTGCAAATCACATAGAAGAAACAACTGTTCTAAAAGAAATCTGGTTTCCTAGGTATTCATAGTTTGTGCCCAAACGTTCCCACTGACCTAATGTTCTCTATATCACTCTCATAGCAGTATCTTCCTCATCACAATATTAATTGCTCCTGGTCTCACTCACAAGCCCCTCAACAACCCTCTATGCCACCCACACCGACCTACACAGTAGGTCAGTAGTCACGTCCACCCCACCTGCCCTGTCAGCTAGCCAGCCCAAAAAAAAAAAAAAAAGTACTTGCTATGGCTAGTCTGGAGTTACACACATGACAGATAAAGGCTAAAATCATTATGCTTCCTCTCCCTACTTCTCCCGCGACACTGCTCATAGCTGCCCCTTTCATCCCCT